>NW_028227262.1:142892445-144092445 GCF_978045245.1 Mus caroli
TTATTGGGGTTTTTTTATTGATCATGTGTGTGGCTACTTTACGGAATGCATTTAATGGTCTTTCAGTAGACTAGGTTTTTCTGTTTATACAGTCATGTTGTATTGATTAGTGATAATTTGGCTTCCTTTTTTCTTGTTTATGTACCTTTTCTTTCTCTTAATTAAGTTTTCTCCCTTAAATTCCTGTTACTATCTGGGACAAGAGCAAGCACTTATAGCTTGTCTCTGATGTCTCACTTGGAGACTTTGCTCGCTCCATGTGCTCTCTGAGGTTTCTTATTTAGAACCTTTATTATATTGGTGTATGACCTTTCTGTTACTAATCTTCTCAGGGCCTTTATCATGAATAGATGTTGAATTTTATCAAGTTTTTTTTCTTTACCTATATGATGAGAATGTAAATTTTAGCTTTGTCTGTATATATATATTTATATTTATTTATTTTTGTATGATGAACTATCCATTCATCTCCAGGGTGAATGGATAGTATGCTCATGATGTATAAGTATGACTAATGAATTATTGAATTCAATTTGTAAGTATTTTCTTGAGGATTTTTGCAACTGTGCTCATCATGATTATCAGTCTACTGGTTTTTTGGTGTGACTTTGTCAGGTATCAGTAGCAGAATAATGCTGGCTTAGTAGAATGAATTTGGAAGCACCCTCTTGCTTTCAATTGCATGGAACTCTTTTTGAATCCAATATGTCTTTTAATTTCAAAATAACGAACTTTCTAGGAAGACAGATCCTCTTCCTCTCTCTGCTAACAAAATCCAGTGATGAAGATGCAGAGAATGCTAATGCTTACTGTAAACTTCTGGCACTGTACCTAAGGCTAAATTAGGTACTAAATAAAGATTCTTTTCCCCCTTCCTTTCATATGTACCGTGTTCTTTAAGGCAGAGGTCAACTTAGCAGAACAAAGACTCATTTTACTCCACTCTCTCCCATACAGATCACTCTCTTCTTGTTCTTGTCTGTTGCACTTAGCTGTTCTGAATCTCTTCTAGATGGCCTATAGGCTCTATGACATACTGATTTCTCTTCGGATTCACCAAATTTGCTGGTCAGATTCAAAAGGATGTTATTTATTCAAGAATATCATGCTAAGTTGCTAACTATCAAGAAAACAGATATTGAGAATGGGGATCATTTATATTTCTTGCCCCGCACTGCCCTCCCGCCCCCATTTAGGACCCTGACACTGCAATGGTGTGGCTTATGACTCTCAAGCAACCTTTTTTCTAGATTTTTCTCCTTCATTGGCCCATCTGGCTCTAAGCTAGGACATACTCTTCTGACCACCTTGAAACGAACCCTAAAACAAATCAATTTTTTTCTGTGACATTCTCCCATAGCCAGAGATACTCAGGAGAGGTCTTCGCATTAGTTAAGCACGCTCTTCTGCAAAGTGCTTTGGGAAGGAAGGAAGTAGAAAACCTATTTTTATGCTAGGAATTAGGGGTTCCTGGAGCTCTCCCACGGTAATTCAGAATGCATTAGTACCACAGTGGAGGCTCTTCCCGCACACCTCACAGAGGGAAGTTTTAAACCTGTAGTCTGTGTGTTTGTTTTTAGAAAAGAATCACAGTGACTATATATGAAAAAAAAAAAAAAAACTCATTTGTGTCTCCCCAAAGACGGCTAAAGAGAGTGTAAAACACCCGGAAAACTATTTCTGTGAAAAGATAGTCCTTTTTAGAAATGTTATATTTCCATGCTCAGAATAATCCCAGCTGAGAAGTCTCTTCCCAAGAGTGTCAATTCCTTGTTTATCCAAATTGTCAGCAATGTGACTACTTAGGTTTTACTCCCTGAGCAGAGAATATGTCCATACTTGTAACTATTGAAAAGCCTACTATGTGCACATACCTTGAATAAGGGAAAGTTAATTGATTTAGTTTATGACTCAGAATTAAAAGAGTAAACTGGGTTTCTGGGGTGGTGAGCCAGTTAGTAAGTTTGCTGTGCAAGAAGGGGGTCCTGAGTTCAATCCCTAGTATCCACACATTAAACCTTAACTTGAGGGCTGGGGAAATAACTCAGGGGGTAGGAGAACTTGCAGTACAAGCAAAAGGGCCTGAGTTTGAGTCCACACCAACCAGTTAAAAACTAGCCATGATCGCACATTCCTATAACCCCCAGGGTTGGAGGGCAGAGACAGACTGACTCTGGACAACCAGCCATAGTGGAAAGAGGTTCAGGTCCGGACCTTATCTCAAAACTAACCAAAGAAAATGGTGGAAGGCAGTAGAGGAAGACACTCAACATTCTACACACACTCACACATACACACACACACACACACACACACACACACACACACACAAATGCAGACATCATGAATGCAACAAGAACAAGCAGAGACAGGAAGATTACTGGGCTTGTTGCCCACTCAGTTTAGCTGAATGATTGAGATTCAGGTTCAGTGAGAGATTTGTGAAGAAATAAGATGAGTTCTTGAAAGAGTTGCCTAACAATGACTTCTAGCTTCCACATTTGTACACATACATATGTGCACTCAAGCCACACATGCATGAGTATGATATAGTGGCCCAACCCTAGCATCCTAAACATTGGAGGCAGAGGCAGAATGATCACCCAGAAATTCCAGCTAGCCAGGGATATGTAACAAGTCTCTGCTCCCCACAACAGATATGGCCCTCAAAAAACTAAAGTGAGATGTTTTCTTCATGGCAGAAGAACTTTGTACCTACATCGATTAAATACCAGCACCTGGGCGTTGCTGATCTAAGCTCTTTGGCAAGTATAAACTTAAAGGAAATCTATGTAATAAGGAAGAAGGTAGATTCTAAGCTGGCATTTTGCTTACAAAGTCCATATTAATTTCAAAAAGTTATTTCATACAACAATTTACCTTTTTTTTCTATATCTTTCCCCTAATTCTTACAAAATAGCAACTGGGGAAAGGTTGAAGTATTTACAGCCTGCTGTAGCCTGAAGATTCTTTGTGGAACTCTGTAGAGAGCCTAAGGCAAAGGATTATTGCATCCTACAAGATGAGGTCTGTCACCCAATGATTGTCCACAACACTTCTTTCTTTCCTCCAAACGTAGATGAGCTGCAACACCAGACTTCATAGAAATAGTTGCTTCACTTGTTTTTAGGAATATTTTGTAGGCATTGGGAAACCCATGTTAAATTTCTTTAGTATGGGAATATATGTTAGATGATCGTTTCTAAGCTTGTCAAGTAGTGTCTAGTTGAAGGTTTCATACAGAAGGTTCTGGTGACAGCTTACAGGCTGAGGAAGAGGTTGAATAACGGACCACTTTCTCCTCCATGAGCTCCAATGTCTAAGGGGAACGAAGGGATCCTCCGGGTCTTTGATCTGATATTCTGCATTTTTTTTTCTTGTTTTAGTTGAGGTTTTGTGTTTCTTGAGAGGAGTTTGGTTTTTGTTTCTGGTTTAAATTGACACAGGATCTCGTTGCACACCTCTGACTTACCTTAAACTCAGGAGTCTCCTGCCTCAGCCTCCTGAGTTCTGGGATTTCAGGCTGCTGAATGAACTAAAAATAGAATAAAATCACTCTACTGAGAAGCGATGCGTGAACCATGCATACTCACTTTGTGAGTTATTGGCAAAAGGAAAAGGAAAACCCAAACCCCTTGTAGATTTTAATTATTTCCAAAGAGTAACAAAAATAGCTAAGACAGGCTGGCTGGGGATGTATAACTTACTGCACATGAGGCTTGCTTTCTAAGAATGGTCGTCATGGGGGAACCAAATGCTGAGCAAGACGTAACTGAACACTTGCAGCGCATCCCGTTCTGCTATCTCACGGAAAACACAATTTGTCAGTAGTGGGAATAATGATGATAATGATGCGGATTAATAAACTTGCTAGTGAAACCTCCATTCAAACACATGCTGAGTAATTTAATTAGCCCTGGCTGCACTTTCTCTGTCAATCCCAAACTTACACAGATTGGATTGTTAACTACATTTTTTTTTAAACTCTGTGGGTCTGAGAAGTTTATTTTTACCTGGCAAATTATTTTAAACGTGAGACAAAGCAGGGCAGCATTGGCGAAATCACACAGGAAGCCCGTGTCCCTGTTCCCGGAGCCTGGGCCCTAGCAACCGAGACCCCTGTGCATAAAGAACTGGTGTGAATTTCAGACCCGGGGCCTGATCTAAATCAAGGGAAAGGGAGAAATTGGAAATGACATCATTCACCCAGGGGCCTGTGCCACGGAGTTTCTTTTCTTTCTTTTTACTTTTTCTGTTTTTTTTTTTTTTTTTTTTTAACTTTTACATCAGACTCAGAATTCACTGGCTTCATTAACATATGTATCCCTATATTAGGCAGGAACACGTTATTAGCAAGGACTAGACCCCCTCCACCCCCACCTCCTTTTTTAAATTTCATTTGCTTGCTGTTTCCTTCTCCCTACTCCCAAATATCTATTATAGCTTTCCTCTCAAGACTAAGTGGCATCCTGCGCTGACTTTCTTTTCCACTCTGGGGAAGTACATTTCTTTATGTGCCCAGTTTTGGAGACCAAACCCTGACTCCGTGGAGGATGCTTGGTACATTTCCTGTGTCCTACTTCCCCACATCGCCTTCCTTTCCCTTTCAACCTTACGGTTTTAGAGCAAAAGGGGGAATCAGGAAAAAGAACTTTGTGTGTGTGTGAAGCTGAGGATGATTGTCCCTGAAACTAATATGTCTATCTGATAACAAAAACTGTCCTAGCCTCCCACAGAACACAAGCCCCCGGGGCCTGGGAAGAACAAAGCCTGCCTCTGAGAGGAGTAGGGAGTAGTGGGGGTCATGTGCACTCTCTCATCCCTGTGGCACCAGCCGGGAGCCCACAAACCATTTTATCATCCTCTGGCCCTAGGAGATCAAGAGAAGCTGTGTTTGGAGGGTTGCCCTTGAGGCCGAGTTAAGCATTTGGTCTTTTGTTTGTCCCAGGGGCTTCTTTCCCCTCGCCTGCTCCTAGGACACACAGACGCGGGCTGACCCAAGGGATGCTTTTGGACCCCATTGCTTTTCTTCTCGGTATGGTGTGGGGGAGCTCTTCACTGGATACATTGTCCCTCAGGGTCTCTGCTCCCTGCAGAAATTCAGAGCCCTTTATTGGTAGTTGGGCACAAGAAGAGATTTTTTTTTTCTTTTTATATTGACAATCTGATTCACTTCCTGATCAAGATCAGTTTTAGCTATTGTCTGTAGAAAGTTTGCACACTGTATGTATTAAAAACCTAAAAAACAATGTTTCAGTCCCATGGGGAGACTGAGGACTCAGAGACCTACTCTAATATTGTCAAAAATAATAGGAATATCTGCAAAATATGTCTTATCCAAATGTATAAAGCTTAGGGTATATTGTCTCAGTTGCTAGCAATAAAACGTGAATAAAATGTTAATGGCATGCAATGTGTTTTAAGAGGAAGATGATAAAAATTATTTAAAATCAATTGAGGAGATGGCTACAAAACTCTAAATGTTACTAAAATCTTTTTAATTGTGTGCTTCATTGGATCATCTGGAGAGTTTCAACATTTTACCAATGTCTAAGCCCTACTCATGACCCAAGGAGCAAGCCGCAAGTAAGCTATCAGTGTATTCTAAGGTCCATTCCTTCTTACATACTAGCTGAATAATTAATCCATTAAGAGAATGAAAATGGGAACATTTTCCTCCAACCAAGGTGTGGTTAAAGAGAAGAGTTTATTGTAGATATGAGGAAGAGAATAGCCAGAGGCATCTGAAAGGGTCCAGACTGAACCTGACCATGAGAGGAGAGATGGAGGTGAGAGGAGACTGCAAGATAGGAGGAAAAAGGAGGGAGAAAAAGAGAGAAGGCAAGCAGAGCTAGAGAGGAGCCAAGGACCAAGAGAGCACACAGCTTTAAGTGACCGATTGATATAGTCTAGGAGCAAGAAGCTGGGGAAAAGGAGCGAAGCCAAGCGCCTGGGCTGGAGAGAGGGGGAGAGAAATAGTGGGTGGGGGAGGGGAATTTTGGCACAGAATCAGCCTTGTCCAGGGTTTCTTTGGAGCCTCTCACTAAGAATCCTCACTGGGATTCTGAAAATCCCAGATTCCTGCTAGGAAAGAGACTTCCATCTACCCTTCTCTCCAGAAACAGTGTCCTCACCCTCTCCAGAAGGAGCCCTCTTACTGGTGTGCATCTCACTCTCTCAAGCACACTTTTCTATAGGCCCATGAATGTTAAATTGTGGCAGGCAGCTATTTTGTATCCAGAGATCCATTAAATCAAGATATCTGACATAGTAACCCTGGAATGTGGCCAGAGGTTTAGTTTTCTAGCAAGTTCTCAAAAAAAGCTGACACTGCTGCCATGAAAAAAAAAAAAAAATGGAAGCAGGACCGAGAGCCATCAATACATCAATAGAAATGAGGAGCCCAGTAATAATATATTCAACAAACTTCCTGAGGTTGGCAGAGGTTGTAGGTGATGAGAGTGTTCACTGTGCAGTCTAACAGAGAAAACAGCTGGCTCAAGATAGCTTTTGACCACTTGAAATACAGTCATTATGACTGAGGACATACACTTTAAACTTTAATTTTAATTAATTGAAATTAAAATAGAAAGCCGATATTTGCTCTAGCTAGGGAAAGAATTTTAAATGTGGAAAAACGCATGGTATGTCTTCAACTATAAATTTCATACAAATTTAATGCAGGTCAAATGTTTCCTATGGAATTCTACATGACAGATATTAAAATCTTGGCATGAGCCCAGCATGGTGGCTTATTCCTGTAATCTCAGCACTCTATAGATGGAGGTAGGAAGAATTTGTTTTTACTTGAGGGTGGTTAAGGCTACCCAAACTTTGTCTCAGAAGTGAAACAAAACATTTAGTGTGAAATAGAATGTAATAGGTCACCAGTAATTCTCATATATATCAGGACTGTAGGAGAAGGTCTGTGATTGCAGCTACTCCCAAAGCTGGTTGAATCAGGAAGATCTCAAGCTAAAGACTGATTGGACAAAAGAGTAGTTTAAGGCCAGCCTCAATAGCTGGAATTGTAGTTAATGGCACATATATTTCTTTGTATGCTTTAGGTCCTGGGTTCTATCCTCAACACCAGACACACACACACACACACACACACACACACACACACACACCATGCTGAAATAATTTTGCTATATTTGTTTAAATATATTAATTACATAAAATGGTATTATTAACTGTATAAATAATTTCTTTTTAGTTATTAATGAGCCTACTAGAGAACTTGAAATGGCATAGAACACAGTCATATTCCTAATGGAAAGCATGCCATATATGAACCAGTGTACATAGCTGCAATGGCCTCACTCAATAGATAGAGACCATTGACATCATCACAGGGAACTCGATTAAACAGCTCTGGTCTGTATTGTCAATAAAGTCAGAGGTGAGATATTTCCTTCTATTGGGGGAGAAGATTACTAAAGCCAAAATGGCAAGGGAGGTAGCATAAGACTATAAAGGACACAGTACAAAATGAAAAACACAATGAGACAAAGAACAGTTTACTAAGCTAAAGAAGATAAATAGAAGAAGGTTCAAGAGAAAAATGTCTAGGGATGCAGTGTTGAGATTGCCCTCTCCTCCCTCCCTCTTTCCATACTTCACTCCTTCTGGGGCTGAATCTTACTGTGACAAAGTGACCTGGAGACTGCAATGTTCCCCCTCAGTCTAGGATTACAAACATGGCCCACGACATCCAATAAGTGGAACCACTCCAAGTAGGGATGAAGGTTGAGATCTGACTACATTCATGGGTGGATGAGTCAAGCAGTGACAGTGACTGAAGCTAACGGTATCTTAATGCCACAACTGAATTTTAGAGAATGAGAGCCAGTAACAGAATGAAGAACATAGCCACTGGAGATGGTCAAGGCCAGAAACTGATCAACTATTGTCAGAAAACAGGAAAATTGACAGAAGCTGACGGTTAGAACTTCAAGACAAGGAGGAAAGACAGACAAGTGCTGACCTTAGTGTTTGGGGGAAAGAAGAGATATACTGCTTCGTGAAGCAGCCTTGGATTTCCTCAGGCAAACAGTCTTTCCCTTTGTAATCTGAGAGGTACCATGTACATCTTTGGTGAAATTCGGTAGGCTTTAGACCCTGATGCTTTGTATCCCTTAATGCCCTCCAGCTCTGCCCTGCTCCATCTAGTGCACAAAAATGCCTGCATATTTATCACACAGAGATATATTTGATGGTTAAAATAATGCTTCCTTCCTTTCTCTTAGTTTCCAAATTTCAAGAAATATATGTCAAATCAAGATCAACATTCTTGAGAGCCAAAGTACAAAGACTGGATACACAAAGGGAAGGGAAATCTGAAGATACTCAGTAAAATACTACATAGCTCAGCACTCCTCATCTTCTTGTTTATCTTTTTCAATCAAAAATTTAAATGAAAGATGCTTAGGGAAATGTCAGAGAGCTGAGCTACTTCATCATTACACAAAGAAATCTGAACATTAGGATGAGTTCATCATAAAGATGAGATGAAAGGCCTGGCCTGAGCATTTCAACCCTGATCACTGTGCACTGATTTTCTACAAGGCGCTGTGTTCAGTTCTGTATATATGTACAGTCCTGACAACGAACCCAAAGTGGAGTGCTAATATGAACACCAAGGGGTACAAGAGGTATGACCAGTGAATTCCAATGACCTGGTCCTCAGATCAGAGCCCACCACGTGACAGAAGCATTGAGTTTGATCAGACCAAACTCAAAAGTCTAGGACAGAGAAAGCCCAACAAGAGAAACTAATATCCCTCTACACTAAGACAACAGTCTGAATGCCGTGACTGATATTTTAATCCCTCAGTACCCAGAGGTCAGGGATTTAAGTGCCGGGAGTGGATCAGTCACGCACATATAATGGTAATGTGGAGCATGTGCCTGGGGCCACATGTCAGTCTGTGTCATCTTGGATGTCGCAGACACTGCACACGACACATGCCAGGATATCTGAAATGCTAACATCCACTTCCTTCTTACTGCGCTCCACATCCTTTTCAGGGATAATTAACAATTTGGTGAAATTGATTTTGAAAAGAGGGGAAACAAAGACCACGTTTTATTTATTTCTTTCTTCTCTTTCCCTAAGATCTCTTTCCCCTCTGTACTCTGTAAAGTTCACGTTGGTGATGTAAACAACTGACTCTCATTTTGTTCTTGAGTTTTGGGTAACTCTATCGTCAAAGGGCCATCTGGATGCATTCCTTGAAACTCTTCTATCTGTGTTTCTGGACCATTGGTGGAGACATGCAGCCCGAATTCTGCACAGTATTCTGGGAAACGAATAGCAGTGAAATGGAAAAACTTAGCCTGCCCAGATAGGCCTCCATTTGGGGCTACACATTTGAATATGTGAAGCCAAATCTTCATTCCATGGGACTCTGGGGAAGTTTTGGTCAGCATGTAATTCGGTGTGGGTTGGGCAAGAAAAAGATAGGAGAACATGAAACTGCCAAGTTTGAAGCCTGTTACGCAGTTGTGACCTGACCTAGAATGTGGTGCCGAATTGTGTGTGGGGAACTCAACCATAAAGAGGCAGCTGTGGTCTTATTAGTCGTGAACTCGAGATTGTTTTTACAGAAGATGAATTGCTCCTAAATGATTGATCTGGTACTTGGAGGAAATGCTGTTCTCTGTACTCCTAAATGGAGACACTAAGCAGATACTTGTCCCATACCCAGAATGGGCATTTGTGGTGTGGCTTGTACCATGGCCTGCTATAGAATAATGACCTTGGACTGGCAGGTCCCCCTTTAAGTAGCAAACTTGCATTTTTCATCTTACCATGATATGCCAGAGGCACTGAATAACAGCCTTCATCCTTTCTCAGACCACATGTCCGTGCCAGGTTTAAGCTGAGAGAAGTTGGAAGGAGTGTTTTCTGAAAGGGCTGACTGGGGCTGGAAACAGGAATTATCAGTAAGAGACAGTAACCCCTCCTAGAGAACACACAGAGACACTCTCTGGGAGCGTGGACTCAAAGTAGTTTAAAATTTTAAACCAAGGGACAGGTCCCTCCCTGTGCTTTGTGAGGTTTTACAGCAAAATCAATTGTTTGGTTGGTAGATTAAATTGGCCAGCTTCAGCATTGCCTGGCAAGGTCTAACCTGGAGAATTAAGGGGCTCAGAGGAAAATCAGTAAGTGAGAGAAGCAAGCTTCCACCCTAGATCAAGCTGGCCAAACTCAAAATTGACAAGTAGCCGGAATAGGAGAGTTAGGGTATGGGTGAACCCAGCGTCCTGGCCCCTGCCTCCTTCTTAGCCACAGACAAATAAAATCCTGAAGCTTCTGCCGAATGACTTCTCACAAATGTAGACGTGGCACCCTCTGACTTCTATCCAAGGTCACAATTACAATATAGATTTTATTCCTTGTTCTCGCCTAACCTTTAGCATCAGACTAGATTTTCCTTACTTCAGCCTGTTTTGGGGGTGACAGGATAGTAAACCACATGACTGAGGAGTCTTGGTCTTGAACATGAGGATTCTTTCCAGATGTGAACTCAAAGGAGTCAAGTGTTAGATCCGCTGTTTGATGAGAATAAAAGCCTTGAGAATAGCCCTTCCTGTTTGGATCGCACTTTATCATCACAGAGCAGATTCTGCTCTTGGCTCATCTGGTTATCACAGAAGCTCTATAAAATAGGTCAGGCAGGGGTTCGTTCCTAATGCTACAGGTAAAAAGACTGAGCCCTCAGCTGTAACTCACAGGATGTCTCTCTCTCTCTCTCTCTCTCTCTCTCTCTCTCTCTCTCTCTCTCTCTCTCTCTCTCTCTCTCTCTCTCTCTCTCTCCCTCTCCCTCTCTCTCTCTCTCTCTCTCTCTCTCTCTCTCTCTCTCTCTCTCTCTCTCTCTCTCTCTCTCACACACACACACACACACACACATTTACACAGTGAAATATCAGACTTGATATTGGTTTGCCACGACACCCAGACCTGTTCTACAAAAGAATATGGAATGATGAGAGATCTGTAGCATCCTCTGACTTCCTCTATTCACCTCTGACTCCTCTTTCAGCTGTGGTTTCCTCCAGTGAGATCATTATAACATTTTCTTTCTGGTTCCTAAAGTTGCATGCCGTGGAATGCATCAAAGTCTTCCCTAACAGGATCTTCTTACCAGCACAAGCAGGATAGGAACGGGTTTCAGTTCACATCAGATAGAGGCCAGGCTGATGATTACAAAGCCCATCAAAAGATCTCTTCTTCCTATGTGGCTCCTTTCCTTGCAAGCACATGCCTGAAAGGCAGTCTGTTTTGCTAGCACCACCACCAAGAAAACAAGCTTGCTCTTTTTAGTCTACCTGAGATGTACAGCTCTGGGAAGAACTTTTTACAGAATATGCCATTGTACTCTTGTAGAGTTTTAGCAAACATACAAAAGTTTTGGGGATATTTCTAGAACAGTGTTTTGTTTTTTCATTTGAATTCTGGAATCTTTATAAGCATCTAAGATGCAGGGAGAATCTTGTATGATAGCTCTCTGCCTACAATACCCAGGTAGTTCGTTTCCTTGCTTCCTCCAGCCTCTACCTCCTCCAGTAGTCACTCCTGCAGCCTCGACTTTCAGTGAGCCGTCATCCCCATCCCTACCCTACTTAAATTCTCAGTCTACTTACTTCACTGCATTCTGTTCCCCCTTACATTGCCCTACAGTTCCTTTGCCTATAGTATGTACTACCTCAAGTACCATGTAACTTACTTATTTGATTTGTCTGTTCTTCTTTGCTTCTCACCTCCTTCTTGAATTAATTTCTAAGAGGGGACAGAGTTGGGATATTATTGTGGCAACCATATCCCAACTTCTTCAAGCAGTAACTGCTCAAAAATACTTTGTTGAATCACTAATGTTCTCCTCATCCATGTATTCTATTAATGGCCTCTATTAGACTTCCAGAATGTTCTTTTGCTTGTCTTCACCAATCACTAGTGTTTCTTATGTATTATAACTCCAAAATCGCTAATTTGCCTCTACTTGCCTCCACCAAGGCAATTAATCATAGCATCTTTAGAACTAGAAGGACATTTATTGAAGCAAAAGCCCAAGATAATGTCTCTCAGATATAGAGATTTGTTGTTCAGCCATAATTGATTAGTTCTTTTAAAACTGCCTATAGAGCACCAAATCAGGTGAAACTAAGAATTATTTTATTCATAAGAAGTATGTGGGCAGTTTTGTTATTTTGATAATTATGAAATGCTTTGTCTGCACTATCATTGGCTACCCAACTTCCTTCTCTCTGCTTTCTGTCACAATAATGGCCAACTCATGTGTGTTACATGGAATACCATGCAGAGGTCAGCAATAGCTACTGACAATCTATTCAGACTAAAATATGGTAGAGACAAATCTAGCACAGGAGCACATAATCACCCATGCAGGCCATCGCATATATCGACTGAGCATTATCCTACAGAATAATCAGTTGCTATTGGAACATATTGTGGGGAGGGGAGTTGGTAATGAATCTTCATGTATCAGGTTGATAAGAATATTTTTCTTGGCTAAGAGAGAATTATCTTCCCAGTGGATCAAGCTGCTCATGGAACTATATTATTAACTAAAGATTACATAACGATTATAAATGCAAAGTGAATGAACTTGGTTCTATTTTACTGGCAGTAGTGATAGTCCTGACTCTATTTAGTAGAAATATAGACTCTAGACCAGATGTTCACACTAGCAGGTACTCCCATATTGACTGTCAATCTCTTGTCTTGATTTAATGATAACATATTTTTGTGTTAATAGTCATTGTGACACTTTTACCATCAAAGAGCATGTGTGTGTGTTGTGTGTGTATATATGTGTGTGCGTGTGTATATATATATATATATATATATATATATATATATATATATGAAGTTCACATGTTAAAGCATGCTTTAGTCTACAAGCTTCCAGCACATTGTAAAGGTCATTATATGTTATGCTCATTGCTAGTTGGTGACACTGGAAAGACTCTCAGTCTCAGTGTTGAGTAAGGAGACTATAGTGTGATGTCCCCTCAACACATATATCTTCATATATGTATTCAATGAGAATGGATTATTATTCACATGATCTGTAAAACTAAATAAACTATGATTCGTGTCAAGCCCAAACACTGACCCTTTTATTCCTTATGTGTACTGTATGCTCTAGCATTGTACACGAGTCCACATGTATTCTTTCAGTTCAGAATATGGTACTTTCATCATGGAGTAAAATCTGTCAGTCCTTACAACTGTGTTATCATCTTTTCATTCTATGCTGAAGGCTTGGACATGGGTATGCTAAATGTATAGCAAGTCGTGTCTGCTTACATTTCAAAGTGTCTAAGTTACTTAAACTATATTTAAGTGACAATGCATTGGGATACGTGGCACAGGAGCAATGATCATGTAGAATGACATTAGAAATTTGTTTAGTATAACCATTTGCTGCTATCTTGAACATATAAAACACTCTGTTAGCACAAAGCAACAACTACCAAGGGAGATCAAAGGCCAAGAACAGGTCATTCACATAACAGAACTTCAGATGTTTAGAAATACGAAAACATTCTCAGTGTCTGGTGGCCACAGACACACAGTCTAAAAATATTGAGATTGTGATTTTTCAGCTTCCAGGTTAGCACAAACTAAAAGAAATACATCATAAATGTTGAAATGAGTTTGAAGAAGGGAATAATACAGTTGGAGTGCAGCCTCACAATACTTTAAAAGATTTATCTTTTCAGAGCTCTTTCATAGTTACAGCAAAATTGAGGGTAAGGTACATAAATGTCTATAATCTTCTTACTTCCATGTAAGCAGTCTCCCTTTTTGAACAGCCCCTACCAAAGTGGAACCTTTGTTACAATCTCTAGACATGCATTTATAAAGCACTAACCAAAGTCAGGGTTACGTGAGGATTTCCTCTTGGTATTGGTCATCCTATGGACTTGGACAATGTATTGGTACATATCCAACCTCACCCTATCAAGAATATGTTCACTGCTCAAAAAATACTGGCTGGAAATATTTGTCCTTCCCTCTTCTCAGTTGTCTTAGTTAGAGTTTTATTGCTGTGAAGAGACACCATGACCAAGGCAACTCTTATAAAGGGCAACATTTAAGTTGTGCTGGCTTACAGGTTCAGAGATTCGGTCCATTATCATCAAGTCAGGAAACACAGCAGCATCCAGGCAAACATGGTGCTGGAGAAGCCTTTGGAAGAAGGCAGCCAGGAAAAGACTGTGAACCATGTGGCTAGGAGGAGGGTCTCAAAGCCCATCCCAAGAGTGACACACTTTCTCCAGCCAGGCCATATCTCCTAATAGTGCCACTCCATGGGCCAAGCATATTCAAGCCACCACATCAGTCTACAGAAATCTTTTTTCCTAACCTTTCATTGTATCCACAGTTTACCCACTTCTCGAGTATCACATAACTGGACTCTATAGCATGCATACTTTTTGATGGATTTCTTTCACTTACCAATATGGTATTAAATGTCTTCCATTGCTTTAATGGCTTGGTAGCTCTTTCTTTCTTTTTTTTTTTTAAGTACTGAATAATATTTCGTTGTCTGGGCACATCACGCTGAGATGTGTATTTACTCTCTCAATGTGAGTTATCTCTCCTTGCTTTGGAGCACTCAGGGATTATTGCTTTTGTGCTATTTACCTGGTTTTCTCACATCCTCCTCCTTCTCCAAGTCCAAATTTTTCACTTGTGTGAAAATAGAGTCATCTTGGCTTGGGGTTCATCCTAATGATTTCCTCTTTGCTTGATCACCTACCTCCATTTCCAAAATGGCCATATTATCATGCAGACTTTAGAGACAGGTTCAGAGACAGGTTCAACAGTGATTCCAAAGTTACCATATTAGTAGAAATTCTGAAGTTAGGACTTCAACCAACATTGCTGATCACACTTCAGTGAAAGAAATGGGGGTATAGTTTCATTTTTAGGCTTCTTTGCTTATCTACCATATTTCTGGTTTGGGTTCCTTATTTATTAAATACCAAAAATATGGACACTCTTTCTGACTCACCTGTCCTTTCCATCCCTACCTGCTCAACCTGCAAGGCCTTTTCAGGCCTTCTGTGCATTCCTACTTTATCATATGAATAAGGAGAACATGTGTTTTTAGCAACAACGGTGGAGAGTTGAATGCATCACTTTCTAACAGTAGCAGGTCAAGAAATCATACACACATCACTGCTCCTGGGGAAGCTTTGCTCAAGCCTGTTTCTCTTTTCCCACTAATCCCTCATAATGCCTCTGTTTCATAATGTAATTTAGTGAAATTAAGCTCAAACAGCCCCAAATTATATAATTAATTACATTTGGCTTCAATTACATTGACTAATTGATCCAAGCCTGCTCACAGAGTACCTGTAGCCTAAGGTGGAATAAGCAGGTGGTAGAGGCTCATTAACTTCATTTGTACTAGCTAATTTGGTTTTTTTTTTTTTGAGATTGTAACAGATCTCAGATGAATCCCACCAAACATCAGGTGTGTCCACGAATACCATGCTATTCACATGCATGTTACTCCACATCAAGGACCTTAGTTGTATCTATTCTGTACTACAGCCCCTACCATCAAGCTCACCACACTGTAGTCCATTCCAATAAAGCCAAGTTCATTTTGCCAACATGGAACCCTTGGCCTGGAGGCAGGGCTTTGGTTGTGGGAACAGTAGGAATGACTGCGTGCCTGAGGAGCTCAGTCTGCCACTGTGACATCTCCTCAAGAGCTTATAATGAGTTACAGTGATGAAATGGTTGCTGAGAATCTAGGAACTTAAGAGCCAGACAATTCAAACTGCCCTCTAGTAGTCACATCAGAGTCTTTGAGCTTCAGAAATGCAGAATCCAGGGCCAACACCAAATAAAAATCTGGAATTTAGCAGGCTACCTGGGTGACTTGTATGCATTTTATCTTCTTTAGAATCCCCATTTTAAAGGAAGGTTTGTGAAACTGAGTTCGCTTGATATGATGTGTGGCTTTCATAGCAGGAAACAGAGTGGGAGACCTAGAGAATAGGCAATAAGAAAGAGTCGTGATCTCTTAACACACCACTCTCTACTGATTGTGCAGTCCATCTTCCAGGTTGTTCTTAGGTGTAAGGAGCTGGCTGATCTGCATGCAATGCTCCTCTTTCTACAGATTCTGTGTAGGACCCACAAACCTTCAAAGTTCCCGTCTCTATAATGCGCCCAACCTAACCTTCAAGCCTCACTTCCTCTACCACTTTGCAGTGTCCTCCAGCTGAGTAGATATGCTTACTCTTCCTTAGATAAACCCCATATATTCCTCCTTATGTGACCTGTTAGCACGCCAGTTAGGGGGTTTTTTCCATAGTTGTATCTAAAGATAGCATAAAACACTGGGCTGTTTTGAGTATTGCACAGTAGGATTCTGTACATTCACATTTCTGTACAACAATCACAATAGATCTCCTGAACACTTTTTTTTTTGTTTTGTTTTTAATATTTTTATTACATATTTTCCTCAATTACATTTCCAATACTATCCCAAAAGTCCCCCATAGCGCCCCCCACTTCCCTACCCACCCATTCCCATTCTTTTGGCCCTGGCATTCCCCTATATTGGGGCATATAAAGTTTGCAAGTCCAATGGGCCTCTCTTTCCATTGATGGCCGACTAGGCCATCTTTCGATACATATGCAGCTAGAGACAAGAGCTCCAGAGTTCTGTTTAGTACATCATGTTGTTCCAACAATAGGGTTGCAGATCCCTTTAGCTCCTTGGGTACTTTCTCTAGCTTCTCCATTGGGAGCCCTGTGATACATCCAATAGCTGACTGTGAACATCCACTCCTGTGTTTGCTAGGCCCCGGCATCATCTCACAAGAGACAGCTATATTTGGGTCCTTTCAGCAAGATCTTGCTAGTGTATGCAATGGTGTCAGCGTTTAGAAGCTGATTATGGGACGGATCCCTGGATACAGCAGTCTCTAAATGGTCCATCCTTTCATCACAGCTACGAACTTTGTCTCTGTAACTCCTTCCCTGGGTGTTTTGTTCCCAATTCTAAGAAGGTGCACAGTGTCCACACTTTGGTCTTCATTCTTCTTGAGTTTCATGCGTTTATCAAATTGTATCTTATATCTTGGGTATCCTAAGTTTTGGGCTAATATCCACTTATCAATGAATACATATTGTGTGAGTTCTTTTGTGATTGTGTTACTTCACTCAAGATGATGCCCTCCAGGTCCATCCATTTGGTTAGGAATTTCATAAATTCATTCTTTTTAATAGCTGAGTAGTACTCCATTGTGTAAATGTACCATAATTTCTGTATCCATTCCTCTGTTGAGGGACATCTGGGTTCTTTCCAGCTTCTGGCTATTATAAATAGGGCTGCTATGAACATAGTGGAGCATGTGTCCTTTTTACCGGTTGGGACATCTTCTGGATATATGCCCAGGAGAGGTATTGCTGGATCCTCCGGTAGTACTATGTCCAATTTTCTGAGGAACCGCCAGACTGATTTCCAGAGTGGTTGTACAAGCTTGCAATCCCACCAACAATGGAGGAGTGTTCCTCTTTCTCCACATCCTCGCCAGCATCTGCTGTCACCTGAATTTTTGATCTTAGCCATTCTGACTGGTGTGAGGTGGAATCTCAGGGTTGTTTTGATTTGCATTTCCCTGATGATTAAGGATGTTGAACATTTTTTCAGGTGCTTCTCTGCCATTCGGTATTCCTCAGGTGAGAATTCTTTGTTCAGTTCTGAGCCCCATTTTTTAATGGGGTTATTTGACTTTCTGGAGTCCACCTTCTTGAGTTCTTTATATATATTGGATATTAGTCCCTTATCTGATTTAGGATAGGTGAAGATCCTTTCCCAATCTGTTGGTGGTTTTTTTGTCTTATTGATGGTGTCTTTAGCCTTGCAGAAGCTTTGTAGTTTCATGAGGTCCCACTTGTCAATTCTCGATCTTACAGCACAAGCCATTACTGTTCTATTCAGGAATTTTTCCCCTGTGCCCATATCTTCAAGGCTTTTCCCCACTTTCTCCTCTATAAGTTTCAGTGTCTCTGGTTTTATGTGAAGTTCCTTGATCCACTTAGACTTGACCTTAGTACAAGGAGATAGGAATGGATCGATTCGCATTCTTCTACATGTTAACAACCAGTTGTGCCAGCACCATTTGTTGAAAATGCTGTCTTTCTTCCACTGGATGTTTTTAGCTCCCTTGTCGAAGATCAAGTGACCATAGGTGTGTGGGTTCATTTCTGGGTCTTCAATTCTATTCCATTGGTCTATTTGTCTGTCACTATACCAGTACCATGCAGTTTTTATCACAATTGCTCTGTAGTAGAGCTTTAGGTCCGGCATGGTGATTCCACCAGAGGTTCTTTTATCCTTGAGAAGAGTTTTTGCTATCCTAGGTTTTTTGTTATTCCAGATGAATTTGCAGATTGCACTTTCTAATTCGTTGAAGAATTGATTTGGAATTTTGATGGGGATTGCATTGAATCTGTAGATTGCTTTTGGCAAGATAGCCATTTTTACAATGTTGATCCTGCCAATCCATGAGCATGGGAGATCTTTCCATCTTCTGAGATCTTCTATAATTTCTTTCTTCAGAGACTTGAAGTTTTTATTATACAGATCTTTCACTTCCTTAGTTAGAGTCACGCCAAGATATTTTATATTATTTGTGACTATTGAGAAGGGTGTTGTTTCCCTAATTTCTTTCTCAGCCTGTTTATTCTTTGTGTAGAGAAAGGCCATTGATTTGTTTGAGTTAATTTTATATCCAGCTACTTCACCGAAGCTGTTTATCAGGCTTAGGAGTTCTCTGGTGGAATTTTTAGGGTCACTTATATATACTATCATATCATCTGCAAAAAGTGATATTTTGACTTCATCTTTTCCAATTTGTATCCCTTTGATCTCCTTTTGTTGTCGAATTGCTCTGGCTAGGACTTCAAGTACAATGTTGAATAGGTATGGAGAAAGTGGACAGCCTTGTCTAGTCCCTGATTTTAGAGGGATTGCTTCAAGCTTCTCACCATTTACTTTGATGTTGGCTACTGGTTTGCTGTAGATTGCTTTTATCATGTTTAGGTATGGGCCTTGAATTCCTGATCTTTCCAAGACTTTTATCATGAATGGGTGTTGGATCTTGTCAAATGCTTTTTCCGCATCTAACGAGATGACCATGTGGTTTTTGTCTTTGAGTTTGTTTATATACTGGATTACGTTGATGGATTTCCGTATATTGAACCATCCCTGCATCCCTGGGATGAAACCTACTTGGTCAGGATGGATGATTGTTTTGATGTGTTCTTGGATTCGGTTAGCAAGAACTTTATTGAGGATTTTTGCATCAATATTCATAAGGGATATTGGTCTGAAGTTTTCTATCTTTGTTGGGTCTTTTTGTGGTTTAGGTATCAGAGTAATTGTGGCTTCATAGAATGAGTTGGGTAGAGTACCTTCTGTTTCTATTTTGTGGAATAGTTTGTGAAGAACTGGGATTAGATCTTCTTTGAAGGTCTGATAGAACTCTGCACTAAACCCATCTGGTCCTGGGCTTTTTTTGGTTGGGAGACTATTAATGACTGCTTCTATTTCTTTGGGGGATATAGGGCTGTTTAGATCATTAACCTGATCTTGATTCAACTTTGGTACCTGGTATCTGTCTAGGAACTTCTCCATTTCATCCAGGTTCTCCAGTTTTGTTGAGTATAGCCTTTGGTAGAAGGATCTGATGGTGTTTTGGATGTCTTCAGGATCTGTTGTTATGTCTCCTTTTTCATTTCTGATTTTGTTAATTAGGATGCTTTCCCTGTGCCCTCTAGTGAGTCTGGCTAAGGGTTTATCTATCTTGTTGATTTTCTCAAAGAACCAGCTCCTTGATTGGTTGATTCTTTGAATAGTTTTTCTTGTTTCCACTTGGTTGATTTCACCCCTGAGTTTGATTATTTCCTGCCGTCTACTCCTCTTGGGTGAATTTGCTTCCTTTTGTTCTAGTGCTTTTAGGTGTGTTGTCAAGCTGCTAATGTGTGCTCTCTCTAGTTTCCTTTTGGAGGCACTCAGAGCTATGAGTTTTCCTCTTAAAAATGCTTTCATTGCGTCCCATAAGTTTGGGTATGTTGTGGCTTCATTTTCATTGAACTCTAAAAAGTCCTTAATTTCTTTCTTTATTCCTTCCTTTACCAAGGTATCATTGAGAAGAGTGTTGTTCAGTTTCCACGTGAAGGTTGGCTTTCTATTATTTATTTTGTTATTGAAGATCAGCCTTAGTCCATGGTGATCTGATAGGATGCATGGGACAATTTCTATATTTTTATATCTGTTGAGGCCTGTTTTGTGACCAATTATGTGGTCAATTTTGGAGAAGGTACCATGAGGTGCTGAGAAGAAGGTATATCCTTTTGTTTTAGGATAGAATGTTCTGTAGATATCTGCCAGATCCATTTGATTCATAATTTCTGTTAGTTTCACTGTGTCCCTGTTTAGTTTCTGTTTCCATGATCTGTCCATTGGTGAAAGTGGTGTGTTGAAGTCTCCCACTATTATTGTATGAGGTGCAATGTGTGCTTTGAGCTTTACTAAAGTTTCTTTAATGAATGTGGCTGCCTTTGTATTTGGAGCATAGATATTCAGGATTGATAGTTCCTCTTGGAGGATTTTACCTTTGATGAGTATGAAGTGTCCCTCCCTGTCTTTTTTAATGACTTTGGGTTGGAAGTCAATCTTATCAGATATTAGAATGGCTACTCCAGCTTGTTTCTTCATGCCATTTGCTTGGAAAATTGTTTTCCAGCCTTTCATTCTGAGGTAGTGTCTATCCTTTTCTCTGAGATGAGTTTCCTGTAAGCAGCAAAATGTTGGGTCTTGTTTGTGTAGCCAGTTTGTTAGTCTATGTCTTTTTATCGGGGAGTTGAGTCCATTGATATTAAGAGATATTAAGGAAAAGTAATTGTTGTTTCCTGTTATTTTTGATGTTAAAGTTGGCATTTTGTTCTTGTGGCTGTCTTCTTTTAGGTTTGTTGAGGGATTACCTTCTTGTTGTTTCTAGGGCGTGGTTCCTGTCCTTGTATTGGTTTTTTTCTGTTATTATCCTTTGAAGGGCTGGATTCGTGGAGAGATAATGTGTGAATTTGGTTTTGTCGTGGAATACTTTGGTTTCTCCATCTATGTTAATTGAGAGTTTGGCTGGGTATAGTAGCCTGGGCTGGAATTTGTGTTCTTTTAGTGTCTGTATAACATCTGTCCAGGATCTTCTGGCTTTCATAGTCTCTGGTGAAAAGTCTGGTGTAATTCTGATAGGCTTGCCTTTATATGTTACTTGGCCTTTTTCTCTTACTGCTTTTAGTATTCTATCTTTATTTAGAGCATTTGTTGCTCTGATTATTATGTGTCGGGAGGTATTTCTTTTCTGGTCCAGCCTATTTGGAGTTCTGTAGGCTTCTTGTATGTTCATGGGCATCTCTTTCTTTAGATTTGGGAAGTTTTCTTCTATAATTTTGTTGAAGATGTTTGCTGGTCCTTTGAGTTGAAAATCTTCATTCTCATCCACTCCTATTATCCGTAGGTTTGGTCTTCTCATTATGTCCTGTATTTCTTGGATGTTTTGAGTCAGGATCTTTTTGCATTTTACATTTTCCTTGATTGTTGTGCCGATGTTCTCTATGGAATCTTCTGCACCTGAGATTCTCTCTTCCATCTCTTGTATTCTGTTGCTGATGCTCGTATCTATGGTTCCAGATTTCTTTCCTAGGGTTTCTATCTCCAGTGTTGCCTCATTTTGGGTTTTCTTTATTGTGTCTACTTCCCTTTTTAGGTCTAGTATGGTTTTGTTCATTTCCATCATCTGTTTGGATGTGTTTTCCTGTTTTTCTGTAAGGACTTCTACCTGTTTGATTATGTTATCATGTTTTTCTTTAAGGATTTGTAACTCTTTAGCAGTGTTCTCCTGCAATTCTTTAAGGGATTTTTGTGCTTCCTCTTTATTGTCTTCTGCCTTTTTATCACTGTTCTCCTGCATTTCTTTAAGTGTGTTATTAAAGTCCTTCTTGAAGTCCTCTATCATCATCAGGAGATATGCTTTTAAATCCGTGTCTAGCTTTTCCGGTGTGTTGGGGTGCCCTGGACTGGGCGAAGTGAGGGTGCTGGGTTCTGATGATGGTGAGTGGTCTTGGTTTCTGTTAGTAAGATTATTACGTTTACCTTTCGCCATCTGGTAATCTCTGGGGTTAGTTGTTATCGTTGTCACTATTTAAAGATTGGAGCAGAAGCTGTGTTCCACTCACCAGCAGTCTCTATATCCTGCGGCGGGGGTCGTGGGTAGCTGACGGTACCCCGGTGCTGGTCCAGCCAGAAGAGGCCTGTGGTCCTACTCAGGCCGTTTTTCTGCTTCCCTAACTAATGCAGTCTCTGGTCCCGCGTGCAATTGGATTGGAGCAGAAGCTGTGTTCCACTCTCCAGAAGTCTTAAGATCCTGTGGTGGGTGTTGTGGGTAGCTGGTGAGTGTCAGCCGACCCTGCGCCCCAGCTGCCCCGGTGCTTTTCTGACCGGAAGAGGGTTGTGGCCCAATGTAGGCCGGATTTCTCTCTCCCCAACCAGAGCAGTCTCAGGTCCCGCGTGATTGGACTGGAGCAGAAGCTGTGTTCCACTCACCAGCAGTCCCAAAATCCTGCGGCGGGGGTCGTGGGTAGCTGGCGGGTGTCAGGCAACCCTGCGCTCCTGCTACCCCGGCGCTGATCCGGCCGGGTGAGGCCTGTGGTCCTACTCAGGCCGGTTTCTGCTTCCCTAACTAATGCAGTCTCAGGTCCCGCGCAATTGGATTTGAGCAGAAGCTGTGTTCCACTCACCAGCAGTCCCAAAATCCTGCGGCGGGGGTCGTGGGTAGCTGGCGGGTGTCAGGCAACCCTGCGCTCCCGCTACCCCGGCGGTGATCCAGCCGGATGAGGCCTGTGGTCCTACTCAGGCCGGTTTCTGCTTCCCTAACTAATGCAGTCTCAGGTCCCGTGCAATTGGATTGGAGCAGAAGCTGTGCTCCACTCACCAGAAGTCTTAAGATCCTGTGGCGGGTGTTGTGGGTAGCTGGCGAGTGTCAGCAGACCCTGTGCCCCAGCTGCCCAGGTGCTTTTCTGACCGGAAGAGGGTTGTGGCCCTATGTAGGCCGGATTTCTCTCTCCCCAACCAGAGCAGTCTCAGGTCCCGCGTGATTGGACTGGAGCAGAAGCTGTGTTCCACTCACCAGCAGTCCCAAAATACTGTGGCGGGGGTCGTGGGTAGCTGGCGGGTGTCAGGCAACCCTGCGCTCCCGCTACCCTGGCGCTGATCCGGCCGGATGAGGCCTGTGGTCCTACTCAGGCCGGTTTTCTGCTTCCCTAACTAATGCAGTCTCAGGTCCCGCGCAATTGGATTGGAGCAGAAGCTGTGTTCCACTCACCAGCAGTCCCAAAATCCTGCGGCGGGGGTCGTGGGTAGCTGGCGGGTGTCAGGCAACCCTGCGCTCCCGCTACCCTGGCGCTGATCCGGCCGGGTGAGGCCTGTGGCCCTACTCAGGCCGGTTTCTGCTTCCCTAACTAATGCAGTCTCAGGTCCCGAGCACTTGGATTGGAGCAGAAGCTGTGCTCCACTCACCAGCAGTCCCAAAATCCTGCGGCGGGGGTCGTGGGTAGCTGGCGGGTGTCAGGCAACCCTGCGCTCCCGCTACCCCGGCGCTGATCCAGCCGGATGAGGCCTGTGTTCCTCTCCTGAACACTTTTGTCTCTCCCAGTGGAAACTCTGTGCGAACTCTGTATTAGACACTAGCTCTGCATTTCTGTAGCCCACAGATACTGTTTTTCTGTCTCTATGCATTTACCTGTCCTAGATATTTTTCATATTCGTGCATCTTCGACATATGCATGGATGCAGCAATGCCGGTGATGTCTAACACTTCTCATTGGACTTATTCCATGCAGCCATGTCTTTCAGGTTGGTCCATGTTGCAGCCTGCATCAGATTTCCCCTCCTTGGTAAAGCTGGCCAACATAAAACTGCATGCACCGTGTTCTGTTTCTCTCTTTCTATGAACACTTGGGTTATTTCCACTATCTCCATTATGAATGTAGCCATGAACACAAGCACATAAAATATAATTTAGGTTTCCATAACTGTGAGCACTGTGAACATAAAACCAGAGCATCTGAAGAGGAGGCCCGAGCTCTAGCGTGTGCTGCTCTAGCGGTTCACTGTCAGAACCTGTACTGTTGATTGTTCATCACACTTCAGATAAGTGAAAGTCTGCTCATCGGTCCTCCGATCACCATAGCATATGCTAGTTAATGCGAAGAGGAATCTGAGAACTGTAAAGGAACATGGTAGAAGTCTAACTTCAGCATATATAGCAATAAAGATTGTAATCTTACAATAAGGACTAGCATTTCATTAAAAATAGGTTTGTAATCAAATCATGACACTTAAAAAAAATCCCACTTGATTCTCAGTTCCAAAGGCTGAACACATCCACAGAAAGTAAAAATTCCCAGTATTGCCTTAAGCTCCCTGAAGACTCTCTATAACAGCGCTACCTGGGAGCTTCCCATTAGCCTTATAGTATTTTGATGGGGCACTATTTTCTTTGATCTCATTCAATAATATATTTATCCACCTTAACTCTCCCACTAGATCTGCAGCCAAAATCTGAACGTGGTATTAATGGGCTGCAGTCTCACTGACGGTAATAACAGCGTGGCTTGCTAACCACATGATAAGATCAAGATGCATATTTGAATTGACTGTATTTATGTTCCAGATGCAAGATGATTATCTCGAAGCAGAGGCAACATGATTTAATACATAAGGCACAGGGCCAGAAATCAGGAAATCTGGATTTTATTCCTGGCTTTATCACTTGGGCCATGTACACATGAATGTAGTATTTTGTAATTGCATTGTTCTTTTTGACCCTAAACTGCTTCCTCCTGCCACTAACATAGATTACTATATTCAGCTGTGACACCACTGCTTCGCCTCCTTTTCCTTCTGCGTTTTCCCTCCTTTGTCCTCATCTTCCCTATTTCTTATTAAATTGCATGAAATTTTTATCACATGAAGAGTGCATAAGTATGTTTTCACCTTTTCTAACATGAAGACAATAAATGTTGATCCCTCCTAATTATCATGTCTTCATTTCCCCAAACTTCTCCTCTTACCCTTAATCTTGTTTTCCTGTTCTTTTTTTTTTTTTTTTTTTTTTTTGGTTTTTCGAGACAGGGTTTCTCTTTATAGCCCTGGCTGTCCTGGAGCTCACTTTGTAGACCAGGCTGGCCTCGAACTCAGAAATCTGCCTACCTCTGCCTCCCGAGTGCTGGGATTAAAGGCGTGCGCCACCACGCCCGGCCTTTCCTGTTCATTTTTATTTCACCTATTTTCTGACTAGAGTTTCACTCCATTTCTTTCATTCCTTTTTAGTAGTTTCACCAGCTTGTGTTACACATCACAGCTCTTTATTTTATTTTATTTGCATTGGTGTTTTTAACTACATGTATGTCTGCTTAAGTGGTTGGCTCACCTGGAACTGGAGTTATGGACTGTTTGTAAGCTGCCATGTAGGTGCTGTGAACCCCTGTCCTTTGGAAGAGCAGTCAGTGCTCTTAACCACTAAGCCATCTCTCCAGTCCCCAAACATAAAATTTTACCACCAAAGATATTCTTCTGAGAAATGTAATGTAAGCATGCTATAGGACACAAAAGCAAACAAAGAAACATCCCAGAACACCAGAGAGGTCTCAGTATCTGCAAGACAGGCATTCAGTGAATTGAATGCTGCTCTCAATCCATCCTACCCCACAGAGAAGAGGTAAGACAGCAACATTCCAGTAATCCATGAATTTTCTTGAGAATGAAACACTTCTGCATCCCTGCCATGGTATAGTGTTCATGGAGAAGAAAGTCTGATTCACTGCAATGGTCTTTTGGTTCTTGTAAAGAACTTGTCATAACAGTACCACAAAGAATGGAGAAGGCCAGTCTACAACTAGGATTGCTAGCATCCTTGTATGCAGGGCCATACAGTTACCATCCTTCAACTTTAAAAGTGTAGGTCACTGAAGAGGTCCAGCACTGGCTTATAAAAGGGTTTGGACAAAACTTGGTGTTTTCCTAGGTCATATTGGCAAACAAGCTGAGAGGAGAATGCTAGAGAACAGTTCCTGTGACCAGAATGTGTTGTTTGGAATTGTATTTTTTTTCCTTTCAAGTTCTGATGGTTATACATGGAGTGACTAAGGGTACAGTTAGCACTCGGTAATTTTTGCCTCAATAAAATACTATTGGCAAAAATAAAGATCCATGTTTTCTTGACCGGGATACTGCTGCAAAACACAGAGCACTTTTGAAAATAAATGTAAGATGCAGTGTTTTTGAGACACTGAGCAGTTTAGTAATCTCAATTGTGTAAACACACACGTTTGCACACATCCTTGAGAATATATATATAATCTTACTTTAAAAAACGGAGCAGGCAGGCTGAAACATAAAATTACAGACCACTTTGGCACATGGCGAATAGGATGAATTAAATGGCTTCATGTGATCTGTGTTCTCAAAGAGTTCTTTTTTTTTTTTTTTTTTGTCTTTTGTTTCGCCTTTTCCAGTATTCTTCTTTTAAGAAAGCACAAAAGGTGTCAGTGAAGTCCTTGCCACAGCCCAGCCTTCCTCTTCTTAAGAGATAGGCAGTCTTCTGAAATGATGTAAACCCTTCCAGTTTATGCCTTAAGTTTTAACAATGTGTTCACCCTCAGGCAATATGTAACACTGAGAAGTTCTTTTAAAAACAGTGAATTCTTTTTTTAATTAATTAATTTATTTATTATTAGATATTTTCTTTATATACATTTCAAATGCTATCCCAAAAGTTCCCTATACACTCCCTCTGTCCTGCTCCCCTACCCACCCACTCCCACTTCTTGGCCCTGGCATTCCCCTGTACTGAGGTATATAAAGTTTGCAATACCAAGGGGCCTCTTTTCCCAGTGATGGCCGACTAGGCCATCTTCTGCTACATATGCAGCTACAGATACGAGCTCTGGGGGTACTGGTTAGTTCATATTGTTGTTCTACCTAGAGGGTTGCCAGACCCCTTCAGCTCCTTGGATGCTTTCTCTAGCTTCTCCATTGGGGGCCCTATGTTCCATCTTATAGATGACTGTGAGCATCGACTTCTGTATTTGCCAGGCACTGGCATAGCCTCATACGAGACAGCTATAACAGGGTCCCTTCAGCAAATTCATTCTGGCATTGTGCAATAGTGTCTGGGTTTGGTGGCTGATTATGGGATGGATCCCTGGGTGGGGTAGTCTCTGGATAGTTCATCCTTTTGTCTTAGCTCTAAACTTTGTCTCTGTAACTCCTTTCATGGGTATTTTGTTCCCTATTCTAAGGAGGAACCAAGTATCCACCCATTGGTCTTCCCTCTTCTTGATTTTCTTGTAAAACACTGAATTCTCAACAAGATTATGCCATAAAAAAGTCACTGATTCATTTAATACATGTCTTTCTTAAATACAGTCTATATTCAACATGTTTTGTAATATTTTTCAATATTTAGACCAAGATAGAGTACTCCCAATAGTATGCAAGAGCTACCACACTTGACAAACGTTTCCCTCAAATATGGGTAGATACTACTTGCTTCTGAAGAACTGCTGACCATACAGTTCTCAACAGCAACATTAGCTATCGGCAATGTTGTACGTAGCCATTATCATAATAAATCACCTTGGACTTTCCTCCAGCATTTGACTTTTGGTATAATTGAAGCCAGGCTGACCCTGAGCTGATGAGCTGATACTTGTAGGCTCAGTTCTCAAATGCATTGTGTGGGGAGTTGTTAGACCATTCTGTCTTTTATACATGGTAAAAATGAATGTCCCATGATATTAAAAAAAAAAAAAGAAAAGATGTGGAATCCAGACCCCAAGCTTTTCTTTTTTCACAAGCTCTGCTTGTGGTCTTTGAAGATGGAAGTTGCAGATTCAAGAAGAAAAAGAGCCAGTTTAGAAAAGCATGTGACTTGACAGTCATTAAAACAAATCCCAGAACATATACCTAGCCCAACAGCATAGTTGTGATGTTTAAATCACAGAGGATGCTAGCATGGACTGCAAAAACTCTACAAATTCCAAAAAAAGTTATACTCAGCCTTTGTATGTGTGCATTTCTGAGGACAAAGTATATACTCTGTCCTACAAAGCCATAAAAGGAATTCCCTTTCCCTGAAACTCTGGAAAAAAAAAAAAACTCCTGATGTAAGGGAAAAATGAGGAAAACTGAGAACATGTACTATGGGTTCCATAAAAAAACCAACAGGAAGTTAACAGTTGTGGGTACCACTGTTAATCCGATACTTGGGCAGCACTACAGTGTCTGGGTGGATAGTACCCATAGGGTCTGGGCTGTACTTGTAACCAGTCTCTTACTTCTTAGTCTCCTTGCTAAAGAAGCAGTTTTAGGGAACCCTGACCCTGTACACCATAACAACCATTGCCATCAGGGTTCACGAAGTCATAGCAGCCACAGTCTTCAGTTAAGGGAATTCTTAGGTAGCAGCATTTAATATAAGAATATCTACTGGCACTGGAATTTTCTAATTCATCATGAAGACCCTGGTTCAGTAATGGTCCCTCTGGTGCTGAAAAATGAGGCTAGGTTGAGTTTAGGAAGCCCTGTGTTATTTTAGCATACCAGACACATAAAAGATGAATAGAAACGTCATTGGATATTTGCTTTGGCTAGCCCATCCCAAGGATGTGTCTTTTCTGGTGAGTCACACAATCCATAACACTAGGTCTTCAAGATGAGAACAGACATGGTGTGTTTCCCTAGAATAATTCTATTTCCCTTGTGAGCTGTAACCAGAGCTCCTTGCCTACCGAGCAAAGAGTGATGGTAGTGATTCTGGCAGTCAACAAGAAGAACTTTCACAAGAGAGAATGAGCCTTTCCATGTCAAGCCTGTCATTACATCCCAATGGACATAGAGTTCGAACTACTCACTATTCAAGGATGGAGGTAACTATTCAATGAGACAGAATATTGCTTGTTGGTTCTTGGAGGTTATACTGGGGATAAAAGAGTTTAATGTTTCACTCAATAGGCATGTCTCTAATAAGCGATTTGATAATAGCATTTTAGAGGACCTTCTTATCTAAAGATAAAATTATGCTTCTAGCAGAGAAATAATGTCTAACATATTCTATTGTCAACTGTGCAGGCTTGTTTTATTCACCATTTGGGCGAGGCTTAGGGTTAAAAGATCTCACCAATCCATCAGTAAGGGGCTCTTGTTGCTGGGTCTTAAACTCGGGAAGGGCTCAGAAGAAAGTGAAAAATAGAAGCCATTTGGGCTACATCAGAATGAGTCACTGGGTAAAGAATGCCTCTTTCGCTGAGGTTATATAATTGGTCTACATTCACTTGGCCCCTACCCCAGAAGAAGACAGCTATGGCTGAGCAGATGCCTTACACATAGGAGGAACTAGAGCATGTGTTGAGTGACAACAGTTTGATAATGGATTTGAGCATGACATCATCATTCTTTCCTGCTGGCCTGGAGTTTACTCTTCCCTTGGAACATAAAGGAGTGGAGATCGTAAAGCTGAGCCAACTCCAGTAACAATAACATCTGCTTAATGAGCCCTTAGCATATTATCAGGCCATATTCTAAATATCTTACACATGTTAACTCTCAAAACAAGCCAAGGAGATGACTGTCACAGTCCATTTTATGAATGGAAAACCGAGGCCAAGAAAACCTAAGTCATGTATTTAAAGTCATATGGTTTATAAGTCACACACTCTGAGTTCAAACCCAGCCAGGCTGTTTCATTTCAGGATCTGTAGACTTAATTACTGTCTTAAACCATGGCTTTTGGAACAGAAACAGTGGCCAAAAGCCTTGCTTTAAAACATGTACTCGTTTTGAGAGGCTATTTCATGACAACAATGCGATAGAATGTGGTGATTTACAGCACACAGGCCCTGGAACCAGTGAGTTTTTTCTTTTAAAAAACATTGCCCATGGCTCACTGGTGGTTCTACATAGATTGACAACATTAAACTGTAGGTAATATGCCTTGCCTCAGAGAGACTTTCTGAAGATTAAGTAAAGCTTTTAGTGTGTTTGTTACACATGGTAATGATAAGGATAATGATAATAATTGACATTTATTGAGTGTTTGCTATTTACTTACTAAATATCTAATAAATTCTGATTAAAACATCTTGGTGTACTCAATGTCTATCACATTTGTATGGTTTCTAATCTTCTCTAACAACAGAGACTATAGTTACCGTCAATTAATTTAAGGACTTTATCAACTACAAACTAATAGTTAGCTTTAAAAACAGGTTCTACAAAAGCTCTACTCACTAAAAAAATATGTTGAGTCAACGAATTAAAGACAGCTCACCAAGTGTTGCTTCGATTGCATCCCTGCCGACTAGAAATCAATATTGTCAAATGACATCAGTAAACATTTTAACACCTGCCTTAGCCATTTCTTTCCACTCACATAGGAAGACTCAGTATCAAATCTAGGTTTTGTTCTATCCTTTAAAAATTGTGAGACAATTTAGACATAAGGGAAAAGAGAAAACAGTAGGCCAGGACCAGAGGACATACTAGTTCTTTCATGAACCATACTTAATCTTAGAATACCCACAGTCTTACTGTAATTTGCAATGGAATCCAAGAAGACTGGCCTCACAATAGAAGGATTGTGCCAATAGTCCTAGGGTAGCACTAATCTGTGAAGGTCAACCGGTGGCAACATTTTGGTTCTCTGGGATTTCATAAGAGAAAGGCTGTTGTTTTGCATCATCCAGTTGAAGCTGAAGAGAAACCTTTGGCAAGTGGATGGAGAAGAGGGGAAGGAAAATGTGGTAAGAGTTAGGTGGAGTTTCAGGATCACAGCCAAATGCAGTCCAGACCTGGCAAGGAGCAGGGAATGAAAATGGGCCAAGATGAATATCTAACTTTCAGTCTACAACTATAAATTAGGGGATATGAGAGAAGACTGCCACGGGATAACTAAGGGCTTCCTGGGTATGGCATAAAAAATGAGAGTTTAGGGAAGCTGGCTGTCTTAGAATAGTAGTGGTTTATAGACTACAAGTCTCTTGCTACAGGAAAGCAGATGCCTCTATTTGGGAATCTGTTTAATAGGTCTCAGGCTTCCCCCTGGGATAATGCAAGATATTTGTATAGGTATGCATATATGTAGTTTCCTGAAGGGAAGAGATTATCTCTTTTATTTGATTCTTAAACATTCTATTACAGCATAACCACAGCAAATGAACACTATATAGGTTTCATCATTTGGAATTGACATCGATCAGGCACATTGACCTATCCTTTTAATATCACAAAGAACACAAATAACATCCATTAAACAAAAGCATTGCAGCATGTTGCAACTCTTCACCCCCAAAGAGGACTCAGCTATCAATGAGTAGTACCTGCTTTGGATGATATAAATCACAAGAGACCAAAGCCTGATCAGCAGGCTGAGTTCCCTTCCATCCAAATACTGCATCCTTCCATCCTGGCCATTGCCTCTCCATTCTTATGCCTCTGATGTTTATCACAGACGCTAGCTAATGTATCCCTAGGAAGTGGCTTTCAGATTGGCATTTACAAAAGGCTCTCAACCTAACAAGGTTCCTATGGCACAGGGAAAAATGGAAGGAGTTTTCTTTTATAAACATAAAACTATTGAGTTTAAGCACCTTTAAAGGCCAACAGGTTATTTTCTTACTGATTTTTTATTATGAAACAATGTCCTTATGTCTTGATGCTGATGGTCAACGTAGTCTGTCCTTTGTTGTTAATTCTACTTGATCAATAGTGGCTGGCCATTTTCAGAAAGCTTTGTCAAGCCTGTGAAATCAGAATTGTGGGGCTCAGAAGCAGTGCCTGTAGCTGACAGGAGAGTGTGGCAAGAAAGCCGTCGCTAAGCTTCTGTTCTCCAGGCCTAGTGTCTATTTGTAGAACAGAATTTTTTTTCTACTGCGTCACTGAAACTAAATATGCACAATAGCTTTGTATGTTTATTTGTTAAGAGGTGCTTGGCTTACACAGTGAGAATGGCCCCTGGAACTTTGAAGTTCCACCTTTAACTGCAAATGTGCCCAACATCCCATTCAGTAAATGTCTACTGAAAGAGAAGTAACTTGGCTCTTCCAACACCTAGGAGAGCTTCTCACAATGAGCCACATTCATCCAGTTGGCACCCAGCACAAGGTCCCTTGCCTTACGTGAGTGGGTGGCAGGCTTTTATAGCGTGGCTCTATTTGATTTTATTTCCAACTTGCTCTGTAAGTGACATGATCACTCAACTAGACTTTGCCTTGTACTTGCAAGGAGTGAAAAACTCAAACTGTTCTTGTTGCCTGACAGTCTTTGTTTAAAGACAATAAGTGTATGGGCTACTTAGGAAAACTGTCTTTAACATAATTACGTGCTCTGGGAATTATGGAGGTGAAACATTTTCATCTTAGCATAAACAAAAGTCAAGGCGCTCTTGAGAATAACTATGATTACCACATTGCTGGTCTTCATACTCACATTTCAGACATTTTTAAACTCTATGTGCTTTTATTCTTTATGTATAATTGTAGCTAAGACTGTTTCATTTGAATAATTTCCTTTCAAATTCATACACTGGAAAAATATCGAAACAAACTATGTAAAACTTACAATGGGAGACAAAATATTATTAACTGCATTCACCAAGAGTAAGTCATGTAAGGAGTATTTTGTACAGCCTTCGTTCATGTAACTTCAGGCATGGCCTTCCTCTGATCAACTCTACAGAGAGTAAAAGCTATCTCCAAGGGTCATTTTAAGAATTAAGTGTGCTAATATGTGTGTTCTAGCACCGGGCATGACACATGGCAATCAGTGACTTTGCCCAATTAATGCCATTCGTATTATTGCACACTTGAAGTAGCAGTTGTAGAATAGTTTAGCAGCAGGAAAAAAGAGCACACCAATCTCCCATCGTTTCTTTTCGCCATTAAGTTACAACTTCCCTTCAATTCATCTCCATCATGGCTTTCTGAGAGAACAGCAGGATAGAAATAAGTTCAATCATTCTTCATCTCAGACCTCACAACAATCTTGGAAAATCCTCTCTGATCGTCAACACATCTCCATCTACAGCATCCACTATGCACATGGGCGCACTTACACAGATGGTCAATTTTTGTGAGATCCTTTTAGAATCCCAGTAAGCATCCTTGGACGAGGCTCATTCTTTAGCCTGACATATATTTTATTGTAGACAGAAATATAAGCAGTATGGAATGCCACTTAGAAGCATGAGCCCTGAAGGCAGACTACTTGGTTGCAAATTCTGGCTCTGCTTTGTTCAATTACTCCTCCTTCCTGCAAGGTGCCTTGTCTGTGAAGGCACATTTATGGAAAAGCCATGGGAGTTAATGGAGAGGTTGTGTATGAAACTCTGCGTCCAGCATCTGGCGCCTTGTAAATGCTCAGTAAGCTTTAGCTAGCATTCTTTGCTGCAGATGTACATTTTTGTCTCGAAAAGTTCCTTTTGACTCTTTACTGTTCTTTCCTCTTGGTGCGTATGCGTTCCTCTCCATCTCTAAACCTGTGGAGCGTATAGTAGTTGTCTTCTAGAGTCTTCGTTTCCTAATTCTGTCATCTTTGCTGTTTCCTATTCTTCCTACTAGGTGATACGCTCCTAACTCTTGATCATATTTTATTGCTGCTTTTGCATATCCGATACTGTGAATTAGATGTAGTTTGAAATATTCCCCAGATGTAGTTTGAAGGTTCAATTGCTAGAAGTTTAAAGGTGGGACCTAATGGAAGTTATCTTAGCTATTTGAAGTGCTGCTCTCAGAATGAAGTAATATAGTTCTTGCAGGACCCCAGTTAGGTCTAATTTAAAAAACCAAAAATGCCTCTGCCCAGCTAGGCAGTAGTGGCTCATGTCTTTAAAACCAACACTTAGGAGGCACAGACAGGCAGGCAGATCTACAAAATGAGATTGAAGCTAGCCTGATCTACAAAATGAGTTCCAGTATAGCCAAGGCTACACAGAAAAACCCTGTTCAAAGAGAGAGAGAGAGAGAGAGAGAGAGAGAGAGAGAGAGAGAGAGAGAGAGAGAGAGAGAGAGAGAGAGAGAACCTCTGTCCATCCTGCAACCTATGTCTCAATCAGAAACCAAGGTAATATGGCTTCTTATTCATGGATATTCAGCTTCAAAACTATGAGTAAAATAAAATGCACACCTCAAAATATTTGTATACAACAGCAGAAACAATAATATACCAATGACACCTTTGTTACATTATAAACTTGGTTATTAGCTGCTGCATGTTGTACATTTCATTTAATTGATGTTGGATTTTGATTTGCCACACATTTGGGTTACCTGGAATAAATTTAGAAACCTCAAAGCTTGATTTTCAAAAGTGCTAGGGTATATTCAGAGAGGCTTTGGACTATAACTAATTCAGTCTACCTTTGCTGAGGATTCTTTTGATGTCTCTGATGCTGTCTTTCCACTATGGTTGGTAGGAATATGAGCTGCTTCATCCCATTTGCTTCACGAGTTCTCAGTGGTCCTTTCCCTCACATCAAACTTTACTCTCATGTGTGTACAAACCAGTTCTCAGCCAGAAACTTGTGGACACCTCTCCAACATACAATTTCTAGGTAACCACTTCTTCATAATAATGCCCTTTAAATATAGGAAACAGCTTATATACTTGTTACAGAAGTAATTGGAAAGGAGATAAATATTTCTTTAGAATACATTTATTATTTATGAGAAACATCACTCTCTCTCTCCTGATTTTGCCTTTTTTCTTTCTCATATCCCATCTCTTCCTGCTTTTTCTCTCTTTCTGAGTGTTTCTCTGTGTGTGTTTCTCTGTGTATCTCTATCTCTCTGTCTCTCTCTCTGTCTCTATGTGTCTCTGTGTGCCTCTGTGTCTCTGTGTCTCTGTCTCTGTCTCTGTCTCTCTCTCTCTCTCTCTCTCTCTGTCTCTCTCTCTCTCTGTCTCTCTGTCTCTGTCTCTGTCTCTCTGTCTCTCTCTCTGTCTCTCTCTCTGTCTCTCTCTCTGTCTCTCTCTCTCTCTCTGTCTCTCTCTGTCTCTCTCTCTGTGTCTCTCTCTCTCTGTCTCTCTCTCTCTCTCTCTGTCTCTCTCTCTCTCTCTCTCTCTCTCTCTCTCCCTCTGCCAGTAATGCTTGCTTTCCAAAACTCTGTCTATCAAATTCTAAGTGTCTTGGCCTCCATGAACGCCAGTTCTGCCTCTCTCAGCTGGACCACAACGTTAGACTGCTCCTCTACACATTCATCCCTGACACACTCCAGTCATTAAGCTGCTGTAATCATAGGACTCACTTCCTTTGCTTTCCTTTTCGCAGGAAATGACAGTTACCTAGACGTTCAAGGTGGGATACTGAATCCAGTCTTTCTGGCTCCATCCTCGCCAGAAGTTGAAATCTTTAGCTATTATTTCCAAAAGCTAGTTCTAGGTGCAAACTTTACAGATCTAAAGATAAATTTAAAGAAATAACAAGTGCAACGTATGGCAGAATGCACAGGCTCGTGTGTGTTATTAAATATATTCCTCAATCTAGGAATGCATTATGTCTGTTGGGTATTTTTCTGTGTGTGTGTGTGTTTCTCCCTTCTGAAAACATTTAGCTTTTAGATTCTTGGCTCTGGGCCAATTTTGTGTAAAAAGCCACAAATTTTGAAGCTTTTATAGAATTTTAAATCCTAGATAAGATACAATTATGTCTTTTGTGAATGACTTAGTCAATTAAGGTTTTCCTAAAAGAAGAAAATTTGATTTTGTTGTTGTTGTTATTTTACTCTGGCTATTAATGCCATGCAATCCCTAAATGTTGAAAGTAAAGTTCTCCTATATGCTGGCATTGCAAGAACAGTTTAATATACATATGAAACCAAATGCACGGAATGATGATGCAAGGAAGGGTTGAACTTTTATACCTCTTCATGCTTATATTAAGCATGATCACATTGCTCAAAGCTCAGTTAGATTGTAGAAAGTATGTGTCTGTAAAAGACACAGAAAAACCGCACACACATGAATGGTGTGAGTTACACTAAACCTTTTACTTGAACAAGAAGACATATTTATACAATGTTTACTCTGCATACAGAGAATTGGAAATCGCAAAGGGAAACTGAGGAATTCATACTTATCAAAAATTACCTTTGAAATGTAATCCTTGCATTTTGAGGCATACAATGAGATTTTACATTTCCTCATTGAGACATTTATTGTTCCTGCAGAAACCAAATTATATCTTATTCCTAAATCTGTCTTCTATTAAACTAAAGAAGTCCATAAATCAATAATAACCTTTCAGATATCAACCACTCCATAATTATGTCTTCCATATCTAGGTAATTGTTTGCATGTTTTATATTAAAACAAACAGGGCAAGGCACGTTTTGCTTGATTGGAAGGAGGGTCTAAAGATTTTCGTTGGTTTTCAACATTTGTGAAATCAGTTTTTATCCTCTTTTCCATTACATTTAAAAGTTAATCTATTTCACACAGAGAAGCAAATAGATGCGCTGATGCAGATCACCTCTCCAGGAAAAAAAAAAAAAAAACAAAAACCAAAAAACAGACAAACCAAGTTGTCCATCAGAACTTGATGTGGATTCTATCATAGTATCATAGTATAGTTTCCACTAAAAACAACAGCAAACTTGTCAGTTAAAGAAATGTGTGATTTTAGTTGAATCAGGATCTGAGTATCTTTCTGACAATTTCTCTGCGTGTCTCAACAGGAAGTGGCTGAATGGCCACTCCAGATTGATCTCAGATTCAGAGACACCAGCATCTTGAAGCTGCTCTGTTTGTGGCGTGAAATGACAGCAACCAGAGAGGCTTGCGGCTGCTTTCCTCGATGCCTAGTCTGTGTGCCAGCCATCTGTGTTCATTTAGACTGTGTGTGTGTGTGTGTGTGTGTGTGTGTGTGTGTGTGTGTGTGTGTAGGTGGAGAGGGCGGTGAGTGACAGAGCTCAGGTTGCAGGTCTCAGCATGGGTTTTGATACAGAACTAGACCTTCTGCCTGGTGCCTCGCTAACAAGACCCCTCATCTGCTGGGCCCTCCAGAGAAGTAATTTCACCAAGACCAGCTGTGAGGGGAATGTTTTGTGTTCTCTTTATTCAAAGTGAAAGATGTTAAACAGAAATTTTCAGAAGCACTTTTGTTTGGAAAATGGGAACGGAAGATCACGGAAACTGGAAAACATCCATGAAATTAGCCCGAAATCATGGCCAATACTGATCATTTGCCGACAAGCTGTCTGTCAGGGAAACCACAACAATGGTTTATTCAGGGCATCCTGGGGCGACAGTGCTGCGGTAGCCCTAACCACACATTGGTACAGAGGTTGACATTTTATGTTTTCACTTTTGTCATTGCAATAGAGGGTCCATGGCACATCAGTAGCAGGAACCCTCAAGTACTCATTGCTATCTTTATTTCTCAGATGTATTCCACTAGTGGTAATTAAGAGAGAATATAGATTTAAATAAAACCCCTGAGGACCCGCAGGAGTCCCTAAGACGGGCAACGTGAAGAGAACCAGATACAGGCCACACTTGGTCTCACTGATCTCAAACTTGGTATACACTTGTTGAAAAGCTAATTTTGTGTCTATAAATAGGAGGTGGAAATGAACTAATCTGGCTGTATACATTTGTTATTTATTATTTATAACTCAAAACCTTAGCAGCCTATAATTAATATGCATATTTATAAAATTTCACAATATCCCTATGGCCTTTAACATTATTGCAATATTTATTCAAAGAATCTCTCTTCTCTTCTCTCCCCTCCACACCCCTCCCATGTCCTCCCCTTTCCTCCCTCCCTCTCCTCTCCTCTCCCCTCCCCTCCCCTCTCCCCTCTCCTCTCCTCCTCTCCTCTCCCCTCCCCTCCTCTCTCCCCTCTCCTCCTCTCTCCTCCCTCCCTCTTCTTTTCTCGCCCCTCCCCTCTCCTCTCTTCCCCTCTCTTATTCTCCTGTCTTCTTTGCTCTCCTCTCCACCTCCTTACAGTTTCAGTTCCTGTAGCTTTCATTGCTCTGACCTTCTGGGAATGTCTTTACCATGTATCCATCAATACTGCAGCTCTAAACCCATACCGAATCGGTTGCCATGCCCAATCCTGGAGCTCACTTTCCAAATGTCACATCTGCCTACAGAAGAGTGATTTCTATTCCCAACTTAGTGTCAAGTTATCCATTTATTATTAAAACTAGGTTTCACACTATTAAAAATAGGTGTGAAACTGTCCTTCTTAACTTCTGCCCAAGGGGGATATTTTCTGTGTATTAACAGGACTTAAAAGCTTACTCTGAAAATAGCTCCCAAACTCAGGCAGAGCCAAGAGCCCTTCCTGCATCACAGAGCACTGCGTTTCCAATGCCGAGAGCAATGGGGCCCTCAGAAGAGCAGGAACGCTTTCAGAATGCTTCACATACTTTGAGAATTACATAAGATGAGAAACAGACTCACCTGGGTAGCATTTCATCTTAAATATTTGCTGGTCCAAGTGTGCACACTACCATGTAAAGGATTCATAAGGAACTGTTATAAATGGCTGTGCCCTCGCTGTTCTGGTATTTGACAAATACCATGAGAGCTTTCTTCTTAGGTAAAAGCAGTCTCGTCCTATGGTATTGATAAAATTCTTTTTCCACATTTTGAGATTTGTGGGTTCAAGTTACTGAGTCTTTCTTTCATGAATTGCCCCTCTAGAAACTTCCCAGAATCTTTAGAAGTTGCAGGTCAGAGACTCTGTCCTCAAGAGCTGTGTGCATGGATGGAGGAAGCGAAACCACTTCCTGTAAGAGATCAATGAAGACTGTGTACTGTTGTGGGATGGGATGGAAAATGGTTCATCTTGGATTAGGTGCATGAATGAAAATGGTAGAAATCTGCTTGGAAAAGGTTGGGATCTCTGGAATAAAGGAAAAAATGCAAGAAGCAAACATTAAAATGCTGGTGCCTCTGTGTGACCCAGGAGGCTTTGTGCTACTGAAGGCAGGAAAGGGTCCTGAACCGAAGACTCTGCGTTCTATGGAGGAAAGAGTTCCTTCACAGACTTGTTATTTTACAGTGGGACATCTTCAGCCTTTAGGAAGAATGCAGATGTGTTCTTCACAGGAAAACGGCTACAACTAGAGAGTCAGAGAGTATGTCTAAGAAAGAAAAATGGCGTTTGTTTTCTTTCATTTGTGGTTCCTAGATTTTAATAGATACACAAAATCACACACACACACACACACGCACGGCCATAAGGGAACAGATTGGACTAGTAGAGTTGGGAGAGACAAGAAAAAAGAAGGTAACTGGGCAGGAATGTGCTTGGCAGATGCTTACACAATACATACTCATATGAAAACTTTTAAAATAAATATTTTTCACTTGATGTTTTAAAAAATCATTCTGACAATAATTTTGGAAAGTTTGTGAGGGAACAATCTACAATTACAAACTAGGTCATTGAACCATGGAAGTGATCTATGGTGGTCAGAGATCAGATGAGTTCTTCACAGATTATTGAAAGAAAACTTGAGTGATGGAACCCAATCACAAAAGAACACACATGATATACACTCACTGAGAAGTGGATATTAGCGCAGAAGCTCAGAATACCCAAGATATAATTTTCAAAACACATAAAACTCAAAAAGAAAGAAGACCAAAGTGTGGACAGACACTTCAAGTCCTTCTTAGAAGGGGGAACAAAATACCCATGGAAGGAGTTACAGAGACACAATTCGAAGCAGAGACTGAAGGAATGACCATCGAGAGACTGCCCCACCTGGGGATCTATCCCATAAACAACCACCAGACACTATTACAGATGCCAGCAAGAGCTAGCTGACAGGATCCTGATATAGCTGTCTCCTGAGAGGCTCTGCCAGGACCTGACAAATTTAGAAGTGGATGCTCACAGTTATCCATTAGACAGAGCACAGGGTCCCCAATGAAGGAGCTAGACAAAGTACCCAAGGAGCTGAAGGGGTTTGCAGTCCCCTAGGAGGAACAACAATATGAACTAAGCAGTACCCCCAGAGCTCCCTGGGACTAAACCACCAATCAAAGAAAACACATGGTGGTATTCATGGTTCCAGCTGCATATGTAGCAGAGGATGTCCTAGTTGGTTATCAATGGGAGGAGAGGCCCTTGGTCCTGTGAAGGTCCTATGCCCCAGTATAGGGGAATGCCAGGGCCAGGAAGTGGGAGTGGGTGGGTTGTAGAGCGAGGGTGGGGGGTGGAGGTGGGTGGGAGGGGATAGAGAATTTTCGGAGAGGAAACTAGGAAAGGGGATAACATTTGAAATGTAAATAAAGAAAATATCTAATAAAAACAATGGTATGTGGCAAACCAAAAGCAGGGAATGAATGGCAGAGTCCAGAGTGGTAGGCTGTTCTTAGACTTAGGAAAATAAGAGATGATGTCAGCACCAGGAGAAATGGGGACATTAGGAGATAAGAAATGCATTGTTTAAAACAACGTGGGGGGTAAGAGTAACAGAATTCACTGAAATTGCCAAAGAACAAATCTGATGGATAAAATTTGTGTTTAATTTCTCCTTGTGTGCTTTGCTAAGGAAAAACAAAACATTAAAGATGTATCCATTTGCTTATATTTAAAAGTCCAACATTCTGGGCCAGGGAGACGGCTTAGCAAGTAAAAGTTCTTGCTGCCCAAGCCTCGTAACCTAAGTTTGATCCTCAGGATCCAAATAAAGGTGAATGGAGACAACCAACTCCACCGAGACGTCTTAGGATCTCTATGTCCATACTACGGCACACAACTGCTCACACATTACATACAGAGAGAGAGAGAGAGAGAGAGAGAGAGAGAGAGAGAGAGTAATAATAATAGATTCTAAAAATTTAAATGAAAACTGTCCAGTGATCTATAGTATACTTTTGGATTTATAATCCCAAAGGATTGAACAGATGTTCATGTTCATAGTAGCTTTGTCATCGCAGCCAAGAAGTGCAAACCCAAAGGTTCATCAACAAATTAATGAATAAATAAAATGTGGTTTTATATATAATGAAATGCTGTTAATAGGTTACACTTAGGAACATATATTATTGTGTGCAATAACAATTGATGAAAAGGATGTCATTAATTTGAAAGAGAAAAAGGAGGGTGTATGAGAGGGTTTGGAGGGAGGAAAGGGAAGGGGAAATGTAATTATATTATAATTACAAAATAGCAAACACTGTTCATACTCAAAATACATGGTACTCTGACACTTCTTACAAAGAGAGTAAGTCTTGAAGATCAGTGAAAGAATGGGTTGGGTGTGACTACATAGTAGAGGGCTTGCGTAGCACGTATAAGGCCTGGATTTCATTCCCAGCACCACAGTTAAATAAGCCAAATCCACAAAGACAAGTGTTGTATGGTTTCTCTTATATGTGGTACTTGCAATATCTAAAGTCAGAAAGAAACACAGAACAGTAGCTACCAGGGGAATTGGTAGCTGCTTATTAACAGACACAGTTTGAGTGAGAGACTCTGGAGATGGAGCCCTGTCATATCACAGGAGTATGAGTTTGCTTACTGAACTATATGTTTTAAGTAGTTAATATAATAAGCTTTATGTTACGCATGTTGCCTTTTTTTTTTAAAGTAGTTTGACCTGGGGTATTAGCTTAGTGGTAGTCCTCTTGCCTGCAGTATGCAACACCCTGGATCCAATCTCACACACTGGGGGAAACTGAGTCTCAAAGAAAAACTACATATAAACACTGAAAGCAAATCAAAGAAATTTTTCAAAAGGACAATTGAAATCTATATGCCTGGATCATCATAGACTCAGCCACTTCCTAGCTCATCTCTATTGGATACAATGATGAGCATTAAAAGAACTAATATGAAATTCCTTTGCATCTCCTGATTCTCCATAAATATGAGTTTCCTCTGCAGTTAAGAAAGCATTCTCTGAACTTTTGCCCTCCACAGAATTAGACCTCAGGAGTCTGTGTGTCTCATTCATACTGACCTGAAGATCTTCACAGAAGAGCTGGCAGGGAACAAAGGAAGACAGGTCAGTCAGGAAGCACCTCTTCCCTGACACAAAGCCTGGAGCAAAGGAAAACAGAGCTGCAGCCATACGGCTCCATCTGCACAGGACTTGTCTTGCTACTATAAGGACCAGAGTCTGATTCCTAGACCTACTGAAGAAAGCCAGGCATGGTGACACAAGAACTTGTAGTCCCAGTGCTGAAGAGGCAGAGACAGCGAGACCCCCTCAGGCTTTCTGGCCAGCTAGTCTAGCTTACTTGGAGAGCTCTGGCCAGTGAGAGACCCTGCCTCAAAAATAAAAATGCCTGATGAACACTTGCAATTGTTCTCTGTGTTCCACATGCATGTGAATGTACCAACACACACACACAAACACACACAGAGCATACACAGCAAATACACACAAACATACACATCATATATACACACAGAGAGAGCATAAACACACAGAGCATACAGACACACACACACAGAGCATACACATAAACACACAGAGCATACACAGCACACAAACACACATACACATCATACACACACAGAGCATACACACACAGAACATACACAGCACACACACACACACGGAGAATACACAACACACACATACACATCATACACAGCACACACACAGAGCATACACAGCACACACACACACACACACGCATACACATCATACACACACACACACAGAGCAGACACACACAGAACATACACACACAGAGCATACACACACAGACATACACACACACACGTGGAGCATACACAACACACACATACACATCATACACATACACACACAGAGCATACACAGCACACACACAGAGCATACACAGCACACACACACACACATACACATCATACACACACACACAGAGCAGACACACACAGAACATACACACATAGAGCATACACACACAGACATACACACACACACACACACACGTGGAGCATACACAACACACACATACACATCATACACATACACACACAGAGCATACACAACACACACAGAGAACATACACACAGAGCATACACAGCATACACACACATGCATACACATCATACACACACACACAGAGCATACTCACACACACATAGAGAATACACAGACAAAGTATACACAGGACAAACACACACACACACGCATACACATCATACACACACACACAGAGCATACTCACACACACATAGAGCATACACACACAGAGTATACACAGCACAAACACAAACACACGCATACACAGTGCACACACTCACATACACACAGAAAACACACACACACAGAGCATACACAGCACACACACACACACGCACACACAGTGCACACACACACATACACATCACACACACAGAAAATACACACACACACAGAGCATACACAGGAATAGGCAGAGAATTTCAGTCTCTCTGCACTTCATTAGCAGAGAAGACACTTGAAGAGAAGCCTGAGACCCTGCCAGGGTGAGAAGCTATCACTGACACTAGTTTCAAAAAGAAGACTAGAAATTATTAGAATTGTTGAGCATGTAATTATAAAGATCTCAAGATCATCATAAGTGCCGCAAAAGCACTTAGCATTTTGCTAAGTAATGATAATTTCTGATTTTTGTAAGAAAGAAATTCCTACCATAATGTTTATCAAAACCAGAACTACACTAATGGAAAAGTTCTTCCAAAAAAGTCTAAACAAGTGGCTGAATCTCAGCTTCATTTTTGTAAAGAACAATGCAAAGCCAGCACACAAAATCAGATACTACTAATTACGCCAGTAACTCGTCCGTCAGCACAATTGAAAACTGCAGGAAACTCCAAGGTCATTTACAGTGGTGTTGAGACCAGAATCAAGCATCCTAATTCTGAGATAAGCGCACATATTCCTACATGCAGTTCTACTACAGGGGTCACAAATCAGCCATAGAACCCCACTAATGACACTAACCCCAATACCCAATATAGGCATAGCAGAATAAACCCACCAGACAATACTGGCTGTTTGCCTCTGAAGCCATGTCCAAAAAGAACCTCACTTATTCTGTAAATGCTCAGTGATTTATAATCTAGATTACAGAGTCCCATACAAGAGCACATTTGTCTTAGCCCTGTTTAGTCTGTTTGTCAGCACCCCCCCCCAACACACACACACACAACACACACCCCACCTCATGAATAAAAGTCTCTATAACTCCAAGACTAGACAGACAGCTGGCATCCTGCCTCCTGCTTTGCATCACAGGCATTTTAAAGAGACACCTCTGTGGTCTTCATTCACGGAAAACAGTCATTTATACTACACGAGATTCAAAACCCCAGGGAGGTACTTAAGTAATTTAGCATTTTTGTTTCAGTGAAAATATTATTTCTGGTTCATAATGGGAAGTTCAAAAACATTGCTTCTTATCATTGAAAGCTTTCCAAAGTGTATAATCTGGACTCTTTATAGGTATGTTGCCTATAAAAAAGCCCTGGGGAACAAAACTCGGGTCTTCCTACAAAGAAATGCCTTCAGTATCTCCAGTTGCTTGAGGACAGGTCTTTAATTTAGGGTTGAGTGAGACTCACAGATAAACACTTTAAAGTCTTGAGGACTGCACTTAGCTTTAACAAGCTTTTAAGATGGGATGGGGGCGTGCTTCTCTGTCTGCTAGGCAGACTGTGAAGTCAGAGCACACAGGGCTTTGTCCACAAGGTCAGTATTCTGTGCCAGAGTCTTCATGGAAGCCAGGCAGCACAGGAATCTTGCCACTGAGGGGGAGTGGGTGCAGTTTGAATACTTCCCCTTACTGACCCTGGCTGAGTTTGTGTCCACCTGGCCCTGCAAGAATGAGATCTTACCTGGGGGAAAAAAATTCAGATGAGCTGAGAGATAAAGAGGGGGGCTTAGTGAAAGAAGGTAAGATAAATCCAATTCAATAGACAAAGACATGGCATCAAATTGTCAGGAGGGCCCTGTGGAGGTAGAGATGGGAATGAGATGGCTAAGCCGGGCAATAGTGGCCCATGCCCTTAATCTTAGCACTCAAGAGCCAGAGGTCTGCGGATCTCTGTGAGTTCCAGTCAAGTCTTGTCTGCAGCGTGAGTTCCAGGACAGCCAGAGCTACACAGAGAAGCCCCATGTCGAAAAACAAAACAAAACAAAAAAAAAAAAAACAAACAAAAGATTTCTGGCATTATGGTCTGGGGAAAATAACATTCTATTAGCCACCTTGTTTGTGATGCTGTGCTATAGCAGCCTAGGAAACTGATATATACCTCACATCCAAACTGCCTGTTTGATTAGTCTCAGGTGAACATGGCATCAGTATTATTACAAGGGCACCCCAGGTGATTCCCAGGTTGGAGAATTTGCAGGCCCACTCAGACTTCTCAGATTTTAAACTCTAGGGTGAAGACCCAGCCACCTGTAGTCTAAAAAGCTCTCCAGCTGATCCTAACTGACACAAGCCGATGTCTAAATGCTTGGTTAATAGCTACTACAGAGCAAGGGATGCTAACCAACAGGAATGAGAAAAAGCAATAAGCAGGAATATCATAGAAAACAAAAAGAGTAATTTGTGTGTTTTCCTGAACGGCACTGAGAATGGTGCCTCTGGAAACCTCTACCCACCCAGCTTCTGGAGACACCGAGGCAGGGGGATCCGTTGTGCCCAGGCGTTCAAAGGTAGCCTGGACAACCATGTCATTTCCAAATTTGTAGAAGCTGCCCTCAGAGCATTGCCATTGGGACACGGGACCGCTGAGGCCCTACATGGAGACAGTATCTGTAACAGAAGCAGAAATCAAGGGCATCTAAACCCTCGAACTCCAAAGCGTGGCTAGGGCCAACTTTTTTTTTTTTCCTTCAGTTATTAGATAACTGCCATTTCTTTTTCTCCATATCCCAAAGAGTACAACAGGACAGTAGAGAACATTTGGTGTGGAACTCTGCCCTTGGCCATAACCAATCCAGTGTGTGAGTGACTACAGAAAACCACTAAGGATGGGGGCGGAACTTTGGTAAAGGCCACAGGAGGAGCGCTGCAGCTTTAATTTTCTTTTCAGAGATGAATGGTTTCAGACTCGTGTTTACATTTGTTTGATTTGCGTGTGCCTTCCCTCGAGCAGAAAGCCTTTCTTGTAAGCACGGAACAATGCTCTTCTTTAGGGGATTTCGTCGTGACCACATCTTCGGCTTAGCTTCTCCAACACCTGGAGGATCTGGGGTAATATATCTGCGCTGTAAATCACCATGTCTGTAACATTACCCCTAATCAGCGCATGGGTGAGATCGTAGGTGATCTTGGCTTAGAAAACATCCTAGGAGAAAGAGTGAAGTCACCTCTGATAAGCACTAGGAAAGTTATTAAATGGTCGAACTTACGCCTCTGAGGCGCCATCCCTCTTCTTGGAGTACGCTGTGCCCTCGGGAGCCAGGACTCCTCAGAGGAGATGATCTAATAAGATTGGCAACACTGCTCTCTCTCTCTCTGTTTCTCCCAGTCCTTGAAGTTCGCCCAATGTTGTGGTTTAAGCCCTGGTTCCATATGGATTTGGGTCCCACACTTGCTCTGCAAGCCTTGTGCCACTGTCCTGTACTCCCTAGCCCTCATTTTGAGACAAGAGTATTGTAAAATTGTCAGATCTGGCCTTGAAGTTTTTCCTGCTGACTAAACAGGACTTCAATTTGGAATCCTTCTCCGTCCCTCCCTCCCACATAGCTAGGATTAAAGCCCTTCACCTCCAGGTGTGCAGTTATGTTCTAATGAGCTGATACCAAGTAATACTGGAACGTGCAGTCAGTGAAGAAAATACCTTGGCAGGATACCGTAGCACATGCTAAATTAACCCTTTCCTTCCCGACTTCCTTTGGTTATGGGCGTTATCAGAGCAATAGAAACCAAAGATAGTCTCCAAAGGGCATAAGGGAAAAGCAAATGCTGGTACCCATGGATGGTGGCAACTCTCTAGAAAATGAAGATGACAAAGCAGACCAGACACAGAAGGCTGAGATGCCAGAGGCCCTAGTAAAGTGTGTTTGTTTGTAATAACGATACTTGCGGTGACTGTATAATTTAAATGCTGTTTTTATTAAGTTTTACAAAAGTACAGAATTTTGTTTTACTTATTTTAAGCTATGCTGTTAGCATCTGAATCGCCTCATTGTTTTGTGTGGGAAGGTACATGTGTCACCTAAAACACTTATCTGAAACTGGCTTGATGTGGGGAAGGCATCTTTCTTGGCTAATTTTGAAAGATTCCTCTCAGAACCCAGGATGTTCAGCCATTGGGCCACTTTGGCACAAAGTCACCCGAGGTGTGGAAAAACTGAAAATTTGTTTCTATGTCTTCCTCCCATTCTATCAAGAACAAATCCCCAGTCAACTGGAGATCTGCTGACCCCGCCTCCTTACAGTTAGCTCTGCAGGACCCCAGGAGAGCTGGACGTGTTGGTGACATCCCTGAGGTGGCATACCCAAAAGAGCAGTGATTCTTTGTCTGAGACTGAATCTCTACAGAATGGTCCTTCTGCCATTTCTATTTTACTCCCTGAATGTCACGGTTGATTTGTGAAAGGTTGTTAAACTATAGCCAGAATGTGAATTGCCAGGATTGACTCAAGCCTTTTCCCTATTCACTGCATCAAATGAAATCTTCTCTGACTTTTTCAGTGGCTTTCTGACTTGGGCTGTCATCCATCCAAGGACAATCGGAAGTGTGTGTATACTCTCAGTTATTGTTTGCCTAAAATACTGTGCCTATTCATGAAAGTACCTAACAAAGTTGGATACAGTTTGAAAATAATAAAATGTCTGCAAAAAGTTCGAACTGGTTCCAAGAGTTTGCAATACCAGCAGCAGTGTATGACTTTTCCCTTCACAGAATTCTTTTTTTTTTTTTTCAGAATTATTTTTTTCAATTAGGTATTATCCTCATTTACATTTCCAATGCTATCCAAAAAGACCCCAATACACTCCCCCACACACACACTCCCCTACCCACCCACTCCCACTTTTTGTCCCTGGCGTTCCCCTGTACTGGGGCATATAAAGTTTGCAAGTCCAATGGGCCTCTCTTTCCAGTTATGGCCGACTAGGACATCTTTTGATACATATGCAGCTAGAGTCAAGAGCTCTGGGGTACTGGTTAGTTCATAATGTTGTTCCACCTATAGGGTTGCAGATCCCTTTAGCTCCTTGGGTACTTTCTCTAGCTCCTCCATTGGGGGCCCTGTGATCCATCCAATAGCTGACTGTGAGCATCCACTTATGTGTTTGCTAGGCCCCGGCATTGTCTCACAAGAGACAGCTATATCTGGGTCCTTTCAGCAAAATCTTGCTAGTGTATGCAATGGTGTCAGCGTTTGGAAGCTGATTATGGGATGGATCCCTGGATATGGCAGTCTTTAGATGGTCCATCCTTTCGTCACAGCTCCAAACTTTATCTCTGTAACTCTTTCCATGGGTGTTTTGTTCCCAATTCTAAGAAGGGGCACAGTGTCCATACTTTGGTCTTCGTTCTTCTTGAGTTTAATGTGTTTAACAAATTGTATCTTATATCTTGGGTATCCTAAGTTTTTGGGCTAATATCCACTTATCAGTGAGTACATATTGTGTGAGTTCCTTTTTGTTTGTGTTACCTCACTCAGGATGATGCTCTCCAGGTACATCCATTTGCCTAGGAATTTCAAAATTCATTCCTTTTAATAGCTGAGTAGCACTCCATTGTGTAAATGTACCACATTTTCTGTATCCATTCCTCTGTTGAGGGGCATCTGAGTTCTTTCCAACTTCTGGCTATTATAAATAAGGCTGCTATGAACATAGTGGAGCATGTGTCCTTCTTACCAGTTGGAACATCTTCTGGATATATGCCCAGGAGAGGTATTGCTGGATCCTCTGGTAGTATTATGTCCAATTCTCTGAGGAACCGCCAAACTGATTTCCAGAGTGGTTGTACAAGCTTGCAATCCCACCAACAATGGAGGAGTGTTCCTCTTTCTCCACATCCTTGCCAGCATCTGCTGTCACCTGAATTTTTGATCTTAGCCATTCTGACTGGTGTGAGGTGGAATCTCAGGGTTGTTTTGATTTGCATTTCCCTGATGATTAAGGATGTTGAACATTTTTTCAGGTGCTTCTCTGCCATTCGGTATTCCTCGGGTGAGAATTCTTTGTTCAGTTCTGAGCCCCATTTTTTAATGGGGTTATTTGACTTTCTGGAGTCCACCTTCTTGGGTTCTTTATATATATTGGATATTAGTCCCCTACCTTATTTAGGATAGGTAAAGATCCTTTCTCAATCTGTTGGTGGTCTTTTTGTCTTATTGATGGTGTCTTTTGCCTTGCAGAAGCTTTGCAACTTTATGAGGCCCCATTTATCCATTCTCCATCTTACAGCACAAGCCATTGCTGTTCTATTCAGGAATTTTTCCCCTGTACCCATATCTTCGAGGCTTTTCCCTACTTTCTCCTCTATAAATTTCAGTGTCTGTGGTTTTATGTGGAGTTCCTTAATCTACTTAGATTTGACCTTAGTACAAGGGGATAGGAATGGATCAATTCGCATTCTTCTACATAATAACCGACAGTGATGCCATCACCATTTGTTGAAAATGCTGTCTTTTTTCCACTGGATGGTTTTTGCTCCCTTGTCAAAAATCAAGTGACCATAGGTGTGTGGGTTCATCTCAGGGTCTTCAATTCTGTTCCATTGGTCTACTTGTCTGTCGTTATACCAGAACCATGCAGTTTTTATCACAATTGCTCTGTAGTACAGCTTTAGGTCAGGCATGGTGATTCCACCAGAGGTTCTTTTATCCTTGAGAAGAGTTTTTGCTATCCTAGGTTTTTGTTGTTCCAGATGAATTTGAAGATTGCCCTTTCTAATTCCTTGAAAAATTGAGTTGGAATTTTGATGGGGATTGCATTGGATCTGTAGATTGCTTTTGGCAAGATAGCCATTTTTACAATGTTGATCCTGCCAATCCATGAGCATGGGAGATCTTTCCATCTTCTGAGATCTTCTTCAATTCCTTTCCTCAGAGACTTGAAGTTCTTGTCATACAGATCTTTCACTTCCTTATTTAGAGTCACGCCAAGGTATTTTATATTGTTGTTTCCCTAATTTCTTTCTCAGCCTGTTTATCCTTTGTGTACAGGAAGGCCATTGACTTGCTTGAGTTAATATTATATCCAGCTACTTCATTGAAGCTGTTTATCAGGCTTAGGAGTTCTCTGGTAGAATTTTTAGGGACACTTATATATACTATCATATCATCTGAAAAAGTGATATTTTGACTTCTTCTTTTCCAATTTGTATCCCCTTGATCTCCTTTTGTTGTCTAATTGCTCTGGCTAGGACTTCAAGTACAACGTTGAATAGGTAGGGAGAGAGTGGACAGCCTTGTCTAGTCCCTGATTTTAGTGGGATTTCTTCCAGCTTCTCACCATTTACTTTGATGTTGGCTACTGGTTTGCTGTAGATTGCTTTTATCATGGCCTAGTATGGGCCTTGAATTCCTGATCTCTCCAAGACTTTTATCATGAATGGGTGTTGGATTTTGTCAAATGCTTTCTCAGCATCTAATGAGATGATCATGTGGTTTTTGTCTTTGAGTTTGTTTATATACTGGATTACGTTGATGGATTTCCGTATATTGAACCATCCTTGCATCCCTGGGATGAAACCTACTTGGTCAGGATGGATGATTGTTTTGATGTGTTCTTGGATTCGGTTAGCGAGAATTATATTGAGGATTTTTGCATCGATATTCATAAGGGAAATTGGTCTGAAGTTCTCTATCTTTGTTGGGTCCATTTGTGGTTTAGGTATCAGAGTAATTGTGGCTTCATAGAATGAGTTGGGTAAAGTACCTTCTGTTTCTATTTTGTGGAATAGTTTGTGAAGAACTGGAATTAGATGTTCTGTGAAGGTCTGATAGAACTCTGCACTAAACCCATCTGGTCCTGGGCTTTTTTTGGTTGGGAAACTATTAATGTCTGCTTCTATTTCTTTGGGGGATATGGGACTGTTTAGATCATTAACCTGATCTTGATTTAACTTTGGTACCTGGTATCTGTCTAGAAACTTGTCCATTTCATCCATGTTCTCCAGTTTTGTTGAGTATAGCCTTTTGTAAAAGGATCTGATGGTGTTTTGGATTTCTTCAGGATCTGTTGTTATGTCTCCCTTTTCATTTCTGATTTTGTTAATTAGAATACTTTCCCTGTGCCCTCTAGTGAGTCTGGCTAAGGGTTTATCTATCTTGTTAATTTTCTCAAAGAACCAGCTCCTCAATTGGTTGATTCTTTGAATAGTTCTTCTTGTTTCCACTTGGTTGATTTCACCCCTGAGTTTGATTATTTCCTGCCATCTACTCCTCTTGGGTGAATTTGTTTCCTTTTGTTTTAGAGCTTTTAGGTGTGTTGTCAAGATGCTAATGTGTGCTCTCTCTAGTTTCTTTTTGGAGGCACTCAGAGCTATGAGTTTTCCTCTTAGAAATGCTTTGTGTCCCATAAGTTTGGGTATGCTGTGGCTTCATTTTCATTAAACTCCAAAAAGTCCTTAATTTCTTTCTTTATTCCTTCCTTGACCGAGGTATCTTTGAGAAGAGTGTTGTTTAGTTTCAAAATGTGTGTTGGCTTTCTATTATTTATTTTGTTATTGAACATCAGCCTTAGTCCATGGTGATCTGATAGGATGCATGGGACAATTTCAATATTTTTGTATATGCTGAGGCTTGTTTTGTGACCAATTATGTGGTCAATTTTGGAGAAGGTACCGTGAAGTGCTGAGAAGAAGGTATATCCTTTTGTTTTAGGATAAAATGTTCAGTAGATATCTGTCAGATCCATTTATTTCATAATCTCTGTTAGTTTCACTGTGTCCCTGTTTAGTTTCTGTTTCCATGATCTGTCCATTGGTGAAAGTGGTGTGTTGAAGTCTCCCACTATTATTGTGTGAGGTGCAATGTGTGCTTTGAGCTTTACTAAAGTATCTTTAATGAATGTGGCTGCCCTTGTATTTGGAGCATAGATATTCATTATTGATAGTTCCTCTTGGAGGATTTTTACCTTTGATGAGTATGAAGTGCCCTTCCTTGACTTTTTTGATGACTTTGGGTTGGAAGTCGATTTTATTAGATATTAGAATGGCTACTCCAGCTTGTTTCTTCCTACCATTTGCTTGGAAAATTGTTTTCCAGCCTTTCATTCTGAGGTAATGTCTATCTTTTTCTCTGAGATGAGTTTCCTGTAAGCAGCAGAATGTTGGGTCCTGTTTGTGTAGCCAGTCTGTTAGTCGATGTCTTTTTATTGGGGAGTTGAGTCCATTGATATTAAGAGATATTAAGGAAAAGTAATTGTTGCTTCCTGTTATTTTTGTTGTTAAAGTTGGCATTCTGTTCTTGTGGCTGTCTCCTTTTAGGTTTGTTGAGGGATTACCTTCTTGCTTTTTCTAGGACGTGGTTTCTGTCCTTGTATTGGTTTTTTTCTGTTATTATCTTTTGAAGGGCTGGATTCATGGAAAGATAATGTGTGAATTTGGTTTTTTCGTGGAATACTTTGGTTTCTCCATCTATGGTAATTGAGAGTTTGGCTGGGTATAGTAGCCTGGGCTGGCATTTGTGTTCTCTTAGTTTCTTTATAACATCTGTCCAGGCCCTTCTAGCTTTCATAGTCTCTGGTGAAAAATCTGGTGTAATTCTGAAAGGCTTGCCTTTATATGTTACTTGACCTTTTTCCCTTACTGCTTTTAGTATTCTATCTTTATTTAGTGCATTTGTTGTTCTGATTATTATGTGTCGGGAGGAATTTCTTTTCTGGTCCAGTCTATTTGGAGTTCTGTAGGCTTCTTGTATTTTCATGGTCATGTCTTTCTTTAGGTTTGGGAAGTTTTCTTCTATAATTTTGTTGAAGATATTTGCCGGTCCTTTGAGTTGTAAATCTTCATTCTCATCTACTCCTATTATCCGTAGGTTTGGTCTTCTCATTGTGTCCTGGATTTCCTGGATGTTTTGAGTTAGGATCTTTTTGGATTTTGTATTATCTTTGATTGTTGTGCTGATGTTCTCTATGGAGTCTTCTATACCTGAGATTCTCTCTTCCATCTCTTGTATTCTGTTGCTGATGCTTGCATCTATGGCTCCAGATTTCTTTCCTAGGGTTTCTATCTCCAGTGTTGCCTCAATTTGGGTTTTCTTTATTGTGTCTACTTCCCTTTTTAGGTCTTGGATGGTTTTATTCAATTTCATCACCTGTTTGGTCTGGTTTTCCTGCAATTCTTTAAGGGATTTTTGTGCTTCCTCTTTAATGTCTTCTACCTGTTTAGCAGTGTTCTCCTGTATTTCTTTAAGTGTGTTATTAAAGTCCTTCTTGATGTCCACTACGTCATCATGAGATATGCTTTTAGATCCAGGTCTAGCTTTTCCGGTGTGTTGGGGTGCCCTGGACTGGGAGAAGTGGGAGTGCTGGGTTCTGATGATGGTGAGTGGTCTTGGTTTCTGTTAGTAAGATTATTACGTTTACCTTTCGCCATCTGGTAATCTCTGGAGTTAGTTATTATAGTTGTCTCTGTTTAGAGATTGTTCTTCTTGTGATTCTCTTAGCCTCTATCAGCAGACCTGGGAGACAGGCTCTCTCCTCTGAGTTTCAGTGGTCAGAGCACTCTCTGCAGTCAAGCTCTCCTCTTACAGGGAAGGTGCACAGATATCTGGTGTTTGGACCTCCTCCTGTCCGAAGATGAACGCCCAAAACAGGACCTTTCCCAGAAGCTGTGTTGCTTTTGCGGGTCACAGAAGCTGTCAGCTTGTGTGGTGCACACTCTCACCTGTGCAGACTATGTTCGGTGGAGTCCTGGAACCAAGATGGCTACCGCCAATCTAGAGGCAAACGCCTCCCAGGCTGGGCGGACACCTGTCTGGGGCCCGAAAAGGACGCTGCCTCAAAGGCTCTGTGGCTCCTGCCTGTCCCACAAGCTGTCAGGTTCTGTGGTGCACACTCTCACCTGTGCAAACTAAGTTCCTAATTTCGGCGGAGTCCCAGAACCAAGATGGCTCCTGCCGCTCCTGAGGCAAAGGGCTCCCGGGTCGGGCGGAGACCTATCCTCTGGCCAGGAGGGTGGCCGGATGTCTGGAACCCGATCAGACATCCGGCCGGATCACCTGAAGTCTTAAGATCCCGTGGCTGGTGTTGTGAGTAGCTGGCGGGTGTCAGCTGACTCTGCGCCCTAGCTACCCTAGTGTTGGTTGAACTGGAAGGGGCTTGTGCCCCTACTCAGGCCAGTTTTCTGCTTCCTTAACTAATGCAGTCTCAGGTCCCACGCGATTGGATTGGAGCAGATGCTGTGTTCCACTCACCAGAAGTCTTAAGATCCCATGGCAGGTGTCCTGGGTAGCTGGTGGGTGTCAGCTGGGTCGGACCGGAAGGGCCTTCCCAGAATTCTTGCCAGCAGTTGTGACTGGTTATTTTCTTCACCATAGCCATTCTGTCAGAGACAAGTTGTTGAGATTTGCATTTCTCTCATTTTTGTGTTGTATTTGTTTCATTGTTGTTATTGTTGTTGTTGTTTTGGAGACAGGGCTTCTCTGTAAGCCCTGGCTGTCTTGAATACACACTGTAGACCAGGCTGGCCTCGAACTCACAGTTATCTGCCTCCCTTTGCCTCCTGAGCACTGGAACTATAGGTGTGCACCACCACTGCACGGCAACATATCAGGAATTCCTAAAGATGAGCATTAAAACAAAACAAAACAAAACACTTCTCAGTTATTTGTATTTCTTTTTAAAAGAATTCTGTTCAGATCAATAGCCCATTTTTAAATTGAATCATTTATTTCCTTGACTGTTTTCTGAGCATTTTATATACTCTGAATATTGGCTGTCAGATGTGATCTCTCTTCATTTGATGTTTTCTTGCTTTTTAATGTAATGAGGTCCCACTTAATTATTCACTTAATTCCTGGGCAAATAGAGTCCTACTGAGAACATCATTTTTTACACCTATATCTGAGCAGACTCTACCTATGTTTTCTTGTAGCAGTTTTTGTTTTGTTTTTGTTTTTCAAGACAGGGTTTATCTGTGTAGCCCTGGCTGTCCTGGAACTAACTCTGTAGACCAGGCTGACCTCGAACTCAGAAATCCTCCTCTCCTGCCTCTGCCTCCCAAGTGCTGGGATTAAAGGCGTGTGCCACCACTGCCCAGCTTCTTGTAGCAATTTTAACACTCCAGGTTCCACATTGAGGTCCTTGATACTTTTGTAGTGGCTTTTTTGGTTTGGTTTCTTTCATTGGTACAAGGTGATAGAGGCAGGTACATCATTTCTTGATGATACTGTCTTTTCTCCAGGTGTTCCTTGGAGACATTTTTGGTATTCTCTCTTATAAACTACAGTTAGAAGAAAAAACGTTGTTTGGGTTTTCTACAGCACAGCAGGGCAACTATAATCTACCACATACAACAGCACATCCACAAGTGGCTAAAGGAGGAAGATTGGTGGGAATTAACATAAAATCACTGTGAGATCCACATAAAACAAGAGACACTGAAACTTATAGAGAAGAAAGTGGGGAAAAGCCTCGAAGATATGGGCACAGGGGAAAAATTCCTGAACAGAACAGCAATGGCTTGTGCAGTAAGATCAAGAACCGACAAATGGGACCTCATAAAATTGCAAAGCTTCTGTAAGGCGAAAGATACTGTCAATATGACAAAAAGGCCACTAACTGATTGGAAAAGGATTTTTACCAATCCTAAACCTGATAAGAGACTAATATCCAATATATACAAAAAACTCAAGAAGTTAGGCTCCAGAGAACCAAATAACTCTATTAAAAATGGGGTACAGAGCTAAACAAAGAATTCTCCCCTGAGGAATACCGAAGGGCTGAGAAGCACCTAAAAAAAAAAAAAAGTTCAACATCCTTAGTCATCAGGGAAACACAAATCAAAACAACCCTGAGATTCCACCTCACACCAGTCAGAATGGTTAAGATAAAAAATTCAGGTGACAGCAGATGCTGGCAAGGAGAAAGAGGAACACTCCTCCATTGCTGGTAAGATTGCAAGCTTGTACAACCACTCTGGAAGTCAGTCTGGTTTTTCCTCAGAAAATTGGACATAGTACTACCGGAAGATCCAGCAATACCTCTCCTGGGTATATACCCAGAAGATGTTCCAACTGGTAATAAGGACACATGCTCCACTATGTTCATAGCAGCCTTATTTATAATAGCCAGAAGCTAGAAAGAACCCAGATGTTCCTCAACAGAAGAATGGATTCAGAAAATGTGGTACATTTACACAATGGAGTACTACTCAGCTATTAAAAACAATGGATTTATGAAATTCTTAGACAAATGGATGTATCTGGAGGATATCATCCTGAGTGAGGTAACCCAATCACAAAAGAAGTCACTTGATATGCACTCACTGGTAAGTGGATATTAGCCCAGAAATTTAGAATACCCAAAATACAATTTGCAAAACACAAGAAAATCAAGAAGAAGGAAGACCAACGCGTGGATACTTCATTCCTCCTTAGAATAGGAAACAAAATAGCCATGGAAGGAGTTACAGAGACAAAGTTTGGGGCTAAGATGAAAGGATAGACCATCCAGAGACTACCCCACCCAGGGATCCATCCCATGATCAGCCTCCAAACACAGACATCATTGCATACACCAGCAATATTTTGCTGAAGGGACCCTGATATAGCTGTCTCGTGTGAGGCTATGCCAGTGCCTGGCAAATACCAAAGTGGATGCTCACAGTCATCCATTGGATGGAACACAGGAACCCCAATGGAGGAGCTAGAGAAAATACCCAAGGAGCTAAAGGAGTCTGCAACCCTATAGGTGGAACAACAATATTAACTAACCAGTACCCCCGGAGCTCATCTCTCCAGTTGCATATGTAACAGAAGATGGCCTAGTCGGCCATCATTGGGAAAAGAGGCCCCTTGGTCCTGCAAACTTTATATGCCTCAGTACAGGGGAACGCCAGGGCCAAGAAGTGGGAGTGGGTGGGTTGGGGAGCAGGGCGGGGGGAGGGTATAGGGGACTTTTGGGATAGCATTTGAAATATAAATGAAGAAAATATCTAATAAAAAATTGAAAATAAATTTTTAAAAAATCACTGTGAGAGGAGATGGAAAATAGTAATTACTCTGCTTTGGTCAATAAGCAACATATATTTGTATCCAGTCATAAAACCATATCCAATAAGTAATTACAAGTCATGTATGTCAACTAACAATAGGTAAGTTAGAACAGAGGTGGACATTCCATGCACAAAGTCCCCTTAGGGGGCCTTGCTTCCTGGAACACAGAAGAGCTTCATTAGGGCAATGGTGCAGAGGCAGTCTAACTCCCTTCTCTGAAGGAGAACAACTACAAAGGCCGGCATCCCTCCCAGGGCAGTTTGGATATACAGGTGGCCTCCTCCAAAGCTTTCTGTTTCAGTAACTGCTAGTGTGTGCTGGAGTCTGACTCCATGTTCCTCGGTCTTAAGGCAAGACTAGATGACAGCAAACTTGGATAGCCACAATGAAGGAGTGTCTGATAAATGAGAGAGAGAGAGAGAGAATGAATGAATAACCCACAGATGAGTGCCTGCCCCTTCCAATCTTGACAACCTGCAAGTTCTGGGACAGTACCTTCCTTCAGCTTCTTCAACAGGCCCCTCATGTCTGTGCAGCCTTTGCAATACATGGAGGGCAAAGGCAAGGGAAGAATGGCATAATGGGGAATGACCCAGAATACCAAAACCAGCACACCAACCAAGAGAACTCTGGAATCATCAGTACAAGCCCCCAGATCAGCAGAAGGATCAGTAAATATCAATATACCCAATGCTAGGCACCACTAGCCGCCGGTCAGATACAGTGGTGCAATGGTGCACATCTAGAATCCCCGCACTGTGGGGAAAAAACAGGATAATAGAGTTCAAGAGCATCTTCTCGCTGTGCTGAGAAAGCAGAGACCCAAGGGCATCGCTAGCTGCTATAAGATGAACACACAGGGTGAATGAGAAATGAATGTGTTTTGATGCTAAGATTTGATGGGCTGATGTACTTTAGCAGAGTCTTGCCTGCCCTGATGTGTATAATCATCACAGGCTCCCTGGCAATTGAGTCACTCTCCTCCTAAAGTGACGAAGAACAGAGTTTTTACCTGTCAGAGCAGTCTGAGATAACAGCAACTTCACTCATGGACACAGTCATATTGCTATCAGTTCTGCCCATGTTATCTAAAGCAAGATACAAAACCTCTCCAAGCTTCAACCTGCCCCCTTTTTAAAAAAAGGAATAGGGCTGGGGAGGAGGTCTACAGCTTACCACATAGGCACAAGGAACTAGATTCAATCCCTAGGACCAGAAGCAAATACATGTAAAAATAATAAACCTAAATGCTGCATGCCCCATGGGGCTATTGATCGAATGAAGTAATAGGGTGATAAGTATTTAAATTCCAATTACTACTTCACATTCAAATTTCAAAGAAAATAGCAAGTCTGCAGAACTTATTTTATTCCACAGTATTCCCAGTCAATTCCATGGCTAGCATGAGGAAAATTAACCACACTGTGCCATACTATTAGACAGTGTCTGGGGGCATATATCTCTAAACCTTTCATTGTAAACATGTACCTACAATTAGCAGATAATTTGCTTGACGAGAGCAATCTATTCCAATGGTCTAGTGCCCTTTCTTGTTAAATGTTCAATCATCTGTCCTTTATTCAGAACAAAAACCAAGCTGGGTGTTGGTAAACAGGCCCCATGAGGACAATAAGTCTGTCTTACTCATTTTAGTGGTTCATCTTGACTTCTAACTGTGTGCCTTGGATATAGTCTTGTCTTTTTATTTCTTAGATTGATTTGATTACAAATATTCTTAGTTTCTGCCTGACTATTTCTAACGACAATGTGATTATCAAATGCCAAAGGTGATGGGACCTTCCATGACTGAGTCACCTGGCTGGGCCACATACGCCCTAGAGTATTTAAAGAAAGCCTTTTTCTAAGGCTGGATTCTTATCTCACAGGCATCCCTGCACTGGGTAGAAAGTCGTTTGGGGTCTCTTTTCACATGTAATATTATAAACAAAACCAGATAGATTTATTATGTATAAGGCATATTCACGTAGGTGAAAATAAAATGTCTTAGTTAGTTTTCTATTGCTGTGAAGAGACAGGTGAGCAAGGCACCTTACAGAAGAAAGAGTTTATTGGGGGCCTATAGTTCCTGAGGCTTAGACTCTATGACCATCATGGCAGAGAGCATAGCACAAGGCAGCCAAGTGTGCTGCTGGAGCGTAGCTGAGACCTCACATCCTTATCCACAAGTTGAGGCAGAGTGCTTACTGGGAACAGGATGGGCTTTTGAAACATCAAAGCTTGACCTGAGTGATACACCTCTCTTAACAAAACCACACCTCTTAGTCCTCCCCAAACACTCTGCTAACTGGAGACCGAGTATTCAAACATATAAGGCTATGGTGGCCATTCTCATTCAAATCAACACACAGGGTATAGAAAATCTAGAAAACCAGAGACACTGAAATTTAAAGAGACGAAAGTGAGGAAGAGCCTCGAACATTTGGGCACAGGGGAAAAATTCCTGAACAGAACAGCAATGTCTTGTGCTATAAGATCAAGAACTGACAAATGGGACCTCATGAAATTGCAAAGCTTCTGTAAGGTAAAGGACACCGTCAATAAGACAAAAAGGCCACCATCAGATTGGGAAAGGATCTTTACCAATTCTACATCTGATAGAGGGCTAATATCCAATATATACAAAAAACTCAAGAAGTTAGGCTCCAGAGAACCAAATAACTCTATTAAAAATGGGGTACAGAGCAAACAAAGAATTCTCACCTGAGTAATACCGAAGGCCTGAGAAGCACCTAAAAAAAAAAAAAAAAAAAAAAAGTTCAACATCCTTAGTCATCTGGGAAACGCAAATCAAAACAACCCTGAGATTCCACCTCACACCAGTCAGAATGGCTAAGATAAAAAAACTCAGGTGACATCAGATGCTGGCAAGGATGTGGAGAAAGAGGAAGACTCCTTTATTGCTGGTGGGATTGCAAGCTGGTAAAATCACTCTGGAAACCACTCTGGGAATTCCTCAGAAAACTGGACATAGTACTACCTGAGGACCCAGCAATAACACTCCTGGGCATATACCCAGAAGATGCTCCAACATGTAATAAGGACACATGCTCCACTATGTTCATAGCAGCCTTATTTATAATAGCCAGAAGCTGGAAAGAACCCAGATGCCCCTCAACAGAGGAATGGATACAGAAAATGTGGTATATTTACACAATGGAATACTACTCAGCTATTAAAAATAATGAATTTATGAAATTCATAGGCAAATGGATGGAACTAGAAAATATCCTGAGTGAGGTAACATAGTCACAAAAGAGCACACATGGTATGTACTCACTGATAAGTGGATATTAGCCCAGAGCTTGGGATACCCAAGATACAATTCACAAACCACATGAAACTCAAAAAGAAGGAAGACCAAAGTGTAGATACTTCAATCCTTCTTAGAATGGGGAACAAAATACCCATGGAAGGAGTTACAGAGACAAAGTATGGAGCATAGACTAAAGGAATGACCATCCAGAGACTGCTCCACCTGGGGATCCATTCCATATACAATCACCAAATGCAGACACTTTTGTGGATGCCAACAAGTGCTTTCTGAGAAAAACCTGATGTAGTTGACTCCTGAGAGACTCTACCAGTGCCTGACAAATACAGAGGCAGATGCTCTCAGCCTACCATTGGACTGAGCACAGGGTCCCCAATGGAGGAGTTGGAGAAAGGATCCAAGGAGCCAAAGGAGTTAACAACCCAATAGGAGGAACAACAATATAAACTAACCAGTACCCCCAGAGCTCCCAGGGACTAAATCACCAATCAAAGAGTACACATGGTGGGACTCATGGCTCCAGCTACATATGTAGCAGAGGGTGGCCTTGTCATCCTCTGAGAGGAGAAGCCCTTGATTCTGTGAAGGCTCTGTGACCCAGTGTAGGGTAATGCCAGGACCAGGAAGGAGGTGTGGGTGGGTTGATGAGCAGGGGGAGGGGGAGGAGATAGGGGGTTTTCAGAGGGGAAACCAGGAAAGGGGACAACATTTCAAATATAAATAAAGTAAATATCTAATAAAAAAAGAAAGAAAGAAAATCTAGAATGACATATTCCACTCTAATGGCCTGCAGATTCTTCTGGAATTTGTAATGAGGATCAATGGGTAGAATGCTTCTGGAAAGCCAGGCAGAAGAGAGTTCAGAGGACCCCACATCTTATTATCACACAGGGACATTTACTGCAGCACACCAATATACACCTCTCTGTCAAGATCTGGCCTTCAGAGAAAGTGTGGTCAAGACTGTGACTCTCATGCTTTGAGGCAGAAGGGAAAGGCCTCTACCTCTCCTGCAGTGTGAAGAAGACAGCATCTTGAAAACAACTGCTTAACTGATTCCAAAGTCCAGGAGGACAGTGGGTTTTGGCATTGCTTTGGAAGGCATGCAGGGTTGGGTTAAGAGAAGAGACAAACAGTTCAAAAGTCTTCCTTTAAAATAACAGGAATGCAATAGATTCCAGCATAGCGATGCCTTGTTTCTCAAGTACACTAAGACTCCTTTCTTCTGGGTTTCCCTGCTCATTCTTGGTTCCCATGTTCCCCAGCTAGCACATCACTCAAAAAAGGCATTTAGGATGCCTGGGAGCATTTCACAATTTTACTATTTCATGCTTAGCCTGTAGATTTGCATATGCATATTATATTAATTATATTATATTATATCTGTCCTTCAATACTAATTCTCCCTCTTTTCTCTAATTCTCTCTCTTCCCAATACCCCCACTCTGCCTATTTGTACACGAGCACAGGGATGCCAGCACAGAATTTCCTCTATTAGGTTCTGTTTTTCTCTCTGAAACTGAGTCTTTTATTAAAATTGAAGTCACAAAGAAACCATAGCTTTGCATGAAATTTTTTGCTCCTGTTATTATAAGGGTATCATTATCAGAGCAGGAAAATAAGATTAATTTGTTTTATCATATTTATATACTTTCACTATATATCTTATTATATACAAATATTATTAATAATATTATTATTATATATCCAATACTATTTTGCAGTATAGAAGTAAAGCCATGGACCAACTTTATGCTATACAAGCACTCTTCCACCAAACTAGTTTCCCAGACACACAGTGTATTTTATGTAACAATTTGTAATGAAGAAAACTACCCTTCTTAACCCCCTCAGGTCTGTTGGTTTATTGAGTGTCCATCCAGTTTCCTTACCAGACAAAATACAGGTATAAGGCACGATGTTCTCAAAAGATGCCATCTTTGACCTTAGACCAGGACAGGAAAGTGATAGCCCACAGGAAGAGACTTATTCACCATCAAGCATTGAATTCATCAAACAGAGACTGCCCAGTAGCTCCAAAGCAAAATTATAAAGTGCTTTAAAGAACTGGTTCCTTGGGGCCAGTGATGTCCCCAACCTGACAGGGTAAGAAAGAGTAACAGAAAGGCACAGAGATGGGGAAATTGAACTCCACAAATCATATCGTTTGTGGTGAGTTTCCTCAGCTCAGTGCTTGGGTATGTTTACAGTGAAGAGTGCATGGACTTGACAGACAGCTGAGAGCACTGATTGTCTCAAGAGCAGAGATTCCTTGGAAATGATAAGGTGCAAACACTGTCAAATGGCTCCCTTTGCATCACACTGCAATCTCTAGCCATAACAGCTGCCAGGACCAGCAGGAGCCAAGCTGCCAGCCATCCCTCAAACCACCAGGCTCCTGCTATCTGTGGGATCCCTGGACTACATAATAACAGGGACTTCAGCAGCTCAGGTTTGGGTTGGGGTTTGAGACAGAGAATCTCTGGCCATGGGGACTCAAATGGAGATGCAGCAAGGGAAGGATGCTGTGAGGACCATGTGATGAGGCTTACCAAACAGAGGAGCCCTAGATACAGAAAGCCGGAATTCTCTGCTGGCCTCATCCTCTTTCCTTTGTGCTGATGTAGGCAACAGGCTCACTACTGAAGATGAGACGGAGCCTGGGGCTGTATCTTTTTCAACTGGGCTGCAAGGGACTGGGTCAACTGAAAGAAATCAGGGATCCTGACTATAATTAGGAATCAGTGCACCTTAACTGGATTCTCATATGAGAGACCCAGACAAAACCAATATCAACTAGAGAAATGGCATCTTTGTATGGGAGAGCCATACTACCTCATACCTACCAAGCATTTGGGATAACCTGGCATATTTTACTCATGCCATATGCATAAATTCACAGACTGTCCAGGTACTACAGCCACAATAGTTAACATTATCCAGTGTTGGCCTTTTGCCAAACACTTATTTACAACAACAAGCTTTGTGCTAGAGAATTAAAACCATGAACAATCACAATGTTACCAAGCCTTGGGCTTCCTTAGACAGTGTCTCTTCTGGATGAAACAGTGTGTGACAATTGAGTTGGGTTCTATAACTCCCTAAGGCTCCACCCAGCCTACTAAGCCCACTAGTGTAAGATGGTAGATTTTCATATGGAAGTGTGGTCTGGCCCGATTCCCTTCCTTTTATTACTGTTTGATCTAATCCTTCAGGAGCAGCAGAGCTCGGCAGAGAGGCCCATGCTGCTGAAAGTGTTTGGAGAGAACACACAGAGAGGGAATAGGTGTCTGCAAACCTGTTCTGAACTATGACATCTTTTCTGTTCCAAATCAGCATAAAACACCAAGACTGTCTACCCGCTGAGTACATCCATCCTAAGGCTGTTTCATGGATTTTTGGTTTTGCTGTGACAATCTCACTGGCTTTAAAATCAAAATTCCCTCGCCTCGGCCTCCCCAATACAAGGAATACGAGCATGCATCCACACACGGACTTGTCCTAAAGATTTTGTTATAGTTTGGGTTATTGTTTGTTTGAGACAGACTCTTACAATACATAACCTTGGCTGATCTGAAACCTGCCATGTAGACCAGTATCTCCTCAAACTCATAAGATCTGCCTGCTTCTGCCTTCTGAGTGCTGGAATAAAAGGTGTTCACCACTTTGCTGGGCTTGTTCTAAGTCCTTGATATTAGCAAATGCAGCATATGATACTGTCTGAGACTGACTTAATTAGCTTAACATGGCTACTCTCCATTGTACCAGTTGTTCTGTAAATGACTAACTCCACTCTTTATGACTAAAAGTATTCCAACATGTGCAGAAGCCACACTAGTCTTAAGAATCAGAACGTGAACAAAACTTAGTCCCAGAGAGCTTTAGCTCACAAGGTTCACAAGGACCCTCCCTGAGCTATACCACTGCTGGAAAGAGGGGATGCTCTAACAGTCCAGCTGTGCAGGACACTCCAGGGATGCAGGTTTTGTGAGTTGTAATCCTTGCTGGTGTGGGCTCTCCATGGCATAGCTGACTTTAAGTCACCCTTAAATCTACATTTAAGTCCAATAAATTCATTGCTTTACCAAGATAGACCCATATCAAATCATTACTTTGATGTGTTATTAGTGCCCCACCTGGGGTGAGTGGGACAATTGTATCTCCTCAGGAAATTCACATAAACATGTATTGATTACTCTGTCCTACATTTGAGATTAAGATTTACTGAAGTATTTAGCATGTTTTATTATAATTAGGGGCTTACTTATGGGATATTCATGACAACTGGATCTTTTTTTTTTTTTTTGCTTTTATTCATCTTGATGGGGTGGTAGAGTTGCCTGTGGCACATTGCACAGGTAGAGGTCAGGGAACAACTCAAAGGGGTTGGTTAAAGCGGTTCATATTGGCCACTGACACACCTACATTTTGAAGTAAATTCTCCTTAAATAGTCTAGGTAACATTTCCCAGTCCACCTGAGGGCAGGTGTCTAGATGCAAACATTTAGAAGATACCTCTTTCCCCTCAACTATAATAGAGAACGGGGTTCATAGATAGCAAGTTTCTCCACTTTTTTCTTCTAAGGGTTCCCTGTTGATACAACTTTAGGCCCTACACATCACATCCACTCCTACCTTTTTCTATAGGTATGCCTTTGACTTTGTAGCTTGTCTCTCCTTAGAGGTGCTGGAAAGTGATCTGTAGGCACATAGAACAACCGCCTACTCTAATGATTCTTCGCCTCTCGAGATGCCTGCTTCCCTCTAAGTTCCTAGCTCAATTATGCATTTAAAATTCTTTCTTTTAACTTGTATATATCATTTTCAGTCATTGTTACAGTTTACATCCATCATTTTGTCATCAAACAAAACTAAGTACACACTGTTACTCTTACCTCTGCCTTTTGTTTGGTAGCTTACTATTATTTTGTCCATTTTCCACAGTTCACATGCAAAAAGTACTTATACACCTATTTTCTAACAGTCTTTTCTAAATCTCTTATTTGTTGTTCAAAGATTCATTAGCTTAAAAGAAAAAAATCTAGCCACATCATACTGAATCTAGTGTCTACTTCCTTAAACTTCTTTTTCCTGAAAGTTTTACCTTTTAAAAAATTTTATTTCCCTAGATATATTAACCTATAAAAAAAATACAACACATACTTGCAGCAATTGAAAAGAATTAACCAGTAATTCCCAGTAAGACTTGGTAGAATTGATTTTACCTGTCAATCTATGTGCCCCTAAGCTGAGAACTCTTCAATAAAACTCTGTCACAATGCATAAACCCTTTTATACAAAGATGGGAGTGCAGCCTCCTATAGGCAGTAAGGGCAGGGCCTGTAATGAATCATAATCTAGTCCAGTGGCACACATAACATCTCCCCTGAATGAATGAGTAAACTCTTTGGTTGGGATACAGGATCCTGAGTGAAGCACATCTTTACTCAGGTGGGTCTTTATTGGCTCCACCTACCATGCTCCCCAAAATGACTAGTTGCAGTAAAGACTACCTCATTCTCCATCCAATTCCCACTTAAGGTCCATGAAAGCCTACTGGACAGTGCAGCATGGAGGTCCTCCTTTCCTGTAGTCCCCTCCTGCTCTCAGCATTTCTCTCTCACTGTCCTTTCACAAGGCTACCTTAACTCGGCTTATTCCTTGTCTGCATTTCCTTCTTCCTGGGCTTGAGAAATCAAACTTTGGTGATATGACCTTGGTATCTGTTCCCTCAAGTCCACCAAGAGCTAAGCAAAAGACTCCTTCACACTCAAAGAACCCACATCTCAAGTGAGTCTTCAGATGTTACCAAGAGCACATGCATACATGGAGAAAAAGCAAGTAACAAATAAGGGAATTATAATACCGAGTCCCACCTTGACATAAGATAACAAAACCACTGTCATAGATTCCTACAGAGGCCAGAAAGCTACCTTAAAGCATACCCACTGTTGCATCTGCTCTCGACCAGCAAGAACAACACAACACAGTCGGATTCTTCTCAACAGCCTTTATTGCAGGAAGCCTCGATGCTTCTACGGGGACCCAGGGCGCCCAGGGAGCCCTACTTATATACTCTCAGCCCCCATCCACTCACAGCAGGCCACGTCACCTCACCAGGCACACAGCTTCAGCCAATCAGGACTGCAGGGGCGCATCTCCACCAAATATGGACTTGTTTACACCGCCAGCATCATGGTGCACCTGTGCAGCTCTCACGATGGTCGTGGCTTATTTTCAGGTGTATGAGGAAGTCGGGTGCAAGTCATAAGACTTAGCTGCAGTCCCGGGCGCCATCTTGGGACTGCTGCCACACCCGCTCCTCACAACCCACATTGTGTTAGTCCTGATCACATTTCATAGCTACCTAAGCAATACCCAGCAGAATATCTACTTCATCTTGCTAATATTTAAAACAATCTAATTTAAGGTTTTATATACTATGTCCCATAAGTGTGTGATTACATTTAAAACCTAGGATTAGAGGAGGAGAAAAACAAACCATGTCTCTCTCCTTTGAAAACTCTATGTGCTTCTAGGAGCCCGTCTCTTCCTTTACTAAGTGTACTACTATCTTTCCAGAAGAACATGTTGCAACCAATTCTCTCAGTTTATGGAGATATTATGTCCACTCCTAATATTCTCTTAACAGATCAGACCTACAGTTAAGTAGACTATAAGTTACTGAAACGTTTAACTAAATTTCATAGAATTTAAAATCTCTTTTAGCAACTAGCTTAGGACATTATAAGAGCAAACATTCATATCTGCCTCCTGAGTAACCCACGTCTATACCCTAAATGATTTCAAAAGAATTTCATGACTACATGGAAATTGATTGAACACATAATCTATTTTCCTCATGCGCATGTAAATTTTGCATCTCAAAATACTGGGTTTCTTTCACTTCCAATGGGAGTTTTGCACACAGTCTATAAATCTTGCTGTTAAGACATTTTCCTTCATTATCCTAAATTTATCTTAATTTCAATCCAATTATAAACTGTTTACTAGAGTTTTCCCCTCATATAATTGAGCACAGTATAGTTGATTTTTTAACTGTAAACATACATCTGTGAATAATTCCTAAATGCCACAGTACATAGGAGATCCTGCGGCATAATGGAAGTAATTTATTTCCAAATTGCTCCCATTTCTCTCATGCCTTGCTCACAGCACTTTATTAAAATCAAGTCCAGCAGGTACGACAGGAGGCTGACCTTGTTTCTGCAGTACTACATATGCTGCCCTTGCAAGACTTCCCAGGCTCTTGTGTAGCTCAGAAACTCACAATCTCCACAGCAGTCACTGGGAAACAACATGAATCTGAAGAAAGTCCATGGAGGTTCGGATACTAGCTCTGCCAAACTCTCCAGTTGTGTGAAATGTGTTGTTAAATGTGTTAAACATTTAACCTTCTTTTGCCTTAGCTACTACATAGGAGAACTGAAAACACGGTAGCTTCTTCATAGCCCCACCGTGAGTAGTAAATGACTGGCAATGTAAAGAATGTAAGAATGTTAACAGTTGATATTAATATAGCTATCATACGATCACTTTCACTCTTGAGAAACTTGTTAGCAGACAATTTGGGGGCATTAAATAGATGAAGTTGCCCCATAGAGGTTCTATATCAATGCCTGCAAAAATGATAATAGCAGTCATAATGTGATCTGTTTATTCTGTCATTTTCATGGTCAAATGTCACAGACCAGCGAGTCAAATCTATTTTCAGCAAATAAACCTCCTGGTCATTCTTAAACGAGTCAACTCTGTTATTCTCAAATGAAAGACCTTGGCTTTCAAGTCAACAATTTGAACAATGTGTCAGTTGAGTCAGACTCATCAAAATGATACTGGACATCTACTGTGTGCAAGGCACTGAGTCAAAATGTATGCTAGATGTAAGAATAAAGGTTTATCCAGTAACTGTTAAATGATGTTTGCTATGTCACACATGGAACTAGGTAATAAGGACATAAAAGAGGAGATAAGAATAGTCTTTATTCTTGAGTTTCTAACTCTGAATGGAAGAAAGACTGTGGGGAGGGGATTAGTTATAACAATGGCTAAGAGCTGCATGAGAAAAGGACAAAACTTGAAGGGAGAGAAGGGCAAGATGAGGTAGAGAGGGGAAGAGATCCAGGTTAAAGGGGTATCTAAGATGAACACAGCATCAGAAGGAATGAACATGGAGAAGGTCCAGGCGGAGTACTAGGAAGCATAGACAAAGCCCCAAGAGGGCTTTCTTTCATGAAGAAAGTAGCAGGAATGATGTCTTGTGTGTAAATCATCGGGCAAGTGTGGACAGAAGGGGGAAGATGCTCAGAGAACACAGTGAGCCATGCTAAGGGGCTTAGAAAGGAGAAGGCACTGAAGGGTGGAGCAGGGAATGTGGTTGTCGGCATTGCAAAACCATGATTCTGGCTGCAAAGTGAGGACCAGATAAGTTAGGAGGCAGTGGGATGAGACTTGAGTGGGAAAAGTAATTCAACTAGCAAGGCCTGGATCTGACGTGCACTCATAGAAGACTGTTGGAATATAAAAAAACCACAGTTTCGAGAGATACTGAGAGGAGAGACTCAGCAAGGTCTGACAATTGTGGTAAAGTAGGTGGGGAAGGGGAAAGAACCAAGGACAGCTTAAGATGAGAGAGAAGAAAAAGAAAGTAGAGAACGAAGCTGCCTGTCCCTGTGTAGTATAGAAGGCAGGACAGAACATAATCACTGATAGAACAGACACAAAAAGATGCAGAAGTGTTCAAAGACAATTCCTTAGGGCCCACCAAAACATCACCCAAGTAGACAAGGCGTAGACTGGGGTGAAGATTCCTGGGGGAAAGGAGGGCTTGAACAAGCTGAAAGAGTCTTTCCATCCTTTAGTGGTGTCAGAGCTAGAACAGAGATGCTTGTGGGTGACCAGAGTGCTGAAGACTAAGTTGTTCACAGGAATATGACCTGGAGTTCTAGGCTGAGAGTGTCTGCCTCTGTACCATCCTTCTCTAGCTGCACGTCTCTAGGGTTCTGTCCAGCTCTTGGTAGGTTTAGGCATTGCTACTCTGAATATGTTCTCAGGGAAGACATTGCCACGACACAAGCTAGGGGAATTCAATGTGTGGAAGGTCCTGGGTTAAATCCTTAGTACCTGGGGAAAAATAAAGGTAAAAGACAGAAGTGTTTACGTAATGCTTCGAAAGACAAATGATGATGCAACGCTTCAAAGCCTCTCTGTATTGAACTTTTGTCCTGGAGTAGATTTTTATATTAACATCAGTCTTAAAAAAAAAAAAAAAAAAAAAAAGCACTGCTCTCAACATGTATTCCCAATGCTGGTACCTTCTACTCCAGCCCCACTAACCTCAGCCCTGTGATTAGAGTGCTTGGCCGTGCCATGGAGCCACACGGAGGAGTGTTCCTGCCTTTTAAATTGCCAAGCCAGCACATGTGGGATGCATCTTTAACCACAGAATATGTTTTCTTTAAGGCCTTTCCTCAATCGTAAAATCTTAAATTTAATAAGGACTGAGGAAGCCTATAAATCAAACACAATAAAATCATAACTCATACACCTTGCTCTAAGTGGGCTACATATATTTTTATCATTGGAAAGGATAGATCTGGGTGTTCTGCAAATACTGGTTTCTCCGCAGTCTGGGGGACAAAGCCGCATTAGTTTTCAATTTACAGAACATGATGTTAGTGATTACATTAACTTAATCTAATATTATTTCCCATATTTAAAGATAGAATGAGAACCGTGTGTTTCAATTGTTGTTGGCTTTAAAAACATAAACGAGAACGCATGTGCGCATGTGTATGTGTGCATGTACATAAAGGAATAAGGACTCGGCTGGCCTTCCATATAATCAGCCGAGTTATTAGTACAGCTGCGCAGTCTGTGTCTCAGGGGATTAGAAGCTCGGCCTGAAATCTCATTTAATTACAGAGCATTGACTACCATGGACCTCTTACATCTGGACCCAGGATAATAGAGAACATTTTGTCTGAATGGTTTGTAGTGTGTGGGATGGAAACACGTGTAGTTCAATTTCTAACATTTGATTGAGAACAAAAAGCAAAAATTCACAGATGGTTAGTTCAGCCTATTAAGCAATTTCACTAACGTTCCTCAACTCTCTTCTCCTATAGAGACTTCAAAAATGCAGTTCTTTCCCCTTCGGCATGGAGGGTGAAAGGACAAAGAATATTTAGTTCATCTGTACATGAATGTAAAAATAATATTTGTCTTAAGTTATCATAGGAACAACACCAGGCAATGTAAAGGAAAGGCCACAACAAAAAGTTAGATGATATATTAGTTAATTATAACTAATACTACTAGTACACATTCATTTTCTCTTCTTTAGAAGGAAAAGAGCCTTTGAGAAGCCCCAGGGACCAAGCCCTGTTCGCCATGAAGGGAGTAGTATGATTAATCGTCCAGTTGGTGCTTCTGTTCTACCACAGCTCGAATCTGAGAAGGACCTAGGTGAATGAGGAGATGCTCCATTGAGTAATAAGCACTGAGAAATCGGAAGCAAATCATGTGACTGCGCCGTTGGAACCTTTAGGGACAGTCTCTCAGAAGCATAGCATTCTAGTTAGAGACTAAATAAATTAAATGAGAGAAATCCAGCTACCAGAAATATGTTTCCAGATGGTGAGCAAATAGAATAGAATTGGGCCAGGCCCAGAGAAGGACACCACAGGCACTGTAAGGTAGGGACAGTTGAAGCTTAAGGAACACTAGATACAAGACTAGGACAGTCTTGTCCCTGATGCAAATTTGGACTTTATCGTAGGAAGCCACTGGAATATGCCAGGCACTGAAGAGGTGACTTCTGAATCCTGATGTAAGAAGGACACCACTCTAGCTGCTGTGTGGAAAATGAATTAAGGAGTGGCTGGTGAGGAACAGAATGACCAGACTTGTACCACAGACATGAATACAGTAGCTATTATGTATAAAAGAAGGATGGCTCTCTGTAATGCTTACATTAAGATGCTAACAGGCAACTAGATGGAGTGGTAAATCAAGAAGCTTGCTTCAGAGCACTAGAGAAGGGCTGAAGACTCAGCCACAGCAGCGAAATCAGAGTAAGGGCAAGTAAAGCTTTGAATCTGAATTGTCCCATGGGGAGGTGAAAGAAGGAAAAAAAGATGGGTACCACTCTGTTTTGGGATATCCCCACATTCACAACCTTAGAAAGGAAAATCCATCAAATGGGGCAATAAACAAAGGCAGTGGGAGTTCTAGGAAAGATTTTCCAAAAGCTAAGAAAAAAAAAAGTGTTACAAAGGAACAAAAGGATTACTGGTAAGTCTGGTACCATTTGGAGAAATTGATGAGGATCCAGAGGAGCCAGCATTTGGCAATGGGGAAGTAGTGGATGACATTGAGACAAGATCTAAGTGGTGATTATAGTGGGCTGAGAGAAAGATTTGAATCTGAGGAATGTAGAAAGCAATTCTAATCAGCTCCTCTGCAAAGTTTCACTATGAAACTTAAAGATAAGAGGAGTGGCTCTAAAATAGTCTTTCCCATAATGACTAATTCTAGTCATTACCATGTTTATGGCTAGGGAGAGATGTATATCATCTCCCTGTAACTGATGCCCTTTCTGATAAATAATAATACTTAACTGTTTACATATTAGCAGATGCAAAAAGAGCTCATGTGACTTGCATAAGATATAGCCATTATTAAGTAGAGGTACTAACATCAGGTGTTTTTAGCTTCATGTCTCATGGCTTCCCTACAAAATTATTTTCAACCATTATCTCTAGCTAAATAAATCTGTATCCCCAGATGCTGACTCCATGTATCAGCATATATATTCCTCACTACACAAAGCTCTCTGATACCCACCCACCGCACCTCCCACCCACCCCCCGCCCCACCCCGGTTAATGACCTCATACAACTCGAACACCAAAGGTGGACACAGCTTAAGACAATCTGGAGCCGGGCGTGGTGGCGCACGCCTTTAATCCCAGCACTCGGGAGGCAGAGGCAGGCGGATTTCTGAGTTCGAGGCCAGCCTGGTCTACAAAGTGAGTTCCAGGACAGCCAGGGCTATGCAGAGAAACCCTGTCTCGAAAAACCAAAAAAAAAAAAAAAAAAAAAAAAGACAATCTGAACAATGGTGCATCATGAGCCAGCTTTTTCTTTCTCTCTGCTCTGTGTTCCTCAATATTAGTTTTATCTCATGCGTCCCAGATATATTGTACAGAAAAAAAAGAAAAACAAAACAAGAAACCTGTATTCTCCAAAGTTCAAAAGGATAGACAATTCCCTTTTTACCTGAAATTTAGCCAATCTCCTGAGCCAATTAAGGCTATATTTACCTTTTTATTAGTCAACTGTCCAACATAAATGGGCTTATGAGCAAGATATAAAACCATGGATGCTCATCGCCCTCCCTCTTATGCAAAATGTCAACAGTGATTCATGGATCGATCCTTTTGTGAGAAACCAAACCACATCAAAGCCAATAGGAAATCTGAAGTACTGTCATAACTGAGTCCCTACCAGATCACAGTACCATGGGACTAGTTGTTTGTTTGTTTGTTTGTTTGTTTGTTTTAAAAAAATCCTCCCAGCTTCCATGTTCTTCATGGGGAGGTATGGTGGTGAGAATGAAATGTCCTCCACAATACTGACATTTAGTTGGTCTCCAGTTGGTGATGCTGTTGAGGAGGCTTAGGAAGTGTGTTCTGGTTAGAGCAAATGTGTCACTGGAGGTGGATTTCGAGAGCTTAAAGACTTGGCACTATTTTCAGTTTACTTGCTTTGTTGATGTTTGCAGTTCAAGGTGTGAGCTCTCAGATGTTCCTTCTGCCTTACCTGCCTGCTGTCATGCTTCCCTTCCATGATAGTGATGGACTCCTGTCTTTTAAGTCCATGAAAAACTCTTCCTCCTATATTCACCTTGGAACAAGGAGTGACTATCGTCATGTCAGGCCTGACCATCTTGTTCTTTGGAGGAATGTGGAAGACTTTGAAATAAAAGCATTTGAACACTGTCTCTAGGGCTTAATGAGCCATCCTATTGTCAGGTTCAAAGGAAATTCCAATTCCACTTTGGTATTGGACATAAAGCTGGAAAAATTGGTATTTGATCTACCAGGTTTTTGGTCCATTGTTTTCTCTTCTTTGTGCCCATTCCTCCTTTTTGGATTGGTACTATATTCAACAGTGCCACTATATGTGTGTAATTTAATTTTACATGGACTTACAATTAAGAAGTTGCCATGAGTCTCAGAGTAGACGTTGAGCTTTAGATTTTTAAAGAGTAATGAGACTGAAAGTCTGTGAGGGTTTCTGAAGCTGATCTAAATATATTGTGATATGGACAAAAGACGATGGGGGCCAGGAAGTGGAATGTGGTGGTAGCCTATAGCCTCTAGCATTTGTAATGCTAAATCCTCAGTTTGGGAGATGTGGCCTTGCTTGAAGCATATCTCACCTTCGAGGCTGGGCGGTGGTGGCACACACCTTTAATCCCAGTACTTGGGAGACAGAGGCAGGCGGATTTCTGAGTTCAAGGCCAGCCTGGTTTACAAAGTGAGTTCCAGGACAGCCAGGAGACCCTGTCTCAAAAAACAAAACAAACAAACAAAAAAAAAAAACAAGCATATTCCACATATTCAATGATCCAACTTATTTGGAGGTTGCCTAAGGAATAGTGCCAGTCTTACTCATAAGAGCAGAAATGTGACAGAGCATACTCTAGAGGCCTAGGAGTCACTAATGGCAAATAAAGTGTGTGGAACTTGTGCAAATGTTTAATAGATTCCTCACAACTGATCGGTGACATCTTTCTAGTACCAAACAGTCCATGTGGACTCTGAGTAATGGTTATTTGATACAGAAACACAATACAGAGACCAAACAAAATGAAGAATCAGTCAAGTATGTTCCATAAAAGTACAAGATACATCCCTAGAAAATAACCCTCATGAACCAGAAGTTAATAACTTACCTGATGAAGAATTCAAAGCTCATAGAAGTGCACTGAGGTCAGGATAATAATGCAGAGACAAAGTGAACATTTAAGCAATGAAATAGAAAACTTTAAAAGTGTTGAACCAAAAGCATTTAGCCAAAGAATGCAATAAATAAAATGAAAAAAAAAAAAAAAAAGAACTAGTAGAGGTGTTCAAAAACAGACAAAATCAAACAGGAAAAAGGAATTAAAAACCAGGCTATTGGTAAATATTAAGACCAAGATGGTTTTAAAAGACAAAGACTGAAAGGCTTGTTGGACACCATTCACTAGAATGATACACATATCTTGGGACTCTAAAAGTGCAGAGTTGGGGAGGGAGGAAGAGACACGTAAGACAGACAGACAGACAGACACAGAGAGACTGGCAAAGAGATAGAGGAAAACACACAGAGAGAACCATAAGACTATCAACAGATTCCTCAGAAGATATTGTACAGACTATAAGACAATGAGATGATAGATCCTAGGTACTAGAAAACAAAGAAAAAAGAAAAATTCTGCCAACCCAAGTACTATATCCAACAATACTATTCTTTAAGAATGAAGGTGAGATGAAGTTTAATAAAACCTAGAGAAATAAAATCAGAGAACTACATCATGACTATGCATCATGACTATATAAGCTAAACCTCATAAGAAAATGTATACTTTACATGTAAAAGTGGAAACAGGAATTATTGAGACTAAAAATGGACTCAAAACAGCAACTTGCTAACTTACGAAGGTCTAAATGTGTTGATGAAAGTAAATGAAGGGGGAAATGTAAATAACACACTGGAATAGTGGTGATCAAGTCACTGGATTCTGATATCAAAGTTAAAATGTATGCAACTGTCCTTCAAACATCCTCAGCATGTTAAGTTATGTTTAGTTTTGCTCCTGTTGCAAACATAAAACACTCTGGCCAAATCAACTTGGAACAAAAGACTTATCCTTTCAGATCACAATTCACCATTGAAGGAAGTCAGGGCAGGAGCCATAGAGAAACACTATTGGCTGCTTCATTCTCTGCCTTGCTCTCTTGGACTTGTACCTAGCCAGCTTCCTTAAACAGCCCTTGGCCACCTGCCAAGGGCTGCTGCCATCTACAGTAGGCTTAAACACTGAAACCAAAATATCCTTGGGTGACTCACGTGAACAGTAAAGTTTGAGCAACATCACTATAGAATACTTCTGTACAGGTCTTCCATTCCAGATTCTTTGTATTAGGCCTGCCACTGCATACATCAGATGTTCATGCATATGATGTGCATATTCATCTTTGGTACATGTGCATGTGTGTGCATACAAGTATGTGAACATGTCCATATGTGAGTAGAGCCATAAATCATTGTTGGTTGTCTACCTCAAATAATTTTCACTTCACTTAGTCATATTTTTCTTTAAAATTTGAGAACTTTATGCATGAAATCTCTACCTCATTTCTGCCCCTCACTCCAGCTCCTGCGTTTTCGCAGCTCCCTCTCAATCCCATGACCTCTTGTATAAATATTATTGTTACATACACATACCCTTCTGAGTTTGTTTAGAGGTTCACATTTGTACATGTGTTTAGGGATGATCACTCAGGACTGGATACCTTCTCTGGGGGATCTTTCCCAGAGAATGCTGGCTGTCTCCCCCTCACAGCAACCTTTGGTTATCTGAAGCTCTTCCTCAAAGGAGTAGAGACCTGTGAAATTTCCAGCATGTTTATTGGCATATTGATTAGTAGTACCATTATTCAGAACTTGTTTAGGAAGCCATACCATTGTGATTTTGTGGATGTGGTATCCCTGCTATGCATATAAGACACTATCCCACAGCAGGTATTCTTGTCTTACAGTTTCTTTTCTTTTCTTTTCTTTTTTTTTTTTTTTTTTTTTTTTGAGGTAGGGTTTCTCATTGAAGATGCAGCTCATAAACTTTGGCCAGCAAGGTTCACTTCAAGTATCTGCATACACACTACCAAGGCCAGTTCCCCCCACCCCCCAGCCACTTAGGTCTCCGAGCTTGTATGACAAGCACTTTAACAACTGCATCTTCTTTCTAGTCCCCTTTTCTTTCTTCATCTGATTTTGAATTTTTCAGTGAATTCCATTGTGGCGATAGTTTTTCTCAAACATTGTCCTTTGATTTGATAGATACATAACATACTAAATAAATCTTGGTATATTTGCAAAAAAAAAAAAATTACCAATTGATGAATCTCAGAATTCTATTGGACAAAAGAAGCTAGAGGTAAATGAATAAATGCTGCATGACAAAAAAAAAAAAAAAAAAAAATGGAATAGCTGACGAAGGCCAGAATAGCTGTAACTTTAAGGATAAGAATGTCAGAATTTAGAAACTGGAAATGTCTGTTTCTTGTTCTGCATGATAGTAATATGTGTTTAGACATATGTAAAAAACATTCAATTGCATGCATGCTTAAGATCTTGACATTTTTACCTTATGTGACATTTACATCAATGAGATTTTTTACAATGGCTTTAAATGATGACAAATGAATTAAAGGCTACAAAATGGAAGGGGAGGGAGGTGAAAATCAGACTAAGAATAAGTTTGTCCTTCCTAAAATGTACAAGATTGAAGTGAAACCTGCTGAGGGCGAGTCCCAGCAAATCTCACAGTAGAAAATGTATTTAATTCATTTTAGTGTTAGTAAGTTTCAAATTGACCAAGATGAAGAAGTGCAGATACTACATTCAAAACAAACCTACAGGCAGTGTGCCACATTTGTGCTTAGAAGAAGGGACTGAACAAGCCCTACTTCTCTCCTTTCTGGGTCCTTGGAACACTGAAGAAGGTAGGAAAAAGAGAGAAACCTAAACTTTCTTCACTTCCATCCCAGAAACCTACATCTTAGGCTTGTCTGGGAGATAGAGAGAATAAAGAAGACTTAAAACAATAAAAATGTCTGTGGTTGAGATCTAGCCTGTGAGCTCCAATGCAAGGATCTGTAATATTCAATTTCAACTTCTGGCCAAGAGTCACCATCAGGTAACTAGGAAGCAAGGGACAGAGGTTTTTCATTTAATTGTTCAAATTATTTTAGGGCTAAGAACATAGCTTAGTTGGTACAGCACGTGCCTAGCATGCATAAAGCCACATAAATACCACATAGACTAGGTATACTACTACCAAATAAACTAGGCATACTACTACCAAATAAAGCAGGTATGGTGGTGCACAGCTGTACATCCCAACACTTGGGAGGCGAGGCAGAGAGGTTAGAGTTCAAGATCATCTTTGAGCTATAGTGGAGCTGGAAGCTAGCATGGAATGCATGATAATCTAGCTCAAAAAAAATTAGCTAATTTATTATTTCATTTTAAAACCACCAATCAATTGGAAAGCATGATGTACCAAGCACGTCCTGCTCTCTGCAGGACGTAAACATGGAACAGAAAAATATGGAGAATGGAGAGCTATGTACGCTCCTCTGAAACCTGCATGAAGAATTAGAACAGGAGGAGACAGCCCAACTTCTCAACACACTCATACTAGGTCCTGAGAGGGGCAGACACTGGAGCAGTTGCACAAGCATGCTGCCACACCCAGCAGCCCCCACCCAGCTCCCATGTCATAGGAAAGGCATTTGCTACAATGCATTCACATTTCCGCACCAGGCGCCCACTGTCACTGTTTCTTCCCAACCTCTGTACCAATGAGATTTGTGAAGCAATTGTTGCATTTACTGGAGCTGAGTGACTCCTTGCATTTCCATTCATCTCCTGCTTTCTGGGGTTCTGCATTCAGGCATAAGGAAAGAAAAGGCAGAGAGAACAGCGGGGTTTGGTCTGAAATCAGTACACGGAGTATCAGCCCACATCAAAACAGATCTTTTTGTAAAGTTGAATGCGGCTGATAAAATAATAGATGGTCCTGCTGGGTGGAAGCTATAGGGATGCGGCTAATGGGACTCACACAGGTTCAAGGGACCAACCCAACAGTGGCAGCAAGAAATGGTGACAAGCCAAGATCTAAATGAGGTCAATTAATGCGAGGTAAGTGCGTATCTGCATATGCATGTATCTACCTGTGGCAACTGGAATTTGTTGAGAGAAAATTTTAACCAACACACACACACACACACAGACACTATATTTAGCATCCTCTGTTGTAAGTTTGAGCATTGTCTGGCAAGTACTTTTGGTCCTATATTTCAGCTATACTCCTGCTGAGAAAACAGGTTCCCCAAGATAGAGGGGTGTATATTCCATTAAACCCAAATCAACTGAATTGTTAAGTCATACAAATATTTCCATACAGTTAGTAGCATAAGTATAATTTTTTGAATCATGTTACATAAATAAATCTTAAAACATATTGCTGAGGTCAAAATGTTCATTTAGACTTCCCAGTCCTCAACTTCTCTTAGTGATTTCCAACCCACTCAACATCTTAGTAGTCCAGGACACACATTCCACAGTTAGAAGGTAAGAGGCAACCACAGCATCTCTCCTGAAGGCCACGACCATTTTATTTAAACTTTTGGATTCCTTCCTCCCCAGAGAATGCCAGAGGTTTCTCCTGCAGATTCAGAGAAGACTGTGATAAGAAGGGACTCCAACCATGGGCTGAATAGCCTATCTGCAACATTTAAAGAATGAATATGTGCAAGAGAGAGAACGGCAGACACAGAGAGACAGACAGAGACAGAGACAGAGATCAGGGAGGCAGAGAATCAAGAGGTACCTGCTTTAACAAGAGTGTTATGTTTGCAGAGGTATAAATGAGAAACATGCCCTCCTAATAGAGCCAAGTCTGTACGTGTGCTCTGTTCCTTTGTTAGGATTTGTAATCATTCCCCCAAGCTGCTTTATTTTTACAGCCAATAGACTTAAGTAGAAAAGGCTGTAGTGCTGTTAATATAGCATCGTGGGCTTGATGTGCTAAAATGAAGGGCTGGCCTTCTCCAGAGACTGGAGGAAGGAAGGGTTACAGAGTAGCTTTCCTACCTCCATGAAAGTGAAGCTACTGACTTTAGCCTCTTTCAAGGTTCTCTGGGACAGAGCATATGGCCCAGGTACAGGGGTGTATATCCTGTCCTGAGTCTTCATAAGCAATTAGAAAATTAGTAATCTACTCAATCCTTTAGCATGTCAGTATTAGGTTCTGAGAGGTCAAACAGTGAAGCCCTTGAAGAAGAAAAAACCTTGGATGATCTAGCTGCCGCTCACATGTCACAATTAGCCCATAAGCCAAAGGAGCTTGAGTCTGTTTAGACCTGAAGACAAGAGGATAGTTGAGATGCCCTTGGCTTTACCACAAAGGTCATGGGTTCCACTTAACATCTGGCTTGGAGCTGCAGGAGTCATGAAAGACACTAGTGGCATGTCACAAACTCAAAGATTAGCCACCCCCCTCCCCCTCACCCCCCCACACACACATTTTATTTTTGCCTGAGGATGAACCTGAGCATGATAAGGTAATTGTAAGGTCCAACATCTTTATAAATATATGCTCTACCATGGGGCTGTACTTTAAAATGTACCACGATGGAGCTCAGGTTTGGCTGTGGACACTCCGAAGTTACTCTGATAGAATTACTTTGAAGCTTATCATGCTATTCGCTAAATGCTAAATTATAATATGTTATTTCCAATCCCTTCTATGCGCCATATCATATATCCCATTTTTAAAAAGGGAAAACATATTATACTGCACATGCCTCCCATGTTCTCAAGAGAACCATACATAAAGTCTTCTTTAAAGACACCAACTCTCCCAATAGTTAAGAGGCAAATATAGGCAGATCTCTATGAGTTCTGGGCAAGTCAGGGCTACATAGTCAGACCCTCTCTTTAAATACAAAATAATAGACTTAAAAGCACTGGTTTTGAATTTTGAGCGCTTGCCTGTAGAATTGCTCTTTCACAGTCATGATTGCGAGTGGCAAGAGTACGTATGATCGCTTTTTGGGGATTGTGATGGTTTGTGTATGCTTGGCTCAGAGTGGCACTATTTGGAGGTATGGCCTTGTTGGAGTAGGTGTGTCACTGTGGGTGTGGGCTTAAGACCCTCACCCTAGCTGCCTGGAAGTCAGTCTTCCACTAGCAGCCTTCAGATGAAGATTTAGGGCTCTCAGCTCTGCCTAGATGCTACTATGCTCCCACCTCCATGATAAGGGACTGAACCTCTGAACGTGGAAACCAGCCCCAACTAAACGCTGTCCTTTTTAAGACTTTACTTGGTCATGGTGTCTGTTCACAGCAGTAAAACCCTAAGACAGGGACTTTATGATCATTTATGTCTTGCCCTGAGAATTATAATAAAAACATCAGGACAGAGTATACAGTAGATAAATCAATTTTTCTTTCATTCTTTGTGTATCTGTTTCTAAGACTACTTCCTGATCCTTTTGCATATCTTTTTTTTTCCCCAGAAAATTTTCATTTGAGATGGTCTGCTGGGAATGAATTATGCAAAGGGTAACCCAACTGTGCACTCACTTCTACAGGGAATGTGGTCATCCGCCACGCTAAGGAAACACAACACCAGCAGATGAAGCCATAAGCAGATAGTTATCTACCTTCGGAAAGACTTTCAACTCTCCAAGAGAGAATCACTATAGGCCCTCGTAGTGCGCTTTTTTTTTTTTTTTTTTTTTAATGTTTTGGTTTTAGTTTGCCTGGAACTCTTTGTCACAAAGGTATACTTATGAGAATCTCTCCTACAGTAGGATTTAGATTTAGAGCTAGGCAACACAGTCTATAACTAGCAGCACATTTGCACTTCAAAGCATTATTTTAAAAAATATATTAACCCCATACTACAAACCTGTACAAAACAGCAATTAGAAAACTCAAGCCTAAAGGGACATCATCCTCTGGGGGACTGAAGCCTGGGGGAGACTTTTCCAGCTGTGACCACTAATCCAGTTGAATTGCATCTGCATGTGAATGACTGACATCAGGTCCTTCTACAGCTGTGACCCAGTGGGGTCAGTGACCAATCAAAGAATGCAGGTGAAGCTGGCCCTGGCCCTTTGCTGGAAGATCTTATCAAGCTTTCTGGGTTTTTTTTTTTTGTTTGTTTGTTTTTGTTTGTTTGTTTGTTTTCCATTAGGATTCTGCTTGCTCAGGTTCTCAATTCTTCTCTGCTAACAAATGCCCAGAACAGAAGACTTAAAGGGATCTTCTAATCTGCTGGCTTTCAAAGTTGTTACATTTTTTTTTTTTGTTTTGTTTTGCTCTGTTTTAATCAAGGAATCCTTCTCTTCACTTAAGACTTACCCAGAAAAAAAAAAATGGAATTTAAGACACAAGCATTTTGGAAGTATCTGGTCATGAAGAGGGAAGCCAGCAGCCCACCTGCTGCAGTGACTTATCTCTCCTCTCAGTAAGAACTTCAAGTTAGCAATTCTGTGCCTTTCATGAGCAGGTGGAAGGTCCAGACACATTCAGACTTTCTATAGAGAGGTTGAAGGCACTGAAGACCAGAACCTGCCTTAGCCCACAGCAATGGTTTGTTGTGGGGGTCCCATAGCATTGCTGCCTCTGGCTATGTGCTGGAGTGCCCTCCCATACTTGTGTTGGCCCAAATTAATTACGGGGAGAGAAGGATTCTGGCTCCACTGTGTTTTGAATCCCAGGCCTGGAGTAACTTGGGAGAGATTAGCTACTGACTGAGAGACTCTGCTGGCCAGTGTGTGGACATTCCTGCCAGGTACAATTGTTTTCTCTTCCCTCACCCATCTTGAGCTTGGTTTAATGATGTGGCCTCTGCTAATACAATCTAGCTTCTGCTCTGTGGGACTGCCTTGCCTTGTCCCATCCCATACTACTTCCATGGTAGGAACATCAGCTCTGCCATACAAGAACAAAGCTTAGTTCTCACAAAGAAGCTATCCCCTGGATTCTATGGTCAGTGCATCTTCCCTCAGAGGTGATTTTCCTCCCAACAACCCAGCTTTCTCTTCTCTCTGGTGTTATTTGCTTTGATAGTCTAAATTCTATGCGTCGTAATCACCATCGATGGTCATGGTTGTGCAGCTGGATATTCCAGGGTTTGAGTCTTCTACCACTGATGAGACTTTGTAACGAACACATGGCTTTTCAAGAATAGGACTCTTCTCTTGCAAGGATGGCAGTACACATTCCATGCAGTACTATACACATGACTGGGCACCGTCTGACACTCAGGAAATGGTGCCCCTGCTATGTCACCATTTCCTCGACCTACACCATTTCCTCTACCTAATTAGGTAGAATAGAGTAAATTTCCTGGAGGAAAGTTTCATCAAGCTGTCAGCGGGAGGGGAACGAAGCAACCCAATTCTCAACTCTTTTCCCAGAGATTCTTACATTGAGCAGTAATGCCAGCTCAGTTGGGTAGAGAATGATAGGCTCTGCTCTTCCTCTACTAATGGAGAGCCAACGCCCCTGTTGGTGAGATCTTATTTCCCACTGATAGAAGGGTCAGCAAATATCCAGACCTTTACAATGAGTTTTTATGAACAGACTATCAAGTCTCCACTAGGACTCTCATATCCAAGACAGCTGGGATCCTTTTTTTTTACTGACAGTTTGAGCTGTATACTTGAAATCATCTTTGATGAGAAAAAAACAGGCTCGAATACAATGAAATCATAGACCGTCCAAAGTGACCAATTTTGAAGCTTCAAAAACTTACATGAGTGCTTAATTATGTATGATACACAAAAAAGAATTTTCAGAGAAGTTTGATGTAAATTTTTGTCTTTTAAACTCAGTACTAAAAAAGAACAGTTGAACAATTTTAAAAATCATAGCTATTAAGTCAAACTAAACCAAACACAGTGTTCTGATATGTTTGCCAAAAGTTTCAAAGCACACTTTGCTAAAACTATTAGTTTTTACAGAGTTATATATGTGCGGAGCATTTGTCAGACGCCTGCTCAAACTCTATACATATGGCTACTCTTTTAAATGATATATACAGATGTTAAGTATATATATACAACAATGTATATTATTGAAAATAGTTAAAAACTAAATAAATTATAAATTCCATGTTAAATTCCATGTTGGGATTCTTCGTAAACAGATCAGATTCATGTCTACTTCTTAATAGAAAGCTTTCATGTGTCTGTGAGGAGATTTTTCCAGGAAAAGACTGACAGTGAATTCATAGCTGGATTTCCTTGCTTTTTTATTTTAGATGAGACAATAATTACTCAATTAATCTCATTAATCTCATCAAACAAGTAGTGGCTGGTTTCATTTCAGTCGCTCACTAATTATCAATGGGTAGATCTCAGAGCCTTGGAAATGGTGTCCAATTGTGGCAAGCTACTAATGAAGCAAGGCTTGCTTAATGAGGGAATACGAGCAATTAGCTTGTCAGTGGCTCATTCCGACAGTCCCTGGAGAGATGCTACGTTTAGGGCATCCGTATCACAGGAGTCATTGACCTTGAGACCTTCCGCCTTCTCTGTCACTGCTGTTTAATGGAAAGTCACTTATTTTTGTCAGGCTAATAACTGGGGTAATAAAGTAGCCTATAGCTTCAGCTCCCAGCTCTGTTTTCCTATTGCTAAGTTTAGAAAGTTTAAAAATAGATGAATGGATCTATTCTGGACATCATTAAAAAAGGAAACCCAAGGTGGGGCTAGACGGAATCCTTGGAGCCTGCTGGCCACCAGGCTATCTGGAGCTCATTAGTCTACCAAGTCCTCTCTGTCAGAGAAACATTGCCTGTGAATTTTTGAAGCAAAACAAATAAGTCCAGGCAGTTTTGTTTGAGAATTTGGCTTAATCAGACAAGAAAGGATGATTCTGAAATAAGTTCTTCGGCTCCTTCATTATTGTCTTTAGAAAACATTGAAGCCTGGGTGGCGCTCACCTGTGTGCCCCTCACTTGGGAGCCTGGGGCAAGAGGCCAGCCAGAGCCACACACAAACCAAGCAAAATCAGTGGGATAAGTTAATGTTCATAGCCACTAATTTGCTCCCAGGAAAGTATTGTTAGTGTAGGGATTGTTTATTATAAAAAATCTTGGAAATTTGTTTATTATTTTTTTAAAAATGGGAAATAAAACTCAGAATTTCTCAACAAGCTCACCCAAGAGTAATCTAACCATTTGAATCTCCGATCTCTTATTCCAGCATAAACTCCGTGCAGAATCTACACACTAGATGAAGGCCGAGTATGGAGAGATTAAAGGGTCCATTTGCTATCGCATGTCCGCCATTCATCTGATGAAAGGACATGGCAGGAAATGGTGTGTCAGCATCCTGGAAGAACAGGCAGTGTCACCCGTCTGTTATCTGCGTCATGGTATGTTCTAGACCTTTACTCCCCTCTCCTTCATACTTACCCTTGGGGACCCTGAAGAAAGTCTCTAAACAGAAGCTTTCAAAGCAATGGAAGACCTAAAAAGAGAATGAAGGAAATCTGGAAAGGCAGGCAACTCAGCTGATCTTAGCCCAGAGTTTGGTTGCCAACAATACTGGGTTAACAACATTGACCTTAACTAAATGCATCTTTCTTTTTCATCCTCTCCTCATTTCTGAACCAAGTCAGAGATCCAGAAGAGGATAGTGAGTGGGAGCCCACATCACCTCTCATCTTAAATTGATAATGATCACTTCAGGCTTTACTGTTATCCCAACGCAAATTTCCTCAGTGTCTTAAAGAAATCAACCAATCTAACACCAGTGCATAGCATATCAGAGAGGGTGGCTGGTACGATAATGTAGCTTCTCTCACAGTCAGTCAGGCTTCCTAGTAGGTCACCACAGAATGACAACAGCTGGACCCTTGTCACACTTGTCACATTATCACTTCATGTGAAGGAATGAGCCCATGTGAACCAAGGGAATGAACATAAAACGTCACCTACTGGTGGCCACAAAATCATGAGGCAGTAGCGGGCTTCACAAGCTCTCTTCTTCTTACAGTGGAAAGTGAAGGTCCTCTTCTTCCAAGTGAGCAACAGGGATGGGTTAATAGAGCAGACGAGCTTTCCAAGTAAAATTTCTTCGTAAGAGATGTTCCACATAAAGACTAGACTTTCTACATGGTTATATTCTCTCTGATTCATTAGGAAGTTGAGTACAATAAAATCAGAATTAAATTTTCATTAATTTAAAAAAATTAGGGCAATTAACGTCTTCATTGTTAATACACAAAGAACCTAGGAGGCTAATTATTAGTGTCAATAAAATTTTCAAGAGACTATTTTGATTCCCAGGAGAAAGCACTCATTTTAAAACACTTCAAAGTATCCACTCAAGTAAACAAAAGCCCATGCTAATTATAAAGACACATTTAGCTGTTTAAGTAGCTCATATATACGTGTGTTCTTACCACAGCAGTTGAATTTTGTATCAAACTAATATGGTGGCTTTAATATTGCTTCTTAATATGCACATATTCTCTCAAGAGAGTCCACCTTGACCTTACTGGGGAACAACGGTTGTAAGGAAGAGGACTGATGGATTACCTGTGTTTTCCTGAACCCACCCCCACCCCATGTCAATATGTTTAGCATAAATGACTAATTCAGAAATTAATTAAGCTGAAGAAATGATAAGATTCCCTGGTCATGGAACAAATATTAGTTTGAATAGAAAGTGTGATCATTTGAGGCTGCTAGCATTCATTGTCCTTCCCTCTCTTTGTTACACAGATGTGGCTGGCTATAACACACTCCTCTTGTACATTCTTTAAGTCTTGCTGAAATCACTGGAGGTCCTCTAGAATTCTGTGCCCCTGGGGTATTACAAATACTGTCTTCAAGTGAGATGGCTAGCTATTGTATATGTCTCCTCAAATGTGAGCTCTATGATCCCACTGTGTGTTATTCTCAGGCAAGTTCCCTCTCATTGGCAGGAAACATGATCATTATCACATGCAAACACAAATTCTTACATCTACTGATCCTAAGGAAGAGACGTACTTCTCCGGGTGTTTTTAAGCAAATTCCACAGGAGTCTTCTGCTTAACTCATTTGCATGGTTCCCCTGGATAAGTCACTATTAAGGGTCATCCTTAATGACCTAACTGACGATACTGTGGACAAGGCAGACACAGCTCCAAACAATGGAGACTACATGGAAGAGATAAAGGATGGTGTCTCCAAAGATGAGTTGCAGGAAACAAAATGACATGTGCTTGACTACTGTACCCCATCCCATCCTTAGAACCCTTACAATTCCCTGAGCACTTGACACTTTTATATGATCAGTGTTTTCTGGGTGACCTTAGCCTTGGAGTCTCTGACATCCCTCCCCCCCCCCACCACCACCACCACCTGGGGATGGTTACACTCAAAGTTTCTGCATGTATTTTCTCATACCACCTCATTTGCTATATTCCTTGCCTTTGTTTTCATGTCTGTCCTTTGACAGTGAGCAGATGCTGAGAACATTAAATGTTCCCCAAAGAAATGGGTGTGTGGTTATTTCACTTTCAAAGATCACGAGACTATTTACAGAGCCAAAATTAGAATGCAGTTCCCTTGCCTGTGTTTCAAAGCCTTCGTAGTATTATCCTCAGACAAGATACTTGGGAAGAAAGGCTGTGACATTTCACATTTATTGCAGTTAAAGCCTTAGCTTGTGGATTAATATAGAAAGAAAAAAACAAAACAATTCTCCACGGAATAAATAGAGAAATCTCAAAATGTTCTACAAGTAAATTTTATCATTGAAGTCGTGATAACTCAGGGAACTTTTCTATTTTGGAGACAGTATACTGGTTAAATGTGGATTATTTAATGGATAGTGAATAGGAGCCTGCCCACCCCAAAGATGAGGAAAGGAGTGTGGGGGTACCTAAGACACATCACCGTCTTACGAGAGGAGATGGTCAAAGAGGAGATGAGTTACACTGTGCAGCCCACATGAGTTTTTAACATGGGTAATTTCTGTCACTTTATGTTCAAAAACACCCACTGGTTTCATTCTTATTCCAGAAACCTTATTACTGTAACTTGTGAAATTCTCACATCTTTTTAAATCTTTTCTTCTTCTACTTCAGTATTTTCAAATTTCTGCCTTAGGCTGTTGTTGAACCATGTCTAACTAAAATAACCTTCCCTTGGCTGTCTAATCTCCCTATAGTCTAATCTCCCTGATCCCTTTAGTCTCTGTTCAAGTACCTTCTTGCCTAAAGACATGTTCCTGCCCAGATTGGGCTATTCTCCTCTAGGCATCTAACCCTATATCTTGCTTCATTTCTTAAGCACTTATTATTAACTAGTATAGTATAAATTTGTTTCACACACACACACAAATTATAAGATATAAATCATTTCACAATTATGAAACCCCAACAGAAATTTGCTGTTTTATTCATATTCAAAGCACAGTTGCTGAATGAGTTAGTGAGTGAATGAGAGTATATACATCCTACAGACTTCAATGAAAATATACTGAACCCAATTACATGACTACAACTAATTATTCTCTTTTATTTCTCCAATAACAGCTCTTACTGTGAGATGACTCCTGCCTGGTGTTTAGTCTAGTACCGAGGCTGCTGAACTGGATGTTGTAACAGATACAAATGGTTAAAAGGAGATTGATACTTTAAGGAGACTTTGGTTTAATAGGATATAGAAAATATACACTTGGTCACCCAAATGGGATCAAATGGGCTTTTGAAGGTATAGCAGGCCATCAAAGCCAGAAGAAAGAGAATTTTTCTGGGAAGGTCAAAGAAGACTTGGAGAATGCACTGGAGTTTAACTTAGGTGTTAAGGACACAAGGAAAAGACAGTTGGCACAGACAAGACTAAGACAATGAAACCATGAGACCATAAGAGAGTTTCTAACCTTGCTCTACACCAATAGGAAAACAGAATAAAGACAGAATGAACAACTGAGATCAAGGAAGCCAGTGAATATGCTCTGTAGCTGGACTGGGTAGGGGAGGGCTGTAAACCTGTGCTGACATCCACCCTGGGTCTCAGGAGCAGAACTAGCCTATTAGAGAAATTGAGATCTCAATCCCTCAATCTCGGAATTCTAGGAAATAGCAAACATAATAGCTGAGAGATACCAGAAGTTCCATTACAGACCTCCACCATAAAATTAATGCTACAATGAAGTGGGTTGCATAAGTTATAGCCTTGGTAACTGTAGAGTCCTCTCAAAAGTCTGTCTGCCTCTGCTTTGTTAATAAAGCCAAGGTGATATTCTAAATCTTTAATTATCATTTCATCATTGTACACAGCACCTTCAGCAGGTATATATCCCAGCTCAAGATGCCATTTTCCTTTTTCCTGTAAAAGGTCAAATCCATATTTACTTCCACATAAAATAACAAGGCGCTAAGCTGAGATGCGTCAATAATACAAGTGATGCCTGCTTCTTGAAAACAAAACAATTACAATAAGTCAATCCAGAATGAAGCAAACACATACAAATCCAGCAAATGTTACCTCTGTTATGTATATTGTTGTCTGAAGGGAAGAAAAAAACATAGCATGGTGTTCCAATAGTTAATACCTAGGGACAAGACAACAACAACAAAAACAGCACACATATTTTGAAGTACAAAAGGCCATGTTAAGAATTGACTTTAAAAAAAAATTCATAATTGTAGTTGGGAAGGAAAGATTGGAAAGCCGTCCAAATTTTACTCAATTTTGCCTCAATAGCTACTGGTGTGCAAGACAAATGCTTTATTTGCTCAGCTGTAAGAAGTGATGCTCCCTCCGTTCCAGTTTTATCATACATTGAAGCAATTCGGCATCTCTTCAGGCATCACTTCTAGTTCTGTTGCTATTTTCACCACCTCTCCAGTCACTTCTACACTAATGTCTTTATTTCGTCTCCATCATCCATGAAGGGTTGAATTGACTTCTTCCAAACCCTTTTCAGTGTTAATATTTTGACTCTTCTGATGAAACACACACACACACACACACAAAAGCCTTTGACAGCACCTAGCACTCTTTCCAGAGGTGTTCAAATTCCTTCCCCCAGGTCTGTCAGCAGGATCACTGTCTACACTGAGATGCGTGTCTTAAATACAAGGACTTGAAAGGCTGAGTTTCTCCATGAGCGGGAGTTGTATTAGAGACATGGCAGCATTCATGTCACTGTATGTTTTCAGCTCTTGGGTGACCGACCACGTGCAGAAAATCCTTTTTCGGAGCAGTGGGTCTCAGGAGAGGGGTTAAAATTTTCAGTCAGCCCTGCAAGCAGCTGGATAGACTTTGCTGTTCATATGTAGAGAACAAGAGGAGTAGGCACAGTATTATTGTCAAGGGCCCCCAGGGCTTTCAGAATGGAAGAGCAGTGGCTTCAACTCAAAGTCATTGACCTACAAGAGCCATCTAGTCCTTTGAGGCTTGGAAAGCAGGCATTGACGATCTTCGTATGAAAACCCTAGATGGTGTCTTCTTCCAGTGGAAGGATGTTTTGTCCACACCAAAAAGGTGGTTATTGTTTTGTTTAGCCCAGCTACCTTCCCTTTGATCTTTGCTAGATCTTCCAGAAATGCATCAGTTCTAAATCATCTCTCACGATTTTCTCCCTACCCCCACACTTTTGTGTTATCGAGATGGCTTTCTTCCCTAAAACTTCTCAACCAGTTTATGTTACCAGCACATTTTCCTTCTGCAGATTCCTCACTTTTTACAGATTTTGGACGTGGAACTAGGTAGGGTGTTGACTCATGGGAATACTATGGTGGCTCTCTTCCAGTCTACTGACACTTTCCACCTCAGCAGTCAGGCTGGTTTGCCCTCTTTCCATTCGTGTATAAACTAGAGTCAAACTCGCTTCCTTGCAAGGACACTTAGAGGCCACATCAGGGTTAACTGATTGAATTCCAATATTATGAGTAATCCTGAAAAAGTTTGAAATGTTGCAAGACCTGCCAAGTATGGGGAACCGAAGAAGCCTTGAGTGGGTGTGCAAAGAAGTCCTGAGCGGATGTGTATGTTGACATAGGCGGAGCCATCCATGTCAAGGACTCTGATACCTCAGGTCTATAGGAGCAGCAAAGCTTTACCCCAGTTAGGCTCAGGGGATTAGCAAAACATTTCTCTGCTCTGGGTACAAATGTGAACAGTGAGCCAGAATGATCATTTGCCAGTGACTGACCAGAGTGTTCAAGAATTAACGACTACAGCTTCTTCTCCTAGATGACTGCAGGCTGAGAATGCTCCCTGACAAAGATCTCCAGCTAAAGCTAGCTCTTCCTCCCTGGGCCACACATACCAAATGGTCTGAGGTTCCGGGTTGTTACATAGTTGGTGTACCTTCAACAAGCCAAGCGCAGCCCACCTGATTCCAGATTTGCTGCTTGTGTGCCTGGTCTTTCTTCATTCCCTCACCGCCCCAGTCAGGTTTCAAGAAGCAAGCCACATGTGGGAGTATGACACAGATACATATGAACACTGCTTCTGGGGAAAACAACCCCCATTTATTTGTTCATACCAGAGTTACCCCCAACCTTCAATGTATAACCAAAAATGCAATATCATGCCTTCCAGATGCTATATAAAGAAGCATAATCAAAACGAAGTATGGCTGCATTTGAAAGCACTACTGCATATCAAGTTCTATCAATACTGTTTTCTTTTTATCATTTATAATGTATTATCTAGTCATGGAAGCAATCTGAACAGTAGAATGTCACACTTGGAGATTTTGCTTATTGTCAAATTATCTGAGAGCTCTGGCGTAGTTGAATTTTCCCTTTAATGGGGACTTGTGAAATGCCAAACTCAATTCTCAGTCCCCATATGTCTATCACATGTATGATAACAACATTAATCTCTTCTTTATATATCTTCCACAAGATGGGACAACAGATTCAACCCACTTCCTTCTTGGATGTGATCCATAAGCTGAGAATGACATTTTTTATGTCTGTAAGATGACATGTGGAAATTATGAAATTTTAGTGCACATTCATAAGATAATATTGAACCACTGCCACCACCGTCCTTTCTTGTATTGTCTGTGGTACCTGTCATTCTGAAGGATCAAAGTGAAGTACAGAGATCATGTAACCTACGAAGCCATGCATTTCACTGTCTACCCCATGCATCTTACCATCTACCCCTTTACAGAAAATGCAGTTGGCTCCTGGTGTACTGAATTATACTAACCGTCTAGAGAGAGGGAGTCTCTCATAGCCCCCAGCTTGGTGATTTCTATGTTCAAAAGAGTTGCTGAATGTCTCTTGTATTTAACAGCACTGTAAAACTTTTAGTATTCAAATGTATGCCACAAAATTCCTGCTTCTATATGCTAATAAATTTGAAAGCACTAATTTCCTTATATTTTTACAAAGCTTGACACTTACCAGGTTTGATATTTAGCATATGAATTCTACAAAAGATTTTTTTAAACAAGAACTCTGTGCTGCAATGAGAATTTATCATACCCAAAAAGAGAAGTAATTTTGTAGTCTTTAAAAAAATATGAAATCGATGTTCATGTTGAAATCTTGAAAATTACACTAATGTACCATTCAAGCTTTAAATGTCAGTACATAAAACTGTTAGTTTTCTGGTGCAAAATAAATTAAAGACTAAAAAGTTCCAATCCCTGGTGTTGCATCTCCTGAGGATAAATTCAGAACTCATGTAACAGTAGACTTTAAAAACTTTTAAATTTGATATTCATTTTATTAAGACAAACAGAATTCGACGATGTATCTTACAAAGTGCATTACTGTGTATTTTGCTGAATGTAGGCAAGTGTGTAAACATTGATTATGACTAAAGTGGATGTAGTGGAAGGAGATGGGCACTGTGCTCTGAGCTAAGTCCAACAATCTTCATGACAGTGTGGATTCTATACTATATCATGGATATTAAATGTAAATAAGGTTCAACAGGAAGACTGTAGTACAGAGTTTTAGAGCATATTAGAGTCTCACAAAATATTATTTTTTCCTCCATCCTCTTTCCTAAAATTTCTTTTATTTTTTTGGCTCTTGAGATTAAAACTTTGGGTCCACAAAATCAGGTGCTACACTCTGGAGACATTCCTGCATCCTCTTCTCTTTTGTTTTACAGCAGACATCACCAATTTTTCCCCCTGGGGAAGATGTATCCTAAACTCTAGGACCTAGACAGTACTGATTTTCCAGAGTTGAATGAGTTATGCAGCTCATGCCCTGAGTCAACATATAATAAATGTCCCCAGATCCAAGGCACATCTTGAATGGTGGAATTGGACATAACTCAGGCAGAAACGGGGCGATCACCCTTCTAAAGGAGCAGAGACTGTTGCATTCAGGAGATTCAGGGAGATTGGGCATAAACATGGAGACCCTTCCAGAAAGAACTGGATGAGAAAGGGTGTGGGCTCTCCTTCATGTAGGGACTTGTCTGGGAAGGCCCCAGTCCAAAAAACACACTGAAGAAAATGTGGGCAGAGACGCAAATGACAGATTGGAGCCCGTCTCATGACACTGAAGCCTAGAGCCCTCAGAGCTTGGCTTCCAGAACCACAACAGACTCCAACAGACTTTCCACAGAGAAGGGAGGAAGTTGCTAGAACAAACACTGTCCTGAAACTTGCCCCAAAGCTGAACCTCATCAAACCCCAATGTTTTTCTGAGGTTAGAAAAAAAATCCTGGCTTAGCATTTTTAGGACAATATCTATTTGCCTTTTGTCTCCCACTTGCAGCCAGAAGTGGAAGTTCTAAAAACCCATTAAAAATTCTGGGTTTTATTTATTTCTTTACTATATTCTTTGCCTGTCCAAAACCAGTGAATGCTGGAATGGTTCAAGTTCATTCTCCTGAGATATCCAGATCAAAGTCCTTCAGAACTGCCTTGGCTAAGCATCTAGATTTTTCCATTCTTACCCAAACCAAGGCTTCAATCCCTTGCAATTTGCTTTCAAATGCATTCACGTTCTCAAGAGTCCTGGGGCACTGCCCAAGGCACTCCTGTGTGCTGAAGCATTGCACACTGCACTCTTGTGTCCTGAAACACTGCACACTGCACTCTTGTGTCCTGGGACACTGTACACTGCACTCTTGTGTCCTGGGGCAGGGCACACTGCACTCTTGTGTCCTGGGGCACTGCACACTGCACTCTTGTGTCCTGGGGCACTGCACACTGTACACTGCACTCTTGTGTCCTGGGGCAGGGCACACTGCACTCTTGTGTCCTGGGGCACTGCACACTGCACATTGCACTCTTGTGTCCTGGGGCACTGCACATTGCACTCTGGCCAAATATCCTACTCTACATATCTTGTGTAAAGTGAAAATCTGAGAAAGGCACCCTCAAGCACCCTCCTGTGTTGCTATTGCTGTTCTTGCCATACATCTATGTATAAAATTCAGTTTGTTCACATGCAATCTAAAGGCAATTCATTTAAATCTAATGCTAATTTATTAAGAGATGGATTCTGTTCTTTTTTGATACCCCACAAGATTTCCAATGTTACATTTAGGTTACATTTTGTTAGGTAATCCAAATGGACTTCTACCTCACTCTAAATCACCATACACCACCTTTTTCCTAAATCACTTCCATCCTTTCAGGAAATTAATAAGAATATAATACTTCTTTGTAGGTACCGTTTAAAACCATGTCTTCATTTTTTAAAAATTAGTTTATTAATGGTTGGTTTTCATTTTAGTTTTCTTCATGTTGAATGTTTCTAATGGGATACACAGAAAGCTTGAGTTTGCCTTAGCAAGAACCAAGTCACTCAGAACTCTTGCACTTTTCTAATAGGAGCAGGAAAGCGTGTGAGAGCGACTCCTGCAAGACTGGAGAGGACCCCATCTTTACCTTACCTGTGGTTTCAGCCTGTCTTCTGAGTGTATTTGGGCATTTATTCAAGCAGTTTATGTATTTCTGACTAGTCCATGCTTTATCTTTGAAGCTGTATTCACTGTGATAATATTTTTCTAATGCTAAAAGGAAAGAAACCACATTGTGATTGGGTAGCTCAATAGTTAAGGTCCACACCCCTACCTCAGTTTCCTACCTCAGTTTCCATGCCTCCCAGAACTCCGAAGGGATTCTTTTTCTTCAGAAGCCTCTGCCTGCTTCTTCCTTTCACATAATTCGCCTTTGTTCAGTTATTTTTGCGCCACCCCCAGAGTGTTTTCAAATATATTTCAGGCCCCCAAGCAACCCCATTTCAGTTGATTGACTTCAGGGAGCTCTAATGCTGGCCAGGCATTTTGCTACAACCCCATTTAGACTCAGCAGGAACAGCAGATTTAAAAGGCAGATTACGTTTTTAGCTTTTTAAAAACTGCTTTATTAGAGAGGCTAAAAGCCACAGAGGTGGTAAGCTGAATTCTTTTGAAATACAAGCAACCTCATGACATCCAGGCAGCAGTTCCTCACCCATGGCGTTCCCTCCTCTGGGTTTCAATGACAGCGGGGACCAGCTGCCTCCAAGGATTTTTTTCTTAAGGGTACTTGTGACTCCAACAACAGAATCCATGAAAGCACCAAAGGAGGTTCATTTAAGGGTGGGAGACCTTTGAAAATCAGCTCACCCCTTGGCTTCTGGCAGGCCATTTTGTGTGAAAGGGTTGGTTATATATTGGTCTCCACTGAATTGCAGAAATGGACAAGGTGAGATTGCAAAGACCAGTTGGAGTGGACAGAATACCTGCGGGCCTGCTTCTTACAGCAGGCAGCTGGACGTCTCAGAATATGGCTAAAAGAATGCTGGACGTCTCAGAATATGGCTAAAAGAATGCTGGACGGATGGACAGACAGGCAGACAGACAGATGGATGGGTGGATGGATAAATAAACAAATGAATGTTAAAGAAACACCACACTGGTGGCTATTGCTCCATAGGCTTGTATTAAACCATGTGACATAGTCTAGTGGGCTCTTCCTTTTTGCTTACTTTGGGTTCTGTTTGGGTTCTATCCAAGATGCTTCCTATAAAGTATCTGACAAGAATGAGATTTCTGTGGCATCAATGAGATTCTATATTGAAGGGTTTATATAGAGGTTTAGAGACATAATGAATAGTACCAGATTTAGGGAACTTATCATGGAGAAGAGGGCTAAGACTCACTCTGGACCTGACTTATAGACTGAAGCAGAAGTCCTACTCACAGTTTGGGACAGATAGAGGACATAGATCTGCCAGTCCCCCTGTTCTCAGAGAGAACACCAGTAGCAATACAACTCTATGCTAAACCCAAAAGCAGATACAATGTCCCTAACTGTCTGGAACACCCTGGATTAAACAGGGGCTTTCCCTAAGGGTGTCTATGGACCAGTTTGGAAAAGGATATGAATTCCCATGGGAGGGGCCAGCAAGAAGTGACAGAAACAAGTGGACTGTCAAGTTATCACGTGCATGTCCAAGGTGAACAGCCTCAGATGTCACCCCTACATTAGCCCGGTATCCGTGTTATCAACAGCAAATAAAATTATAAATTTTACTTGGAGTCTCTTGATTGTTAAGTGTTAGACTCAAAGGTGGATTAAATGCTATATAGTTCAAATAAATACATATACAGAAAAATAAAATTAAAATAGCCCTGTCAGAGAACTGAGGCAACGGCTCAGTTGGTAAAATCCTCACTTTATAAACAGGAGGACCTGAGTTTGAGTCCCCAGAACTCACATTAAAAATAATAATGATGAAATAAAGTAAAGGCCAGGGTGTAGTGGTCCATATATCTATTCCTAGTACTAGTCTGTAGCGATTCCTGAACCTCACTGGCCAGCCAGACTACTTTAACTGGTGAGCTCTAGGCTGTCTGGAGACCCTGTCTAAAAATAAAATAAAGTAAAAGAAAAGAAAAGAATGTAAATGGTTGCCTGAGACACAAATTTGTCCCCTGGTGGGCACACACACACACACACACACACACACACACACACACAGGACTGTGGGTTCATGTAGCCCCAAAATGGGAAACACTGAAGGAAGATTCCAGTTTCCTCTTATCTTTTTTTGAACTACCTTGCTAGCATACAGGATACAGCCAGAAAAACAAAGAAGCCCATCTCACCAGGGCTCTAAGAGGGCATGTGACAAATTGCAGAAAATTATAGCCAACATTTTGTGGTTGCTGGTCTTCCCCGGGTTACACACTAGCAAAGTCCTGGGGGAAAAAATAGCAAACTCCAAAGATCAAAGTTTCCATGCTGCAGAGGGGACTTGCTTTTTGTCTGGCACCTCCTACCCCCAAGCCCTTTTTGTCAATCACAAAGCAGTCCTTGCAAAGTTCAGAGCTGACATTGTCAGAGGCTAATGGTGCCTTTCCCGGCTTGCTCTGTTCTGTGTGTTAGCCCTCTCAGACCTCCGGTTCCCTTCGGGCTGTTTACATACAATTTCCTTCTGGGTGGAACTTTGTTTTTCCTTTCCTTCTTTTGGAGCTGTTGATTTTTCTTAAAATAGGAGGTCATTTCAGGCAGAACTGTGTTTTCGCCCTTTGCTTCCTCTATGGCTGGGACTGGCGCTCCTCTGGGCAGAAGGAAATTTCCACTTTGTTTACGAGGCTAGGTTGGTTTTCTTTGGATTTCCCCTTCACTTACTGGGTTTGGAGCTTGGAGTTCCTCCGATTATCTAGGATCATGAAAATCACTTGGAAGATAGTGTTCTCTGGTTGATTTGTTTACCTTAATAACTCCGCCCTTCTAGAAGGCACCTCTAACTTACTTCCTCGTATCTTTCCAGTGAACCTAAGCTTCCTAGATGCACACCTCTGCGTTCTAACTTGTTAACCTCGTCTTCCTCCCAGCATCCTTTAGCTGTTGTTGTCAATCTGGATTTTTTTTTTTTCCAAACAGCACTCTGAACCAATTCCAACGTGAGTCATAGCCTTATACTTTTGGATGGAAAAGCAATTTTCTGCTTTCTCTCTAAAATGCAGCGGTGCTCCACAGCCGTTCCTAGGATCGGCAGACATGGTGGGTCCTCCCTACAGAGAGTAGTGTCAGTGTGCACCCAGAGGCAAATGATCTGCCTTAGACTCCATTAAGGTTTTCCTCTGGACCTGTGGAAGAATACATTCTAAGAAGATAACACATTCGTTGAAAAGACTTGTGTCCAAGAACATGTTTTCTAAAGCTAAGCAGAATAATAAATCATCCTAGAGGTAAATCGTAGATGGTTGTAGTAGGTTTGAAACAAAAAAGAATTATTAGTTATGAAATGGTTTCTCTAAGGCCACTGTGGTCAGGTGACAGGGCCACAATTACACGGAAGCTAAGTTCGATGGAGTTGAACGACCAGCTATCTAGAGTGACCGCTCAGCACAATCCCATTCTGTTCCACTAAATTTCCCATTCCCTGGAACTGGAGTTGAGGTGGGGAAGTGCTGTAGAGAAAGTGTACTGAGAGGAGAGAGAGAAAGGCAAAGATAAAGGAGAAGACAGATAAAGACGAAACAGGAAGCAAGTCTCTGTGCACTTCAGGGGGATAGCTAGGAGTCTGGGTTTAGAACAAATGTAGGGTGGGTGGTTAGCTGCCTTGGTCCTTGCTGAGTGGCCGCAGGCAAGTTCCTTCCTCTGTCTACCCCTCAGATTTCTCATCTGTAAAATAAGCATAGTAAGAGATCTGCTTCCATGAGTCAGTAGAAGGGAGTGTGTTAGACTTAGCTCTTGTCATAGCCAACGGGTAGTCTTTACAGTGAAAATACTCAGCAGGCCAGCACTGCCTTTACTAGAACATTCTGAGGTCTCCTTACTGTCTTCATTTTGCCAGTGAAAAATGAGGGATTCAAAGAAAATAAGCAATTTCTCCCCTGCCTCAGAGCTAAGTGATCAAGCCAGGCTCCCTTCCCAAGGGAATTAGCATCAAGTCTGAACCCTTAACCACTTTACAGCTTTGAACATCATTTTAATATACGATGGGATCTTCACTGGTCTTAGACTTCGTTCATCTTGACCTCACTGATTTGCTGTAGAAAGCTGTGTGTACCACACTGTACCACATTGTTTTCAGCAGAGATACTCAGAATGGTCAGTCTGCTATACATAGCATGTCTGCATATGCATGTACATGCATAGACTTATATTCACAATCGAGAGTATGCAAACCACACTGAGCTATAAACTGATACTTCAAAAATATTTTCTATAGCATAAACAGAGAGATGGGTTTCTAATACATATTTTCTTTAGAGTTAGACCAGAATCAGTCAGCTCAATTCTAATTGCACCTCGGCTTAGTGATATATACCTATAATCTCAGTACAGGGGAGGCTGAGACAGGAGGAGTGTGAGCTACAGCCCAGTCTGAGCAACACAGTAAGATTCCATAGTAAAATTAAAACAAAACAAAACTCATTCCACTGAGATTTCTGGGTAACATTATTCTCTACAATTCAGTAAATACATGTGGTTTCAGAAATCACAGAGTTGCATAGCTTCAATTCCAAAGGTAGGAATTGCTCTAATTGATTCAGGTTCTAGAAAAGCAAGTTTTAAACTGATGATGAAAACCCAAGAAATAGGTTTGTTTTATTTTTGTTTGATCAGAGAGATGTGATTTGAAGAATAAGCTGCAACATGGACCCGTAAGATCAGAAAAAGAAATATAAAGCAAGCCCAGAAGTTTATCCCAGTGACACATATGCTAGGGACCAGAAGATAGGTCTGCATGCTATGATCACTTTGTAATGCTCAAGTGCTACTTATGTTTTAATTATATAGCTGACGTCATGTTCCCTGTGACCTCATTTGGTTTACACAGAGAAACCACGTCAGCAAGGTCTACAGGTGACATGTGATGAATTGGTTTTACACAGGAGAACACAGGCACAGGGATTCCACAACTTGGCCTAGGTCACACAGCTGTTCCCATGCAAAGCCTGACTTATCAGCTGCCACTGCTTTTACCGAATGTGAGTCCACTGGCATTTCTAATGAGCCGAGTGTGTCACCTTACCTAAACCAAGGTGGGTGTTTGCCAAGGCTTGGGAGCTAGGAGTGATGTTTGTAGGAAAGACTCCAGAACAAGAGGTGGCAGACCATGGCTAACTGCCATTCCAAACCACCTCCAAATGTCCCAAAGGAGAGTTGGAAGAGAGAAGGTCACTGGCAGGGGAGGGAAAAACTTCCAAGTACAGAAACCCCATCGTCCCCACAGCTGGCACTGTGCATCCCAAGTTTTATGTGGTATTAATACAACTGGCTCTTGACTCAAGCTCGAGTGGTTGAATCCTGGCGCCACCCTGAACCCTCCTCGTCTCATTCTTTGTCATTAGGATGGATTTAAGGATCATGTGAGTGCTGCAGAGCTTGTGGGAGAATTCAACACAAAAATGAGTGTAGAAAGGCTCCATGTGTTAACTGACACACAGGAGGTGGGTGCTGGCTTTTCCTGTTTGCTTCACTTTTGTCATGTCTGTTGTGTTGAGAACTGAACCCAAGATCTTGCACATGCTAAGTGCACAGAAACATCTCAGTAAATTCCACTGCCTTTACTGTTTCCTGCAGAAAGGGAAGCCCAGAGTGTTCTGGTTTGCTTTTTTGTTACTATGATAAAACGTTCTGATCAAAGGCAACTCAAGGGAGGAAATGTCTTATTTGGTTACACTTCCAGGTTACAAGCCATTGAAGGGAAGTTGGGACAGAAATTCAAGTGGAACTGAAGCAAAAAGCATGGAGGAATGCCATTTACTCAGTCTCTAGCTCAGTCACAGGCTGATGATTCACCAGGGTTTTATACAGCTCAGGTCCTCCTGTATAGGGAATGGCACCCCCTACAGTGGGCTGGGGTCTCTTACATCAGAGATAAAGAAAATGCCTCACAGTCAGGCCAACATGCTAATGTGATCAGGATCACATTTGCAGTTCCTTCTTCCTAGGTGACTCTAGGTCACATTGACAATGAAAACTAATCAAGGAACAGAGCTGGGATTTTCAGCTAAACTACAGAGATCACATTGTCTACCACAATCCCACACTTCCATTGTTCATCTGTCTGAACTGCCTTTTCCAGGTTGATCCATTCACATTCTTCCTCTCTCCAATCAAGCCTCTGTTCTAATGGTCTTCAGAGGAACCTCACCTGGCTGCCCAACCCACAGCAGGCCCCTTGTCACTTCCCATAGCTTTAAACAGCCAGAGTTCACCCCATACTGTGGCAGGTGAAGCAATCACACACAGTTCGTCTTTTCATTTAATTCCTCATGGGTTGCTATGTCTACTACCACAAAGAAATCTCCATGAGAGTAGTTTGCTACAGCTTACAACATTTTTTCCTAAAGAGCAGTCAATGTCTTGCCTTATTGCATTGAGGCTATCTATTAATTAGTAAAATACTATGAACAACTGTATCTAATATATCAGCAGATGACGTGATAACACTGCTGAAGCTGACTCCAAGCAAATTCGAATGTTCTCCGCTAGGTGAGACACCGTTATCATTTTATTTTGGAGGTAACCATCCCCAGAGAGCACTGGGCCTTCCATCCAAAGCACATTTTAAAACTACAGAATCTACTCCACAGAGTAAGCTGGGGAGGTAAGTGCTGTATAGCTGCTAAAGATCCTGGGAGGTTGAAAAGCAAACTAGGCACTCTGCTCACTCACTTCCAGCTCCAGGGCTGTGTCTCCTGTCGGGGTCATTAATCAATCCCATTACGTTATAATTCCTTGCCACGCTAAGAAAACACAATCCAAACAGAAGGAAGCGTTTCCTGCACTTGCCACTTACCCCTAAATATGAAGGGTGGCCGTCTAAAAACTTCAGCCTTCCTGAGATTAGCTGGAGAAGGTCTGCACAGTATCCACTGGATGTGTCCGGAAAGAAAACGTGCCAAGCGCGATGAAGGGCGAGAACATGACTTGATTCTGACTGCTCACATTCAGGGCTGTTTCGCAAGCTCAGATAAAGCAATGCAGAGCTACCCAGGATGACAGGACTAAAATAAAACAAATCATTTGCAATGTGATTTCCTGCTGAGCAGTGTGCTAAGCTGCCCACTGTGGGTAGTTGTTAACTAACACAGAACAGACCTTGCAATACTGAACGGCAAATCCCTTCATAGGACAAATGACATTGCATGGATATTAATGAATGGGGGCCAAAGGAAAGCCACATGATATAATGGAATCATTGGTTCAGTGGCTGCAGCTGAGGAAGACAATGCTGTACTTCATCAGAGAAGGGCAGCTTGATCCGGTATGATGGGCCAAAGGAGGAAGTGCCCTCTGGGACGGTCTAGCTCACACTCATTAAAGAGGTTCAAGCAACAGAGAGTGGCTTGCTTAAAGAGCAACACAATCTAACTTTTTTTTTTTTTAAATTGAGACAGTGTCTTATGTAGTCTAGTCTGGCCTCAGATTTGCTATGTAACCAAAGATGACCTTGAACCTCTGCTGCTCATGCCTCTGTCCCCAAAGTGCTGTCATTATAGGCATGTGACACTCCATCGATTTATGCAGTGCTGGTGATCCAACTCAGGGCCTTGTGCATAACATGCAATATAACATAATTTGTCAGGTGCCTGCTGTATAGTGTGTTAGAGGCTGGAAGATGAAGGGCCAAAGACTCACAAAACATTCCTGCTGTTGAAGAAGAACAAAGCATGGACTTAGATAAGCCCTCTCGTTTAATTCAGTTCTTGTAAGAATCTAGGAAAGTAGAGAGGTTCTGTATAGACATCATCTTAGAGCTAAGGAAGCAGAAGTTCAGAGAGGTGAGAGATATGCCCAGATCTTCATGTGAATAAGTTCTGAAGCCCAATGTGGCCATGACCACAAATCTTGGCTTCACTGTGACCTCATCCTGCTTGATGACCCACCACTAGACAAAAAGCTTCCTTTTGTATGTATTTAAGGTCAATTAAAATCTACCCAGTAACTCTAAACTTTTCATCACTTCATTATGTCATGAGGAACATGATTTAACTTTTTATCATAAAGACGCTGACCACATGGAATGGAAAGATGGCTCAGTGGTTAAGAGCACTTGCTACTCCTTTAGAAGACCCAGGTTTAATCACCAACCCCATATGGTGGCTCACAACCATCTGTAGCCTCAGTTGTAGAGGATCCAAAAGGTAAAACATTCATAGGTGAAAAGTAAAATAAATTGATTAAATAAAAATTAAAAAGTTAAAAAAAAGACATTGACCACGTGGCAAAGGCAGGCCACTTTTACCCATAGAACAATTCAGTATTTAAGATTCCATACAGCTCTGAGATGCTCAAAAGATCACACGGTCCTTAAGTTATAGTTCTTGGGTTTAGCACTCAATCAGGGCTGGTGTATCTGTCTACTATTCTCAGGTCATAATGGAGGTCTTCTACCACTTTCAGAGGCCTCTCACCTTCAGTCGGCCTCTCTTCATTAAGCAGTTTCCATTTACATGTTCTTTCCTGACTTTTTTTTTAATGTGTGTGCATGTTTGTGGTGTGAGGGTATACATGGGGAAGTCAGAGTTAATTGTTAATTGTCATCCCCAGGAAAGCCACCCACCTCCATTGAGATGCCCTCTCATTGGCCTGGAGTTCTCAGGGCAGGCTGCAGTGACAGGCCAGTGAGTTGGAAAGACTCCCCTGTTTCTGCCTCCTCAGCTGTGGGATTATAAGAACACAGCACTGGACCCAGCACTTTTTATGTGCATTCTGAGGATCAAACTCAGTTATGAGCTTGTAAGACAAGCACCTTACCCACTGGGATGATTTGAATATACTTGGATTAGGCTCTTCTACTTTCCCATTTACTTTAATCACATGACATGGTAGTACTTTAACCACAAGAAATGGCTGTACTAAGATCTCCCACTCCAGATAGAATCCTTCTTACTTCCACTGTGGAGAGGCAATCCAATTTCCCCATAATGATCTGGATCTATCACCCCTCCTAACACTGGTATTCCTTTCTTAGCCTGTTGGTTTAAAGGCATTAGAAGTCCAAAATCACCAGGAGGAAGTCTGAGCTTCCAGTTCAATGCTCCTGGCAGAAACACTCCCTACTCTGGAACCAAAACTTCTAGGCCAGCAGAACCTAGGGTGACAGAGCAAGTTCCAAATAGAGAAAAGCTTAGATCCAGCCATGGTGGTACATACCTTTAATCCCAGCATTCAGAAAACTGAGCCATGTGGATCTCTGAGTTCCGGGTCAATCTGTACAGCAAGTTCCAGAACAGTCAAGCTTAGGCAGTAAATGAGTTGGGAAACAGAAAGCTGGAGATAATGTAATAGAACAAGGAGCCCATGTTTCAGTCTCAGCAAGCAGCAGGACTCAGCAGCTTCTGCCACAGAGCTCTAGCTGTAAAGATGCAAGAATAGAAGGGACTGCTAGTGCAATTGATGCTGATTAGCTGGAGCTAAGAAATTAGCAGTGATTAAGAAGGTGATTTCACGGAGGTGAAATTTTCTGGGACATGTTTTCCAAGAACACAAAGAAGTTGTGTTCCAGATTGCCCAGGCTTTACCTTGTGCTTCAACAGGACTTGGTAATGTGTAAAAATCACCCAAGTGATACTGGTTTTGAAGGCATGAAGGGGTCATGGAAAAGCAGTTTAGACTTGGCACTGTGAGATGCATGGAAGGCCATTGGTAAAGGTATGGCCTCAGTTGTAGTTGATGGCCCAGAAATGAAAGGATCCTGCAAAGGAGTTGAAGCTTGGCCCATGAAAGAAGCCTATAAGAGCCTTATTGCTGAAGCCTGGTTGCAGTGGAAGACTACAGAGAATTGGAGAAGCCAGTACTGTGAGATCATCACTAAGAAAGAACAACAGCAGCAGTGGAGTGGAGTCAACCAGAGCCTAGAATGCTACAAAGCATAGAGCTGGAGAAGTGACCCAAGCCCTTTGGTGGAATCCAAAATATCATGTGTGGATCCCAGACATTGCCTTGGATACCCCTAGATGTTAGAGATGCCAAAGCCATGGAATACCTATTGAGGAAAGCTGTATACAGGGATTGGAACCAGCCTAAGAGGATGAAGTTTATTGCTGCTAAATGCCAAATCTGCCAACAGCAGTCAAAAAGGATGAAAGGAGTTGAAGACCTGAAGAACACTTTGACATAGGTCATGGAGATGCAGAGCTTGGAGTTTGTCCAGCTGGCCTTTGGTCTTGCTTCAGTCCAGTATTTCCTCACTATGGTGTTTTGGAATGATAATGTATATCCTGTGATATTGGGGGTATGTGATCTGCTTTTTTATTTTTATTTTATAGGGGATTACAGTTAAGTAACTGAATGAATCTCAAAGAGACTTTGAACATTGGACTTTTAACATTGTCGAGACTGTTATAGACTTTTGAAGTTGGACTAAATGTATTTTGTATTATACTATGGCTAGAAATGCCCCCCTATAGCCTCATATGTTTGAACAAGCCTAGAGGTCCAGGGGATGTGGTGGTTTGAATATGCTTGGCCCAGGGAGTGGCACTAGTAGGAGGTGTGATCTTGTTGGAGTGGGTGTGGCCTTGTTGAAGGAAGTGTATCACTGTGGGGGTGGGCTTTGAGACCCTCCTCCTAGCTGACTGGAAGACAGTCTCTGCTTGCTGCAGTCCAATCAGGATGCAATACTCTCAGCTCCTTCTTCAGCTCCATGTCTGCCTGGATGCTGACATGCTTCCTGCCATGATGATAATGGACTGAACCTCTGAACCTGTAAGCCAGCCCCAACTAAATATTGTACTTTATAAGAGTTGCCTTGGTAATAGTGTCTCTTCTCAGCAATGGAAACCCTAAGACACTCACTGAACCAACTTCCAGCCTCTTTCCCGACATTTCTGGTCCTTAGCAGTATTTACTCCTTTACCATGGCGGTCAAGGTGCTTCTTCAACTTCTCGCTCTATTTCTAACAAAATGTTCTATTTCTTACATTGTATTCTACATTTTTATATCACCTATGAACTTAAAAGGCCCTTGAAAATAAAATCTACCACCATATGTCTAAACTTACCAGCACAGATTCCTGAACTTAGTAAATATTTGGATGGTATACTAAGACATCTTTGATTTCCATCCTCCCTGGGGAGAATTTCTGCATACTCATACTTCCACAGGATTTTTTTCTCATCTGTACCTTTGCATTATTTCTCCAGTGCTATGTTTTTGAGCCTGCAGTAAGGAAAGAGACAGAGACAGAGACAGAGACAGAGACAGAGACAGAGACAGAGACAGAGGAGAGAAGAGAAGAGAAGAGAAGAGAAGAGAAGAGAAGAGAAGAGAAGAGAAGAGAAGAGAAGAGAAGAGAAGAGCATCATCAGAGGAAGCATCAGATTGTGAAATTATCTTTCCTTATTTTCACCTATAAATCAGGTCAAAACTTAGCACAGTGTCACCTGCTGAGACTTACAGCTCCGCAGTAAAGGATCCAGGCATCTCTCCCAGAATTTTGAAGTAATCTAGATTAAAGAGAAAGTCATATTTCAGGTCATTCTTTTACTAAATTGTAAGCTCTACTCCCGCTCTCAGATCTGTCCAGAGCGCTGGACCTCTCTAAGTGATGTGTCAATCACTCTGGCTCCGAGGGACCATCATCAAAAGAGAAGGACCATGTCTGGCTCTCATGGAAGTAGGACTCTCCTACTTAGGCAAACCCATAAATTTGTCAGCCCAGAGTCTGACATCTGGTAGAACTAAAGGATCACACCCAAGCTTATAGTAGTCAGGTTGAAACTGGTGTGCCTCTTACGGATCAGATTTGCCCAAGCATAAGCTGATTATTAGAAATAAAATAATTTTATTTAAATAAAATTCATTTATTGAATCCTTTGTGGCAATGTCCTCATCTTATTGGTTTGGTTTCATTGAAAATGAATTTTTTCATGTAATATATTTTGATCAGTTTTCCCTATCTCATCTTGTCCCACATCATCCCTATCTATCCTGTTCTATGCTCTCTTCCCCTCACCCCCCAAAGAAGCAGACAAATAAAAGCAAACCAGAATAAACCAAAACAAACAGAAGGGAAAAAAAGAAAAGTCATCAGAAGCACACATACACACCATAAAAACACAAAATTGGAAACCATAATATTATAAGCAAAAGACCAGTAAGGTTAAAAAAAAAATGTACAAACAATGCAGTGTGAGACAAAAAAATAAAAAAAATTCCCAAAATACCATTGAGTTTGTTTGGTGTGGTCATCTGCTGCTGGGCTCGGGGCCTGCCATTCAGTGCGGCTTGCATTCCCAGGGAGACTGCTTTGGGAAAAGCTAGTTTTCCTTTGTTGAGCTAGCTTCTGGATTAGGGATGAGAGCCGTGTCCATTTCCCCCTCTCAGCTCTCAGACCCTGTCTTGCTGGGACCTGTGCAGGCTCTGTGTGATGCTGCCATAGTCTCTGTGAGCTCATACGTGTGTCCATCCTGTTGTGTCCAGAAGGCCACGTTTCCTTGATGTTCTTCATCCCCTCTGGCTCTTAGACTCCTTCTGCCTCCTTTTCAGCAGAGCATCCTGAACCCCAAGGGGAGGGATCTGATGGAGACATTGCATTCTGATGGAGTCCACTGTCCACTCTCAGCACCTTGTCCAGCAGGCGAGGTGGTCTCTGTGTTAGCTCTGATCTCCTACAGGAGGATGGCTTCACTTTTTCAATTGTCTGTTTTGTTTTTGTTTGCATTCCTTTTATCTCATATTTATTTGGTAAAAAGACATGAATATTTTATACCATATTATAGTATAGTATTTGAAAGGATACCCAGGAATAAAGTCATTTTGTTTAAAAAAAAAAAAAAAAAGACAAATACATTCCAGTCATACTGACACATGCCTAAGCCTGAGTTGCATAGTAAGACTCAACCAAAAAGTAAGGTTGTTTTATTTTGTTTTTTAAAAGATAAATTAATTGGATTCAATTTACTAAAATAAGTTAGACTAGAAAAGTCCTGAGTTTGAAATGAGAAGATTAGGGTTCAAACCCAGCCTTTCATCTGCTCTACCAGAGACTGTTTCTTGGAGTCTTGGTGTATATTTGTAGAGCTAAAACTTCCACAGCAGCAGGGGCGAAGCTAAGTGAGGAACCCTCAGTGTAATATCAGGCTAGACCCTGACTAAAATCCAGTGTGACATCAGGCTAGACCCTGCCTAAAGTCCAGTGTGACATCCGGCTAGACCCTTCCTAAAGTCCAGTGTGACATGAGGCTAGACCCTGCCTAAGGGTTGCTCTGGATCATGATGAGGGCCAGTCATATCAAAAGCCTCTCCCATCAGATTCTTCTTGTCTTTTAGAGTGTTAGCTCTAAACGTAAACTGATTTTATGAGCCAAACATAAATGAAAGGCTATCATAGGCTTTCATAGTCTTGCCCCACTGCTTACATCTCTGCCTTTCAAGATCTTATTCCAGGTTTTATTTGAGGAAAGTAATTAACTACAATAGAAGCAACGGTGCACTTAAGAAGCAGAAGCACCTGGGATGTCCCCCAAGAAAAACGCTGCAGAGCATGAGATGAGAGCTTCCATAGCTTCTAGAACATAAAAGAGCAAAAGGAAGGAAGGTAGGAAGGAAGGAAGGAAGGAAGGAGGGAGGGAGGGAGGGAGGGAGGGAGGGAGGGAGGGAGGGAGGGAGGGAGGGAGGGAGGGAGGAAAATTAATCGAACTGAAATTGAACATTACAGCATTGAGGAGGATCTGGTTATTTGGGGGAGGGGGGGGTTACTATTTATTTATTTATTTATTTATTTATCCTTTTCATCTGGAGCTCAAAGTGGCGTCCAGAACAACTAGATTTTAACTAGGAAAAAAATCAAAGTGAGTGTTTATGACGACATATCTACAAGCCCTGACCATGATCCACACATCCTTTCTGCCTCCATTTCCAAGCTGGCGTTCTGACAACACACCTTTGGAACTCTACCTCTCTCGATCATGGTGTGGCCAATATTCTCTGCTCATTTAAATGACTGCCAACTATCTCACCATGCTACTGAGTGCACCTGTAGCTAACTCTTCCCCTAACCACAGACATTGGAAACGCCAGTCAAACGTGGATGTTCATCTCTTTGTTTATTTGTTTAATAGAGCCTCGAGTTTCCATGTCAGAATTCCCTGTGCCCCAATTTTTGTGGCCATTTCTTTTGTATGGCGCATAAAACAGATCAGCAAAACAGAGCTGCAGGAGACAGCAGCAGCTGGCCTTATGGGGGAGGGGGCCCAAACAGACAATCCAAACAGACACACTCTAGCCTGTGCCCTCCAGTCCTGGACTCTGAGTCATTGGCGCTTTCCTTTGGACTTGCTTTAGCAGCCCCCTTCTCTAACTCTGTATTCCTCGTAGTAGGGTGGACACAGAAAAAGTATTAGCAGAGCAAGATTCCTAGGTTGACTTTCGTTGTGTGTTTGTATTTGTTTCCAGAGGAACTTAAAGGTCACTGGCTGGGTTCTGAAGGACTTGGAGGTCCCCCTGTTTTCTGTTTCCTTGCTCTGTTCTTAGGATATTTCTGTCTTGCCTCATATTACAGCTAATTTTTTAAAACTCCTTTCTCTCTCATTTATATAGAAATCAGTCTGACATGCACCACAACATCCCGTACCATCACTCTAGGTTATTACAAACACTTCGTTTTTATCTTGTTCTATCTCTGGTGTAATTATATCCTAGAGGAGGCTTGCTTCCTCAAACTCCTGAGGTCACAAACCAGTCAGGTTTTTTGTTTGTTTGTTTTGTTTTGTTTTGTTTTTTTCTTTCTTTCTTTCTGGGTTGGATCTGATTGTATGAGTCAACTCAAAAGCAACAGCAATGGAAAAGCTTAACATTGAAGTTTCTGAGGGAAGGGTGTTACACTCTGTATAGAAAGAGAGAAGACAGGGAATGTGAACTGTGGTTATTCACCACAACCTAATATCACTCTGCTGAGAAGTTTGTCAGTGATGACAAGCACGTGTCCTTGGTTTCACTGTTGATTTGTCTGTCTGTCTGTCTGTCTGTTTTAGTGAGTACTGTATGTAACATTTCCGAGTTCTGTGCTGTGGCATGGAGGTGCTTTGAGGAGAGAAGCCCTGTCGCTAGCAAGTGCAGGGCTTCACACCCTTTTTGGAACTTTGCAACTGACAAACTTTCCCAGTTGTGTGTGACTGTCACAGCAACCCAGTGAGGGAAGGGGGACAGGGATAATGTCCTGTTTTTATAGTAATGAAGAAAACCCAGTAGTAGCATGACATTCTATAATCGGTCAGAACTGGAAGCCGGGAAAATCCGAGGCTCACACTGGCACATTCCCATCCCTAATCAACTTTCAACTGAAGATGAGGCTCTTCCCGCAGCGCTCTGTGCATTTTCTGTAGTTTCCAGTTGCACTTTACTTTCATAAGGTTTATGAAAAAGACCTCCCAGGTAGCTGTCATCCGGCAGCTTCCTAAACTGCTGCCTGGCAGTGGCCTTTGCTAGGTGCCCTTGTTTCCTCTCTTCGATCTGCCAAAGTCTACATTCCTTTCCCTGTCCCCACACACAGTCTGACCCCAGGCCAGAGTGGCATCTTCCTCAGTCCCTCTGAGGTCAAAACCGGTGCTGTCCTGTAGACTCTTTGGTAGTGGGCATCTGGGAACAGCTGTGCCTGAGCCATCCTGCCCCCTACACCTTACTCCACAATGGTGCCAGTGTTCCTGTGCTCACTAGGAAAAGACCCACCCTGTGCGACCCAAGCCTCCCACCAAGTGTGTGACTTGGGGCCCTCAACCAAAACAGGATGGCAGTTACATGTCGGAGATGCGTGACCATCATTGCGCGCGAACGAGCACGCATGTACACACACACACACACACACACACTGGCTGCTTCATTCAGCCAAAGGTGCCAAGATCCCATCCAAAGGTTGTCTGGATTCTAGAACTGGAAAATGTGAATGTTGCATTGTATTTTCTTTTTTTTACTATGCTGCTATGAAAAGACATGAGAGGTGAGCCCAATTGCAAAAACAAAACAAAACAAAAAACATAAAACAAAAACAAAATCAAAAACAACCTCTTCCCCAAATGTCTGAAGTCCTTATGAAAACCTAAGATGAACCACGGAGAGGCCGGACCTTCTTACCAGGTGGGCAAGGCTAGAGTACAACAGCGCCGTCTACTGGACAAATCCTTAGCTCACTGGCTACATTCCAGACCATGGCAGTGAGGAAAAGATGGCTGACATTGGACCAAGGAGCAGGAAGAAATCCTTGGAGGACCGACCCATTCCAAATACAGAACACTTGGTGAGAAACGACAGCCATTGGCCATTGTTTCCTGAAGTACAGGCTACAGGGTTGCTTTTTATAAAAAGAAATACTCCCCATACACCCCAACCGCCGTCATCAATGAGTCCACGGTCAGTTTTTTGAAGCTGCCCCCATCAGCGTTTATTGAACACCTTCCCACCTTGCCACCCACCTACACGTTCGCCCCTTTACTCATTTGCTCGGCACCAAGTCCTGTGTATAAGCATGCTGGTGAGGCTAAGTGAGACCGGACTCACAGTCACTGGTTGGGCTTCTAAAACTGGGTCTAGGCTGAAACCTTTTTCCTATCCTTTAGCGACTTCCTTTGGATTCCTATTTCTTCTACCTCGGGTTCTCTGTTCTCCACTCAAAGGTAAGCAGCGTGTTAGGCTTCGGAAAAGAACCAGGCTATATATTAATTTCATACTGGATTTTTTCTCTCTCTCTCAAATCCTTGAAACCTAAGAATTGCTATTCAAGAACGATTCCAGCCAGGCAAGAGTAGTCGTGCATGCCTGTAATTCCAACCCATAGAAGACCAAGAGTATTGTGAGGTACCGGCCAGCCTGAGGTATGTCTCAAGACCATGTCAAAACAAACAACAACAGCAAAAGGCAAAGAACGGTTCTAATACCAAAATCTTTTAGTGCTTTCCAAATAGATAAAAAAAAAAAAAAAATGTATTGTTACCCCCCCTCCCCCCCCCCGAGTGCCCCCATTCAAAGTCAACAGCTTGGCACTGCACATTCGTAATGCTAGTGCTCCTGTGGTGAGCTGGGAAGCAGAGCCAGGGGAGTCCCCAGAAATTCACAGGGCAACTAGCCAGCATGCACAGCAGCAAACAACAAAAAAAGAGAGCATGCCACAAACACCGTGAAAGGTGGGAACCGATGCTAAATATTGTCCTCGAACTTCCAGATGCGCTCACACTCACTCACGCACATGTACAGGTACAAGCATTATAAACACACATACAGATCATATACACCCATAAACACATACTACGGATGGATGGATGGATGGATGGATGGATGGATGGATGGATGGATGGATGAAATGTGTAATCTAGTCTTTAAAATTGAGTAGACCACAGATATCATGAGGAAAAAAAGAAAATAATTTTAAGAAGACAAAATAGCTCTCTATGTATATTGGAGGAAAATAAAAATCCTCTCCACATGTATTCATTGTTAACAGAGGGTCTAAAGGGTGACAGAGGCTAACTACCTGGGGTGTCCTGACGCTCAGATGAAGCAAGTGCAGCCTCAGATTCTAAGTCGGGCAAAAGTTTCCAGGACCATTAATCCTCTTATGCAGGTCAAGTCTGGCTAACCTCAGTGCATGACTGTCTCAGGCTTGAGGCTGGGGAAACAAAGAGAGGCATGGCATTGAGAGGCTGCAGAGTAGACAGAATATATACTAAAACACACTTTGTAGGAAAATGCTGTAACGGGGGTCCAATACCTTGTAAATAAATAAATTTAAGACAATGAAAAATCTGCCCTAGAGGCTGGGCATGGTGGTACACACCTGTAATTCAGCATTTGGGAAGACGCAGCTGGGAGCTCACAGGTTCTACACTAGCCATGACTACACAGTAAGGCTGTGCCTCAATATTTTTTCATTCTAGGTAAACTGAGTTTATGGGCTCTTTCTTAGCCTTATCTTGGTAGTTGAAATATACTAATCAGGAAAAAGAAGATTTACCAGAAGCTGAGAATGTAGCTCAGGAAAGTAGGCTCTTTTCCCAGCAGCACAAGACCCGTGGCTGTAATTTATGCTCTCTGGATGCAGGGTAAAGCTGTGCTCTGGTGCAGGCAGAGGGTAAGAGGTGGAGTAGAGACAAGGAGCAACAATTCCTAGGACAGCCCACACAATAGTGCTAGAGCAACCAGTTCTACTTCCATTCAAAATCCCTTCTCCATCATAAACAACAGAACATTGCATTGATGGGTTGTTGCCAGTGAGCCATGGTCTCTTCAGCTTTTCATTAAACATGTGACTAGGACACAGTGGTTCAACACCTCCGAGTCACGAGGCAGCTTCGTGGGTTCTATCTCTTGTCTCTTCTATTTCTTTCGTAGAGAATGGTGGGTGATTTGAAAGTTTGTGGGTGGTTATCAATTAATGCCTGTGCCAATTTCCTTGATTAGAAGAATCACACTGTCAAGGTGGACCGGAAGGGCGTGGCTGGACCGGAAGGGCGTGGTTTGTGTTTCTAGCTTGAGAAGGGATGTGGAATCTTAAGGAAATGACAGCAGATTTTTTAAGAAATGAGAAACAGTTGTTCTTGTCCTCCATTCTTTTTATTCTGTGGAGAATGGCTTGCTGAGGGTTCTGCTCCTGTCTGGGCCAGGACTAGTTTTCCTTATGGGCTACACCGGCTGTCCCAGAGGATAGGAATTCTCTCATCTGTAGTGACTCCTGTCTGCTGCTTTAACTTTCTGGAGATCAAAGGGCCCCTCTCGGTGCTGTCACCAGGAATGACAGGCCAGCGCTGTGCAGCACAGCAAATCAACTCCTACCTCAAAAGGTAACAGGGCCTCTTCCTTAGCTGGCTGAGCCAAATCAAAGAGATGCTCCTGAAGAGCTTAACTTCGCCCTGCAGAGCAAGTTCTTCTTGGGCCGATGGTAAATTAAAATTAGGCTGTGGTATAATTGCTTCAGGGTTAGCCATTTTACGACTACATCAATTTTCTTCTACATTTGTCTGTGTCTTATCACTCTTTAAGAATAAATGTTACATAAGTGTATTGAAAACTTAAAATGGAAGAAGAAAAAGAATAATTCTGTTAATGTGAATAACATATTTATAGTTTTCCAAGAGGCTGAGGTGGGAGTATTGAAAATTTAATGTTAGCCTGGCTGCATAATGAATTCCAAGCCAGCCTGGACTACATAGCAAGATCCTGTCTCCAAAACATAAATAAATAGAAATAGAAAAATATAAGTAAATGAATATATAAATAAAATTAAGTTATTAATAAAATAGCCATGAGCCTTAGCTACCACTCCATCTAGAAGTAGTACTCCATCAAATTGCAGGACCAAGTGACTATTTCTCTTTAGCTCATAATTATTCTTTTAAGAGCAGTCAGTCTGAAGCCTCATCAACAAAGACCTTGCATTTTAAAGCACAGGTCCTGGTACTGCTTTGTTTTCTAGAAGAAACTAAAACCTCTGAGATTTTTTTGTTTTACCTAATACAGATTAAACTAATATTAAAACTTTAAGTGTAGCCGAGTAGTGGTGACGCATGCCTTTCATTCAAGCACTTGGAAGACAGGGGCAAGCAGATCTCTGTGAGTGTGAGGATTGCAGAGCCTGAGAGAGGGAGAACTTCACAGAGAGAGTTCCAGAACATCCAGGGCTGTTACACAGAGGCACCCTGTCACAAACAAACAAACGGTAAAAGGGAAGTGTCTATACAGCCAGTCTAAGATGCCCAACTGTACAGACTAGAGTCATGTTCACAGATATTCAGTATCTTGCTGTTTATAAAAATGAGTACCCAGAAAACCGATTGAAACCTGAATGTCCATCAACAACAAAATGAGTGTTGCTTTCATGGATTTGGAATAAAGTATAAAAACTGAGAGCTATAAAAGTCTATGTCTTTACACAGTAAGTTGCATGTGTGTGTGTGTTCATGATACACATATTTCAGGATCTATATAGTTACATAAACTACAAGCCCATCTTTAAATGAATGCTCTGTTTTCAAAAACATGATGCTTGATAAGAAGTATAAGAAAATGTACATAGAGAAGAAACTTTTATGGAAACATGTTAACCACAGTTCTGAGTGTGTGTGTAACCATACTCAGGAGCTAGGGCTGTACTGTGTAACCATACTCAGGAGCTGGGACTGTAGTGTGTGACAATACTCAGGAGCTAGGACTGTAGTGTGTGACCATACTCAGGAGCTAGGACTGTAGTGTGTAACCATACTCAGCAGCTAGGACTGTAGTGTGTGGCCATACTCAAGAGCTAGGGCTGTACTGTGTAACCATACTCAGGAGCTAGGGCTGTAGTGTGTGGCCATACTCAGGAGCTAGGGCTGTAGTGTGTGGCCATACTCAAGAGCTAGGGCTGTACTGTGTAACCATACTCAGGAGCTAGGGCTGTAGTGTGTGGCCATACTCAGGAGCTAGGGCTGTAGTGTGTGGCCATACTGAGGAGCTAGGGCTGTAGTGTGTGGCCATACTCAGGAGCTAGGGCTGTACTGTGTAACCATACTCAGGAGCTAGGACTGTAGTGTGTGACCATACTCAGGAGCTAGGGCTGTAGTGTGTGGCCATACTCAGGAGCTAGGGCTGTAGTGTGTGGCCATACTGAGGAGCTAGGGCTGTAGTGTGTGGCCATACTCAGGAGCTAGGGCTGTACTGTGTAACCATACTCAGGAGCTAGGACTGTAGTGTGTGACCATACTCAGGAGCTAGGGCTGTAGTGTGTGGCCATACTCAGGAGCTAGGGCTGTAGTGTGTGGCCATACTGAGGAGCTAGGGCTGTAGTGTGTGGCCATACTCAGGAGCTAGCACAGTAGTGTGTAGCCATACTCAGGAGCTAGGGCTGTACTGTGTAACCATACTCAGGAGCTAGGGCTGTAGAGCAGGTGAAACATCCTTATATTTTGTATGATATGTAATGTTTTTAAGTAAGCATGGTTTCATTTTCATTCTTTTAAAAAGCTATTTCCATTCAGGAAAAAGTAACTCCTAACTATTGAAACTATTTTTTAATAAGGTTTTACTTTCTTCAAATGAAACTACTTACATGAAGAAAAAAGATCCATGATACATTCAGTCAGTTTTAAGTGAGAAGACAGACTGAGGATGGAATGCTTGGGCCGACCCGGGTCCACAGAGTGCATCTGGGCACAGAGCGAGGCACATCAAAGCGAGCATTACAGAGTGGTTTTCATCCAAATGTTCAAGGTCTTCTTTTTTTTAATGACTGGACCAAAACCCAAAATAGGCATCCCTCAACCCAGCACAGGAGCCACTAACCCACATGGCTTGGCTGTAAATAAGCCCCAGTTCTGCCTCCCTGTTCCACCCACAGATTCTTGTACATGAAATGACTTTGATTTGTAGATAATTGATATAGACAGATGATAGCCAGATAGATAGATAGATAGATAGATAGATAGATAGATAGATAGATAGATAGATAGATAGAAGGAAAAAGAGTGGAATAACCTCTCAGATACAAAAACGGATTTGTAAGCCAAAAGTTCGTATTCACTGGAGCCGACTTGCCAGGATCAGGATCCTACCTCAACTTCTGCTCTGTTAACTGAGGCTTTTAACTTTTTTATTATTATCATGCCTTTATTTCTGGTGTGTTTGTGTGTGGGGGGGTGTTTGTGTGTGTAGGAATGACACGTATGGGATGGGGGCAAGCTATGATGTGTATCATGTGAGGTAACAGGACAATTTTGAAGGAGACAGTTTTCTCCTTCACCATATGTGTCCTGGTAATTGGATGTAGATTGTCAGGCTTGGTGTCTGGAGCCTTATAGGCCATCTCACCAGCATGGTTATGGTTTGTATGGCATCATTCATGTCTACACACACACACACTCACATGCACACACACACACACACACACACACACAGAAATCCTTATGGGACAAATAGAAGTTTGGATCTGCCAAAAGACAAATGTCCTACTCTCAAATCCAAAATATTCCTCTTCCAGTTGAAAAATATCTACATTGTGGCTTCTTCGAGTTCATACAAGAGACAGCACATTAAATTACAAATCTTTAAAATATCTAATCCAGGCCGGGCGTGGTGGCGCACGCCTTTAATCCCAGCACTCGGGAGGCAGAGGCAGGCGGATTTCTGAGTTCGAGGCCAGCCTGGTCTACAAAGTGAGTGCCAGGACAGCCAGGGCTACACAGAGAAACCCTGTCTCGAAAAACCAAAAAAAAAAAAAAAAAAAAAAAAAAAAAAAAAAAAATCTAATCCAAGACCTCAGAAAAGCCATCGTGTTAAATGTCACAAAAGATTTTCTCCTTAATATTTAGTGCCTGGCTGGAGAGGATTCACTGCCGTGGAATTTAATTTTAAATTGTTTTCCAGTAAACTCAACAGCTCCAACAGTATGAAATTTTGGGAGGTGGCAAAGTGGCTTCAGAGATGTGAGAGTTTTTAAATCCATGTATCAAAGGCTACCTATAACAGTCCCGGGGATTTATCACACTCTCTGCCCCAATTGTTGCTAAAAGCTCTCAACCAGGCTTCCCTGTGTAAGAAAATTCATCTTGGAATTTTTGTCCTCTTTGCTTGCCTGAGACCTCAAAATATCGAGCCTCATATGCCTAGAAACTGCTCAAACATTCCTTTCTAGGGGTTGTCATTAAATCCCTGTTTTCTGGATACAGACGCTGAGGGTGCAGCCACTGGTCAGGGTCACCCAGTGAGTTGGTGCCAGAGCTGGGAAGACAACCCAGACTTTCTGACTCCCTGGCCTGTCCCCTGACCAGCAAGCCACATGCTCTTGACCAGTATGAAACAAGCTGTCTGTCTCTGTGTACCCTCAGCGCTGAGGGAAAGAAATGTCAACGTATCCATGTCTCCCCCCCACCCCCCCTCCAACCTTAGTACGTTGTTTATTTCGCCAGCCAACAGGCAAGTTTCTCTAGACCATTCTTCATACTTGGAAGAAAAAGAAAAAAAAAAAGCTTAAATTTAAGGAAAAATTAATTCGTTAAGGAAAGGCTATTTTAATTTGGAAGAGGAAGAAAGCCACTTCTCCCCCGTCGTATCACATTGTGTAACACATGGGTGGTGTAGCCACAGAGCAAACCGCTTCCTGTGCTCTGCCGATGGCAGGCTGTTTTGCCAGCTTTTCCATGTGGCCTTGCACCGGGGTCAGGCCTCCCGCGGTTCCTGGTGAGAGAAGGTTCCCTGAACAAGCCAGGCCTTGACGTGGCCACCCCACCAGCTCTTTTGTATCTTCCTTGACCACAAGAAACCCAGTTCGGCTAACGATGCCCCACAGGCCACTCAAGATGGAGTCAGAGGTCCAGCAAGATCCAGACTGAGTCCAGGACAACTTTACTAAGGACAGAGGATAGCAGTACAGCCCACCCTTGCCAGTGATCACAACAGGGGAGTCAGGGTTATCACCTTGAGCAGTGGGTTGGGCTGGTGGGGAAATAGTCACACTTGCGCTCTGAGCTATGAAGTTCCTCCTCCGTATTTTATACCTGCCGTGTTTGAGCAGAAGGCTTTTTTCTCCAAAAGAGCTGATTTGTCTGATCCAAGAGCCTGTTGCCATCTTAGAGACAACTTCCAAACCCCGGGCTTGGCTTTTAAGCAGCTGCTTCTGTCTTTCCTCTCTCTGTTGGCAGTTGGTCACATCCAAGTGACACGGGACCTAGATCCTGTGAGCAGGCTATCTAGCCACTACAGGGGGTTGAGAAGAAAATAGACTATTACCGCAGCACCTTTCCTCTGTACCCTGGCTTTGTTAAGCCTCTCAGCCCAGACCAACCTGCCCTCATCAAAGTCATCTAGAAATTTCACACAGCCTCGCAGTCAGTGCTCTCTCTGAGCCTCCCAAATGCTAGTCTCTCCTCATGAAAGACTCTAAACCCATCCCTCTGACATTTCAGAACCAAGCCTTCAATGACTCATGGGTGGTCACACATCAGTTTTCTTACAGTTCTTAAAATTACAATGAAAAAAGAAAACAAACAAACAAAGAAAAAACCCACTTATCCTTCTAGTCTCACACGTGGGTTTTTCTGGGTTGTTCTTTCCTCTGGCTCCCCCACCTGCACACACCATCAAGGGCCATGTTCCCGGCAGAAGAAACATTTGCTCAGTGTGTCTGTGGGCACTCTGTCCTTCCCATAAAATTAAAAATTTTTAAAAAAATAAAAAATACAACTTTATAGCCCCGAGAGGGTGGGTTTTGTTTTGGTTTGCTTTGTTTGTATTTTTAAGTTTCTCTTGCATCTGTCAGGGTGATCTGGAGATGGAGGAACCTGCTGTCAGCCCCTGACCTGGCAGAGAACTGTCCTAGAAGTTCTGGTCATACCTGGCACAGATCTGTTTGCCTCCCCAAGTAGATTGACCGGGCCATCTTTCATTCACACAGTAAATAAACTTCGAAGGCAGAAATTTCATTCCAAACAATCTCTCCAAATCAGAGATTTGGAGGGGGCTGGAGAAAATGAGTTAGCAGCTTAGAGCTCTCTTCCAAAGAACCCAGGTTCTATCCCCAGCACCCATGGCAGATCACAACTATCTGTAACTCCAGTTCTAGGGCCTCTGATGCCCTCTTCTGGCCTCTGCAGGAACTGCATCCATGTGTGCACAGATATAGTCAGGTTAGATGTCCTTAACCTCTCACTAGCCCTGACTTTAACTTACAGGTAGGGCCAGAGACGTGGAACCTCAGGCAGAGGTCAGGATGAGCAAGGGAATGATAGAGAAAGAAGAACACGTGTGGGTGTGGCAGGGTAGGCATATGTGCACCATGAGTGTGCAGGAGCCCTCAGAGTCAGGAGTGTCAGATCTGCTGGAACTGGAGTTATAGACAGTTGAGAGCCACCAACCACATAAAGAACCAAAACCTGGGTCCTCCTCCTCCACAGCACCGTGTTCTTAACCACTAACCATCTACGCAGCATCAGTTGATACCTTTTCCATTCCCCATGGACGTGGTAAAATCCTCTTTGTAGAAAAAAAAAAAAAATCTGGTAAGAAAAAAGTATGTGGAAAGCGACAAGTTTGGGTTTTTTCATTTTGTTCGTTTGTTTGATTGATTGATTGCTTTCATTTTAAAAACATCTAGAAGGACTGGAGAGATGACCCTGTGCATACTTGGGTCTGTGATCCACCACAGCCTCCGACTGCCCAAAGAAATCAGCCTGCTTGTGAAAAAGGAACAGAGACAGGAATAGGAGCTTAAAACCATTCTCACTTATTAAAATGTGTTTGGATAAACTTCCATATATGTCAGGCAAATAGACTTTTCTGCTTTATTCTAAAAATAGGATTTAAAGATCTGAGAGTCGTGTAATGGGGAAGATTTCTGTTGTTCTTTTCCCCACGAGAAAGGCGTGTTCACAGTATGGATCACCGCTGGGAAGAGTGTGTGAGGAGAGACCGGGAACAATGTGACATCTGCATAGTCAAGGCACAGATTGGATTAGAACTTAGAAGCTGAGTTCTTTTTCTGAGGTAAGATTTATTTTTTAATTTAATTATTTCAGACAAGATATACATACTATAGTATCCAACAGTCATTTGGAGTGTACATTAAACGGTATTGTGCACACAAATAATGCCATGCCGCCATTGCTGCTATTACATCCTAACCTTTTCATTAATACAATAAAAACTATACATAAACTCTGAGTCTTTTCCTGCTGCACCCCGGACGCCTGTCTTCCGTTCCTTCCTCGTTCACCCAGACAGCTTTTGCCCCCTTTGTATCTGGCCTATTTCATTAAGTATGATCTTCCTTGGGTCCATTTAGGTTGTTGTAGACACAAAACTTTCATGCCAAGAGAGCCAAACCTTTCCATGCAAAGAATATATTGACCCATGTCCTTTGCATGTGTGGCTTTGCCTCCGCTCTGTCAAGTCTGCAGAGGGAAGAACGCTGTCTTTGATCTCATCTGACATCGGTTAACACCGTCTCCTTCTCAGCACATGGAATCCCTTCCCTATTGCCTGAGAAGCCCAGAAGGTTCTGGATTTTGTTGTGAATTTTCTTTCAGATCATCTGGTATTATGAATTCAGAAACTTCTGTTTCAAAAACCAAAGATGAAAACTCTGGGGCATTGTGGTCAACTCCGGAAGGTCCTCCCTCACCCCTTTGACCCTCCTTGGCCTAAATTGGTTGTAATTTTCCTTTACTCAGATCAGGGAGGGAAGCGATGTGGGGTGATGGGCATTTACTGTTCCACACACACTTCTGATCCCTGCCCACTCTGGCAGCTTTGGTCAGTGCCTCCCTATCCTGTCAGGCCCAAGCCATTTCACAGCAAACATTTCGTTAAGTCCTAAAATGAGATGTATAGTCAATATACACTATTAATTTCCTTAGGTCAAGCTAATTTCTAAGGAAATATATGAATTCAAGCTGGCAAGATAGCTCAGAGGATGAAGGCATTTACCCTACCCTGATGACCTGAGATAGAGTCCTAGAACCTATGTGGTAGGAAGTGAGATCTGAATCTCACAAGCTGACCTCTAATCTCCATATGTGTTGGTGGCATGTGCATGCACCCACACACATGTGCATATGCAAACATGCACAAGCAAAAATCATAGTAGTAATACAATGTGATTTAAGTAAGTTTTGAAAAGTAATATACTCTAGAGGATCTGGGGACTGAGTTTGGATCTGCAGCCTCTACATAAAAAGCCAACCATGTCATTACCCACCTATCATCCCAGAGCTGAGGATATGGGAATCACAGGATCCCCAGGGCTTACTGGCCAACGAGCCTTGCTGAATCAGTGAGCTTCAGGCTCAGCAACAGACCATGTCTCAAAATGAAAATGGAGCGTGACAGAGTTAGATACCCAATATCAAACTCTAGCTTCAACACACACACTCACACCTGTGGATACACAAATATATATATATATATATATATGTGTGTGTGTGTGTGTGTGTGTGTGTGTATAAACTATATATATCCAGCCTATGCTTACACTTCAAGAAAAACATGAATTAGAAATACAAAGAAAATGGTTGGTATAAATGGTATGTATCCCAGTAGGAAAACACTTGGGAAGACAGACATAGATAGGTATAGGTAGTGGAATAGCCAGATCCATATGTAAATATGAGATTTGTGCTTTGACTCATCAGCTGGAACACAAACTAAGATGAGTATAAGCCATGTTCACAACAAAGGATTTCTAGCAGTGTTGTAACATAACAATAGAAACAGTACAAACAGCTTTTTAAAGCTCTGGGTGGGCATGGCGGCACATGCCCACAATTCTAAAACTCAGAGAATTGTGGGTTTAAATTCACCCTGGGCTACATGAAAGTAAACAAATAGGTAAATAAATAAATAAAATTAAAGAAATCTCCAAACAATAACAACAGTCCTGAAGAACACTAACCTGCAAAGCCCTATACCTAGGATGCTTAGGCTCTATTAAAGCTATACAGTAAGCTCCTGTTTGCATGTAAGATGGAGTTAGATTTGTGGTTTGAATAATTATATGTAGGTTTTGCCGAATTTGTAACTACAGCTGGCACAGATCAATGTTTCATTCCAAAGTTTAGTCCCAAATTTGCATACTATTGGTATCTTGACACCTGACTAGGAAGGGCCGGTGATGTCCTCTGTCGGAGGACAAACTCACAGTTTTTCAAAAATTACCTGTGATGGAAATATAACAGTCTACTCATTTAACATCTATGTTTTTAAATTCTGTGCGTATGTGTGTATCTGTGTGCGAGCACATGCACGTGTGAGCGCAGGTGCTGCTGGAGGTCAGAAGGGAACACTGGGTCACCTGCAGCTGCAGCTGCAGACAGTTTTGATCCAACCAATGTGGAACCTACGAGATAAACTCAGATTTCTCTCCAAAAACAATAAGGACCCCGAACCACTAAGTCATCACTCTGGCCCCAGCGTAGTCGTTTGAGAGATGGGGAAGCAAATCACAGAGTTTTCAAAGGTGTTGGCATGTCCCATTCCCAGCATGGGGGCGGGGGAGGAGAGAGAGAGCAAATGAGTAAGCAAAGCTCCTTCAATAAAAGATTCAAGCTTTGAGGTCCTCTTTGTATCCCTGTCTATGCTGTGGCCCTGTGATGCTGTCCTCCCCTTTTCTCTTGTAGTGACCCGTCTGTTGCCTCCATGTTGGAAAGGACATAATTTTACTGAGGCATGGTGGAAGCTTAGGAGCTGAACATGCAAATTATGTCATTACAGCTTCAAAGGGGGGCCAAACTCTCTTCTATTTCATTTTCCTCTTTAAAGTTTACCCTTAATTGCAGCCTGTAGACCAAGCTGCATGTCTTGGCATAACTCCCATGCTTTTTTTTTTTTTTTTTTTTTTAAGTTAAGGAATTCTTTCCTGCTTGTGTGTCCAGTCCACTTTCAACCTGGTCCCAGGCCAATACTGCTCTCTTTAAGTTTCCTGCCTTCTGAATGCCCCCATGGTCACCTGCAAGGTGACACCATCACCTCCTCTGCAGCACTCCTTGAACAACAGCTGTCTCACCACAGCTCAAAAAAGTCATCTAGAGTCTGGAGAGTGCTTGTGTAGCATACGAGAAACCCCAGGTAAGGGATCCATCCCATAATCAGCCACCAAACGCAGACACTATTGCATACACCAGCAAGACTTTGCTGAAAGTGCCCTGATATAGCTGTCTCTTGTGAGGCTATGCCAGTGCCTGGCAAACACAGAAGTGGATGCTCACAGTCAGCTATTGGATGGAACACAGGGTGCCCAATGGAGGAGCTAGAGAAAGTACCCAAGGAGCTAAAGGGGTCTGCAACCCTATAGGTGAAACAACAATATGAACTAACCAGTACGCCCAGAGCTCATGTCTCTAGCTGCATATGTAGCAGAAGATGGCCTAGTCAGCCATCACGGGAAAGAGAGGCCCCTTGGTCTTGCAATCTTTATATGCCTAGGTACAGGGGAACATCAGGGCCAAGAAGTGGGAGTGGGTGAGTAGGGGAGCAGGGCAGAGGGAGGGTATAGGAAACTTTCAGGATAGCACTTGAAATGTAAATAAAGAAAATATCTATTAAAAAAATAAAAAGAAAAATAAAAAGAAACCCCAGGTCGATCCTCAGCAAAGGGGTGTACATCTGTAGTCCCAACACTCAGGGGGATCATGCAGGAGGTCAGAAGTACAATGTCATCCTCCCTTAGCTACATAGTGAGTTCAAGGCCAGGCAGAGGAGAGAAGAGGAGAGGAGAGGAGAGGAGGAAGAGGAAGAGGAAGAGGAAGAGGAAGAGGAGGAAGAGGAGGAAGAGGAAGAGGAGGAGGAGGAAGAGGAAGAGGAAGAGGAAGAGGAAGAGGAAGAGGAAGAGGAAGAGGAAGAGGAAGAGGAAGAGGAAGGGAAAGAAAGCTACTCTAGACTAGGACCACTCAAAAATAGTGTGCTCTCTAGAATGTACAAAGCCCTGGACTCAGTCACCAATATAACAAAATCTAAGAGTGAATTAAAGTAAATTTAATTAAATAAAAGACCAAGTTCTCCTTACGACTCTACAAAGCTCAACTGTGATACTTACTAGATAAAGTAGCTTGGCGCAGTGACATGGTGTCAATGAGGTCACTGGTGAAAAAAAAAAGATTTTTTTATTCACTAACCAATTACTATTATCATTATTGGTAGCTGTTGGTGGTGCCACACAGCTCCTATGCAGCGGAGATGGAAAAGTAGCACTGGCTTTTGTTTATTCTCACTGCTGCTTTTCATCCAAAACAGTAAGACTTTCAGTCATCTATTGATTACACCACTGAAGTAAAAATGTCTTTGGTGAACTAATTCATATTTACCTTTTCCTTACTCCTTTAAGAGTTAATATGTCTCTCAAAATGCCTTCCTGCTTTTCTCTTTGTCAGTACAGTTAGAAACCCCTTCATTTTCTGGCCTATTATCATATCCTGCGAGGTGCCTCTGCCCTTCTGATGGTTTAAGGTGCCCTTCCTTTGACCTTTTCCAACATTGTTATTTTTTCAGGATATACAGACTTGCCAAACTGAAAGACATTGATGATATATATATATATCAAGATTGTAGGCCAAAGACCACTTGGGACTTGGCATTTCTTAGAAAAACAGTCTATTCACTGTGCATCAAGAATCTAGCTTTCTGTTCATAGGTTCCTGCTCATTCATTCCCCACATTTAAGACTCCACCCAACTTCAAGATCTAAGGTAAATGCTGCCTCCTCTATTCTATTAGTATTAGTGTTAATGTTACTCTATATTACTGTCTCCCGAGTAATGGTATAAGTAATTGGTTCACACTGTTTTGGAGGCTAAGAACTCTCACAAAAGGCCAACTACAAACTAGACATCCATGAGAGCAGGTGGTATAGTTTCAGCCTGAACCCCCCAAAGACCAAAAGGCTCACGTGTTGAAGACTTGTCTTAAGAGTGAAGGTCCCAGTGCCACTGTGTTCAAGGGAAGGTTTACAGTACAAAGACTCTGATGTCATCAATGGCCGATCCACTGATGGACTCATAACTGCTGGTGTTGAGGGTAGGAACCCGGAAGAGAGGCCTACTGGGAGGAAAATGTCTTGGAGGAACTCTTAGAAAGGAATAATTTATTCTAGCCCTTTCCTGTCATTCTCTCTCATACTGTTTCCCAGCTGTCATGAGGTGAGCAACTTTGTTCTGCCACATAATCCCTACCATAATGCTGTGCCTCATCTTGGACCAAAAAGGAATATCTGGCCCACTATTCACTGAACCACAGGCTAAAAAAACAAAAACAAAACAAAAAAAGAAATATTTCCTTCTATAGGCTATACTGTCATCACAGTGGCAAAAAACAAACAAACAAAATAAACAAATAAACCCTGACCTAATAGGAAAAAACAGATGTCCCCACTCAAGCACTCAGATGGAGAGAAAGAACTCTCCTTTCTTCCAATTTTTGTTAGTCTGTTTTTAAATTCAGGCTTATAAATAAACAGATCAAGTTGGTTGGCTAATGCCCAGTCACACTGAGGAAAATCTATTTGCCAGCTACTTACGCATTGCCTGGAACAAATAAACTTGAGGGATGAAAGACTTTGGCTTGCAGTTCCTAAGAGTTCAATCCATGATGTGTCTTGCCTCTTTGTATTTGGCCAGAACATCATGGCAGAAGAAGTGTGTGGTCGAGTAGTTTCTACACTTCATGACAGACAGAAAGCAGAAAGATGGGAAGGGGACAGAGGCAAGATATCAGTGAGGAATTACACCCAGTGACCTACTTCCTTCAAGTACGATGCACCTCCTAGACCTTCCACTGCATCAAAAATAGTGGAACCGGACTGGAGAAATGACTCAGTAGTTAAGAGCACTGATTGTTCTTCCAGAGGTCCTGAGTTCAATTCACAGCATCCACATGGTGGCTCACAACCATCTGCAACTGGATCTGATGCCCTCTACTGGTGTGTCTGAAGACAGTGGCAGTGTACTCACATATATAGAAAAGATAAATTAAAAAGAAAAAAAAAATAGTGGAGCCAGCTGAGACCAAGTCCCCAGCACATGAGCCTTTATATAGTACACTTCAAAACCATACCATAGCATCACATGAAGTTACCCCATGGAGTCTTTACACTCAAAGCATAAACCCTCCTTATCTCTGACAGCATAGTTTCTAAAAACCTGTTGAGTACTTATTTAATATTTTTAAAAGATTTCTTTTATTTTTATTTTATGCGCATATGTGTATGTTTGCTCACATGCCTGTAGGTGCCTACAAAGGCCAGGGGAGCTTCAGATACCCTGCAGCTGGAGTTACCTGCAGTTCTGAACTCCATGATGTGGGTACTCATTAGGACCGTGTCATGTCTCCAGCCCACACTTACTTTTGATAGATAAGATAGCTTGCTCACGAGTGTTTGTGTTAGGTTCTCTCTTATGTGGCTTCTCGTCATTTTGCTCAGTTTTCTGCATCCCATGGCTTTCTTGGTGCTCCTGATCTTCTCTCTGGGTAACGTCTGGGAGTTGGTCTGTGTGTGATGTTTACATTCCTGCATGGTTTAGTTACTGTTCTTGCTGGAGTAACTTCTGGAACTTGCTCTATGTATGGTGTTTTGATTCCTGAAAGTTTCCATTAGAAGTCAATTAACAGTCAATTCCAAACTTTATTTTTTTGTTGTTTTGCATTGCTAGGAATTGAATCCTAAACATGTAAGCTAAACATGCACTCTGTCACGGAGCCACACACTCAGCCCCTCAAGGAGTTTCAAAATCAAATAAATTCAACTATGCTGTAACAGATGTCCACAAACCCATGCACATAAGATCAGCACCAATCAGACTCAGGAGTTATTTAAAAGGAGGAGGAGGAGGAGGAGGATGGGGAGGAGGAGGAAAAGGAAAAGAAAGAAGAAAACAAAGTTGAAGTTAGGAAAGAACATTATACAGGGGATCTGAGAAGGACAGAAGGAAAGTAGGGATGAATACAAAAATATATAATTTTAAAATATTTCATTTTTAAAATAATCAAATAACAAGACTAGTTAAGAGTACTTGTTAGTCTTGGAGAAGATCTGGGTTTGCTCCCAGCATCCACATGGTAGTTCATAACCATTGGTTATTCTAGTTCCAGAATGGATTTGACACCTTCTTATGACCTTCTTGGGAACCAGGCATGTATGTGGTTCATAAGCATCATATGGGGACATTTTAGAGCCAAGCCATAATAACTTAGCTTTTAATTCAATCAAGTATGTATTCTTTAAGAGTCACCATTATTTTGCTTAGGGGCAGAGCATTTTGTTCAAATGGGCTAAAAATGAATTACTCTATCTCTACAAAGATTTAGTCCTCTCTGTTACTTAGAATGACATTTCTGATTATTCCCTCCAGAAAGGGACTCTCAATACACTGCCTCCTGGTCTGCTGCTCTGCCTGCTGCTCATAAAGCTGTGAGTACCCATTTCACTGGAAACTGACTGTGGTGGCTGACACACTAAAGAGGAGAAAGAGCTCAAGAAACTGATTACAATTTTCAGCTCTCATATGAGTCTCACGAAATCTCAAAAAATATTGGAGTGTGAGTGGGTGGACTACCAGGAAATTGGGGTCCCCTCTTGGGGTTCTTAATCTCGTCAAAAGAACTTAAGCTCAAGGACAATTTTATTAGAGTTTAAAAGAAAGCCCACAGGAGGCAAGGTGTAAAATCTCAGCTTCTGTCCACATTAAAAACACATCCAGGGTGACAAAGCAAGAGCCTTGACAAGGCAAACTTCTGGTCAGAAGAAATTGCTACTCACAAAAGCAGAAGAGAAGCACACAGAGACTGCAAAGGCACTAGGTTTAATTCTAATGTAGGTGGTTACTTCCTCATTTCGCCATAGGCTGGGGTTTGACTTCATAGTCTTTTGTGATTGGCTAATTTTAGAAGTGGGAAGCCACTTAAATCACTGCCTGTTCTGAGAGTCTTTGTAAACAAAGGCTAAATGGTGGGAGATTAGAACATTTGCATAAAGGTTTTTACAAGATGGGAGGGATAAAAGATTTGAGTTCTTTGTCATAAACAGAAGTTGTATAATGTTTGACAGAAAAGACCAATGAATATTTCTTAAACCAGGAGGAGGAGAAGGCAGGAGGAAGAGGGAAAAGCCAGACCGCTTAGCTAAATAATTCTGAAGAGTAAGCAGACTGGTCACTTCTGTACGGCTGCTGTCCACGGCTACTGCACTAGGGGCTGGGATTCTGAGAGGGAAAAGTACCCCTGCGGCCCCCATCTCTTTAGCATGGCTAAAGTGACTCCACTTCGTAGGAATCTCCCCTTAACCAAAGTGAAGGAACAGCTCACCTTGAACATTAGAGATTTGATTCTCTTACCCAAACACTGTTTCTGCTCTAACACGACCCCCTATGAAGAGCGCCACAAAGGCATTTAGGAAGCAGAAAACAGACCAGAGCCACCAAAACACATATGGCATTTCTGGCCTCTAGAACAGGTAAAGCTGCAAAGGGCCCTCCCCACACCCTCTACACACACCATAGACTTTGGTCAAGAAGGAAACCTACTTTTCCTTGGGGTCATTTTATATTAAAACACACAGCCCCGTTGCATCACTTTGGTCCTCAGATCCTGTCTGATGATGCTCTTAGCTCTGGGGTTAGCAAAAGCTAGTGGCCTCTTAATACACCAAAAAAAATGTTTTTTTTTTCACATAATAGTCACAAGGATGTTAAGTCAGACACAGAGCTGGGCAATGAAGAGCTTCCAATGAAGCCCTAGACTAACTGTAATTAGACTCAAGACCTACAGCACCCCAACATTTGCTCACTCCTTGAAATTTGCATAGATGAATCCACCTTGGCAGAGTCTACACCCTTCAGCAGCATGGTTTCTTTTCAGGAACTGTTTTGTCCAGGCAAGCTATGCAGTGAGCACCCAGAGACCTGCCTGTCTCAATCTCCAGGTGAAGGGGTTGCAGGCACACACAGCTCCACCCAGCTGTTGTACCAGCTGGGGATTTGAACTCAGGTCTTCATGTTTGTACAGCAAGCACTCTTACCCACTGAACTGTATCCCCAGCTGTCACTATGTGTTGTTTAAGAGCATTATTATCACTCAAGTAATGTCAAATGTAACTGCTCTCTCCACAATGTGGGGAAAGACAAAGAGCAGTTGGGAAAGACATTTGGGGAAAGTGGATGATGGCCAGGAAATCTAAATAGTGAATAGTAGCAAGCAATGGTGGATAACGAGGACTGGACATGACCATGAAATGCTACACCATCTGGAGGCCAAGAGTCCAAAAAGAGTAAAGTAGAGCAATGGTCATAGTAAGGCAGGAACGACATCTGAGGGCCTCATACAGCAGAGTCCCTCCCATTCTAGAGATAAGGGACGTCGTCAACACATCTGAAGAGCAGACAGCAGAAAAATGTTTCTGGCAACTGGAAGGAAAAGATGACTAGCAGGGTTTCAGAAGGCAGGCAGGCAGGGCTCCACCCAAGTTAGCAGCCAGAGTGCTGTGGGCCTCTTCACACCGTGGGGACCATAGTGTGTTCCAGTGAGCAGGAGAAAAGGCGTGCTTGAACTGCCTGCTTATGTCGTTAAGTCTCTCACCACCCGCTTTGTCAGAACATTGCTCCAGCCAACGCGTTAAACCATAAGGCTTAGAAGTAAGAGTATCACATACATTGAAGACATTTTAATTTCACTTGCCCCAGAGCTGGAAAATCACCTCTTGCAAAGTTCAGCACATTCCTCAAAGCTGCCCTCACTTCCCTGCCTGGCTGAGTGAAGCCGTGAAAGGGCCTCCTTGCTAAGGAGCATCTCAGGCCACCGCACCGCACCGCACCGCACCGCACCGCACCGCACCGCACCGCACCGCACCGCACCGAGCAGCCTTCTGCTGAGCACCGAGACCAAACCCTCGGTGATGCATGGAGAATCACAACTCTGTAAATACAAGCTCTTCACGTATCTTCTCCAAAGTATCTCTTTGATACCCTTTCCTGACAACCCGTTTTAATCCTGTTATCAATTTCAGCAGCCCCAAACTCTCCCCTTTAAGAGGAAACAATTCAAAGTCCTATTTGATTTTTATTTTTTACCTTCAGAGATTTTTAATTCTTATTTGCTAGTATTCTATTTCAAAAAAAAAAGTGAAAGAAGGAAAGAGGGAAGGAAGGAAGAAAGAGAGAAAGAGAGAGAAGTAAGAGAGAGAGAGAGAGAGAGAGAGAGAGAGAGAGAGAGAGAGAGAGAGAGAGAGAGAGAATCCCTAAAAGGAGCAAAGAAAGAGAGAGGAGTGTGTGCACCTGGTGTAACACGCGTAGCTTAGGACTAGGTTCTAACAGGTACATGGGTATGGGATCTAAGCTCATTTCCTTGTTAAAACATATGACTCCATGGATGTGAAATAGTAGTGTAATTCATCTGGATTTCCAAAAGGTGTTTGGCTAAGGTTCAGGACAAGGAAGGAGGTGAAGAAACGGGAACTGTATGAGACTGTGCGGTCAGAATAGCTCATATCTGACAATATCCAGAAGGTGTTGATGAATGGATTCCCCACATTTTCTAGAAAGGGCTCTAATTTCAACTCTGCCCAATTCATCAAACTTATACTCACATATAGTGACATAGAATATTAATTCTACAGATGGCCCAATTCGTCTAGTGCCATGTTAGGCACTTGGTTCAATAAATGTTGAATTTAATCAAGAGGAAACGATGTTTTACATGGTGGCTATTGTAAATTTGTTCACTAGGCAGAAAGAACGTAAAACTATAAATACAATAATATTGGAAATGGATAAATGAATTCTGCGCTCTTGGACTCAAATAATCAATGGTAAAAGTATGGCATTATGAGAGGTCAATTTAATATATCTTTGCAATCTAAAAACAGACTTGAGGCTAAACATGATTAATAAGTGATTTCTCTATTCCTACAAAAAAACTAGTATAGTTCATATAGCATTTTATACTGGTTACAGAAGATAAGAATTTGCTCACCTCTGCCCTGTGCACATCTGGAAAAGTGTATTTTATGCTTGAAAGTACATTCAAAGAGGCTCATTAATCAAGAGACCACAGACTCAAGGGAATGAAAACTACTGGTCTAGTAATGGTGGGAAGGGATAGTCTGCATTATGTGGGTGGCCCAAGCAACCAGAAGTGTCTCTAAGTAACAAGAAGAGAAATGGAACATAAAGGCACCTCGGTGAGGCAGCAGAGTGATAAAGAAAATGCTTTTGTACTATCTTTAAGTGAATTTACAATTAAGTGAGACATGATCCTCCATCACAGGAAGTTTACAGCTCCGTGGTAGAATATGGCCTGAGTTGATAGTACCAATATGTCTCTGTGGTTACTTGAACATTGGGAAGCACTGGTATCATTTTCCTTTCGGTGCTATAAGAAATTACCAACATTAAATATTGCTTGATATTTATTTATTTATTTACTTACTTATTATTCCTTTCTCATGATTGAGGATTAAACCGAGGGTCTTCTGTATGCAAAGCATCTGCTCTGCCACTGAGCCACACCTCAGTCCTAAATCATCAATTAGGGGGTAGGGTTCTCTGTATATCCCTGGCTGTCCTGGAACTTACTCTGGAGAACAGGCTGGCCTCAAACTCACAAAGATTCACCTGTCTCTACTTCTGGCATTAAAGGAGTGCACCACCATCATCCCGTTCAAATGATCAATTCTTAAAACAGCATCAATTATTATCTTTTACTTCTAGCTGTCGGAGGTCTCAAGCTAATCTTGATAAGCCACAGTCAGCCTCCTGGCAACCTCATTTCCTTCCACAGTCTTGTTTTTCCTTTGTGGGTGATCTGGTCAGCCACAGATGCCATGAAAATCTCCAAAGACTATGAAGGCAAACAATAACATTCTATTTTCTCACAGTTCTGGAGTCTATAAATCCAGCATTCAGGTGCTCACAGGACTACATTTTTGCTAAGATCTGTGTTCTTAGCATGTAGATCTCTGCCTTCACATTACACACACACATGGGCTTGCCCTTCGAGCTCATGTGACCATTCAAGGTTCCTCTTTCTCTTCTTGTGAAAATAATGTTTCTTCTAGAATAAGGCCTTGTTCTCGGACTCCATTTAACTTTAGTTACTTCCTTAAAGTCCCAGGTCTCAAGAACAGACATACTGTTTGTCATTAGAACTAAAATACATGAATTTAGTTCATAATTGTCATGCAATCTAACATTTCCACTTTCTAGGGGTCAGAACATGACTAAACTTGAGGGACCACTTTCCCCTACCACAAAACCCAAGAAATGATTCTTAAATGAGTGGACAGACAGATTTGCATGGATGCTAAGGCACTGATTCCTATAGCAAAGTTCAGGAGAAACTCCTGTTCAACCTGATCCCTCCAAGAAAGCATTCTAGAGTAATTGACACATAAATGACGAGAATGGGAAAGAATAGGGAAATCCTACAGACAAATGTTCAAGTGAAATTAAGAAATAAAAGACTGGGGAGGTCTAACCTCACCATGGAACTTAGCTCTCTGTAATCTCAATCTTGGACCAGTCACGTGAATTAGGATTTTGCATCCCATGGGAAAGTACTTCTGGGAAAGACAGAGATAATAAAGGTCAGCTAGCAGAGATGGAAGGAATACAGCTCAGGAGACAAAAATCATCCTCAGGGATTTGAAAAGCAAAGTAAATGAACTGTCCTGTTCTCAATAGGAAATGAGAAGAACTTACACAAGGGTAGGGGCTTCCACCCTCATCTCCAGAATGGAACATGAACAGGCCCTCATTCACAAGGTTGCTGTGTAGTGTAAAAGAAAAAGGAGCTTGGCATGGTGATGTGCACCATAATCCCAGTGTTTGAGAGGCTGAGCAGGAGAATTATCAGTTCAAGGCTAGCCCAGGATACAAAGTAAGATCCTTTCTTTAAAATAAAACAAACAAAAGGTGTTGAGCCTGTCGTGATTCGTTACTGTAACAGAAGGAAGGTGAGTGAAGCCATGCAAGAGGACACATGTAGAATTTTTTATACATAGGTTGGCTCAAAAGCTGGTACATCACTTGTGCCTCAAAAATATCTTCCATTCTCTGGGAGCAGACACAGAGACCCACAGCCAAACTTTAGGTGGAAAGAGACCCTGTCTTAGTCAGGGTTTCTATTCCTGCACAAACATCATGACCAAGAAGCAAGTTGGGGAGGAAAGGGTTTATTCGGCTTACACTTCCATACTGCTGTCTATCACCAAAGGAAGTCAGGACTGGAACTCACACAGGGCAGGGAGCAGGAGCTGATGCAGAGGCCATGGAGGGATGTTCTTTACTGGCTTACCTCCCCTGGCTTGCTCAGCCTACTCTCTTATAGAACCCAAGACTACCAGCCCAGGGATGGTCCCACCCACAAGGGGCCTTTCCCCCTTGATCACTAATTGAGAAAATGCCTTACAGTTGGATCTCATGGAGGCATTTCCTCAACTGAAGCTCCTTTCTCTGTGATAACTCCAGCTGTGTCAAGTTGACACAAAACTAGCCAGTACAGACCCCAAAGTGGAGATCTCCATTGGGAACATCCTCTTGGAACTCAGGGAACCTCATGGAAGAGGGAGGGGAAGAATTATATGAGCTAAAAGGGTCATGGATACTCAGAGTACATGGCCCACAGACATCACCTAACCAGGGCTCACAGGGGCTCACAGACTGAAGCAGAGACTGAAGTAACAATCATGGAGTCTGCATGGGTCCAAGCTAGGTCCTCGGCATACATGTTACAGTTGTATAGCTTTATGTTCTTGTGGGACTCCTGACAATGAGAGCAGGGGTATCTCTGATTCTTTTGTCTGCTCTTGGGTCCATTTTCCCCCCATTGGGTTGCCTTACCAGCCATGAGACAAGGGTTCTTCCTTAGTCTTGTTGTAGCTTGTTATACTGTGTTCACTGGGACCTGCTCTGAAGGGAAACGGAGGAGGAATCAGGAGGACTGTGAGAAGTAGAGGGAAGAAAAACTTCAGTTGGGATACATTGAAAGCAAAAATAAATGTAAAAAAAAATTCTATTCTCATCCCCATTTTGAAATGATACAATTTATATATCCATCCCTAGATATTGTTATCTAATGCATTAATAAGTAAGCATAGATCTCACTGTATAATAAATATGTTTTAACATTTGTTTATTTTATCATATGTGGCTTCTTTTTCAAGACTGTTTTCTTTAACCCCATGAAAATTTTCATATGCCGCAAAATCCCATTACAGGCATTGTGTCATAGACATACAGACACACACACACACCTATGCACCCATGGATGCACACACACATATATGCCCACATATGTATGCACACACATATACCCAGAGGCATTTGCATGTACACGTAAGCACACCCTCACAGAAATGTGAAAAGAGTCCTTGAACCAAGTGAAAATAATAAAGGACAAGATGGAAAAAAGCCACATTAAAACCTCTGATAAAATGTTTGCATGTGACCATGCAGTGCCTCAACTGCCACAAACTCAGACTTTCATTAACTCTACCAGGTACTGTGGCTTACGTCCAACTTCAACAACCAAAAGTGATTGAGTCTAGGTAAAAGCTGCCTGCTGTTATCAAACTCTGTTATTCAGTGGGCTATCTTAGGCACCACATTCTGTTCAGTAAATGAGTCAAGCTGCAACTTGAGCTGTGTAGCTGGAGACATAGCTCTTTCGTTTGAGGTCTTGCTGGGCAGTGGGGTTGCTGCTGGCTTCTTCATTTAACCAAAGTCTCTCTGCTGGAGGCTGATCACTGCTTACTTTGCAGGTCTGGGAAATGTGCTTGGCCTGGTCCCCATATGCTCTGCCTGCTGGATTTTGCAGATCCGAGCTGGGTTGTGGATTTATTTAGTTCCAGGAGACTGGGGTTGGCTTTTCACATTCCTGGGTCTTATGTGTCTGAAAACCTTCGGTCTGGCTCTGAGAACAAACCTATGGTGTAACCCTAGCTCCTGAATGGTAACATAAATTTGGTAATAATAATAAAACAGAATCAGGGAGCTATCAGAGACTATTAGCACAGGCCCATGAATTAAGCCAAGTTGCAACAAATCTATTCAAGGGTAACAATCTCCTTTGGGAAAGAATTGAATTCACGACCTCAGCTGTGCTGGTCCCTCCCACATCCATTTCCTCTAAACATTAAGTTTTCCAGATACATATTCTAGTGATGTATGTTCCCAGCTTGTCTTTGGATCGATCGCCTTCTTTTAAAAAAGCCACTTCTACCAACAAAAAGCTCTGAGATTTTTTTTAATCCTGGTAGCCAAATACCCAACCAATTGTAAACAGAAGGGTCTTCATATCTCTCTTTGGTCCCCAATGACACATATGTGTTACTCTTAACCATTATGACACCTCTAGTCTGGCTCAGGATGAATATTCTGCTAGTACAAGTTGGATTAAGAAGTGAGTTAATGAAACACACTTTATTTCAACTAAAACACTCACTGCAAGGGTTATTCAAGATATTATATCTGAAAACATTAATAGAAGCTGACCTCCTGGGCCCAGCAGGTAAAGGTTCTTGCTAACAAGCCTGATGACGTCAGGTCAACCCCCAGGACACACATGATGTAAGAGGATAACTGACTTTCTCAAGTTGTCCTCTGATCTTCACAAGAGTCTGGTGGCACGCAAACATCCATTTACATAAACATGCTTACAGACACAAGTAAATAAATGTAATTTTAAAATCTTAATCCCAAGTCCTATGTAGCTCCATAAGCTGGATTCACTAGTATCATAAATCTGCTACCTCACACCCTTCCTTCAAGTAATGGTTCCTAATAAGTTCAAAAAGTCCTCTGTACACACTCAAATAGACTTCAGTTACAAACATTAAGAAAAAAATTGTTTCTAAGAAAAATATGGAATTGGCCAGTCCTCACTTCATTGGTGGTTCTCTTTTAGGGAACCCCAACTTCCAGAGGCACAGCACCCTTACAAATGTGTCACACATTCTATGTTTCATGGTTTTGAGGTTTCTACCATCTTTCCTCACTGGATGCTGCCGCACATTATCTATCCACTATCAAAACATAACTCTCCTACACTGTGGCTGTGTTTACATTACAGTGATGACATGAAAGGCTTTATGTATGTGGGTATGCTGGCCAGCAGATTACTGTGTTATACGATGTGTTTCCTGCGTCATGAGTATATGTTTCTTTAATTAAAGCTACTATATCCATTCTTGCAAAATGGTAGGCAGAGGTCAAGTCTACCAAGATCACTTCTTATTGGACCCTATAGATGCCTCCCTACTTTATCTATGCATCAATCTACACTTTTCTCCCCCTAGTTCCCTCTGATACCATAGAAAACTTGGATAAGAGACCTAGAATAATAATAATAATAATAATAATAATAATTCTTTCTTCTTCTTCTTTTCTTTCTGTGTCTCTGTGTCTGTCTGTCTGTCTCTCTCTCTCTCTCTCTCTCTCTCTTTCTGCCTTAGGTGAGAGGAGAAGAGAGCAATACTTCCAGAGTTTTCCATAACAGATCTCATACAAAAAAATCAAGCTAAAAGAGATGCAGTTGCCTTTCTCACACTTAACATTGAATAGTTAGTGACAATAATTTAGGATCCAAAAGATATAATGTGTGTGTTTGATTGTGGTATGATGTACAGACACAACATAATTTTGAAGAATAGCCAAATTCACTGATAATACAGTCTAGATCTTATTAATAAACTATGAAACACCCTTTACACTGCACAGTGTGTACTAACAACTGGTTTGCTATCCTCTACTTCTGAGGTTGTGACATCTAAAATGATGGCTCATGGTTCTGTTGATGGCATCAGCAGGTCTAACCTGAGCAGAGAGCCCTCAGTCGCCCTGGGCTGACCACCTCGATCCCTGACTCCTGCTTGATTTATTTGAGATTCTTCCAACACGCAGAACATGGACATCCTCTATCCGTTATCTTTTTCAGTGCTAGGATAAAATATCTTACAAAAGCATCTTAAGGGAGGGCTCATTTCGGCTCACAGTTCCCGCCCATCCTGGAAGCAAGAGTTTCAGGCAGCTGCACTCAGAAAGCAGAGGGAAGCCAGGTGTATGGTACACGTCTTTAATCCCAGTGTTCAGGAAGCAGAGCCAGGAGGGTTCAGGGCCATCCTGGTCTACATAGTCAGTTTTAGGACAGCCAGAACTATATAGGAAGAAAGACCCTATCTCAGAGTCAACAAATGAATAAATACATATACAAGAAAGGAGAGGAAGGCAAATGACTGTGCTCGGCAGGCTTTCTCCTTTTCATTCAGTATGGGACCTAAGCCTAGTTATTCAGCCACATCAGGTCTGGAACAAGGTAAGCACACGTGCTCATGCATGCTATGTATAAGGTGAAGCTAAGTCATTTCTTAAAAATTACCTCCTCCCAAAGCTTCTTTCCCAAATGGCTGAAAGAAACTGTTAACCATTGATTGACCTCTTGGCAGTATAGCCACTAAGGTGGGTGTGGCCATTTTGCAGCTGCTGTCAGGTGATCATCCTAGAACCCAGGCTTTCGGTAATTCAAGTACCTTGGGTACCTTCTCCATAGTACTTCTCTAATTGTTGTAACGAAATGCCCAGCAGAAGCCACCTATGGAAAGAAGGGTTTATTATAGGTCACCATTGTGAGGAAATACAGTTCATCAGGGCAGAGAAAGCACGGTGACAACTGGTCCAACTGCGGGGCAGGAAGGTGAGAGTGTAGAAAGGCCGGGACATAATGCTCAGTTCTCATTTTTTCCCCTCAGAGTGGATCCCCCGACCATGGGACAAGTGTCACCCACACTCAATGTGGATCTTTCCAACTCAGTTAGCCGCTCTGGAAACACCTATCGACAAACATCCCCTGCCACACACATTCCCCACCACTCACATCCCGCTCCCCGCCCCCTGCCCCCTCTACCCCCCACCTCCACCCTGGCTGTGTCTTCCCCTATGGTCACTGCCAATTGGGTCTGATTGGGTCTGATTGACCATGAAGATTAGTCATCACACAAATTAAAATGAACTTGAAAACACTTCACTCACGGTTTAAGAGTGACTCACAAATCAACCTACCACTTTACCCTATAAATTTACTTTATTCCTCCTTTAAATGGTCATATAGTGATTAACTGACCCCTTCACATGCAAATGAGCAAGCTGTTAATGAAACAGGATAATTCTAAGTTTTAACTTCTATAGAAGAAATATACTAATCTCAAGGTACATTGCTTACATATGGCTTTTTTGTTTGATAACAATGTATTGTTTGATAATGAAGGTCGGCTTTTTTCCAGTATCTTATTTACCTATGTGTTGATAAGCCATGTCAGACTATCTTTTCTGCAGAGTAAACTAAGCTTCTAAATACAAACAAAAGGATGTATTTTTTGTGGCATTTTGTTGACAATAGATTTTTGTTCTGAGCAGAAATAAAGGGTTTTTTTTTTGTTTTGTTTTGTTTTGTTTTGTTTTTAAATAAGTAATGACTTCAACCACAGAAGAACATTTAAAGACAGCAATGTGTGGGTAGAAGTCTGGAAACAGTGGGGAACTTTTATTTTTATTGTGCTTTGTGAAAGACTTATATATATATATATATATATATATATATAAAGAATTAAGAGGCTGCTAAATATAAAAGACTTTTCAAGATTTACAGCTCTTTTTAAAAATATGACTTAGAAGGTGATCATCTTTTGTCTCTTGAGGGATAAGTAAATGGAGAAAATGCTTATAGAGAAATATATTTTCCAACTCAAAAAATAAAAGCCCATATATTCTTCACAGTCATAGAAAACAGATTAATTTACTGCCATGGAGAACTATGGAATTTATTGGTTAAAATTATCATGTACTTTTTCAGTCAGTGAGCAAGCTGGCGCACTGGCACCTGAGAAAATACCTTGGGGTTATTCCTAGCTCGAGCCACACCATAAGGGCTGCTCAAGGAGAGTGCTTAAGCTCCCTTGGGGCCTCTGCGAACTCCTAAATCTCAAGGGCTTCCAAGCCTGACTTCAAGTGCCCACCCTCCATCCAGACCTCCTGGCGGGGTGCTGAGACACCAGGTCAAGAAGGGCTCACTCGGGCTCACATCCACAGTCTCCAACCCCACCCCCCACCCCCCCACCCCGACTCTTGAACGTAACTCCCGGTACTAAATTCCAGAGAACTGCTTCTCAAGCCACCCATGACTGTCCTACAGTAGCCTTGGCCTCAAAACATTTCCTGCTACATTTCCCTTCCTCATTGCCATGGAGAAAATCGTGATGGGGCATGGAAAGCTAGTGTTAGGAGCCAAATACTACAGTCTATTTGAAAAGAACATTCTAATATCCTACACTTAAAAAAATAGTTTGGCTTGTAATCGTAAAAGCTGGCTAATGCCTTAGAAACTGCCCCTGCCCCCTTCCCCCACCAGGAGACCACAGGATAGGCTACAGGATGGCAAAAAAGCTGAGACAGGCAGGGTCCCTCCCCAGTTAGAAGATGCAGGGTCTATGTTATGCTTCACTCAGCTATAGCCAAGGTCTTTGGATAGCACAAGAGAGTAAGGGAGACGATGGGAGAAATGGATCAACAGTTAAAGTACTTGCTGCTCTGCCAGAGGACCCAGGTTCTATTCCCAGCACCCGCATGATAGCTCACAACCATCTGTAACTTCCGTTCCAAGGCATCCAGGGATCTTCTGGACCTGTGTAGGCACCAGGCACACACACATGGTGCACAGACATACACGCAGGCAAAACACTCATACACATGAAATAAAAATAAATAAATCTTTAAGTTAAAAGAAAAAAATGAAGTAAGAGTGCCAAAGAGTCCTTGCTTATATAAATCCCATAAAGATTAATTACAGTGATTAAAAGTTTTGATTATTCAGAACAGTTAGGAGCCAGGCTTATATCTTGTTAATCTACCTAGTACATCAAAATGTATGAATGCGTATTAATTTTTAAAAATGTTCTTGTTAGGCAATTCAGCTGGAAACAGTGGCTTCCTGCTTTCCTAAGTATGTGGGACGGACAGGGCGGGACAGGACGGACAGACATGGGCGTCTGCACAGAGCACTCAAGAACGAAGCAGAGAAAGATGAGTAGCAAAAAACAACTAAGGTAAAAGTGGGGCTGAATTGGAAGTCAAAATAAACTCACATCTGAAATGATGTGATTAATAAAGTAACCAAAGAATAGTCCTCAGACATCAAAGTAACACAAGAGCGGGGACGCCTTCCAAAGCACCACGTGGGATAAGGGATTCGTTTTCCTGTACCAACTGCAACAATATACACAAAGTTAGTCTTCCATTCTAGTCATAACAAAATTTGCTTGAAACATATACAGAGCGAAGGAAAGAATTTTGGTTTTGAATATTGAGAATTTAAGAAGAGAAAAATTATTTTCTCTGAAGGCTAACTGTAGTAGATATGTGTGTATGTATATATGTGCACACTGTTGTGTGTGTATGTGTGTGTGTATTTCTGAGACTAAGTAAAATTTCTTTTTCTTTTATCTCGAGAGCCTAAAATAATTTCATAATCCAGCAACTGTTTTTAGAAAGGTGACTGTAAGTGTTCACATTAATAGGCATCCATTTAATGGAGATAAAAGAACAAAAAGAGAAGTTTTAACTGCAGTATTTCTTTTCTTTCCTTCCTTCCTTCATTTCTCTTTCCTTCTTCCTCCCTTCCTTCCTTTTTTTCTTTTCTTCTTTTTTTAATAAGAAAGGGTTTCCTGGGGCTGGTGAGATGGCTCAGTGGGTAAGAGCACCCGACTGCTCTTCCGAAGGTCCAGAGTTCAAATCCCAGCAACCACATGGTGGCTCACAACCATCCGTAACGAGATCTGGCGCCCTCTTCTAGAGTGTCTGAAGACAGCTACAGTGTACTTACATATAATAAATAAATAAATCTTAAAAAAAAAAAAGGGTTTCCTGGGTGAATTGTGGATAGCCTGGGTATAACCAGTAGGTAGTGTTCTCTGTAGATTAATGCTGTTTGCAAAGCTCCAGGCTAAGCTTTAGATCTGTATATGACAATGACAATTCACTTTAAGTTTTTCACTATGACTGTTAACTAAATTAAGTGAACTCATCTTCATACGATAAACTTTCCTTCTTTATAGAGGAAAATTCTTTAACCAGGTGATCAAATCTGACAACCCTAGTAATGGGACAGATTATCCTGTTACAACCCTAGAAGCAATGCCATGTATCAGGGCTGGGGACAGGACAAAAGAGACGGCTCAGTGGTTAAGAACACTGGCTGCTCTTCCAGAGATCCTGAGTCCAATTCCCAGCAACTTCATGGTGCCCACAACCATCTATAATGGGATCTGATTCTCTCTTCTGGTGTGAATGAAGACAGAGCATTCATAAAATAATATATAATCTTTTAAAATGTATCATGGAATTTATATAGTTCTCATTAAAATATTTAATTTGTATACAACTACAAGAAAACTATCAAAGAATACTTTTGTTCCCTAAAGCAGTGGGAAGTAATGCTTTCAAAAATAACATGCATGGAAAACAGAGCCTCTTCTATTGAACGTAAGAGCCACATGTAGCCAGGCATAGTGGTACATCCATTTAATAATAGCATTTGGGAGGCAGAGGCAGGTAAACCTCTGTGAGTTCGAGGCCAGCCTAGTCTCTATAGTGAGTTTCAGGACAGCCAGGACTGTATAGAGAAAACCAGTCTCACAAAAGGGAACCATATGCAGCAGATAATATTGGAGATCAAAAATAACTTTAATAAAGCACATTTGGAAGATAACTGGAGAAATGTGAATTCTACATAAGATAAGGATTCTATGTAAGATGTTATTTATTTGATATTCCATTACTGAGATTGTTTTAAAAGAGATTGTCTTCCTCGAAAATTCATAGTGAATTATTTAGGAGTCAAGTGTTATGATTTCTTTAAGTTGCCTTCTATCATATATGCATGTATGTATCTATATCTATATCTATCTATCTATACATATACATGTATATACACATACATATACACACACACACACATATATATATACATACATACATATGTGTATGTACATGTACACAGAGAAACATTAACAAATGTTAGGAATTTGTCAATCTCAGTAAAGGTGAATTTTCACTTCATTCTTTGAACTTCTCAATAACTTTGAAATTGTCAGAGACATTAAATTACAGAAAAAAGATATAAGAAAAATTTCTCCTTACAGAGTATTTTGTATAATGCATGTAAAGGAATGATGGGATTAGACTATTTTCATTTTGTAATTTAAGAGTTGTTCATCAATTGGCATAAAGGAAAAAGTACTGGTTACTATATGATTTTTAAAAGAACATACCAGTTCTGGTTCTATTAACTATTCACTCACTCACACACATACCATATATATGTATGTGTGTATATATATTACTACTTATAAATGTATGATATAAATACTCTATATCAGCTATGCTCAAAATAACAACAGAATACTCAAACATCTCATGAAATCGCATAGTGCTAGCCTGTGGAGCCAAAGCTATTGGTTCACTTAACAGAGCCTGCAGTTCAGTCATTTCTAACACAGAGATATGCACCGGCTATGGTCCAGAACCACCCTTTGAGAACAGCTTCTTTAGACCACCCTAGATGAACTACAAAGGTCAGAGGGCTATGTTAGCTACAGCCATGAAGATGTTGTTAATAAAAATCACATTTTGCACATCTAAAATATGAAAAAAAAACTTCTATGTTTCTTAAATAAATGTGTTGCAATTAAAATTAAAGATGAAAAAAAGAACCCCATCACTCAAAAGAGATAAGGTACATCTACTGATTATAATTTGTATAATTGTACTATAAACACCTTTTTAAAGAATTATAAGGAAAAGATATTAAAAATAGTTTGTGTTTTAATTGTAAAAATACTACATAGTACATAATGGACACATAGCTTTAAAATAACTGCAAAAGGAAGCCTTGTGCATGCATAGATCATCAGCTTGAGATCACACTGTGATCTGTGCCCTATCAAAACCATTTCCCCTTGCCAGTCCTTGAAAGTGAGCACCCTGCCTGATTATGGCTGTCTCCTGAGAGTCTCTGACACAGCCTGACAAATACAGAGGCAAATGCTCACAGCCAACCATTGGACTGAGCAAAGGGGTTCCTGATGGAGGAGTTGGAGAAGGGACTGAAGGAACTATGTTGCAGCCCCATGAGGGGGAACAACAGTGTCAACAGGCTAGAGCCCCGGGAGATCCCAGGGACTGAACCACTAACCAAAAACTACACATGGAAGGACCCTATGGCACTGGCCGCATAATTGGCATATGGCCGTGTTGGACATCAGTGGGAGGAGTGGCCCTTGGGCCTGAATGGGTTTGATGCCCCAATGTAGGGGAATGCCAGGGGGGCGAAACCTGAGTAGCTGAGTGACTGAGTGGGTGGCGGAGCACCTTCATAGAGGCAGGGGGAGGAGGGAGGTGAAATAGGGATTTCTGAAGGGTAGACCTGGAAAGGGGAAAACATTTGAAATGTAAATAAAGAAAATATCAAAAAAAAAAAAAGGTGGACTATGCCCAAAGGAGGGGGGACGAAAGAAAGCACTCTACAGAATCACATTTTACTGTCTTAACGGTAGTTTTTCCCCTTTGGAGATTTGTCCCTTTTTTGATTAGCTTACCTCATCATCTTACCAACTTTATTGCTGTTTTAAATAACTTTTTATCAAAACAAAGAAAAATTTATTCCTGTCCAATCTTATTTGCCCCAAATGCTGGCACAGTATAGATCAACCAACTTGCCATTCACTGCTGGTGGTGACTGTTAGGTCCAAAAGAAACTGCAGTTCCCTGAACTTCTAAAGCCAAAAACCAGTTCAAATACACAAATGAGCTTAACCTGTATGATCCAGAAGGCTTTCTAGCAGTTAGATTAAAGACCCAGGAGCCTGTGAACTAGGTTTCCCTCTAAGAAGTCATTTCCCTTACCTATGGGAAGGGGTATATTGCTACCTACTGCACCTATCAGCATATCAAAGGCCATGCTGGTCTTGGTATCACAAGTACATGTTATTCAAAGCTCATGCTAGCATCTGGCCCTTCTCACCTCCTCCTCTACAATAAACTCCTTATAACCCATGAGTTTTCTTCCCCACAGCTACTCATTCTCCTTAAAAGCCAGCTATGTCCTGTGTGTGTGTGTGTGTGTGTGTGTGTCCCTGTCTCACTGTCTCTGTCTCTATTTCTGTGTCTCTGTTTCCCTCTCTCTCTGTTTCCCTGTCTGTCTCTGCCTCTCTATGTGTCTTTCTCTGCCTGATTCTCTCACCATTTTCTCCATTCTCTTTCCTTTGTTCTTCTCTTCTCTCTTGCAGATGACACTTTCCATGTCTAGTCTATCGGCCTAGTTCAGCCTACTTGTTTCTCTTTCTGCTTCAACTATTCCAGAGGCCTCTGGCTGGTCTCTCTTGAGTAGCTTTGATAAAAACCTTCCCCTTGGAGCTGTCATTTTGTCAGTTTAAACAGTGACAGAAATGATACAGCTACTTTTGAAGTCAGTTTAGGAGCTAACACAATCTAAAATATACTGTAGCTTATCTTATAGAATACAACAATTGAGCTCCTTCGGAGTTACCAGAAAAAGTCAGAAATTTACAGCCACCCCAAAACTTTCACACTGATGTCTTGAACAGCTGTATTTATAATTACAAAAACCTGAACAAAACTAAGGTAATTTTGTATTCGGTATATGGGCAAACAAACAAGGTGCACTCAGAGAATGAAATTTTTTTTTTTTTTTTTTGGTGCTACAAAAACCAGGACAGCCATCAAGCCATGAGGAGACACACAGGAAACTTCACTGCTTATTACTAGTGAAAGAAGGCAGTGTAACAAGCCCATGTTCTGTGTAATTATGACTACATTCCATTCTGGAAACAAGAATCTGTGACAGTAATAAAAGAGCATGGACTCAGGATGGAAATAGAAGTATATGTGTATCTGGAGCACAGGGAAGATATGAATGAAATAGAATCTTATTATGTAGTCCAAGTTGGTTGTGGACTGATGCTCGTCATGCCTCTCAGCTCCCAAGTAATGCAGTTACTGACCTATGAATTCCACAGGAGAATCTTAGCATAGGGGAAAATCCTGATATTATAACAATGTACTCATGTATTGTGCATTGGTTGTAATTCTTAGGTTGTGCAGTAGAATACACAGCATCAGAGTGAATCCTAGAGGTTTGTGAGCGCTAACCATTGGGCTATATTAATGATAGGTCCTTCTAGTTGAATAAATAAATGCATTACTATAGTAGCAAATGTTGATAACAGGAGAGGTTATAATTGTATATATATCCCTGGGGCAAGAAGGTTTATGGGAAATCTTTTCATTTTTTTCAATTCCCTTATGAATCTAAAAACCATTCTAAGAGAAGTCTATAAAAAAAATTAAACCTTTAAGCCAGGTGTAGTGGCACATGCCTTTAATCCCAGCACTTGGGAGACAGAAGTAGGTGGATCTCTGTGAGTTTGAAGTCACCCTGATCTACAATGTAAGTTTCAGGGCAGCCAGAGCCTACATAGTGAGGACCTGTCTCAAAACAAATAAGATGTTTTGGTGATGCACCAACCACTACCACTGATTTCCTTTGTATTTTTGCAGTGACAATGTGTGCACATGGGTACATGCCATATGCTTATATGTGGAGCCTTTTTTTTTTCCATCTGGTAAAATATTTTAAAAATTATCTCTCAAAGGTACACAACTGTAACTGTCAACAAGCATCTTTTTGTATGAATGCACCCTAAACTTATATGGCTTTTCCAATGTCCATTTATACAACTGTTACATAGACATATATTCAAGAGAACTTAGCAAAAGATGTCTTAGTCAATTTTAATTTTATCTTGATGCATTCTAGGGTAGGTCCCCTGTGGGCTTCTCTGTGGAAAATTGCCTTAATTAGATTGAGGTGGGAAGATCCACCCTGAGTATGATTGGTACCAGTTTAGGGGCTGGGCTCTGAACTAGGTGAAAAGCAGAGGAGGGGAGGGGAAGGGAGGGGAGGGGAAGGGAAGGGAAGGGAAGAAAGAGAGGAAGGGGGGGAGAGACACAGAGAGGGGGTGCAGAGGGAAGCAGAGAGAGAAGAGGAGGACAGCACAAGCTAACCACTAGCACTCATGCACTAACTCATTGCTCTCTGAGTGGGCTCGATGTGATGGGCCTTCCTTGATGTCCCCACAGGGATGGACTGACCTGGAACTGTGAGCAAAATAAACACTCTCTCCCCTAAGTTGCTCTTGCCAGAGAACAGAAGAAATGAAACTAAGGGAATTATATGTTTCCACTAATTTACATATCAGCACGTATGAGTCTGTCTTACCATTGTAAAGACATAATCTAAGGGTCTACATCCTCAAATGAATGTCTATATAAACATTTAACTGATAATGGGAAGAGATAAATATTAAATGGCCCTTGTCCTTGTATGCCTTTGAAAAAAAATAAAACAAGAGAAACTCTCCAATTTTTTTTCTTGACAAGTTCATCAAAAATCACACTACAGCCGCTGGGCGTGGTGGCACACACCTTTAATCCCAGCACTCAGGAGGCAGAGGCAGGCGGATTTCTGAGTTCGAGGCCAGACTGGTCTACAAAGTGAGTTCCAGGACAGCCAGGGCTACACAGAGAAACCCTGTCTCAAAAAACCAAGAAAAAAAAAATCACACCACAGAGTAATTTATTCATGATTTCTTAAGTAATTCAGTTAATTTTTAAGGTTTACAGATATTTTATAGACTTTCAGATAGGAGAGCAAACGGCCATTAAAATAGCAGGGTAAATATTATCAGGAGAAATTTGTGAGCACAAAGAGTGGAGTTTGAAAATGATGCTTTCTAAATTTTACACCATTTAGTTCAGGGCATCTCCCATTCACTTTACCTTACAGTACTTAAAAGCATTTTCTGGGTCCTTTGTGAAATACTGAAGATTACTGAATGTATAACTTATTTTTGCAAATCAAATGTTTCTTTAAAAATTCAACAATTTTCAATGAGGTTTAATTAGGCAGAGAAGTGGTTCAGAACTCATTTTAAAACATGCATGATAATTAACGAACATCAAAGCGTATTGTCACGATCTGAGCTGTAAACAACTGACTGTTAATGATTTAACAAATTCCAAATATTACCAGATAGCGCAGAGAGCTGAAGCCTGTGGTGTCGATGGGAGTGCAGAGTGAGCGAAGACTCTTGCTCAATCCCTCCTTTCAAAGAGGAGACACTGAAAGTGCCTTGCAAAGGTCAAAGTTCATGCACTTTGAGAGCTGAGTTAGACCTCATCACATAACTACACTTCCTTAGCCAAAGTCACATGGCAACCGACAGAACTAGGAAGACTGTCTCCTAAGCTTCCTGTCGTGCAACATTTTTGACAGGGCAAGTGGTTGTAATCTTGAGAATCATAAGCTATGGGGTATACTATATCAGTACATGAAGAGAAGAAAATCCTTTAATTCAGGACTGCATAAGCTAATGGAAGAGCACACACTCGTGATGAGAAAGTGCGCTGCATACGTGTTAGAGGTCCTTTCTTGCCTGAGCTTGTGAGGAGTGGGGTGGGGGTGTGTTTCAAAGGTCATCGCTGCCCTGAGCTGTATCACACTTCAATTGCAATGATCCTTCTCTGTGATTGTGCCACGCTTTGAGGTTGTTTTGGTTTTGTTTGAGGCAGGGCTCTCTACATAGCCCTGGCTGTCCTAGAACTCACTAGGTAGTTCTAGGACTGGCTGGCCTCCAATTCACAGAGATCCACCTACTTCTGCCTCCTGAATGGTGGTATGAAGGCGTGCACTGCCATACCACGCCCCTTTATTGGTATCTTTTGTTTGGTTGGTTGGTTGGTTTTGGTTTTGTTTTTCGAGACAGGGTTTCTCTGTGTAGCCCTGGCTGTCCTGGAACTCACTTTGTAGAGCAGGCTGGCCTCGAACTCAGAAATCCGCCTGCCTGTATCTTAATACCAATATCCACGACTGAGCCCAGGATCGCATGTGTTTCACAGTTGAGCCGCCATAGTTTAGAAAGCGCGACCAACCCAGAAGCTGCACCAGCTGAAACCTGCACGGGCCAAGAGAAGAGCCCGTTAGTTAGGTGCTTCGCTCAAATAGAAATCCCTCGCTCAGAATTCCCCAAGTTCAAAGTATTTATCTTTCTGGGAATTCTGAGGTCACTTTAGACGGGAGACCCCTTTCGTGGAAGCTTGGGGAACTTAAATATCCGAAATTATAGCATGCTTTCCTGGAAAAGGAAAATAGTAGCGCCCAAAAATTCCATGGAAGTGCTTGTGGCTGTGAGGATGGCGGTTTCGCTCGAAGCTTGAAACCACACTGAGCTCCTAGCCTGTTTGTTGCATTCCTTCTCATGGAGATGAGGAAACTTTCAAATAAAAGATCACTGAAATTAAACACATCTGGAAAGAAGTAGACCAAAACTATTTACAGCCTCTGGGTGGTTGTGTTAGGAGTTGGTTAGCCGTATTGTTTCTGCTTACATCGCCTATGTTTCCTACAAGAATTTCTTTTATATTCAGAAATTATGTAATTCATCTATAACTATATATAACTCCCAGACTATTAGGAAGGGAAATAAATTCAACCTTTCTAGATACGTAGATAGAAAATACTTGCAATGTCCTTTGACAAATTAAAATTCAGTGGTATGTTTGTGTGTATGTGTGTGTGTGTGTGTGTGTGTGTGTGCGCGCGCGCATATATGTGCAGATACACTAGGGGTCTAAAAAAGCGTCAGATTCCTTGGAACTGGAGGCATAGGTGTTAGTGAGAAGCCCTGGCTTGTAAGCTGGAATCTGATCGACAGTCCTCATAATTAGGCAACAAAAGCTTTAAGCAAAGAGCCATCCCTTCAGCCCTGGACATTCTTTTACACATTTCAACCTATGAGTAAGCTGAAGAACGACTTCACAAACCCATCTTATAACAAATCTGCCTTGAGCAGCTACTAGGTGGTGCCAGGCAGCTTTAGATCTAGGAACTGCAGCCCTGAGAAGAACAGGGAAAATTCTTCAGTAGGTAAAATAGCCCAAGTGCTTGCTACATAAGCACGCAGATCCATCAGAGTACCAACACACACACAGATGCATTCAATCATGTCGGTAACACTAGCTCTGAGTAGGAGGTCTGGGGAGAAAGGCAGATTCTAGGAGCTGGCTGGGCAGCCAGTATGGTGCAATGGCAAGATCCATGTTGAGTGAAGAACACCCTCTCAGAACATTAGGAGAGTTACTAAGGAAGATATTTGACCTTGGACTTGAGCCTATGAACACACGCATACTCTCAAGCACACCAACATACACATATGCACACACATGCATACAATACAGCACACACATACAATTCTTCCCTTTGTGAAGTTCTCTTCATCTTAAAAAGATAAATAAATAAGCAAACCACCTTGCAGTGGTGGCACACACCAACACTTGGGAGCCAGAGGCAGGTGAGTCTCTGGGGTCCAGGCCAGCCTGGTCTACAGAGTGCATTCCAGGACAGACAGGGCTACACAGAGACACCGTGTCTTAAAACAAAACCAAACAAATGAGTAGACAAAAATTGCAATAGGTGAAGTTAAAATCAATAAGCACAGCATGCTGTATTAAATTGTCCTAACTCATTAGGAAATAAAGTGGGGCAGAATAAGGCGCTGAGAATCAGGGCATCTGGGAGGTTTTAAGAGAGGGAGTGAGAAGAAGATGTCTCTGGGTATACTCTGAAGGCAAGGCCAACGGGATTTGTTTATGGGTTGAATGCAGTTTTACTGAAAGAGTTATTGCTGACTCAAAAGCCCAAGACTGAGCAACTAAAACGCTGGAGTTGCTTCTGTTCAAACCAACGGGAGACTACAGCAAAGCAGGATTGAGATGGATGCCCTCGGGAACTCATCTGTGGACAAGCTAAGTTGGAGGTATTTGTCCTCTGTCAAAGCAGAGGTGTTAAATTCACTGCTGGAGACACTCAGTGGGTGATCCAAGGAGCGGTTTGACTTAGAGATAACTAAGGAACGTGCACATGTGTAGATGACCCAGAAATCTGTGGAAGCAGGACAGGAGCTGCAAAGCCTGAGTGTATTGGTTATTTTTCTCATCACTGTGATAAACTATGTGATGAGATTACACTAATGAATAAAGGGCTCTTTTGGGTCACTGTTTGAGCCTAAATCACAGCAGCAAGAGCATGAGACAGCTGCTTACACTACCCCTTCAGTGTAGCAGCAGAGAGAGGTGAATGTCAATCAGGGCTCCAGTAGCTTTTCTCCTTTATAGTCAGAGACCTCAGGCCATGGGAAGTTGCTTACCCACATTTAGCACAGATCTTTTTCACTCTGTTAAGCCTTCCTGGTAAAATCTTTCATAATCACTACAGAGGTGACTTTTCCATGGTGATACATCATGTACATTGTACAAGACTGGATCAATAAGAACAAAAGCTCAGCGGTCAATCCCAGGAATCACCTACCTCTGTATATGAGATGATGAGGATATTCTATGAGAGTCTCCTGGGGACAAGTGAAGAACATGGCTCAAGACAGAAGACATGTCCTGTTGGTAGTAAGTCCAATGTAGCTAAGGGCAGTTGTGCTGAAGGCCAATTATTTCTAAGCAGTGTTTGTTCCGGATTACAGCTATCCATAACAACCAGGCCAGATAATAAGTGTTTTAGAGGACAAAGGATAATGAGCTAAGGATGGTTACAAACATGGGGTCCCCTGAGCACCGGCAACACTGCTTTCTGGCTATGTTACACAGAAACAGATTTCCAGAATTAGCCAAGTCACTCCTAGCTTCCCTATCTGAGAGATGGAAATAGTATGAGTGTTCTTACTCTATTGCTATGTGGTATGATGGAAATAAAGTCTTTACTCTAACCCTAACCCTAACCCTGTAACACTAACCCTAACATTAACCCTAACCCTCTAACCCTCTAACCTTAACCATAACCCTAACTCTCTAACCCTAACCCTAAACCTAACCCTCTAAACCTAACCCAATAACCCTACCCCCCTAACCCTAACTCTCTAACCCTAACCCAACATTAATGCTCTTTTTTGACTAAGTGGAATAGTTCTTAAGGTCAGTCTAATGGGTATATAAAGGCAGTCTCAAAGGAATCCTGAATTCTATGAAACTAGTCCTTGATAAATCAGTTTCTTAGTTTTCCTTTTTTTAGTGTGTGTGTGTGTGTGTGTGTTTCTGTGTGTGTGTGTGTGAGAGAGAGAGAGAGAGAGAGAGATGTGGGTGTGCATGAAGGTTCACATGTGTATAGAGGACAGAGGTTGGCTTTAGTTTTCTACCTCCATTGCTCTCTTCCTTATTTTGTGAGAAACAGTCAATCTCACTGAGCTGGAGTTTATTGATTCGGATAGGCTTGTTTGCAATAAGCTCCAAAGGTCTGCCTCTCTCTACACTCTCTGAGTTTTGGGGTTACAGATGTGCGCCACTGCATTCAGACTGTATGTGGGTGCTAGAGCTCTAACCTCTGGACTTTAGTCTTATACATCAGACACTCTGATGAGAGCACCCTTCCTGGGTCTCCTTTCCTTCTTTTTACTCAGTTGATAATTTAAAAATTAATGTCTTGCTATATAAGCAGGCTGTCCTGGTACTATGTACTGTGGCCTGACCTCAAATCCACAATCCTACTCCCTCTTGTGAGCAGGTACAACTGTAACTGTATTTCTTGCTAAATTGTCTTCTTGTTAAACTCTTAACTCAGTTTCTCCAACAATACCAACAAAAAATAATATTTTAAAATAACTGTCTTATAGTCTCTGAAGTCTTAATGTCCAGAAAGGTTTAGGTCGGCAGGGTGCTGGCAGCAGTCCGTGCCTTTAGACCTAGCACTCAGGAGTCAGAGGCAAGCAGATCTCTGAGTAAGAAGACAGCCTGGTCTACCGAGTGAGTTCCAGAATAGCCAGGGATACACAGAGAAACCCTGTCTAAAAAAACAAAAACCAAAAACAAATGAACAAGAAACAAAGAAGGAAATGCTTATGAAGGGTCTATGTCACACCATAGTAAGAGCCAGTCATAGTATTGATCCAGCACTTCAAATGTCAAAATGAGAGGAGGACTGGCCCCTGGCAGTGTGTGTTCAGCTGGAACAGCACAGGGAGACCTAGAACAGAGAGAGTGAGAGTGAGAGTGAGAGAGAGAGCGAGAGAGAGAGAGAGAGAGAGAGAGAGAGAGAGAGAGAGAGAGAGAGAGGGGAATGGGGAGAAAGAAAAAGAAGAACTAATACAATATGTGATCCTTTTGGCAGATCCTGTGTGGTTGAGTAAGAAATTTTATAAGGCCATAAAAGTGCCAATCAACAAATTTGACCCATATATTGCAGAATATATAGTTAATAAGTCAAATATTCAGAATTAGATAATGGGTAAAAATATAAGCAAATACCCTTGATTTACAAGGAAAAATATATATAGGAGAAAGGAGAAGAGAATGAAATTAACAAAATATTAGAAGTCATTTAATATTGATAACTGGTATAGAAGAATATTTCTGTCTTATTTTTTGTGATACGTTTGAAATATTTTCAAAGTAGAACATATACTTCTTAATCCTGTTAAGTATGCTGTCAACATTGTGAACAAAGCTTCTTTCTCAGGTCTGGTTTGAGACAATTTATGTTCATGTACATTTTATATATTCTTTTATACATGGTAGATTCCACAATGAAAACTTCAACAAAAATAATAAAAGAAGAATTCTGCATGACAGCATTTGTATACAAATGAGTTGCTATAATTATGAAGCAGCCAATGTTAGATTTGTGTACTTCATTAGTTACACACACACACACACACACACACACACACACACACACCATGACAATGATGGTGTCAACAATGGTGAAAGAATGTGTTATATTGATGATTTAAATGTAAGAGACATAAACACAAGTCAATGGAAACAGATGGCCTCTAAATACTCGAAATGCATTGACACGAGCCAAGAGAAGCACATTTTTTACATAACTGCAACAAGGATGAAGGAGCCCAGGGACAAATGGTGACCTCGTCCCCAGGACTCAGAAACAATGCTTAAGGCTGGGCTCTGTACAGCTAGTATGTCATTCCACAGCTAAAGGACAGAAGGCACTGCACCCTGGGTTTACATACCCTGGGAACAACTTAGATCTCCAAGCTCAGTATCACGGAACATCTTGTTCTAGGGGAATGAGAACACTGCCTGGCTGTCCCTGCATTTCCTCTTCAGTTTCGGATGTTGCATTCTCTGTACACTGAGCACTAGGGATACAAGCGAGAAGGGCAGAGCTCATTCAGTCCGGATCATCTACGGACCTGGCTTCCTGCATTCTACAACTTCCAGGAATGCCACAATCCCCCTGACTTCTCACTTCAATCTGTAAGATCCAGTGTGGACTTCCGGAAGTGAAAGATGATAATGCTGTTCCTTTAATATTCTAAGCTTATGGCAATTTCTTACAGCAGTAAAAGAAAGCTAGTACAATAAGATGCCTACATAATTTTCTGCCATATTTATTTCTGGCTAATACTGTTGCTTGTTTGCCTGCTTCTTCTCACCACTCCATCCCATCCCTGAGGGTATAAGCAGAAGGACATCTCAGATTGGACCCATTCTCTTGTAGGAGCTCTACAAATATATGAATCTTTGTGTAATCACATGAATGCCTGGCTGAGGCGCCAGAGATTCTGAGCACAGTGTCCTTCTGCTGTAATCATGGGATTTGACGATGTGCACAAGAGATGCTGGGCACCAATGGCCTGCCCTACAGAAGAGCCCAATAACATGGGAACTGTGTTGCATTTATTGTGTTACCCAGACTTTACTCTTCTACTTAAAAGGGCTTCCTCGTTACCCAGATTGGCCTCAGACAGGCAACTTTGCCTCTGCCGCCTGAATGCTGGGATTACAGGTGTGTGCACTATGTTCACAAAAATTCCATTAAATATGAGAGTGCTTTTTACCTCTTTCCATGAGAGTGAGTAGGTATGGAATTTTGCTAATACGTTTAAATATCTGAGATTCCGGAACTCTAGAAGAGAGTTAAGGGTTAAGGAGAGGAGTTTTGGACTCAGTGGATTGCATTGAGATCCTGACTCCGCTACTTTGGTGTCATAAGATAATATCTCTAGACATCGTTTCTTCATTAGAAAATGAGAATGATAAAGTTTATGTCTAAAGTTATGACCATTCAATGAGAAAATTATTGCAAGAGACTTTAATGTAGTGCCTGGCACAGAGTAACAGCTCGATAAACAATAACTAGTAGCCTGACTCATTCATGTATATGCAGCAGTGGTTTTTGTCTGTAAGTCTATGGATTCCCAACTTCCAGAGCTGAGTTATCTACTGTGATGAGCCTAGCACACATCTCCACATTCCCAATTCCACAGTGTCTGCTCAGCACTGAAATGATGCGCCAAACCAGAGTCTGCCGGCTAGGGTTTCCCTTTGCCTATTTCCATCAAAGGTTGGATCTCATCCACTGAGGGCAGTTAGGAGCCACTCCAAGTAAAAATACAAATGTGGCTTCTGGGATATGGTAGAGGAACAGAAATATAAGGACAGAATGATTCTTTGTGGTCGGATAGATCAAATACATTCATGAGGACAATTTTGTTCCTATGTTTGGGGATTTTTTTTTGATACTATGTATGTAAGTATAAAATTCTCATTCATTTCATTTTTTTTAATTTTTAATATTTTTATTACATATTTTCCTCAATTACATTTCCAATGCTATCCCAAAAGTCCCCCATAGCGCCCCCCCATTTCCCTACCCACCCATTCCCATTCTTTTGGCCCTGGCATTCCCCTATATTGGGGCATATAAAGTTTGCAAGTCCAATGGGCCTCTCTTTCCATTGATGGCCGACTAGACCATCTTTCGATACATATGCAGCTAGAGACAAGAGCTCCGGGGTTCTGGTTAGTACATCATGTTGTTCCAACAATAGGGTTGCAGATCCCTTTAGCTCCTTGGGTACTTTCTCTAGCTTCTCCATTGGGAGCCCTGTGATACATCCAATAGCTGACTGTGAACATCCACTCCTGTGTTTGCTAGGCCCCGGCATCGTCTCACAAGAGACAGCTATATTTGGGTCCTTTCAGCAAAATCTTGCTAGTGTATGCAATGGTGTCAGCGTTTAGAAGCTGATTATGAGATGGATCCCTGGATACGGCAGTCTCTAAATGGTCCATCCTTTCATCACAGCTACGAACTTTGTCTCTGTAACCCCTTCCCTGGGTGTTTTGTTCCCAATTCTAAGAAGGGGCACAGTGTCCACACTTTGGTCTTCATTCTTCTTGAGTTTCATGCGTTTACCAAATTGTATCTTATATCTTGGGTATCCTAAGTTTTGGGCTAATATCCACTTATCAGTGAATACATATTGTGTGAGTTCTTTTGTGATTGTGTTACTTCACTCAAGATGATGCCCTCCAGGTCCATCCATTTGGCTAGGAATTTCATAAATTCATTCTTTTTAATAGCTGAGTAGTACTCCATTGTGTAAATGTACCATAATTTCTGTATCCATTCCTCTGTTGAGGGACATCTGGGTTCTTTCCAGCTTCTGGCTATTATAAATAGGGCTGCTATGAACATAGTGGAGCATGTGTCCTTTTTACCGGTTGGGACATCTTCTGGATATATGCCCAGGAGAGGTATTGCTGGATCCTCTGGTAGTACTATGTCCAATTTTCTGAGGAACCGCCAGACTGATTTCCAGAGTGGTTGTACAAGCTTGCAATCCCACCAACAATGGAGGAGTGTTCCTCTTTCTCCACATCCTCGCCAGCATCTGCTGTCACCTGAATTTTTGATCTTAGCCATTCTGACTGGTGTGAGGTGGAATCTCAGGGTTGTTTTGATTTGCATTTCCCTGATGATTAAGGATGTTGAACATTTTTTCAGGTGCTTCTCTGCCATTCGGTATTCCTCAGGTGAGAATTCTTTGTTCAGTTCTGAGCCCCATTTTTTAATGGGGTTATTTGACTTTCTGGAGTCCACCTTCTTGAGTTCTTTATATATATTGGATATTAGTCCCTTATCTGATTTAGGATAGGTGAAGATCCTTTCCCAATCTGTTGGTGGTTTTTTTGTCTTATTGATGGTGTCTTTAGCCTTGCAGAAGCTTTGCAGTTTCATGAGGTCCCACTTGTCAATTCTCGATCTTACAGCACAAGCCATTACTGTTCTATTCAGGAATTTTTCCCCTGTGCCCATATCTTCAAGGCTTTTCCCCACTTTCTCCTCTATAAGTTTCAGTGTCTCTGGTTTTATGTGAAGTTCCTTGATCCACTTAGACTTGACCTTAGTACAAGGAGATAGGAATGGATCGATTCGCATTCTTCTACATGTTAACAACCAGTTGTGCCAGCACCATTTGTTGAAAATGCTGTCTTTCTTCCACTGGATGTTTTTAGCTCCCTTGTCGAAGATCAAGTGACCGTAGGTGTGTGGGTTCATTTCTGGGTCTTCAATTCTATTCCATTGGTCTATTTGTCTGTCACTATACCAGTACCATGCAGTTTTTATCACAATTGCTCTGTAGTAGAGCTTTAGGTCTGGCATGGTGATTCCACCAGAGGTTCTTTTATCCTTGAGAAGAGTTTTTGCTATCCTAGGTTTTTTGTTATTCCAGATGAATTTGCAGATTGCACTTTCTAATTCGTTGAAGAATTGATTTGGAATTTTGATGGGGATTGCATTGAATCTGTAGATTGCTTTTGGCAAGATAGCCATTTTTACAATGTTGATCCTGCCAATCCATGAGCATGGGAGATCTTTCCATCTTCTGAGATCTTCTATAATTTCTTTCTTCAGAGACTTGAAGTTTTTATTATACAGATCTTTCACTTCCTTAGTTAGAGTCACGCCAAGATATTTTATATTATTTGTGACTATTGAGAAGGGTGTTGTTTCCCTAATTTCTTTCTCAGCCTGTTTATTCTTTGTGTAGAGAAAGGCCATTGATTTGTTTGAGTTAATTTTATATCCAGCTACTTCACCGAAGCTGTTTATCAGGCTTAGGAGTTCTCTGGTGGAATTTTTAGGGTCACTTATATATACTATCATATCATCTGCAAAAAGTGATATTTTGACTTCATCTTTTCCAATTTGTATTCCTTGATCTCCTTTTGTTGTCGAATTGCTCTGTCTAGGACTTCAAGTACAATGTTGAATAGGTATGGAGAAAGTGGACAGCCTTGTCTAGTCCCTGATTTTAGAGGGATTGCTTCAAGCTTCTCACCATTTACTTTGATGTTGGCTACTGGTTTGCTGTAGATTGCTTTTATCATGTTTAGGTATGGGCCTTGAATTCCTGATCTTTCCAAGACTTTTATCATGAATGGGTGTTGGATCTTGTCAAATGCTTTCTCCGCATCTAACGATATGACCATGTGTTTTTTGTCTTTGAGTTTGTTTATATACTGGATTACGTTGATGGATTTCCGTATATTGAACCATCCCTGCATCCCTGGGATGAAACCTACTTGGTCAGGATGGATGATTGTTTTGATGTGTTCTTGGATTCGGTTAGCAAGAACTTTATTGAGGATTTTTGCATCAATATTCATAAGGGATATTGGTCTGAAGTTTTCTATCTTTGTTGGGTCTTTTTGTGGTTTAGGTATCAGAGTAATTGTGGCTTCATAGAATGAGTTGGGTAGAGTACCTTCTGTTTCTATTTTGTGGAATAGTTTGTGAAGAACTGGGATTAGATCTTCTTTGAAGGTCTGATAGAACTCTGCACTAAACCCATCTGGTCCTGGGCTTTTTTTGGTTGGGAGACTATTAATGACTGCTTCTATTTCTTTGGGGGATATAGGGCTGTTTAGATCATTAACCTGATCTTGATTCAACTTTGGTATCTCATTCATTTCTACTGGATTCTTCTCAATGTGACTTCTGCTATTTGATGTCCCACATCTCATGACCAAGCAGAGGAGAGAGACAGTTATTCTAGTTCCTGAAGGTTAAATTGTGAAGTTATAATAAACACATGACAGATTCACTGTTTACTGATACATTGATACTCTTTTTCTTTTTTTCTTCCATATAACTATACACACACACACACACACACACACACACCTCTCTTTATCTCATGTCATAATAGCGAGTGAAATTAGCATCGATCAAATTTCCTGATACCTTGGAGATCTAAGTGATGTGTTAGGACAATGTGGAGCATACATGCCTCCTTACCTATTAGTAGGACCTTTAAAAACCTGGTCAGACAGATATTTTCTATTCCTCCTACTGCTGACTTCTAATTTCTCTTCTTTTTCTTAATTTTCGAAGAACAGGTTTGTTTTCTGTTTTCAGATGATTTAATATTGAGTTTTGCAACTTACCTCCCTCCTACTTTTCTTGGATTTATTTTGAAATTATTTTCTCAATATATTTTGAGATGAATGCTTAGATCAAATATTTATATTCCTTCTTGTTTAATAGCACAGGCAGTAGAGGTGTTATGAATTTTATGTTGAATAAAACTTTGAGTACATCTAATATTTTTTTTGATGCAAAATTGCCTGTATCCTTGTTGCCAGCATAGTGTGTGATTGCTTTCCTTTTTCTCTCTGGTCTAGAAATAAGTGGTTTCAAGTGGTTTTCATTTAAAAGCCCAAAGAACTTCAATTTAACCTATTTTTTAATTCTTAATGTTTATGAATGTATTCCATTTGTAAGCACAGCCGATTTTGGCCCATCTAACTTTTGGGTGGAGGATGACACGGGATGATGGACAGCTGCCAGCTGTCTCTTCAACCTGCATCTCTAACTATGGTCCTTTATTTTGTTTTCATTCTGCTTTCTCCGGACACTTTAACCCACCTCACTTACATGCATTATTTCAAAATAGGTGGTGTGTTTCTCCATCTTCTGCTAGGGGGGTCATTGTAGGATCACAGGAAAGGATTCACCTTTCGAAATGTTTTCTAACATTCTAAGCATAGACCCTTCCCCCACACAATGCTTTGTTTTCCAAGAGACAAGCAAGGGAGGCTTAACCTGGGAAGACAGTTCACTTTGTTTGTAAATTAGGGCCTTCCTTGACTTCAGCTAGGGGTTGCCACAGGCCTTAGATGGTTCCTAATCCTTTGAAGATCTATTCCATTCAAGGCTTGCAAGAGTTAAGATAAACCTGAGGAGGTCTTAGCAGTCTTGGTTTGCATCACCAGCGCCTCTGCCCCTTTTGACAAATGCTAAGTTGAGTTCTGCTGCTCTGGGAAGTGGCCAGCTTCTGTCACTGTCATCTCAGTCATCCAGGTCAGCCTTCTGCAGTGGTACAGCCTGCACTTTCCGTGCAATGGTGCTCAGCTTTTGCAAATACCCTCTCTCCTCCCTTTCACTTCCAAAGCATCTTTTAGGCAAAATTTCTTAGACATTTTACCGTTTTATCTTCAGCTCTTTGAAATTCTTGCCCTTTTTCTTCGGGGGTTTCTGTCTAGCTGGAAGCCCTCTTCACTCTCCTCTTTTTTTCTCTTTGATTTCTCCATGGCTCCAATTAGAAAGCTCCTGGCTACCCTGGAACTCTTTCTGTGGACCAGATTAGCTTCAAACTTACACAGATCCACCTGCCTCTGCCTTCCCAGTGCTGAGATTAAAGGCATGCAAGAATCAAACTCTTTATAAAGAGAACTTGGGAAAATCTCAAGGGCATTATATATGAAAATAGAATGAACCTCAAGGTAACATATCATTCTATTCCAATTATATAGCACCCCAAAATGATGAGCTTGTAGAGACAGAGAGAAAATGAGTCGTTAGGGCTTAAGTGTAGCTGGAGATAGGTGAATGGCAGGACATGGCATAGATGCTGTTTGTGATCATGGACTAGATATTAATATAATTTTTGAATTTTGTTTACTACATGTGTGTGATGTACACATGTACATGTGGGCCTGTATGTGGAAGTCAAAGCACAAGTTTCCCGAGTTTGTGGTTCTCACCTTCTGTAGCAGATATCATAGGGCGTCCCTTAGGCTTTTTCTTCTTGAAGGGATGGATTCAGTCTAGCCAGGGACAGCGTTTAAGAAGCTTATTCAACAAGACAGCATGAGTCGGTGCAGCTAAGCAAAGTGCGCTATGAGGAGGTTGCAGTGGGCTGCTTCAAGGCAACCCAGGCAGCCTACATTGAAGGTTTTAAGGATGCTCTGTGAATATTTATGATTAAGTGTGAGAACATTCATGCCCTTTGCCCCTAAACAGGGAATGCTCTAGAAAAGCCCTTCCTCATCTCTGGGTGGCCATCAGGCAGAAGCCCAGCCCCTCCTGTGCAAGAGGCATATCTTTTCTCTTATCTGGTCATCTTGGCTAGCTCATAGTTGGTTTCAAATCCTTCTGTTTGCTTTTCCTAGTATTTCCAACCTTGTTGTTTAACATCAGTTTTAACACAAATATTTGTTCTTACCTAATACCTCTACAGTGGGTACTGGAAACCAAGCTCAGGTTCACAGAGCTGTGTAAGTGGTCCATCTCAACAGCCTAATTTTTTTTTTTTAATTTTGATCACACTGGTGGTAACATGACTCTATACATGTGATAAAATGGCATAGACATCAGATAGGCTTTACCAGAATAAACTTTCTGCTCTTGGTATTGGATTCTTAATTATGTAAAAGATAACCATCGATGAGAAATTGGATGAAGAGTATGCGGCAACTTCATGCACTTCTGCAAACAGTTCTAAAACCAAGCAAAAGCTAAATAACTATGATAGTTTTAATTCTCAACTTGATGCAACCTAGAGGCACCCAAGAAGAAGTTGAGCTTGTTAACTGATATGCGAGGACACCACCCACTGAGGGCAGCAGCCTCTTTCCCTGAGCTTGGGTCCTGGAGCGAAGGGCTAGAAAAAGTGGTCTGAATAGTAGCATACATTCAGTTCTCTCTGCCCATTAATATGGATGTGACGTGATTGGCTGCTTCACGTGCCCACTACCTTGACTTCCCCAATGCTGGACCATAACCTGAAGTTATGAATTAGAACAATCCCAAGTTTGAGGCCAGATTGAGCTGCGCAGTAAGACCTTGACTCAAAAAAAAAAAAAAATAGTCAGGAAAAGAATTTAAACATTCCACATGTCAGAATCAATTCTATGGATATGCTTACACAGGCCACAAGGATGTAAGTATATTCTCTCCCGTTTAGTCTTTCTAAAACACTTAATTGTAGTTTATGTACCATAAAATTTTCTCATTTAAACCACACAAATTAATGGCTGTTAGTAAATTTAGTCATACAAACCATTACGAAAAATTCAATTTTAGAATATTTTATTTCTGCTCCGTAAGATTCTTTCTATTTGAAGTTCTTTGTTTTTGCTTGCAGCTCTGCACAGCGCCTCTGCTTTACTTTGGTCCTGCGTCTTCCTTCACTGCTTTCTTTCATTTCTTTTTTGGAGGGAGAGGGAATTTGACAAATTTCACATTTCTGAACCTGTGGAACAAGTCTTTTTTTTGCTTCATTTTTTTTTTTAACGAAATAGGTTTTCATTGTGATATTCTCAAACAAATATCACTATATGGTATTTTTATTCACCTTCTCATTGCAATCCCTTGCCCCTCTTATGAGTGTTCCTCCTCTTTGCAATAACCCATCTGCTTTGTGACATTATTCTCCCCCCACCCTCTCGGTGTGTGTATGTGTGTGTATTGGTGGAAGGAATGAGAGAACAAGAGAAAGGGAGAAAGAAAGAAAAGGATGGTGAGGGAGAGGAGGAGGAAGAGGAGGAGGAGGAAGGAGGAGAGAGAGAGAGAGAGAGAGAGAGAGAGAGAGAGAGAACATTTCTATGTAGCCCAGGCTAGCCTCAAATATGAGATTACCTCATCTCAGCCTCCTTCATGCTGGAATTACAGATGTGCCTCTCCATGTCTACTTTGCATTTTTGTATAATTGGGATGTTTCTAACAGTCAACATTACACATTATTTTCACCAATCCTGTGGTAGTAGCTGTGGCTAAGCTTTGCAATCATGCTCAAATGTAGCTTAAAAGCATGAAGTGTACAGCTTAAATGACGAGAGACTAAAGGACATTAAATGGCATATAAAAATTGGTATTAACACATTTACATGCATAGTGTCTTTCTTCAAAATTTGATAAGCACAATCAATTGAACTTTGTCATGGGGTAATACCATTCTGCTGGCATCCATTCTCCATCTTTAGAGTGATACAAAATTGATCTGTGCATTTTCAAAGCAGGAGGCATTGGTACTTTGACAGAGTTCTATTACAGCGACAGTATTTCCATTATGCCAAATGTCTAATGTACACCTAATGATTGTATTATACACAGGGAGCTGTTATGCACTGATTACCAACTGCTGTTTGTAATCTTTGGAATGCATTTTTCTGATGCTGAGAAGAATGATGGAGAAAGTCACAGAGGGAGAGAATGGAAACGAAGTGATCCATAAACAATGGGGCTTCATATAGCTCCATGTGGTTGCATCAAACCTCACCAGGCTGAGAACCACTGACAAGTTCTAGGAGCATGACAAATGCCTAGGCTAACAGCTAGGAAGCAAATAGTAGCCTCAGATTTCATGTGCCCACGGGTGCCAGGACTGTGGGAACACTTGATACCTTGAGTCCCGTGTTACTTGGGTTGAAGAACTGACTAAATCCCAAACATCCATCACTGGGCATCCTAATCGGTCAGGGATCAATTTTCTCATGGAGAAACCATTGGTTTACATTGTTTTTTCTTAGCTAGTCTTTTTCTTGTAACAATCCAATGATATTTTAAAATAGCTGAATACTTTAGCACAGAAGACAATATGAAGGCACGGTTCCTCTAAGCGTGGTAGTTGGCGTAGATAACTGGAAACAGATCCACTCTGATGGAAAGCATAGAGTTCGGGGAGTTTCCAAAATGGGACTGGATGCTGGAGCTCTGCCTTCTCCGTAGCATCAGAAAGCATCCAGGTAAGAAGAAAGGTCAGCGAGTTCACGGAAGAGTAAGCAGGCCAGCTGCTCAAAAAGCCCAACAGAATTTGTGACACACTTCCCAATGCCACTTCTAGGTAGGTATCCCGAAGAACCAAAACTTTGGTGTCAAACAAAGGATGTTCACTGAGGTTTACAATGGCTTTCCTAAAAAGAGCCAAACAGTAGAAAACTCAAGGGTCTATCAACACATAAACCGATAAATAAGATTTGTCAATACATACAAGAGAGTATTTATTCTTAGAGAGGAAGTTCCGCCATGTGCTATTATATAGATGAACCTTTAAAATATTACGCTAAGTGGAATCACCTAAACATGAAGACACCTATAGGACAACTGTACTTGTAAGAAGCCCCTAGACTAGGCAAATCAGAAAGGTGGGAAAGAGAAGGTGGGCTCCAGGACTGAAGTGGGGGGAGCAGGGAGCTAGCATTTAACAGCTGCCTCTGTTTGGGACAATGTCACAGTTCTGGAAATGGTTCTTGTTCTTATGGTCATATGACACAGTAAATGTCATGCCACAGCATTGTACCACACTTGAAATGGTTAAATTTTGGGGTACATGTATTTTATTATGCTCAAAAGGACAAAAAAAAAAAAAGAGTAGTTGTACCACTCAAAGATAAATGCAAATGTGAGGTCCTGTTGTCTTAAATTTCAAAGAAATAGGAACAGCTAGTTCTGGCCAAGTTTTAATTCAACTGGAAAGAAAAGGTTAGCTGCTTTAAACTTCTAAATTGTAATTAATTTCTTCCTTCATGACTTCAGCAGTGGTTGAAGGCATCCTACCTGCCAGCAACTGTGCCAGATGTGAACAAAGAAAAAGGCAGAGCTCTCAAAGGGCCTTGGGGGGGGGGGGGCGGGGAGAAACATACAGAAATGGAAAGCTTCAAGGGAGCAGAAGAATGTCTGAAAGCTGGGGAGTAACAGAAGATGCGGGCAGAGGAGCAGGAATGCCCCCAGAGGGGAATCAGGGACCTTGAGGCTGCAACAGCAGGGGCTTCAGGAGAGCATGTTAGCTAGCAATCTGGTGGTAGGAAACTGATTGACATTCAGGAACCACAAGAAAAGCTGAGGTTAAGAATCTTAGTGGGAGGGGGAGAGAGAGAGAGAGAGAGAGAGAGAGAGAGAGAGAGAGAGAGAGAGAGAGAGAGAGAGAGAGAGAGAGAGAGAGAGAGAGAGAATACGAATGGAGAATGAGGGTCTTGTGCACCCTAACAAGGAGCTTGCAAAGGGAGCACATTGGAGAGTTTTAAGCAAGCACGGTGACATGGTCCAGGTTATAAATTAAAGGACAAACATGACGGTAATTGATAATGTTAATTGTCAATTGATTCCGTTGACAGACAGCTAGAGGGTTAGTCAAGCATGTTTCCAAGGTGTATGTGTAAGGGCTTATTCGAGACGTAATCCAGTGAAAGACTAACACTGGATGTGGACAGCACCACCACCTGCCAGCTCACACAGAGCAAAGGAAGAGTTTCCCGGAAGATTCCTCTCCCTGCTTCCTGGCCTCTGTGCCATGAGCGCCCTTACTGCATTTACCTGTTACGTGAGGGTTGTACCTTGTATTAGGCCCAAAGGGAAGGAGTGCACAGCTATTTTTGAAACCCATGAACAAGAACTAGATTTCCTCTCTGTTATTTCTCTCCGGATATTTGTCATGGTAAGGAAAACCTAATGAGGAGTCCTGCTAGCTGTATAGAAGCCAGCCTAAGACTGTGTCGGCGATGAGGATGCAGAGAGCTGTGGACGTCCAAGTGAATCCCTGCTCTAGGCCAGGATCAGGTGGCTTGAATCGGGAAGGTGGAGAGACTCACGCAAGGGAATGAAAGACTGAATCGCAGCTGTGAATACAACTAAGTCAGGAAACTTTTAAAGCTCTGAGCTTATTTCTTTAATTTGTAATCTAAATTACTCAACACAGGATATCAGTTGGTTAATAGTCTTCAAAATAAGCCTATACTTTAATAGAAAAGAAATAAACAATTGGGTAAGTCTCCAAGTCTATGTGACCATCTTGCTATATAATTTAACAATTGAGCATCACTTGGTGACAATTAAAATGGCATATATAAGATACTAAAGAAATATTTGATGATTAGAGAATGTACCTAAGTAACTGACATCTGATTTAAAGATTAATTTTTCCCTGCAGTACTGGAGACTGAGTCCAGAACCTTCCAGATATCAGGGCAGAGCTCTACCAAGAAGATATCTCTCTAGCCTTTTCAGAGATTTAAATGCCTTACTGTCCATTTAATCACATAGAAAACGATTTCATTCCACAGTGTGTGTTCACACGTATGTATGTATATACATATTATCTATATATAAAGTTATGTCTTATTTGAGCAATACTATCAGAAAACTTTTTATTTCTGCATATATTATTATTGTACCCTGCTGCATATGAAGTTCTAAGAATGGAAAATTAAATAAGAGCATTTCTTTTCTTGTAAACCCTATGAACTTTGAAAATCATATTTTGAATTGAAATGATTATTCAAACGATCATTTATTTGTTTATTCATTTATCCTTGTGTTGATAATCTGGGGCCTTTGGCACATTAGGCAAATGCTCCACCAGTGAGCTACAACTTCAGGTTCTCAAGGAAGCCTCCTCAATTTCCTGTTGTGATTGCAGGTATGTACCTTGATGCCTAATTTAAAACACTATTATTGCCAGAACACTTTCAAGGCACTTTGTTCTCTCTCAAATACATTTCTCACTCTGTAAAACAATGTTAAAATCTCAGTCTGGATATGTTAGTTTGCAAAAGGGAGATAGTTCAGTGTAACTCTTTGAAAGGACACAAAGAACCTCTTTTGGGGAGCGTTACCTATGCAGGACTCAATCCTTACACAGGGCGGGAGGGCCTTTCTTCTTGCCCATTTCGGGCTATAGTCTATTTTTAGAGCCAAAGTGTCCGAGTTCTCCTTCCTCCATTATGAATCATTTTCTGTGAAAGTTTGCCTCTTGGTAACTAGTTTCTGACCTTCACAAGTTAAATATAACCTGCTTGCTGGATTGGTCAATTGCCATTGTATCACTGCTCTCGGATAGACTCCTTTCGAGACAAATATGCTTCCTCTATCTCTGTAGGATCAATCTGACCAAAGAAATTACCCACATTGTTCTCTGTGACTCATGAGGACCATAATCTTGGAGATCAGAAAAAAGTGGTTTTAAGTCACCACTCCCCAGATTTTTCAGTGCTCTGAGTCATCTCAAGAATTTTAAAATAATACAACATCTCTGGATATATCCCTATTTATAATTTATTCCAAATAATATTCCAAAATGATTTTGATGTTACTAGATATTAGCTACATTTAATTCAATTCTATTTCCTTCTGTCTTCAAATTAGGAGTAGGGATAAACTGAATATTAAAAATTCTTGTATTTGTTTACTTTTATAGGTTTTTAAAATGTTTTCTTAAACATTTTATAGCATCCTCCAAATTCTCTAAGGTTTAAGCAGGGCAGGTGTTACTTATAATTTGCACTCTAGTAATGAAAATTGTGACCTGTTCAGGAACAGTAGTAGATCATGTTGTTTCCTGGCAGAACTTTCAAGATCATTGATTTTAGTCTTCACACTCTATCGCAGAGGGGGAACAGGCAGTAATGAGAGCATGCTTAGCAAAGGCAGCTGTATGGGAAGTGAGGATTCTCTCAAGCAAGGCTAGTAACTCAAACGCTAGCTAGAAATAAACAGAAATGGAAAAGTAAGATAGTGTGATGGTTTGAATATCATTGGGCCAGGGAGTGGCACTCTTAGGAGGTGTGGCCTTGTTGGAGTAGGTGTGAGTCACTGTGGGCATGGCCTTTAATACCCTAGTCCTAGCAGCCCGGAAGTCAGTATTTTGCTCAACAGCCTTCAGATGAAGATGTAGAGCTCTCAGTTCCTCCTGCACAATGTTTACCTGGATGCTGCTATGTTCCCACCTTGATGATAATGGACTGAACTTCTGAATCTGTATGTTGTTCTTAGAAGAGTTGCCTTGGTCATGGTGTCTGTTCACAGCAGTGAAACCCTACTAAAACAGTTAGGAAGGTGTAACTCAGATCGACATAAATAAAAAAAATACATGTGAACAGAATGGTGAAGAGAGAGAGAAGGAGAGAGCAAAAGCAAAAGAAATGTTTAAGAAATAAATTAGTTTGGATTGACTAAGAGGAATTTCAGGGAAGAACGTGGTTCAAAGCAAGCTAAAGTGGTAAGCAGGAGCTATCAAGCAATGTTAAAGGCCTGAGGCCTAAAGGAACTATGGGAAGATTCTGGGCAGAGTGGTACCTGATGTGATTTGTGTTTTCCAATATTTGGTTCAAAGCAGAGAGTGGTGTGAAGCACACTATGGCAGAGAGCGAGGAGATGGGCTAAGGGGCTCTGAATCAGAACAACTCCTCAGAACACGATCATGCCTGAACCCTGATGCTCGGCATGGGAAGAAGAGGTGTACAGTAAGGAAGGTTGGTGGAACCATTTTTTGAGATAGAGATCCATATAAGAAGAGGTTGTTGGGATAGGATCGGGGCGGGACATGTTAGAATGTAAATAGTATGCGTCTGGAGATCAAGGAGAGAGATAAGGAATAAAATAAGATTTGGGCATCATACATTGGAGCCATCAGGGAAGGAGATGAAGGTATGGAAAAGCCGGTGCTGAGAAAGAATAAAGACAACTGCATAGCATTACTAGACCTGGGATGATAGCCTGGGTCTGGTCACTCCTAGCAATTGAGAGCCCTGGCATGGGGAAGTGGTAGAGCCCAGTGACACAGCAACAGTGGTTCAGTCTTTCTATGCCTTGTTTTCTGCCTCTACAGTCAGGAAGTGATACTATCAACTTCAAAGCCATTGTAAAAATGAAATTAAAAAGCTTATCTAAAGTACTCCACTGATAAGGATGTGGTAAGGGATTCATAAATGGTAGCTATTACTTTCATGTTCATCAATGAAAGGCACAAGTTTCTTCTTCTTCTTCTTCTTCTTCTTCTTCTTCTTCTTCTTCTTCTTCTTCTTCTTCTTCTTCTTCTTCTTTTTTTTTTTTTTTTTTTTTTTTTTTGGTTTTTCGAGACAGGGTTTCTCTGTATAGCTCTGGCTGTCCTGGAACTCACTTTGTAGACCAGGCTGGCCTTGAACTCAGAAATCCGCCTGCCTCTGCCTCCCGAGTTCTGGCATTAAAGGCGTGTGCCACCATGCCCCACTTAAGGCACAAGTTTCACTTGAAGATCATTACATATAGATTGTTGAAGACTATTGAGTTTAATATTTCAATTTAAATCTAGCTACTTTGTCACACTAGATTTAATGTCTAATGTTAATTTACACAAGTTATCACTTGTGTTTGAGCAGTATTCAAACAATTTAGGATAGTTGAAAAGTCAAACTTGATGTGGTCAGAGGAAGCCATTAGCTTTATATTTTGGAGTAGTTTTTCCTAAGGTTGTGGGAGATGAAAGAATCAGAATATATATATATATATATATATATATATATATATATATATATATTCCCTCCACAAAAAGAGTGTATTGGATGGGAAATTGCCAAACATATGACCCTTGATATAATATAATCTCTTCTGGGGAAGAAAGATTCCACACAGAAAGAATATGATAAATGTGCTGGTTACCCAATACATGTTCTGTGATAAATATTCTAAGCATGTACTTCAATAATTCCCTCATCAGAGCAGCCTTCTTAGCCAACCCCCCCTTCAACAGATACTGATAATTAATCAACTGAAATGAATCTTTACAGAATAAACAAATCTGTTATACATGAATGGTGATTATGTCTTTTCCAGTCGTGAACGCTTTGCATAACTTATCCATGCCAACGTTAGAATGACATCTCCTTCAGAGCATAACATCTAAGATCTCTTTTTAGAAGTTTGGGCCACTAGGAACACTTCGGCCATATCCAGTGGGTGAGTCTGATGTAGGAAGCAAACAGGAGTGCCAGGTTGGGCTTCCATTTCAGCCTCAACAGGGACAGAGCAAGTCCCTCACTTTCTGTGCACATTTGCAACGGTGCTGGCAGAGTACCCTGACTGTGCGCATGGAAGGAGACCTAACACAGCCCACACAGGAACAAACAGCTCCACCACGGAAGGATCTCTGTCTGGGCTTCTCTATAGATTATACATTAAGCTCTGTGATAAAGGAATGTAGAATGAAAGTTGATAGACTAAGCCAGCACCACACAGGCCTCCATGTGAACATGAAGAAAGACATATCCGATGATATGATGGATCATTGGATGTCTTACTGAAACACTGACGGTCAGATATCTGCCTCACAAATGCAGAGCAGTATCAACACACAGGAGTTAGCTAACCTACCTCTTTCCCACTGCTACCCACGGCAGATGAAGGCATCATGTAGCTTTTTAGATGCTCTCCTGTGGGAACTGAGGCTTGGAGTCCAAAAATTGTTTTCTGTCTATTGACGTCAACATTGCTTTAGCTTTAATCTGCCCTTTGTCTCCAAACTAGGATTCTCCTGGCTTCTGTCAGTATCCGTAGGCTTAATGGCTTGCTGGGAAGATAAAATCTCAGGCTTTTCGTAGGTCCGAAAGTTAAGTTTCATCATATACAATATTTCTTATGAATTACCTCAAGTTTTAATCTTTCCTAGCTTAAATATATATCTTTTATGATTTTGTTCTTTCTTAAGTGAGACTTGGGATAAAGAGAATAAGTGGATACATAGTCAGTAAAGATTAAATGTTTATGAAAGTGTTCTTGATAGTCAAGTTGCCAAAACAGGTTCTCAATGATCCATGGAGAATTAGAAAATACTACTGTGCCTCTTACTCTTCCTCCATTAAAACAAAACAAATACAACAAAAACAACAACAAAATCAAACAAGGGCTAAATTTACTGAATTCCTTTTCAACTTTCCACAGTGACTAAAATATTCAAATTATTCTAACAGTATTAAGCGAATCACCTTGACACTTACTTTCCTTCTTTTAAAATTTGCATGTGTGTGGTTTGTCTGTGTGTTTGCACACCTGTGTGCAGCTGCCCTCATCCATGTGTGCACTTGTGGAGACCAGAAGTTGATATTAATGTGGAGTGCATTCCTCCACCACTTCCCACGTTATATTTTGAAACAATGTGTCTCATTTGTTGGTCCTGAGTTCAGCAATTGGCTAAACTGGCTGGCCGGGAAATCCCCCACACATCTATCTGTGTGTACTCCGTTAATGCTCAGTGCAGAGGTAACTGCCACAGGCACCAGGCTGGGCTCTGTGGATGCTAGGGCTTCACACTCAGATCCTACTACGGACAAGGCAAGTGTCTTGCCCACTTAAGCATCTTCCCAGCCCTACCCCTGTTCTTCTTGACGTGTCCTCTATGTTTTCAAAAATCCAAAATCAGAAAAATAAAGCCCCTCTTCTGCTTACACTGGCTTCGAAGGCTCGGTCTCCCGGGTGCTCTTCCCAGTTTATTGTTCTTTTATTTTCTTCATTTGGACCTCCTTTCCCCATTTGTGAGCAGGAGCAATGTGCCACTTGGTCTGTGCAGGGCTGCGTAGGACAGTGTCATCTGATCCCATATCTCAGCTTCCTCTCCACTATGGCTCTCAAACCTAATGATCACACCTTGCTTAATTCGAAGTCATAGAACTTGAATTTTCACCTTTGACAATTCAAGGTAGTTCCTTCACATTCTGGGTTTGTTTGTTTGTTTGCTTGTTGGTTTGTTTTAGCTTGCTGATGTATAGTGCAATCAAGTCCAAACTGAGACATTCTTGATTCACTCAGAGATCTGTAGCTCCTCTGTGAATCACCCCTGCACACACACACACACACACACACACACACAGCTAGAGATAGATTAACATTATACAAAAGGTAAATATTTTGGAGACTTTAATTTAAAAACTTCTAATAAAAATTAAAATTTAACGAAACAAATGGAACAAACTTCAAAACGTCTTTCATTTAAACCACATATTTAAAACAAACATTGTTATTTCAAAAGCAATCAGTGTAAAAGTTATTTAACGAATATTTAATGAATATTCTTTCTACACAAAACTGTGGGAATTGAGTGTTTATTTTACCTTCTCAGCACACCTCAGTTCTCATTACTATTCTTTAAGTGCTCTGTGATCTTAATAACAGGCCAGGAGAGCCCAGGTCTGTTTCCTTCCATCTCTTTTGTTTGTTTGTTTGTTTGTTTTGTTTTGAAACTTTAATAAGTATACACACACACACACACACACAAACACATACATACACACTATGGAGCTCAAGTACACAATGGTGAGTCATTGGGGGGAGTTTGGGGTCACACATGAGACATCTAGTTTACAGACCATACAACAGATACACACGGTCAGAAAATACCAAAGGAGTGGCTAGCAAGGTTTTATCTCAGTTTCCTCCTCATTCAACAGCATATTGAGGATCCCGGCTGATGGGAAAAAGATTCTGGGCATTGCAGCGTTCCATCCAATACATCAATCTCAAGCAATGCATGGTAAATCTTCCTCAAAAATGTCTGGTCGTGCTCATAGTCTTCAGTCAACGCTTTGGCTAGGCTACCTCGGCCAAGTTTAAGGTGTCTGCTGCCTGCACAAATGCAGCCCATTCCACTTTGGGGATAATGTTTGCCACAATGTCGGCATGGAACTCCACGGGGTTGATGCAGACCTCGGTGGCCAGCAGGAACAAGTGGAAAGCCACGCGTGCCCACTCCCTGAACATGAGAGCTCAGGAGATTGTGAGTGAGCCGTTACATGTTGTCACAGCGGAGCTCGCCGTTACATGTTGTCACAGCGGAGCTCACCGTTACATGTTGTCACAGCAGAGCTCGCCGTTACATGTTGTCACAGCGGAGCTCACCGTTACATGTTGTTACAGCGGAGCTCGAAAGGCTGGAACCCTTCCATCTCTTCTGAATTCATTTTCCCACGTTGTTGTGACCAAGCATCTGGAGGGAAGATAGGCTTGCTTGTGCTCATGGTTTCAGACATTTCTGTCGACCACAGTGAGGAGAACATTGCAGAGCATCTCAGAATGCAGTAGTGGGTGCACATCGAGGTGGGTGCTTGTCACAGTGGGTGTTCAGGTCCCAGCTCCTAATGGTAGCACAACCCTCTAAAAAAAAAACAGTAGTCACCACCTAAGGAACAAGCATTAAAACTTAAGCTTGTGTGGGCATTTTAGATTCAAAGTCATGACGACTTCCATGATATGACCACATAGTTTAGAGCTTCTAAAAAGACAAAAGCCTGGTATTCTGTATTTTGGGACTGGCTCTACTAAGAACCTATTCTGAATCAGGTTTCAGGAGCAAATGGTTGTTATAGTTAACTTGTGACAAACAGGGAGGTAAGTGGCTTCTACTTTCTGTCATATAGACTAGAAACTCACCTATCTGACATAGGAGATAGCTAGGGTAACTGATAGGACATAGGCATCTGTCCCTGGAGTGATTGAATGATGATGTCCGTCTTGATGAGCTTAAATATTTGAACAGCTGGTTCTCAGTTGATAATACTGTTTTGGGAAGTTTATCAAATGTTGTGGTTTGAATAGGAATACACCCCTTCCCCCAGACTCATGTGTTTGAATGTTTGGCCACAAGGGAATGAGGATATTAGGAGGTGTGGCCTTGCTGGAGGAAGTGTGCCACTGTAGGGGCAAGGTTTTGAGGTATTTTATGCTCAAGCTATGCCCAGTGTGACATACTGTTCCTTCTGGTGCCTATCAATAAAGATGTAGAACTCTCAGCTCTCAAACCTGCCTGCACGCTATCACTTCTCCCCACCATGATGATAATGGACTAAATCTCTGAAACTATTAGCCAGGCTCAATTAAATGTTTTCCTTTATAAGAGTTACAATGGTCATGGTGTCTCTTCTCAGTGATAGGAACCATAACAAAGACAGTAGGTGAGGCCTTGGTGGACGAAGTACATCACTGAGGGTAGAGTTTGAGAAAAAAGTCTCATGCCACTTTCACTTTGCTCTCTCTGCTCTGTGCTTTTAGTTCAAGATGTGAACTCTCAGTTTCCCGTCACCTCCCACCATGACTGGCTCTTAATTTTCTGGAACTGTGAGCCAGAATAAATTCTTTCTCCCTAACTTGCTTTTGGCCATGGTGTTTTATCACTGCAACAGAAAAGTAACTAATATGGTTCCTTATGAATGGACCTAGTTCACAGCTTAAACCCAAGGCCACCTCTCTTCTTATTCTCATGAGTCAATGCCTTTCCATTCTAGATCCTGTCCAAAGCTGGCTGTTTGTGTAAGCAAATTCAGGAAGAGAAATTAAAATGATAGTATTTGATTGTGTCTCGAGAAAATCAACCTAACTGAGATCATCGTTGGAGAAACTGAGTCAAAAAGAGATGAGAGTTAGAGTGGATCTTAATCTAGGTTAACTATGCCTAGTCTCAAGTCACCGTTGACAATGTGGAGAGGGTTCATGCGTTAGGCCATTTACCAGGAGAGCACCCCAGGATCTAGACCACATTCATCTTTCCTACCAAACCTCAGCCTTGCTCTTCAGTATCATCTTCTGGTAATGAAGCTAAGAAAACTAAGTCAAAAAATACCTTTACAAGCCTTAAAAGGTAGCAGCCTACTGCCAAGGACATCAAAGATGAGAGAGAGAGAGACAGAGAGAGAGAGAGAGTGAGAGAGAGGAGGGAGGGAGGGAGGGAGGGAGGGAGGGAGGGAGGAGGGATAGAGAGAGGACAGAGGGAGAGAGGGAGAGGAGGAAGAGAGAGAGAGAGAGAGAGAGAGAGAGAGAGAGAGAGAGAGAGAGAGAGAGAGAGAGAGAGAGAGAGACCTGGGAGAGGGGCTAACAAAACTCCAAGCAGAGGCCAGCAAGCCCTGGTCCTACAATTAGCTTGGAGTATAGAAACAGGGCATCCTGGGGTAGTGGACAGGGAAGCTGTAAAAGGTGGTCATGCCCCATGAGTAACAAGTTTATGGAAATGACCTAGACCTTTGGATCAAATAGAATTTGGATTTCCTTGTTTCTTTTGCTGTCTGGTTCCATTTTCACCCCACCTTTTGCTGCTTAAAGATCTTAGCAGCATTACAAATGAAACAGAATGAGCTTGGAAGTGACATGTGCTGCCTGTTCCCAGCATTGGACTCCTAATCGACGTAGGCGGCAGAAGAATAAGTCAGCATGCTGCCAAGGCTGGTGGCCCTGAGGCGGGAGTCATGACTGTATCCACCTGGCAAGTTCAGACAGGGAAAGTCTGGTTCAGTATCTTCAAAATGGAAATCTAGAGCGAACATTAACAGGCTGTTCTTAAATACGTAAGTGCTTTCATGCTCTCTGCCTTCCTGACTGTAAGTTTCCAGCATGTAATGTATTGGATGGAGGGATATAGCTTGGAGGTAGAGCAAGCGATAGCATGTGTGTGGCTGGAGTCTGATCATCAATGCACACACACACACACACACACACACACACACACACACACACACACACGTTACTAAGTTGCCCTACTTCCTTTACTTCTTTCCACCCCCAGGTTTCCCTGCCTTTGAAGATCCCAAGATGGTAAGCCTTGGGCATACATGGTCTTCATCCGTGTAGCAGAATAATGACAGGTTGGGCTTAGAGGTGGCTCAGAGGCTGTTCTGAACCTCTCTTTTCTAATATCAGTATTGCTGTTAATATTTCCCCCATGTGCCAAGTGATTTATATGCACCCAATTCTTACTGGTAAGATTTTTCCCTTGTAAAACGAATACCGCTTTTAGACCCTAGCTCTACAAATCACAAGACAGTAGCTCTTCCTTACCTCCCCTTACATTCCCCAGGCCTCAGACCACCCTCCTACTTTATCCCATAAATCTCGCTAAACCTATTCTGGGAGGAAGATTTGAGGCTGGCTTTCCTGTCTCCATAGGATTGGCCACCTGGTGAAATAAAGTTTTTCTTCTTCAAACAAAAACTGCTTTGGGGAAGACTGTTCCACCCAGCATCTAATTAATCAAAACACATGGCATTCTTGGTAAGGAGGCTCAGAAATTCTTCAGAAACACCAGCCAGTCTTCAAAGGCACACCCCAACCATAGGTGGCCACAGGGCCAGGTGCTGGCTGTGAGCAGAGTCACACACTACTGCCACTTCTTGCTAGTCAGATGAGGGCTGCCAAAGCCTGCCGTTTCTTTGAGTGCCCTGGGGGACCAGGATGACCCAAGCTGGATTTGCCTGTGCATTTGGGATTCATAACCACAGACTTTGATTTGGTGCAAGACTAAGGGTATTTGGCTTCATCTGGGCTCAATCTGAGGGGTTTTGATATAATTACCTTGAGTAACCATCTTTGCTTTACATGGTGTATATGGGACTATTGCTAGAGCTACTGCATAATGTACTCTAAGAACTAGCTGGGCAGTGGTGGCACATGTCTTTAATCTCAGCACTTGGAAGGCAGAGTAAGGTGGATCACTGTGAGTTCGAGGCCAGCCAGGTCTACAAAGTGAGTTCTAGAACTGCAGGGAGAGAAAAAACAAACAAACAAACAAACAAAAATAACAACAAAATCCCTCTAACCAACCAACCAACCAACCTACCTACCAACCAACCAACCAAAAGAACTAGTGCTTCTAAAATCTGTGACTTGGTAAAAACATTTCCTCAAGAAGAATGAAGACCAAAGTGTGGACACTGTGCACCTTCTTAGAATTGGGAACAAAACACCCAGGGAAGGAGTTACAGAGACAAAGTTCGTAGCTGTGATGAAAGGATGGACCATCTAGAGACTGCCGTATCCAGGGATCCATCCCATAATCAGCTTCTAAACGCTGACACCATTGCATACACTAGCAAGATTTTGCTGCAAGGACCCAAATATAGCTGTCTCTTGTGAGAAGATGCCGGGGCCTAGCAAACACAGGAGTGGATCCTCACAGTCAGCTATTGGATGTATCACAGGGCTCCCAATGGAGAAGCTAGAGAAAGTACCCAAGGAGCTAAAGGGATCTGCAACCCTATTGTTGGAACAACATGATGTACTAACCAGAACCCCGGAGCTCTTGTCTCTAGCTGCATATGTATCGAAAGATGGCCTAGTCGGCCATCAATGGAAAGAGAGGCCCATTGGACTTGCAAACTTTATATGCCCCAATATAGGGGAATGCCAGGGCCAAAAGAATGGGAATGGGTGGTAGGGAAGTGGGGGGCGCTATGGGGGACTTTTGGGATAGCATTGGAAATGTAATTGAGGAAAATATGTAATAAAAATATTAAAAATCAAAAAAAAAACATTTCCAATGCAAGAGAATTAAGGTAACAGATGGAGCTAAATCTGCCAGATTTACAGGTTAAACATCCCACCCTCTCTTCTTGTCTTGATGTTCTAACTTGACATTCAGAAGGAGACTGAACTTTGGTCCTTAAAAAGCATCATTAGTTTATAATGAATTCATATGAATTTAGTATTTATCCAATAGGACTAGTGACCTCACATTAAAAATAACAGGACAAACATACAGAGGAAAGACATAAGAATAAGATGGCTCTCAGCAACCAAGAAGTGAAGTGCAGAAGGAACCAGCTCTGCTAACAACTTGATTAAAGAATCCTAAGAAAATAGATTGCTGATGTTTAAAGGCACCAAGTCTGTATTGTTTTCCTTTCTTGCTCTTTCTGTCTCTTTCTCTACTTCTTTCTTTCCCTTCCCCCTGCCTCTCTCTGTTTCTCCCTTGACTGAGTCTCACTGTACAGCCCTGGTTGGCTTGGAACTCGTTATGTAGATGTAGACCAGGTTTGCCTTGAACTCACAGAGATTCTGCTTCTTGAGTGCTGGGTTTAAAGTTATGCACTACTGCAACCAGCTCTGGTGTTTTCTTTTGGCAGCTTTAGTAAGCTAATATAAGTTACTCAACTTGTTATAGGGATGGGGCTGTCCTAGAATCATCCAGGGATTACAATGTAGCTATAAGCATCATCAAATGAGGAAGAGAAAGAGGCCAAAGATGAGGCCAGTGTGCTATGGAACTGGACCCTAGGCTGCTAGCTTTAAAGTTGTACAAAGACGTGGTCAGAGGCACCGGGAAGGTGACCCAAGGGATGTGGGTGGATTCTAGAAGTGTTACTAAGAAAATGGATGTACTCAAATGATCTCCAGAAGGCAGAAGCCTTGCTGTTTTATAGAGACGTGCTCTGAAAGTCTTGTTCAAGCCTGGCATGGTGGCACACACCATTGGTCCCAGTAAAGGCAGGCAAATTTCCTCTTAGAGTTCCAGGCCAGCCAGGAATACGTAGAGAAACCCTGCTTAGAGAAAACAAAGAAATCAAGACAGCTTTGCTCACAGAGTATAATACCACAACATTTTGGGGACTTGTTTTTAGTCACACTTTCCTAAGGTGTCTCATGCTTCCTTCCTTCCTTCCTGACTCACTTCCTCGTTCCCCTCCTTTCTTAACTCTAAAAATGTTGGCAGTTTTCTCATCTGTGTCTATTAAGAACAGGTTATTTTTGACCTATCATTAGGGCACTCTTCGGGAAGGCACGTGCAACCCTCTGCTGTGTCCTGATGTGGCCCCAGTCCCAGATATAAACATCTGGAAGCTTCTTGTTATTATGATGCTTGCTTTATTCTGTCATAAATACAATCCACCTTGCAGTTTGTAGTCACCCAGCTAACACCTCCTGGAACTAGTGTGCATGGCCTGCGTCCTGACTAGCTAGCAATCCAACTGGGGGAGACCTTTGCTTGCTTGTTTGTTATTAACTGAGCAGAACAAATCAGATCATTAAAGGTCATGGGTCAAAGGGCATTCCCAAGGTCTAGGTGAGCTGGGAACAGTGAAATCTCAGACCTGGCCACGTCACACTTTCTTCTGAACTTGAACTCATGCTCACACTACGTGCTTTTGAGTCAGTGAGCTTTCCCCAATGTTTGGGTTGGCTGCTTGCCCAGCCAGCAAGGTTGGCAAAATGTGCTATAAAGCACAGGTGGTTAGGAGACCTGGATTCATTCCCGAGGGCCGTCACAGTGAAATACCACAAGATGTGTGGCTTCAAACAACAGAAGTTTGATCTTTCACATTCCTGGGGGATGCAAAGTCTTAAACAAAAGAGTCAGTGGGGCTGTGTCCTTTCCTATTCCTTGCTAGGCACCGGAGCCTTCAAGGTGGTGGGTACAGATTCTTCATGCTCCTTGGCTTGTAGCTCCATCAATCTAATATCTACTTTTATCATATGAAATATATACAGAGTGTTTCTGTGCCTTCTTTGTTGTTTGCATCGTCTGGACGTGGCTGGCTGAGATTCGAGGTATAGATTAAGCCTGCTTCTGCAGAGTGCTGGGATTAAAAGCATGAATCATCATACCTGATCTGTGCCTCCTTATAAGAACTCCAGTCAGGTCAGATTAAGGTCCTCCTTACTTGAGTGGGACCTCATCTTAATTGATTGTACCTTCAGTTTCCAAATAATGGTCCAGTGTGAGACACTGGGGTCAGGAATCTTGGGGTCACAGTTCAACCTTGCCAGCTACTTTTAAATGATGGTAGTGGGGAGACTGTTCTGGGGTAGAGAGGGGATAAATGAGACATGCCACTTATGTCATTGTGAGGATTAACTGAGAATGAAATAACTTACACTCATGTTTACAATCCATTTTTACAGTATGATGTGTTTAGTGGGTTAAAATGTCTACTTCGTAGGTCCTATTGATCATATTCCTTTTAATGACAGAAAATTCAGAAGTGGGATTGAGGATTGGAGGTGGGGGCGATAGCTTAGATTCTCTGAGTGGTCTCTCACTGTTAAATGCCATTGAAAGTGCTTTTTCATGTTTGTTTCTTGTGAGCAAGATCTTATCATGTATCCCAGGCAGCCTTGAGCTTTTCCAACCATCCAAATTCTGGAATAGCTTTACAGATGTTGCCACCATGACTTTCTAAATGGGAGACAGGGAGATTACAGACAGCCATGAACTCACATTCCAGAAGCAGAGTTAGAGAAAAATGAGATGCTACCTGTCTCCTGAGACAGGAGCACCACGAGCCCTTGGGAAGGCAAAGGCTTCTTGGGCTTTTCGTACACTAGACAGAGTCCTGTCTCACTCCAACCCATCTTGTTTGAATATTCTGATAGTTTAGTACTGACTCATGCCCCATACATCAGTGTTAGCCTGCTTCATGTTGCTATCACACAGTACCCAAGAGTAAGGCTAAAAACTCACTCCTCTTAGTTGTCACCCTGGCTAAGGACTCTAGGGTCACAGTTCCAACAAGTCAAGGTCTTGTCTCTGTTTCCAAGATGTTTCTCTGAGTACTGTATCTTCCAGAGAGAGGAAAGCTATAGCTTTACATGGCAGAGGACAATGAGAGGAAACTTACTTCTATGAGCTTGTTTCTTTTCTTTCTTTTTTGACACGTCTCCTTATATAGATTAGGATGGCCTGGAACTCTTGGTCCACCAGCTCTCACTTTTCTGGAGCTGAGCATGGAAGGGTTACAAGCCCCTTTGTATGAAGCCGTTGATGCAGACCTTAGGGCAGAGCCCATAGGACTTGAGTGTTTCATACTCCTGATTTAATTTCTAACTTGTGAATCTGGGATACATTATGGCAACTGAGTGGAACCCTAATGACATCAGTACTTACAGTATATTGATTCCAGCCTTAGAAGCCCTCAGGTGCCTTCTAAGTCCTTCTGCAGGGTACCCAGGACCCTCTACAACACAGATCTTTCCTGTTGCCCATACTCTTCCTCCAGCAGTCCCTAAATTTAGGTTGCCTTCTCCGACTAAACCCTTGGGTTCCTCAGCAATTCTGGGTCTCCTGTCTCCTCTCATTCTGCATGGTTGGGGCATCTCTTGCTATCTATGCATTGGACTGACAGTCTTACCTCACGAGTAATCTCTGAGAGCCTTTCCTGGTTTCATTGTTCTTATGGTATCCTGAGAGCAAACAATAGCTTGTAGGTTTTGTTTGTTTGTTTGTTTGTTTGTTTGTTTTGTTTTTAAGTTTGTCACCTCTTTGAGGTCGTGACCTCTTTTGTCCTCATATAGTTGTTGCAAAATAGAGTTGTTACAAATGTGTGTTCTATACCATATTCAAGAGTTTATCAAGTTAGAGCCACAGAGGAGGCTAGTCACCTGCTTGTTATCTTTTCTTCTATTAGTCAATACTTTAGGGATTTCATGATGGTATTAAAGTGGGGTCCATTTTGAAGCAAAACCCAAGGTGAACCTGGCAAGAACCTGACCCAATGTGTGCATGTATGAGAGTATGTGTATCAACGTCCAGGTGTTGTGTGGTAAACCACTCTTAATTGGCTCTCTCATGGACACTGACCTAGACAGCCCTTGGCCTCAGCCCAAGCTGCAGCTTCAGCTCACCAAGTCCCCAGTCTTTGGAGACAGTGGCTTGCATTTCTCCCTTGCCCCGGGGGTATCCATGACAATGGCTACTAAAGCTGGACAGCACAGTCTGAGTCACGTGTCCTGGCCCCTCAGTAGCTCCCATACTGAGGCCCTCCCTGGCTACAGGGCAGAGGCCTTTAGATCACGCGCGCCCGGGAGGCTCTGGCCGGGCCCAGCCAATGGGCTGACGGCGCCCGCATGACCCGCGCCAGGAGGGCGTGGGGAGGCAGGCCAGGCGCGCACGCTGCCGGGCAGAATCACCGCCCCCACCTCGGCTCGGGACGGGAAGTGAGTCGCCGGGGTCCCCAGTGCAATCCAACCAGAGAGCAGGTCTCAAAGCCGCCTGTACCCCCGGCCGAAGCATGGCGGCCGCCAAGGTAAGAACGGCGGGCCGGGGCGATCTGGAGCCCAGAGGGGTCCAGCCGGGGTAGTAGACGCGGGGTTCCACCTTGCAGCTGAGGGAGGAAGGGGCACAGGGGGACTGCACTTGTGGCCGCGTGGGTACCGCGGTCCGATCGTGCTACAGAAACTTTGCCAGCCGGACACTCCCACTTGGTCTGGCCAGGAGCGGTGTCCCGCGGGACCGAGCCCTGGCCAGCAGGGAGGAGCGCGCGAATGGGGCCAGGTAGCCTGGGGCAGGGAAGAGCCCAGGGACACACAAACCCTTCTGCTACTTTGGGGTTCTCCTGCTTCTGATCGGACTGTTGTTGACCTGAGTTTCTCCTTCCAGGGGCCCCAACTGGGCCTGAAGCCTATCCTATTACATTTCAAGGGTTCCGCCCTCCCGCTGGTAGGGAAGTCACCTTGACTTCCGTTTTGGAAACTGGGAGACTTGGCCTGCGTCTGGGCGTAACTAGCCCTGGACCCTTCCCCACCCCCACCTCCCATCTTCCATCCCTCCCCTTCCTCTCTCCATCTGACAACACTTACAAGGCAGCCTCTGAGCCTCAGAGAGGCTTCTTTTTGAAAATGACAAAACAGATTGTGCTAGGAGCATGTCACTCCTGTGAAGTTCTACTTAAAAGGAATTCTGTGTAATGTGAATCGTTCACGAACCCAGGGAGAAGGCAGCTCTGACAGGTTGACCTTTCCTCTTTCACCGGTTCTTCAAACCTGCACACCATTTCAGCCTCTCTGGACTGCATTTCAACTTTTCTGGCAGAGTACCATATTCAGTCCCAATCACTCGAGTCATTGGAATTTATTGCTTTTAATTTTAAGTTCACGAAGGCAGCCCTTTAATCAAGCCTATACAACTTCTTAGATCATTTTAAGTGCAGTGAACTTAAATATACCCAACATTTCAAACATTTGTCCTTAATCAAAACTCTGTGATAACCCTGAAGAGGAAAACATGGCCACCACATCATATTCTGATTTATTCAGGCAAACTAATCACATTTGCAATGGAAATTGTAAGCAGACAAATATATTTAAATAGTGTTCTATGACTAGTCTCTCCAGGCTCCCCAAATCCTCAGTTTTCTTGTTCCTAGACTCAGCGCCTTAAGTGGCCTTCCTCTGTAACCCTCAGGAGTGTGCACTGGGTGTATTTGCGCATGAGCCTGTGGATAAGCACTTTGACTTATTTCTGAAGCTACTTTAGGTCTTTCAAGCCAATAGCCCCTTTCTTTGCATTAACTTTGCATGATATAACGATTGGTATAAATCAGTTGTTCTCTGGGGTAAATACCCACTCATCATTTGTACACCTGTGTGGGAGTGTAGTTACTTTGGAGATGCGGTAATGATGGGCACTAAATTGAGACATAAGCCTAGAAACAGAATAGAAGACTGGGCAGATACGAAGTAACAAGTGAGGAAGCAGGCGCAACTTTTTAGTTGCATTTTTTGCAATTGAGACACATCCTATCAGGGACAGTTGGCTTTTATCCAAGTCAGGAGGCCAAGGAAACTGAAACATTCCTTTCACCTTTACACTTTGGAAACCTGCCTTCTTTGTTATTTATTCACTGACAGTCACCTCTCTTCAGTTCTGATGGCTGACATATATAGATATAGAATACCTTCCAATAGGATATAACAAAACCAACTGTAAGTGGATGAGAAAGTCAGGATAAAGAGAAGGTAAGGAGAAGCTGGGCATTGTGGCACACAGGTTTAATCCCAGTGCATTGGAGGCAGGGGCCAGCCTGCTCTATAAAGTGAACTCCAGAATAGACAAGAGTTGTTAAACTAAAAAACCCTGTCTTCAACAACAACAGCAACAACAAACAAATAACGAGAAAGTAAGATGAACTTGGATTAATAGAAACCAAACGTGTGCTTGGTACAGGTGACAGCATTGTCTAGCTGCCAAAACAAAGATAGACCAGTTGCTTGGAGAGACTTCACTTTGAACTGTTCTCTGGGCAGTTACTCTCTATGTCTCTATGTCTTTTTTCTTTTTTCTTTTTCCTATTTTTGGCTGAGTCTCACTATGCAGCCTTGGCTGATCTGGAGTTTGCTGTGTATATCAGGGTGGCATGGAGATTCCATTGCCTCTTCTTCCCAAGGGCAGGGATTAAAGACATATATGACCATACCAGGCTCAACTTTGTCCTTGTTTATGATATATCTGAACTGGATTCCATAAAGCCACCGAGAGCCACAAATCCACATCTGTGGATTCCATAAGGTCATTTTTTGTAATGTCTCTAATTATAGATCAAGGACAGTATACTCAGTGTACACTTAAAAGGTCCCCGGTGAAGGTGTTGTGGGTCCATCCTAGTCCAAGAATGAATGTGTCCCATTGAGTTGCATTTGTGCATCATCATTTTTATTGATCGCTTCTTGCAGCTTCCGGTTAGTTCTGCCCAATGCTGACTTAAAGTCTGTGCGTCTTCCTTTTTCCTTGGAGTATAATAAGCCATGTTGACAGTTAGCTGAACACTGAGCGACAGACTGGAAAAATCTCAGCTAGGGGTAGAATTAACATACTTGTAAAGGATTTGAGGAGCTCATGAGAGAGAAAAGCCCACCCCAGTGAAGTAGCACAAAACTGGCCTGTGAGCTTGGGAACCCAACAGTTATGAGAGAATTCAATGTGTACTATTTTACTATAGTAAACCACTGGAATGTTTAAGTAGACAGACTGGAAAGATGTAGCCAGGGCAATTTACTGATCTTATCCTAATTCCTGGGTCTTTGTAGTGCCTCACATGTAATCATTTATTTCTTCTGTATCTCTTTTGGCTTCCCCATCAAACCACTGCCCAGCAGTAAAAGAGTTACTTTTTTTCTTCATGAAATAATGATCTGAATCAGCATGGTGGAGATTATCTCAGAAGCGGCGTTGGCACTGGACAAGCTTCTGCATTAAGGATGATTGAATTAAACTACTTGAAACTGAAAACTTAGAAAATGCTCATTTAAGTTCAGCCCTAAGACTCAGGGATGCTCATGTGTAAATCCAGACATCAGTACATTGCTGGGTTTCAATTAGCCTCGAACTAAAGAAAATAATCTGATGATAAAATGCAAGCACCAATTAAAGAAGCAAGTGCTCTCTGGGGGACCAGAGTTTATGCTGCTGATGTTGTCTTCTGTCTTAGGGTGTGTTGTTGCTGTGACAATTCATTCAATTGGCATTGTATGCTGTGATCTGAGTACTTGTTGCAAGTGATACTATCCCCAATGTTAATACCAACTGAACAACTAAACCTGAACAAACAAACAAATGCCACAGTAGGAGCCCATTCCTCCTAATCTGAGGGAATCTGAGGGAAGACTTATAAGTGTGACAACTCCCAGAAGGAATGAATGGCAATTGGAAAGATACACACACACACACACACACACACACACACACACACACACACACACTGTCAGGAACAGCAAACCGGAAGCTGGATAATGAGAACACATTCTACATTGGGAAATAGCATGGGCTTAAAAAAAATAATGGCTATCAATAAGGAATGGTTGCTAGATACCAAATTCCACTCCAAATGTTGTTTTCACTCTGTTAATGAGTCTGCCTTTTGAGTTAGATATTAGTCCTGCCATCCCTGCAGTAGATGAAGACTCAGAATCCCTGAACTGTGCTGTGAGAGACCTAAGACCTACTAATTAGGAAGTTCGAAATCTGGCATTCCAGTTCTGCCATGCTGAAGACATGAAGACACACAAGAGTGTGTCTTTGCTCTGTCTACCATACTGTCCCTACTGCAGCAGAGCATTTGGCAAGAACACACTTGGGAGGCAGCAAGGGAGGACTGGAGTGGCAGATTTAGAACTGGAGGTGTGAGCGATGACTTAGGAGAAGTCATACTCTTCCCTGAAAATCAGACTTTCAATTAAGGATTGTTTACAGGGTGCATCCTGTGTGCCGGTGGGTTTTGTCTTCATTTTACACTTGGAGAAGAAAAAACAAACAAACAAACCACCTTAAGTGTGTGAATTCTTCAGTTTTTCAGTTCATAAGAGAGTCAGCCTGGATTTTAACTTTGCTGGTGGGCCTTCAGAACTGCTGCTAGATCGTTGGTAGTGCAGTAATAAAGCACACTGATCCTTGTGCTATGTAGGAAAGAAAGAATTGTTGAATGCCACGGCTCAACTAGCTGAGGATGACCTTGAACTCTATGCAGATCAGGATGACCTTGAGCTGATCAGCCCTCTCCCTACCAGTTCCTCTCCAGGTGCTGTGATTATAACAAGCATTAGTCACCACATCCTGCATAAAGTGAGCTGTCATTAGGATGCCAGGACAGATTTTAAGAGAGCAGATTCCTCCGATGCCTTTCATGTTTGACTTTTTAGAGTTTTCGAAATCATTAGGGATGGGTGTACCTTGAGGTTTATGAAGTATAAGATCTTGTTCCTGTCCTTGATCCTGCCTTCTACCAGACAAAGATATGAAGTCCCAGGAAAATTTGCAGTTGATCTCAGTTAACTTGAACTCCTTTGCTCTTTAAGACTGTTCTTGGGCTCCCAGGCACTGGAATCATCTAGACAGCTCTGAGAGCTGCCGATTCAGGGCTCCCACCCCCATTTCAGGACTGTGTTGACATCTGGTGTGTCTGACAGCCACTATTCAAGTGATGTGTCTTGTGATTCCCTGTTGGCTTTGAGGACAAAGACAGAAGAGTAGTGAGACCCATAGGCCCTGTAACTGGGAGGAATGGTGTTCTAACTCAGAAGAGGGTCAGGTGGGGACACTTGATTCTTTTCCAAAAAATTTAATCTCGCTTGTGATTCCTGCTGCTTAGGTATCAAGGTCATATAGTTTTATAATTACCTGAGAGTTTAGATTTTAGCACCCAAATCACCTGGAAACTCTTTGGATTCTTGTAATGTGTCAGTGGTTTTCTGTGGCCAGAATAGGTGCTCCCCCTAGTCCCCGGGCTGGGGGTACCTGAACTTCTAGCCCCTTCCCTCATCCCGTTCTGGCACGCGAGGGTTCTAGTATTCCCTCATTTAGGGCCTACAGGTCTTCAGGCACTGGTCCGCAGATAGAGGACTGGAGGGTAAGTGTCTTAGTTAGGGTTTCTGTTGCTGTAACAAAACACCAAGACCATAAAATGAGTTGTGGGAGGGAGGTTCATTTGACTTACAACCTCACCACTGAAGGAAATCAGGACAGGAACTCAAAACGTCAGGAACCTGGAGGCAGGAGCTGATGCAGAAGCCATGGAGGGGTGCTCCCTACTGGCTCTCTTCCCATGGCTTGTTCAGCCTGTTTTCATTTAGAACCCAGGACTGCCAGCCCAGGGATGGCACCCACAGTGGACTGAGCCTTCCCCCATTGATCACTAATTGAGAAAATGCCTTACAGCTGGATCTCATTGAATGAAGCATTTCCTTAACTGAGGCTTCCTCCCCTCTGATGACTCTAGCTTGTGTCAAGTTGACACAAACCCAGCCAGTACGGTAGGTGAGGAGGGCAGTGTGTAGTATAATAAGAAAATCAGCTGGCACGGTGTGTTTTCGGACGTTGAGTTCTTTTTTAGAAGATGTCAGAGGAGCATTGTCTTCCTTTCCCAGGGCCAACCCTTGGGCCACTTGCCCAGGTGAGCAGCTCTGCCACACTGAGCCATTTCTTTATCTTCCACTATCTGTGAGGATTAGGCCCAATGAACTGTTTGCGCTGGCGCTTCCTGCTCGTTGTTTGCATGCCCCCTGCTTCATGTATCCTTGGATTTAAGGTGGGCTTTAGGCCTGAAGGCTCTGGCCTGCTGGCGTTGTGGGTTGGTTCTATGTGGGGAGGAGGATGGACTTGTTGAAGTAGCTATGGAAACCTGCAGTAGCTAAGCAAGTCTGTCCTTAAGACTTGTCCACCCAGACGCTTCCTGTGGGTCCAGCCAGCTAACTCACTTAAGTGATCGCCTTAGCCACAGACCTCTGCCGAGGAGGGAATTCCCCGATGCATGTGTGGCGCGTGGTCTGATGCTTCTGTTCATTGCTCTGCTCATTCAGTAGAGCAGTTTTGTGTTACCCAGGAATACTGTTGATGGCTGTCTTAGTTAGGTTTTTACTGCTGTGATCAGACACCATGACCAAGGCAACTCTTATAAGGACAACATTTAACTGGGGCTGGATTACAGGTTCAGAGGTGCAGTCCGTTATCAGCAAGGTGGGAGTGTAGCCACGTCCTGGCAGGCAGGGTGCAGGAGGAACTGAGAGTTCAACATCTTTATCTGAAGGCTCCTAGCAGAATACTGACTTCCAGGCAGCCAGGAAGAGGATCTTAAGCCCACGCCCACAATGACATAACTACAAGGCCACACCTCCTAATACTGCCACTCCCTAGGCCAAGCATATACAAACCATCACAATGGGAGAGTCCGATACTTCATGATATGCTTACTGTTCATGCCAAGATAGTTCTTGTATAAGAGCTGTGTAGTACCATGGGTAAGGAAGCTGTGTAAGGGAGACTAACTTGAAGAGATGGATGGTGCGTGTTCAGGAGTTATCAGGATTATACAGGATCCGATTTGCCTGTTCTGAGTACTGGTCACTGTGTGGATGGTGCTGGTGGCATGGTAGCATTTCTGCAGAGGACTGGCTAGCTCCCGAGTTGACTTTCCTAAGTAGGAAGAAGCTACCAGGGCCCTTCTTCGACAATCTTTATTCAGTGACTAGAAAGTTGGAGAACCCGCTTCTGCTACTGGAATTTGGACATTGATCTCTCTGGGTACTCTGTATCACCCTATGGGAAACAGGGGACCATTCATGGCTGAGTCAGCTCCATGGCATGCAGCATGTGAGTTCATTTTGGAAATCATGATGTTTAATAGGAATATCAAAACATGTCTGTTGGAGCCTGTGAGGCATTCTACGTAACTGTAAACAAAGGGACGGGTACCTGAACCGTACAGGAGCTTTACTGAAACTTACCGTGGAGGCTGAAACATGGATGCCTTAGTGGCGTGTCCACGTGGTCCACTTGGGCAGCCTTGCTACTGAAATTCTTATCGTGCCCATCCAGAGCGCAAGCAGACACATCTCCTCAGATGCTTTCCTTGGGCCCTTGTTACAAGTGCAGCGCATGGAGCTAGGCCCCAGGTCTGTGGCGTCCACATCTGCACTTTAATGAGATCCCCAGGAAATCCTGTCCCCATGGAAGTTTGAATGGTATGCATATGGAGTGCTCATTACCATGCAATTAAAGGCCTTTCTTTAATAAGGATGCAGCAACTTTGGATTCGTTGTTAGTCCAACCTTTTGCTGAACTAAATACACAGTGTCGAAATCGTGTATACATTTATGGTCTTTGCTTTGAGTATCTTCCCTTGGAGCCCAGGAGTTATTTTGTAGCACACCTCAGGGGGATTATTGAAGGGTGCTATGTAAGGCTTGTGCTTTTTGTCCATGTCTTCACTTCTTCTCCTGCCTGTTGATTTTTGACATTCTCTCCAGTGCTCACAGGTGAACTAAGTTCCCATTCCATTCTCAGTGCTAGCTGTTTGGTGTCCAGGACACCACTAAAGACTGGGGTGCACATTTTACAGATCAAAGCAGACCTGGCCTCCAAGTTCTCTCAGCATCCTTCAGTCTCTGCCTGGCCCCAATCCTGAACTATCCAGCCTAAGGGCTTGACTGTATTTTCACCAGTGGCTCCCCTTTTATAATCCAGACATTTTGGTCTCTATCCCTTCCTACCTCTCTCTTTCTCTCTCTCTGCACACATGCTAATTTTTCCTCTCTTCTCCACTACTCTCTCCCTATCTTCCCTTGGCGACTTCCCTGGCCTTCTTCCTTGGTGTCAGTGAATTTGCCTTCTCAATAAACCTGGATTACATATAATCTAATCTGGTTTGAATTGGCTCATTTCCCTATTGAAGAAGTTATTTATCACTAGCCTCAGGTGATCCCATGTTTTGTAGATTTAGTGTCAAACTCTCAGACTTGATATCTCTTCTCACTCTCTCTACTTCTCCCTTGTGGGTGTCTCTCCAGATTCCCTGATTGTGGTAGGAGGTTGGTGTCTCCTGGGCTCTGCCTCTCCTCCCTTTAGTGACTGTTATCTGCCTTTCGAAGAGTGGCCACCCATGCCTGTGGAGCTGAGCTCCAGCCTGTACTATTCGATATTTGCTGTAAAACTCAATTTGGGGACCTCAGAGATATTTCAAACTTTGCTCAGCTAGAACTTCTCTGAATCCCCCAAGAAGTTCCTTTTCCTGAGGTCCGACCTTTAGACAAAAGCCAACATTCTCAGGGGCCTGAAGCAAGTTCCTACTTGCTAAAAAAGGGAGTCACTCTTCTTATCTCTGGCTAGAGGAACACTTGGCTCTCAGTTAACAAATGACTGTGATGGCTTGTCAGTGTCAGTGCTGGGCATTCTTCCCTTAACCCTGGAAGTCCTTCTCCTGTGGTTTCTCTTTGCTTCCCGAGAGATAGCCTTGACAGTGTGAAATGAACTTTTTAACCCATGGAGCAGCGATTTTGGTTTCTGCCTCCCATTCTCGTTCAGACCTGAGTACATCTTCTTGGTGTTTCTTGCTTTCTGCCTGCTGTCTCGTTTCTTTTCAGGGAGCCCTGGGAGGCTATCTGCAGGCATTTGCCTGTGTCAGTTAAACCCATGTCCTATCCTGGAGTGCGATGTCCTTTTCCATCCAAGTCGTTATTATTTCTTAGTTACACAGTCACTGTGGCTTCCACACTGCCTTTGTGTCCCTTTCCACAGCTCCCAGAGTAATCCTCAGAGATTGGTTCATGCTGCCATGGTGGTAACAACAGTGTATGCACAGGCACAGCACTTAACAGCTTGCAAACTGCATTTTGAAGTGTATGGAGCTGGCACCCACTGTTTACCAGCCCTGTTCCAAGTGCTGTTTGTTTGGAATGGGGGGAAAGACACTTGGCTTAGCTTGTTTCCATGATGACCTTAGAGCCTAGGGAAAGCAAAGACAGAAGCTCCAGTGTTTGATCTTTCCATTCATCCTGCAACAAACAGGGAGGGTATGGCTAATGTCATTTGGCAGGTCAGAGAGTTGAGTCCCTGAAAGACGATGTGAAAGGGATGTCTCTGCTATATCACCTTCATAACACTTAGAAGAGTGAGGCACATCAATAAGCACTATAAATCATATGATTTAATCCTCACAGTAGGCATAGGTTCTGCTGTTATATCTCTATTCAGATGGGGAAACTTATATGGTACAGAAGAGTTAAATTTCATAAGGTAGAAATTATCCTCTCCAGGGTCACACAGCTTGTAAATGGCTGAGTCATGGTTGGAACACAGGCAGCTTGACTCTAGAGCTGACACTATCTGTGGTGGTTTGTATATGCTTGACCCAGGGAGTCCAGTCCCAAGTCTGCAATGCTTCCACTTTGGTGATAATGGACTGAAATGAACCTCTGAACCTGTGAGCCAGCACCAATTAAATGTTGTCCATAATAAGAGTTGCCTTGGTCATGGAGTCTCTTCACAGCAGTAAAACCCCAACTAAGACAGCATCCATTCATCCATCTATCCATCCTTCCATCCATCCATCCTTCATCTTTATTTTGAGACAAGGTCCTTTTACATAAGCCTGGCTGTCCTGAAACTCACTATATAGAACAGTCTGGTCTTTAGCTTTTGGAGATCTGCCTGCCTCTGCCTTTGCAGTGCTGGAATCAAGAAAGCTGCTTCCCTCCAGCTTTCCTGGGAGAAAGCCAATGGCAGTTTGGAATGAACTTTTTCCTTTTTAACCCATGCAGCAGCTATTTTGGTTTCCTTACTGTGCCGTTTTCATTCAGAATTGACTCTGTCTTTAGAGTTGTATTTTTATTTGTTTTGATTACTCATTGTAGTTTATAGATAGTCTTTCAAGTTTTGTCAATCTTTAGGTTATCCCTTCTTTTTTTGTTTCTTTGATATTTATTTCAGGAGGGAAATTTCATTATTTTCCCGCACTTACCCATAACTTCCAGTTTACTGACTACAGGCATCCTTTTCATGCTTCTTATTCTTGATGTTTTCTGACAGCACCCATTCAAAAAACTTGATGAAATTAGGGTCCTGCGTTTAGTTTTGCCTAGCATGCTAGATGGTACCAAGTGGTCCCCCCCATGCTAGATGGTACCAAGTGGTCCCCCCCATGCTAGATGGTACCAAGTGGTCCCCCCATGCTAGATGGTACCAAGTGGTCCCCCCCATGCTAGATGATACCAAGTGCTCCCCCCATGCTAGATGATACCAAGTGCTCCCCCCCATGCTAGATGATACCAAGTGCTCCCCCCCATGCTAGATGATACCAAGTGCTCCCCCCCCATGCTAGATGATACCAAGTGCTCCCTCTCATGCTAGATGATACCAAGTGCTCCCCCCATGCTAGGTGATACCAAGTGCTCCCCCCCATGCTAGATGATGCCAAGTGCCCCCCCCCCCCAAGTGCTGGCCTCACCTGGCCTATGGTTCTTGGCTGCTTGTTTAGAGGTTATGTTTGATGAGTGGGTTCAGATATTGTGATCCAGGTTCATCTGCTGTTTGTTAATGGCTGATTACTAAATTTGAATATTAACTCCATGCTCAGCAAGGAGTGTGAAAGCTAGCTTATTCACATGCATGTACGCAGTGGCTATTACAAACAAGATGGGTGTTAACGTTTGTGATAAGATCGTGCTGGTGGAGTAAAACATTTGAATATGCTAATGATACCGAACTGTTTACTTAAAAAATGGTACCTTTAGTGTAATGTGTTAGATTACCAAAACAAAACCAAATGACGTAGAAACAGACAGAACACATTGGATAAAAAAGAATTCTATTAGTCCATCGTGGACCATTACTACTTCTCAAAGGGAGTCAAATTGAGACAGAGTAGAAAAGTACAGGTTTTTAATTTTATTGTATTGTTTTTAGTTCTGTTGACCAGAATATATCACCTAGGAAAATGTAAAAGAAGATTTCAGAATTAGAAAACAAGAGAAGAACCATTATGTAATTTGCAAATAATCATTGACTCAGGGGAGGATTATCTACAGATACGAAAGGTTTCGGTGAATGATTGCTGGAATTCCCTTCTTCTCAGTGTTACCTGGTAAATGGCTTACTTCTTATGAGAGGAGCAAGGGACTTTCACAAGGGGGATTATATTTCAACCCAGTGGTCCTAAGTGTGTGGAGAAGCTGGCATTTTGTATCTACTGAAGTGGTGCAATGGGAAGTGTCCAAGAAGATCTCTAAAGTTCTTTCATCGAACTTCAAACATGGATTATGAGTGCAAAAGTCTGAAGTTGCAATATCTGTGAATGAAGCAATAGTTGGCTGAGTTGGAACAGCTGTGTATTTATTGGCATGTATTCATTTGCTAGGGCTCCCATAACAACATGCCAAAGACCAGTCAGATTAAAGAGTTGGGATTAATTTTCACAATTAATTGGAGAGCTAACAGTCTGATATCAAGATTCAGGAGAGGTTGGCTGTCCCTATGGGCTCTCTCCTTGGCTGGTACTGAGTTGTCTTCCTATATCTTCATGTGCTCCTATGCTTGGTTATATTTTAATGTCCAGCCCACTCACCCTCTCTCCTTCCCTCTTTCATTCCTTACCTTTATCCTCCCTCCCTCCTTCCCTCCCTCCCTCTTCCTTCTTTTTTTCTTATTATTGAGACCTTGTTGAGGAGCAAGATAGAGGTAAAAGTATAACTTGTAGTCATGAGAACATCTTTATTGTATCAATTGAATAACCTCATTACAGACCTTCATTTACAACACATCATTTTCTGAGGTGCTACAATTAGGGTTAGGATTTAGGGAGACACAGTTCAGCTCATGACAGAAATGACTCATATTCAAGATGCGTTAGGTGAGACTGTCTTGTTGAGGTTCTAAGGAAATGGGTCCTCATGGTCTTATTGTTTTGTTTCTTGTTACATTTTAAGCTCCTGTGACAAGGACCTTCTTCTCTCGACCCTGATGTCTGTCAAAATATCTGACACATGACATTTTAATGCATTGTTCATTGATTTACACATTGCTTTGACACACCAACCCTTGGTGAAGTGAGTAGGGGAAATTTTTCTGCTGTATATTCATCATCTGTTGGGAACTTCTTCACTGTTTAATGACACTTCCATCTAGTCCCCTCCATCTTTAAACAAAATAAGAATCTTTTGGAATTTCTGTAAATATGCATGAATGGTCTTCAAGAGAAAGCAGGGTGGAGAGCAAGCTGTTAACCCTATCATGGAGGAGTTGAGACTGTCCTAAGGGAGATGAGCCTCTTGTGAGCACAGAAAGGCTTCTTCCAAAGGTGAAGCCTTGAGAAATACCCTTTTGATTGTAAAAGTTCAGTGTCACTGTCAGGAGAAGTTGTCAGCAAGTTCCCAACAACACTTGAGGCTGCTTCCAAGTACTGGGTCGTCAGGTAGCTTGAGGCTTAGTGTACTGTTACTGGAAATTTTGGAGAGCCCCCCTTAGGGAATTGATAGGAAAACTGGGGTTCCCTTAGGGTTTTTAGTCTTGTAAGAATCGACTTGAGGGCAACTATTATTGGAATTTAAGAGAAAAATCCCAGACCAGGTAAGCTGTAACTCTCAGAAGCTACCAAGATAAGGAAGATGAGAAAGAAGCAAGCAAACCACGCCTTTTGAGTTGGGGTCAGAGGTCAGCAATAGAGTTCTGAGGTAGACATGCATGGGGCAAGAGTGAGGTGTAGCAGGGAGAGAGATTTAGAGGAAGGGAGAGAAATTCCAGAGTGTCTGGAAAGCATGTCCAGGCCATGGCCAGAATCTGAGAGAAAAGAAAAAGGGAAAGTTACGCTGGTGTGACTAGTTCAGGAAAACTGGCTGCTTGCATGCTCCAGCTGCATGGCGGGGTATATGGCTGCCGTGAGGGTGGGAATCTCTGGAAGGAGAAATACATGATCTCATCAAAGGAATAATTATTCCTCACTTGACATTGGCTTAAAGTGTGGTTTCTTGGCCTGGTGATTAGGCCCAGTTGGATAACTGGATAATATAAAAATATTGGTTAGTTTAGAAAGTTAGGTGTCTACTCCATGTCAGAGACAGATGGCACTCTTCGGAGCGGGAAGACACATCTTTCCCCAGTAGTGCACATCAGAGCCCTGCTCAGGGCTACTGTGACAGTCCTTATTCTGAAGTAGAAACTCTACTAGGTACTACTAATCTAAGAGATGGGCTGAAATAAAGAGATAGATGTAATCCATTTTGGTCATAACAATCTAGACACTTGGCCCCAAAGCTGTTCACCAGAAGGGATTAGTGTTTGTGTTTGTGTTTCAATCACACCCACATATATAGCTGTCAAGTCCAAAGCCTCTCTTCTCCCCCAAACCACAATGCTGCTGACATCGTCCTAAACTGAAGGACTTTGGCTTGGTAAACAAGCCTAAATAAAGTTTTCTGTTCACAAGAAAACCAGATCTCTTAAGGCTGTTGAGTTCACCAGCAACTTCCCTTAATCCTCTAGGAATCCCCCTTAATCTTTTCCCAAAGGCCAGTTAGGTACCTCTGGCCAAGGCACCTAGCTCCAGATCAGTCCAGATGGCCTGTATTAGCACACATCCCCAACCTACGCACCATCAAATAAAGTCTACTTTGTTCTTCCAAGAGATGGGCTTCATAGTTTGATCCCAACCAGCATTTCCTTCTGCCTGCTGAGCTGTCTGGTCTGGGAGTTTCTCTGAATCATCAGTTATATCCTTCAGGCATGGTGGCCTGAGGAGATGGGAAACCAGACTGCAGACCCAACACTCATAGCTGGAGAATCAGGTGGTAGTCTCAGAATTGCTGCCTTTGGGGACCCTTCCCTAAGCTGTATGTACAGTTTCTGTCTCTTGTTTTCATATTCAGTTTTTAAAATCTTAATTAATTAATTAGTTAATTAATTATTAATTTGTGTACAAGCTTGTGGAGGCCAGAAGTTAATGCTAGGTATCTTTCTCAGTTATTCTCAGAAACCAGATGTATTCTTCACTGAACCTGAGATCTCCTATTCAGTCAGGCTGTTCGGCCAGCAAACTTGCAGGATCTACCCATGTCTGCTTCTGCGTGCTGAAACTGCATACGTGTGCGACCTCCCTTGGCATTTTATGAGGGTGCTGGGGATGGGATCAGATTCTCAAGCTTGCCTGGTGTTAAACACCTTATCGACTGAGCCATCCCCCTCCCCACCCTCTCAGCCCCTCAGATCTCTTCTTTGACTGCTGTACCCATCAATGTATTCACTTCTAAGCATTCACATGGACATTATCTTTCCCCTGAGTTGGAGGATTCCACCTTCTTTTGCCAAACTCAGGCCCAGGTTCTCTGTTCAGCGTGGCTCATGGACATATTTGGTCTCGTCAGCAACTTGAACAGAGACCTTTAGCTTGATTTTCTCTCGGGTCATTTGCCTTCCACATTGATTTGTTCCGAGAGGATAGTTAAATCAAAAACCTTGCCCCTTTGCCCCGGTTGAATCTTGTTTTTGTTCCCTCTGCTGCTTGATATTTAACTGGGTCGTACACACCTCATGTTGGTTTTCCTCTATGTGTTCTCATTTGTGCCATGTTTAAAACCAGACTTCTCAATTAAGATTACAGAAGCTATGAACACCCATGCGTTTTTCTAGTGCCTTTCTCAGTCTCTTTCGCTCACTCAGCTGGGGTCGTTTCATTGTGAGAGTTCACTAGTCATCACTGGTGCCCTGTGGTCAACAGTGTGACCTGCTGCCATTTGGATCAAATCTTCTGATTCAGAGAACGCTTTTGTCGTCTCCCTGCTCAGATATCTTGTGCTGATCCATCCAGGTGGGGTGTTCTGACTTTGAAAGGCTCAGGCGGCTGCAAAGCCAAGCATGGCTACCTCTGTCCCAGGCTGTGCATTTTCCTCAAGTCTTTGTTCTCTTTCTCCCTTTTAACAGGCGGGGGAAACAACCAACCAACAGACCTGTTGCTTGGTAGGGAGAGTCAAAGTTGTGCACATGCCCTTGCGGAGACCGTAAGCAAGGTCCAAGGAGCACCAAAGGAGGAGAATCTGGAGAGGTGGCAGGTCTTCCTGGAGAAAGGAGTTTGACTCTGTTTAAAAGGAAAACAACATTGTTTACAATTCTCCCTGTGGGTATTTCCCATAATCTGCAAAGGTGCAATAGTACCATGAGCCCTTATTCTTATTGAGCCAGTAATACGTATTAGTTTATAGCCAGTAGTTTATTCCTTCCAGTCTTAGTCTTAAACATGAATCTCAGACCCCTCAGGATCATTGGTAAGCACTTTACTTTAGAATGTATTTGTACATGGAATTTTTCTTCCTTCCTCCCCTTTCATCTGTCTTTTTTTTTTTTTACTCCTTTCCCTTCTTTTGTCTCTTTTCCTTTGTACTGCAAGGTGCGCTCTCTACTACTGACCTACATCTAAACAAGATTTCTGTCTATTTATTTATTGTTTGCTTTTCCTTCTTTCCCTTTCGTTCCCTTCCTTACCCCCTCTCTCTTTCCTCCCTCCCTCCTTCCTTCCTTCCTTCCTTCCTTCCTACCTTCCTTCCTTCCTTCCTTCCTTTCTTCCTTTTCTTTCCCCCCTTTTCATTCTTTTTCTTGAGACAGTGCTACATTCCAGAGCCTTGCTGCAGTCTGGAACTCACTGTGTGGGCCATGGTGGCCTGGCTGGAGTCACAGGTTGTGAGCTGTCCTTTGCATGCTGGGAATCAGATTTAATGATCTGGAAGAGCAGCCAGTGCCCTTAACTGCTGAGTGTCTCCAGTCCCTATGGGATCATCCCCCTTTCCTCCCCTCCCTTATACTCCTCTCCCTTCCCTGGGATTCACTATATAGATACCAGGCTGGCTTTGAACTTACCAAGCCCTAAATAATATTTCTTAAAAGCAGGAGGATCCATGATGTCATTTTAACACCTGAATTACTTTACAGTAATTGGATTATCAATAACTGACCACTCTTGTATACATTTTACCACTTCCCTTTTGTGTTCAGCGGTTATTAAATTGCCAGATAAATGAAACTTTGTTTTGACCCGAGTTCTCTTGCTTTCTTCATCTCATGATGGTTCTATGTATCTGAAAACCTTGAATTGTGTGCCTATTAAGACTACCATATGCAATGGGACATTTCCCTCCAGTTACTCTATAGTTAGGGTTTCTGTTGCTGCAACAAAACACCATGACCAAAAAGCAGGTTGGAAAGGAAAGGGTTTATTCAACTAACACTTCCATATTGTTGTTTGTCATTACAGGAAGTCAGGGTAAATTCAAACAGAGCAGGAACCTGGAGGCAGGAACTGATGCAGACCATGGAGGAATGCTGCTTACTGGCTTGCTCCTCAGCCTGCTTTCTTACAGAACCTAAGAGCTGGTGGCCCCAGGCTGGCACTTAACAACAGTGGTTGGGCATTCCCCATCAATCACTAGTCCAGAAAATGCCTCACAGCCAGATGTTAGGGAGACATTTTCTCACCTGAGGTATTCTCTTTTCATATGACTTTGGCTCGTGTCAGGTTGATATAAAACGACCGAGCGTGCAAGCACACACACACTATATCTATATCATCTATATCTATTTCCTCTATATCTATCTACACCTATATTTCAGTTTCTTTATCTACAAAAGCTACATAATAATTTCACCTCTTTGGGGAGCAGCTAGAAAGCTCCATTGTGTTTATGCTTGCAAAGCTTAGAAGAAAGCTAGGGGCATTCTAAGTTTTGTGGAAGCATCAGCTGTGGCCTCAGAGCTGGAAAACTTGCTTAGAACGATGTAAAAAGTCCCTGGGGGTATGCCAGAGGGTAGTGGAGTGCTCAGCTGTGTAGGAAGATGTCGTTCGCAGGATGGGCTTTTGCCTGTTTGAACATCCTTTGGTTTTGTTTCCATCTGGGTTTTTGACTTAGCTGCATTTTGAAGAGGTTGGTGCCCAGTAGAATTTTGGACAGAGAACGTGTTGCTCAGTGGAAGCCGTTTCTCTGCTGGCCCTTTGTGTTTGACTTGTTGTCAGGGCTCTAGTAACTTGTGATAGCTTAAGTAGGGCCTTTCAGTGCTTTAGAAATGTGTTCTATGCTTTTCTGCTGCTTTGTTCCCCAACAGGAATATGCATTCCCGTCTTCAGGACAGCGCAATTAGGTTTTATTCATTTAAGGAGCAGTGGTAATTTGACACTTGCTAATAGGTAACAAATTATATTGGGAGGGATAATTACAATTGCAGCTGGCTCCTAATTATACCATGATCTCTATGATTTTAAAAAATCGAGACTAACTTCAGCTTATAATACTGGAGAGTAATATTCTTCATTAGGCAGGCCAGGATACTAAGCGACAAAGACTTAATTGGCATGTCCGGTGTTATCCTGTACATGATTCATTGGAGGGCTTTGGGCTACTCCTCCCACATCTCTCAGTTAAAATGAATATCTGAATGACCTGATTCTGGACTCCGTTCTGATTTGGTAATGTAGAGCTACCCATTTAGGAATCTGAAATACCTGTTTCCTCCTCTGGAAAATAGATGAATGAATGGCTTTTCACCTTAGAGTGCTCAAGTGCTGTGAAGTGAGATCTGCTTTGAAGCATTGAGTACTAGGCTGGCCGTGGAAAAGCTGCCAGCATCTTGCCATGGCTAAAACTAAATGGTCCAGTCAGTACCTTCTGCTTCTGGCACACTATGTGTCCTCATACAGTACATGCCGGTCACTCACCACTAAGTATGTCCTTATTCCTTGGAGCGGGTTCTGGCAGTGCCCGGCAGTAGGCCTGGGCGATCCTGGGTTTATAGGTGAGAGAAGTGTGTAAGTGAGCAAGTGGAGCGTCACTAGTTACCATGTTCATGACAGCTGGGGCCGAGTAGATGCCCTCTACCACGTGCAGATAAGCTGACAGTGTCTGGAGAAGTTGCTTTGGTTCTCCCAGCCTGATGCTGTTGACTTGCTTTGAGTATTATATTGGCTTCTTACCAAGCCATTCCAGGCAGCTGAGGGCATTGTTGGTGGCTCCTTGGTTTTGGCTGATTCTCCAGCTCTCCTCATGACACAGCAGAGATTGTACAGTATCTTTTCTTCATTCATTCCTTCATTCCTTTCTTCCTTCCCCACTCGATCCCTCCCTCGCTCTTTGTCTCCATCTCTCTGTCTCTGTCTTTTGTGACAGGGTCTCATGTAGTCCAGATTAGCCTTGAACTCACACTGTAGCTGAAGGATCCTATCTTCTCAGTTCTAGGGCTGTAGGTGTGAGCCACTATGCTTGGTCCACGCAGTTCTGGGAACAGAAAGCCCAACCTTTTCTGCTTGATAGTAACATAGTGTATCAATGGAGCTATGCTTTCAGGCCTCCAAAAGCATTGTATGCAAACCATTTTTCTTCTTAGCATGTTATCTTTTGTCACCTAGTTCTGAGTTCAGTATTCCGGACCCCCTCACCTATCATTTGTATTTGGGAGCAGAAGTGTCCTGTAGTCTCATTATCAGCCTATTTGTTTGATTTGGGGATAGTCAACTGTTGGGGCCAGCCAGCGGCTCATATGTACGGGTTCCAGCCCGGAAGGCATCTTGGAACTGAAAGAAAAGAGGGAGCCTAGGAGGGTTGAGAAATAATGGAACCAAGACATGCTAGTCTGCTCAAGGTTCAAATGTTTAATGGAGGACACGCTTTTTAAAAGAGGGGGAAAAGTCCATTCCCACCAATTCATCCTTGGAGCCTGGAACCAGCTGCTGGTGATGATGTGCAGGATAGGGCGTAGTCTCTGGAATAGCTCCGGGGCCTCCCAGCAGGTAGCAGTATCTTGAAGAGGAACAGTGATGTGACTCAACAATAGAGTGATCTAGGGAGGCAGGCTCCACCCTAGATAATCTCTTTAGTGGCTGCTAGGTCAAGGTCTGGCTCAGCCTGCTTCAGGTTAATGGGAGGCTACAGTCCGCAGTTGAAGGTTTTCAGGATGTTTCTCCTTCATTCTAATGGCCTGTCAGATACCGATAGGAAAGCTAGAAGGTAGGTTTTCTTATCATTTTGTAAGTGCAGATTTAAGACTCAGAAATGATAACTGATATGATCTATATCACTAGGCGTGGCCCGGTCCCAAGATTTTCTTGTAAACTTCGTCCAAGGACCCCAGGCAGTGGCAGCAGCTCCTGGTTTTTCTATAAGGCAAGAGCACATAGATAGAAAAGTGTGTATTTTAGAAGAGATTCTTAGTGTCTCTTGTCAGTTTTTTTTTCTCCTGGGAACATTTACTGGCATGCTAGCTTCAGGGTAATGACAATAACAGAACTGCAAGTTGTGTTTGAAGCCTTTTTGGCATAGCAGAACCCAGAGCATAAGACACCATCGATTGCTTAACTGTTACAATCTGCTTCTTAATGCCAGATTTTTAACCGTGATGGTTTTAGAGTTGTTTAATGGGAGTCTGTGGCAGAGCAGACTCATAAGTTACTGAGTTGTTCTAATAAGCGTCTCTAGCCAGCATGCCTGAGTGACCTGCCCCGGCCCAGGATGCTTTAGAAGTGAGGCCTTGAGTGATAGGGACATTGAAGGTTGATTACCCAGAAGTGTGTGGTTGGAAGAATGCTTATCAGGGCAGTTTGTCTGTGTACTGATTTATATTTCAGTAACTCCCTGTATAATTACAGCTCTTCACTAAGAGAACCTAAGGAAACTTAACATAAGGCTTGAGTGACTGATTTGGTGACCTCAGTAAAAAATGGATTTTGTCAATTTGATGAGATGCCTCTTTCTCTCTCTCTCTCTCTTCCCTCAAGGCAATGGTAACTGTGGTTTCAGGGATTCCAAACTTTGTTTTGCAATAACTGATTGGATCAGTCCAGGTTGACTTGCAGAAAACTGAGTCCTCGCTAGCTGGTTTCAGCAGATGGAGATTTATTGAAGGCTATTAAATGGGTTATAGAATTTGTTGGGTGGGTAAAGAAACAGACTTGAGGTTGAGCTCTTAGGAATGACTCCAGAGCCTCACAGCAGACCAGACCACCAAGGGAGCAGTGGCCTCCTATGCAGCCAGGATGTCTGCTGCCAAGTGAAGGGGGTTTTGGAGGTTGTGCTATGAACGATGTGGGAGGTCAGGACAGTGTCACAGGAGGAAACGGGACACTTTCAGCAAAGGTGTCTGCTAGCAGAAGCAGCAAGGGTATGGTCCACAGCCTCCAAATCTTTTCTTTGTAAATGCTAACACATTTCTCCTGACTGATAGTTCCTGGGCCATATAGCTGCAAAGGATTCTGAGAAATGGAATTTTAACTATGTGCTCTGCCATACAGCAAGATGGAGAGAGAATGTGGGCTGCAGCTGCTAAGTTGCTAAGCAATACCCAGGGGCAGGTTTTTTTTTTTTGTTTTTTTTTTAAGATTTATTTATTTATTATATGTAAGTACACTGTAGCTGTCTTCAGACACTCCAGAAGAGGGCATCAGATTTCGTTACGGATGGTTGTGAGCCACCATGTGGTTGCTGGGATTTGAACTCGGGACCTTCAGAAGAGCAGTCGGTGCTCTTAACCACTGAGCCATCTCGTCAGCCCCCAGGGGCAGTTTTGCTTCAGGATTTAGGTCCTCTTACACTTGGTTCCTCAGGGAAAAGGGCTGTGTGGCACCGGTTCTCCTGGCTCCTTTATTCTTACCACCGAATGCTGACTTTCACACATACACATGGTGGCCTGCTTTTGATGAGTCACCTTTTCTGGTTTTTATATCAAAGATACACAGTCATTATATCAGGCAATCTTTGGGTAAGCAACCCCACCAGTGTTGTGAGCTCAGGGCTCACTCAGAATGGGGAAGTGAGTTAGAGAAGGGGGCCTGTGATGATGGTGATGCTGCAGCTGGCTTTCAGCCAGGGGCTCTGCCCAACGACCCATTGCAATCTTTTAAAGATATGCTGTATTTGCCATTTTTATAGATTTATGCTATATTTGTTACTTTTCTTATCACTATCATAAATTATGCAGTTAAACCAGCTAAAGGGAGGGAGCACTTTCTGTCTCATGAAGATGAAAAATTTGGTTTTGTTTCAATTGACTGTAGCAGATAATAGCTCAACACACACAGACACACACACAGAAGCACACACAGACACACCCTCAAAATCAGCAGCCTAAGCCCACAATGGAGGGAGCACTTGTCTTAGTTCATGTTAAAAGGAATAGACTCCATGGTGGGAAAGCTGTGGCAGCAGGAGGGACTCTTGGCTGTGGAGGTAGAAGCTTACCCTTGTCAAAAAATGAACCCTAGACGGGAGGCAGGGCCAGGCTATAACCTTCAGAGTCTCCCCTATGAGTGACCACTTCCTCCAACTGGACCTCTGCCCCCAACAGCACCACCTCTACCTGGGCTCAAGTCTTCAAACACATGAGCCTACCAGAGGTATTTTGTATTCAAACTATAATGTGTCCACTGCAAAGATTCAGAACTCAGGTCTGAGGTAGTTCTTTTTGTTTTGAGTGCTCCATTCATTTTTTCACAGATATTTTTATTGCATGTATGTTTGTGCATCTGCATGTGGGAATATACATGTGAATGCACGTGCCCAGCTCACCTCAGTATTTTGAGAGCATGGACCTGAAGAGAGCCACCAGTGTAGATCTCACATCTTACTCATCAGGACTCTCTCTCTCTCTCTCTCTCTCTCTCTCTCTCTCTCTCTCTCTCTCTCTAAGATTTATTTATTTTATGTAGATGAGTACACTGTAGCTGTCTTCAGACACACCAGAGGAGGACATCGGATTCCATTACAGATGGTTGTGAGCCACCGTGTGGTTGCTGGGAATCAAACTCAGGACTTCTGGAAGACCAGTCAGTGCTCTTAGCTGCTGAGCCATCTCTCCAGCCCCATCATCTAGATGCTTTAATTGTCAGTTGAGGAGTCCCTTAAGTTCTTTGTAGAGGCTGCCATGGTCTGTGGAAGCCCCCAGGGAGATCCAGCTGGGTCTCACATTTTCAGAGCTTCCAGAGAGGAGTGACCCAATTTTATTTCTCCCGCTGCCTTTTTTTCCTTTCCCTCCTAAGACAAGGTCTCCTCCGTCTCAAGATGGTCCCAAACAAAATGCCAAGAAGGCTCTTGGACTCCTCCTGATCTTCCCGACTCTAGGTTCTAGGATCTTCCCTAGGGCTGGGATTACCGTACCCAGCTACGTTGGATTTCTTATTTGTCCCTACTGTCATCTGTCACACCTACCAATTATTTTGAGTGCACAAATGTGTACTGCTGCAATTTGTGAAAGTAATGAGCCTGGTACTGTGGCTTAATTCCAGAGTAAGCAAGCTGACTGGAAAAAAAAAATTACTCCTAAGCGTAGGAATCTTTCTTTTCCCCGAAGTTGGCAACTCTAACTCGTGTTAGAGTGAATTTATTTGTTCTGAAAGACACCTTTCTGGTTCTTCCTGTTATATTTTTATTCCCTTTATGAAAAAGCCAGTTACTAAAGTTGGTTATTATCTAACTGGTTTTTAGCTTCTTAACCTAGTTTGTGTATATTTCTCAGATGGCTGTTGATGACCGCCTCATATGGCTATAACTAGCATTTATCTTGTTAAAGTAAAATCCATATTTCATGATTCTCTAATTTTACCATTTAGTATCATGGACTTATGGAATATACCTGAAATTTCCATTCTAAGTTAAATCAAATTAGATGTTTCCCAGTGTGTGGAGGTAACAGACATGCAGCCCCTTGCTTCATCTCCTCGTAAGTTTGGAATGACTGCAACGTGTTACCTGACTGAATACAAAATTCTCTATTGTGTTGATTTAAATATCAAGTGATATTTCATTAGTCACTTGAAAAGAGTCTCTTCCTTCGTAGATTTGGATTGGAAATCAATTACTTCATTTATTTAAGCCATAGTGCAACTTTTGTTTTAAAGTTAGACTGTGTTATACTCTGTTCTTTAGGTGCAGATGATGAAGAATAAGATACTAAGTAATTATTAAATGACCAGCACATGTAAATATGTACATGTTATTATCTAAGATGCACACCCCCATGTGTGTATGTACATCTGGAAACTACCTAAGGTGATGGAGCTTCTGTAGCCCAAGAATAAGCTAGGTCTAATAACGCCAGGCTCCTTGGCTGTAAAGCCCAAGTACTGAACAGCTGCTCTGTGTTGGCTTACAAAGCACCGCTCCGTTTCTTTGGCTCGCATTCCTCAGCACGTATCTTCTCGCAAGTGTTGCTCTTGCCACCAGTTAGACTCTATCTCAGTGCACCTTCAGGACATCACAGCTCTCTCTCCAACTTTCTGCAGTAGTCACTGTGATTGTCCCTCCACTGTTGAGGACAACATGGGGCTGTGAATGGAAGCCAAAATGGAAATTCCGAATAGCTACCTATCATTTCCCGAGTAGGCAGTAGATAGATCGAGGACAGATGATAGGAAGTTCTAGGAAGCCGTCTTCTGGTTCCATGGTTCTCTATGCCTAAGATGTGATATAGTATCAGTGGCTCTCAGTCTTAGGCAAATTCCTATGTGATTATTATCCCCTTGCTCCTCCTGAAGCTTTGGGGCTGTTTGCAAGAGTAGTGTTATACGGGCTAGGAGAGCTAGGGATGGACCGGTGTGTTAGGATGGCCTTGAGGGTTTGGTAGGGGCTTTGGTGAGTGTCTTTAAGAGCCTCAACTTCCCTTCCTCTCTCCTAGTTCTCCCTTCTGTTCAAGGACAGTCTTGATATTAAAACCTTTTCACTGGTTGGGTGATTTGAGAATGGATCTCACTAGTAACCTGGCCTAGTCTCAAACTCTGGATCTTTCTGCCTCAGTTTCTGCAGTTCTAGGATTTCAGGTATATACCATCTTGCTAGTCAAATTTCATATAGAGTTGATTTTCTCTCTTGTGCCGTATATTTTCTGTAAGCCGGTGATGTGGGGGGATGGGAGATTTGAGACAGAGAAAACGCAAATGCCAGGGGGAATCTAGCTTTTCTTCTGACTTAGAGAATGGAGGTACATGACTGGTTCTGAGCCTTGATTTTCCCTTCTGTAAAATGGGGAAAATAGTATGGGTTCTGACTTTCAGACTTACTGTGAGGACCTGGCCATGTTTTGTAAACTGTAGGGTCCATTCTTGGTGGCATAAATTTGAAGCACTGTCCCCCCCACCCCCAGATGGCCTTTTCCCTTTGTGCTCTTCCGTGCCTAGACCCTGCGAGGGAAGAGTTTGCTTTTTCTCTCAGCGATGTCCAGCTCTGACATTGAATGACTTGTGTCATAGGAGCATTGAATGACTTGTGTGCTTGGGGAGCAGGAGAGTGTGATGTGGTGGGAACTTGGGCCAAGGAGGGACATCCTAAATAGCAGTGTCTGGTATTGCTCATACAAATTGTGTAGCATACTGAACTAAGCAGGTGTGCGAGTATGAATTCACACAGAGCAAGCATAGCTCATTCCGTAGAAAATCTCTTTCCCTTTCAAAGAAAGAACCCTAGGAACTTAGGCTAACATATGTGTAGCCCCTCTTCCTATGCCTAGTAAATGGCCTGTCAAAGGGTGTAGGATTTTTACTAAGGTGGAAGAAAGGCCTCCGCTCTGCCAGTGGAGACACAGGCACTTGGTGATGCCTTTTTTAGGAATGTTCATTTTAGCTTCCTCTTTCCACCAACAGGGCCTTCTCTTCTAAGACCTGGAGGTCTATAGTGTCATTAATCATGGCTGTGTTGGCTAGTGGTCAGGAGTACCGTTAATCACGACTGGGCTGCTTAGCGGTCTTAGTTTCCCCCCGTTATTGAACAGCAGAGAACATCAGCTAATTCTGGATTTAAGGCACTGATAGTGTCAGATCGTCAGCGGAAGTGAACGAGTCTATCAGAGGTAGCAAACCAACGTGACCAATCAGCAGCTTGCAGAGAGGCTACCTCCCGTTCCAGCGACTGGTTAATAAATATATTCCTGATAGTGGTGGGCTAACAAGCTCTGGTAGTTTCATATTGAAGGACAGAAAAGCCATTGTCTCAAGATCTCAGAAGAGCCTTTGCAAGCACACAGAAGGGGTTTACAACAATTTGCATAAATCTCCTCGTGGATAGAGACATGATTCCAGTGTTGGGGTGGTTCCAGGACCCCCGCCTTGCTTGTATCATGGGGTGACACTGGGCTTGCTGAGAACTGCGACTTCTGACCACTTTTGCCAGCAGGACTGGGTGATGGGCAGTGAATAAGCCCACTGTTTGCTTCTGCATAAGGGTTCTTTTGTGTTGGCCTGGGGCAGTCATGTTCAAGTTTGTCTTGCTTTTCCCCCCAGTGATGTTTTTGGACTTTGTGGCCTGGAGAATTAAGCACAACACCTATTCTGAGCTAATCTGTCAAGTTTTACTGGTGGAAGGTAACCACGGTCCCTTGAGTTTCTAGAATGTGAAGAATAATAGTCACACCTTTGGAGACTTATGATTTATTAAGGCTGGGGAGAGGTGGGGAGTTCCTTGGCGTGTCTAGGTTGTTGGGTGTACGTGCTGCTCATGGTGGAGCTGTGGGAAGCAGTTCTCCCTGGGCCCTTAATATGATTTACTAGTTCACTGACTTTTAAGAAATGTGCTCCTATGTAGGACTGGCAAACAGGTTGTACTTAATATTTAGTATTCCCAGGAGAAGGTATGAGTTACTCTTGGGTGTGGTTTAAAAAGCCAGGTGTTCACTAATCTGTTTCAACTTTCCCCCTGCTTTTCATACATCGAATACTGGATATTAAAGCGTTTCTGGTTTCTCACACAGAATGTTATCATTTTAGAAGCCACACGGAGTCTACCTTAGAATCTGGGGACCGGTTTACATACTGGAGCAGTTTGGTACTTTAAGTTAAAAAAAACTGAAATGTACTAATTTCTAACCCAAAGTTTATTTTCCCTCCTGCTAGCTTGATTTCTCCGCTTTGTTCTAATAATATAAACATTTTCTGTGTATTTTTAGGTGGCTTTAACCAAGAGAGCCGACCCGGCTGAGCTTAAAGCAATATTTTTGAAGGTCAGTATAAAGGAATCTATTTTGTTTCTTGTTTGGTTTGTGTTCTGTAACTTTAGAAGATTATTTCAAACAGCTCTTTATTTCATTGTTGAAAAATTTAAAAACATACCCTAAAGTATCTTAATGTAGGAGTCATGAAAGGTATCCTTTATTCTTTTGTTTTTAAAAAATATATGGGAACGATGTATGTGATTTCTGGTGATGGGGATATGGCTTCTATTTGAATTTCTTTCACGCCATGCAGTTCAACTGAGAAGGACTTGGAGGACTGAAGGTGACTCGTTACCTCTTGAGGACTGGTCTCTGAAGGTCCAGAGTGGTGGCTTTTCTCCTACGAAGTTTCAGGATTTGTACCAGCATCCTGGTAAATTCTCTATTCTGCCAGAAAGGACTGTCCTCCCTTCTAAGATAGAAGAAGCCCATTGTTTTTTTCTAATCATTATCCCCATCGTTAGGTGTCACTGGATGATCATAGACACTTGGGATTCTCCAGGTACTCTAAGAATTTAGTTCTTTGATTTCTTGTATACTTCCAACTCTGTGGTTCTGGACAGGGAACAGTTAGTACAGCAAAAAAACCACAAAAGTCTTCCTCCGTCTCCAACCATTTTGGGGTGTGTGTGTGGCTCAACATAGTCAAGAAAAGAAAAGGCCTGTTTTTAAAAGACAATAGAAACAAACTATGTGGGCATTCTCTATGCGTTGAAAAGACAGTCCGTGCAAATGAAGTGAGCCAGGTGTGTAGAGATAACAAGGGGAAGTTTAGTGGTCTGTGTTAGAATGGTTAGAGAATGGTTCGGATGTTAGTACTTGGTTTGCAACATGCCTGGCTAAGACATTCGAGTTCTCTTTGAAGGCTGTTCTGAGAGAAAGTGCTCGCCAGAAAGTTCCAGAACACTCAGTTCTATACGATAGAGACTCCATCTCAAAAGACAAGATGGAAGTGCTGCCTTTTGGAGGGGCACACTGGAGCATTTATAGATGACAGTATGATAGTAGAATCTACCTTAAAATCTGATTTGGGGGAGGAGGAGATAGTATTATGAAAAATATTTAAAATTAGAAAATGCAATATTAGCCTTATTACACTTTTATTTGTCTGCTTAGTGCGTTTGAATATTTTCCTAATGAAAAGTTAGGAGAAATTCTAGAGATTCAGTACATTGGCTGGTGTGCACTGCCCAGCACCTGGCCTGCTTCAGGTTGACTCAGTAATGTGTCTGTGCTTGTATTTAAATGATGCAAATATTGGGAAGACAGACTGAAGAGCTGGCTGAGTCTTTAGGAGGGTTAAGTGTGCTCACTGCTTTTTCAGAGGACCCAGGTTCAGTTCCCACCTGGTTTGTCAGGCAGCACAACACTGCTTGTAACTCTCTGAAGCTCTCTGGCCATTGAGGGCATGTGCTGCATGTAAACTCATGTAGGCACAGAGACGTGCACATAATAAATAAAACAAGAACAAAGGCAGGAAAGCCAAAGATCCCAAGGTAATATAGGAGGAAGTTTTCAGAGGAGGAAAAAGGGTTCAATTTTTAAGGATGCCTGGACTTCACACACACACACACACACACACACACACACACACACACACACACACATACTTTTCCAATTTCCTTTTAGCTAAGAAGGGCAAAAACAGAATAGTGTAAGGTAGAAATGGGTTCCCAATGATTGAAATCAAGAAAATGGATGCTCTTCATGTCTTCCTTAAGTTACTGCTCTGGGGCTGGAGAGATGGCTCCATTTGGCACAAGGAAGCACAGAAAGAGTAGGAATTTGGTGTGGGTCTCTGCATAGCCGCTCGTGTTGTTTCTGTGTGGGTGACCTCAAAGTTCGGCTCAGAATCTTTGGCACTAAATAGGGGACTACGTGACTTTTGAGAGGGTTTTTTTTTTTTTTATGGCTTAGAGTCTGAGGTGATGCGGGGGAGGAGGTGGGTATGTGAAGGAAACTGAATCAGCAGTTAGTAGACAGGATCTGGATCTGGCACAGGGTCTGCTGACCTCACCAGGCCTGAATAGTGTGGGACCAACCTAAATCTACTTCGCCCCAGCGTGCGGAGGCTCTCTTGTTTACTGTCTAGCATAGATGATGGTTGTGGCTAAGGGATGAAAGGAGACTGAGACGCAGAGGGGGCCTGCTAAGTAGGCACAAACAGTCACCAGTCTGCAAACCTGTCTCCTCTGTTGTTTCCTGTTCGTTAATGTAACTTGAGTTTTTTCTCTCTCATAAAAACTCCATGTGAACTAGGCCAGCCAGCTCTCTGAAGAATGAGGCAGAAGGAAGGATTCTTCTGCAGCCAGGGAGGGATAAAAAGGAGCCTTGGGTACTAGGTGTCTGGGTCAGAGAGCCGTGAGACTGAGCAGACGGGGAGAGAGTCACCTAGAGACTGAAGAGGGGCACCCTTCTGGATTCTTTATTATATGTAAGTACACTGTAGCTGTGTTCAGACACTCCAGAAGAGGGCGCCAGATCTCGTTACGGATGGTTGTGAGCCACCATGTGGTTGCTGGGATTTGAACTCCGGACCTTCGGAAGAGCAGTCGGGTGCTCTTACCCACTGAGTCATCTCACCAGCCCCCCTTCTGGATTCTTAACTGCATGCTTTTGAGAAGGAGGCTCAAGTCTCACCCTGCTCACCTGACTCTGAGGTTCTCTTAGATGTTGGGCATCTAGTAGGGATGCCTAAACCATGACTTCTGCCCCGAAATATTTCTCTGTCTGTAAGTAAAAAAACAGAGCCACGATACGGTTGGTAAGTATGACATAACATTAATGTGTAGGGAGATTATGGCAGACCAATTACGACTTCCTATGAAAATGTACAGAAGGAAGTTTGAGCTGAAATGGTAAAAGAATAGGTGTTTATCAGCTAGAGACGGGGATGAATTTTGTTCCAGACAAAGGAAGGAAGTAGTACGTGCCAAGTGGAGTGTACCCCGGGTATGGAGGGAACGGCCTTTAACTGTAGAATGAATAGAGAATGACTGAATGTTGGTTCTTGGTTTGCAACACGCCGGGCTAAACCAATGGCGTCCACTTTGAAGGCTGTTCTTGGGAAAATGCTCGTCAATGCTTTATGTGTATGTGGAAGCTGAACTCCACACTGTTCTAATCTCAACCTGATGAAGTTTTTCTACCTAGTATATTTGCTGAAGCTTCATGTTCATTTAAAGGGATTTGTGACTTAAATCAAGGGCAGGGATGCTCTGTTACAAGTGGGGCCAGCAAAGAGGACCGAGAGTAAATGAAGGCTGTCTCAGGAGCTCAGGTTTAGCACAGGCCGGTTTTTCAGGAGTACAGCAGGAAAAGAGACTGCGTAAACCGGCTCCAAAGATTCCCTTGTGTGGAGGGAGAAGCCGGGGGGGGGGGGGTGGAGAGCATGGGGGAGCAATAGGAGAGGAGGACCCCGTGGAAGCCTGGAGATGGGACGAGACTGTCAGGGAGGGTGCTGTGCAGAGCAGGATGTGATAGAAAGCTTGGGGGTGAGCATCCTCGAAAGCCTGCCATGTCTGTAGATAGGTTAAAAACCCCTGAGGGCTTTCCGAGTACTGCAAAGACAGGGAGGGTGGGCTTTGGGTCCATGAGAGAGATGCTTTTGGAAATCTCTGATTCTGGTGGTGTTTGCAGGAGCAGTGGGCAATGAGCTGCTCAGGGGTACTTTGAGGGGTGTCTGATGAAAGTGTCTGGTCTCTTTGTTGGTTTGTTTGTTATTTTTGAGACCTAGTCTCTCTCCATAGCCCTGGCTATCCTGGAACTCACTACGTAGATCAGGTTGACCTTGAACTCAACAGATCTACTTGTTTCTGCTTCCCAAGTGCTGGATTGAGGCATGCTCAAGGGTGCGGAGCCTAATCAATCTTTGATAATGGTGGGGGCTGGCTGTGTGAATATGGCCACAGTGTACATGCCCTGAGTGCACAGTAGCAGAACACACACACACACACAGAGGGCAGGATGAGACCAGTACCTCCAGAGTGTGGAGTGTGTGAGATGTGTAATCTTTATGAATAAGAGTCTAGAGCGATTCCATTTCTGATGTGGCAGGGGCCAGGCACAGCAGGGAGGATGTGAGCTCTTTGTGGAGTTTCAGGTCTGGGCTGGCAAGTGAAGCATGGCACACACCAGGAAACGTGTGTAGGAAAACTCCATTTAGTTCGCGTTTGAGGAACTTTTTTCTTACGATCAATTTTTATCATTGTTGAAGATTCAGAAGGCAGATGCATAAAGAAAACTGTCTTGGATTTCAGCACAGACACGGATGTCTCTCTTTCTCCTCCACCCTTCTTTCTTTTCCCTCTTCATCTCTTGCTTTCTCTTTCAGTTGTTTTTCTTAACAGGAGGAAAACTATACAAATACTGCCTTGTTAAGGGCCCTCCGTCTACCATAACTCGGGTTAAGTTATAACTATTGTTCTATAAGTTTTTAAACTACGATAGTTCTAATTTTCGTCGTCGTATGCTGCTTTATCTAGTCATTCTTCATTACTGTCTACTTAGTTGCCATTTCTGATTAACTATCATGCAACATTGTAATGAATAGGTCTTCCCCACTCCTCATTTTTATGGTGCCTGGTATTGAAGTCTGCCCAAAGCATTCCTGGCAAGCACCTTACCAACGGAGTGCTAGCCCTCACTCCTGTTGCATGGCCTCCTATCTGCAGGTTTCCTTTAGCTTGCACTACTGTTCTTTTTGTTGTTATTGTTTTGTTTGGTTTTGGTTTTTCCAGACAGGGTTTCAAAACCCTATAGCTCTGGCTGTCCTAGAACTCACTCTGTAGAGCAGTCCTGCCTCAGACTCAGAGAGATCAGCTGCCTCTGCCTCCCAAGTGCTGGAATTAAAGATGTCTTCACTCCTGGCTTTTGCACTATATTTTTAAGAGAAATTCTTAGATGTAGCTCATGGTAGGCTCTTCGTGGACTGAAGCTTGGGTCGCTCTTGAATGTGGAAGTGTATTTCTCACATTTATGCGAGCAACTGAGACTTATTTTTGTAAGACACCCCCTTTTTCTGGTTAGTTGGAAAATTGTTATTTAAATTTTTTACTTTTAATAAATAGAAATTTGTTTAAATTAAAGCTTCAGGATTCTTAGCTTTTAAATTTTTTATTGTGACAATTTCCAACAGAAATAAGATTATAAGGCAAGTGTGTACACGATTAGCCCTTAATTTAACTGAGTATTTGCCACACTGGTTTGTGCATCTTCACATACACTTTCCTTATCTCTTTCTTGAGTACTTACTGTAATTCACCTTAGGTGCTGTAATGCGCATCTTCAATTAATGTAAATTTTAAGTTATTAAAAATTTTTATTCCCTGTTTTGTGTTATTCTGTCCTTGGAACAGGGAATCAAGGTAAAGGCTGGCCGGTGACAGGACCTGGTGTACGGTGTGCCCAGGGAGTCTCTGACTGAAAGGGTGTCCAGGGGAATTTGCCTTTCAGCCCCAGGGTTCAGTGAATGACAAACACAAGTGGCCAGATGATAAGGGCTCTGACCCAGGTCACCACTCACAGGCTTTGTTAAAATTACTAGTGGAGAGCAAGCCAGATCGAACTCCAGTCCTGGTGGAATCGGCCCTGCAGGGACAGGTTCCTTTTCTGAGTCTGTCTGCTACTATCCTTATTCAGTGTTACCACAGCTGATGAGCGTTTATAGAACTAGAAAAGCCTTCCGAAGACTATCGTCAGAGGTATCGAACGGTATTCTAGAGCTGTGGCAGCTGGAAGTGTCTCTTCCCCAGCAGTGACCCTTGTTCCTTGCTTCAAGGACAACCAAGCTGCCTTGTCAACACCCCTAGTTTATGCTTTTATCGTAGTTGGCCTCTGTCCATGAGTCCAAGAGACAACCTTTGATGTATTTACTTGAACCCCAGAGTGAGTCATTCCTGCTTTGGTGGACTGCTTTGTTCTAAACTGAGCACAACTGTATTCTGCATCCAAATTAACATGTCATTTAAGAGGAGACCTCTTTTATCACCTCTAAACAAGTGAGGGCAATACCAATACCTCGGTGATAATGTGACAGCTGGTCTGAGTCTGGTTCGCGTATCCTCAGCACACATCGCGGCGGTTATTTACAGGGTGAGCGTTCAGCCATGGCACTAGCACCCAGGAGCTCCTTGCTCCCTGTGCTAGTCAGTCACCACACCCCCAAAGCTAACTGGCTGCATTCTCTCATGACACCTTAGTTCTGTCCTTTATTTCAATCCAGGATAAGTATAGTGATGTGGTCTGTGTCCACTCTATTACTTCTTGCTGAGCTCCAGGCCTGTGTCAACACAGGCTTTCACTCTTCTACTGACCTCTACCTCCAACCCTGATTTTATGTAGCTTCATCTGTGTGGTGGGTGGTGGAGTGAGTTAGTTTATTGCTACATTGTATTTTATTGTGTGACTATATGACAGTCAATTAAGTATCCAGTCATTGAGTGATCTCTGGACTGTTGCTTTTTTGTTTTTGTTTTTAAAGCATTTTTGTCATCCTAAGATAAGTTGCTGTGAATACTCAAACGTTTTTGATATTATAGTCCATATACATTTTGTTATAGATTTCCTTATGATTGAAATTGCTAAGTCTATAGTTACGTTAGACACAGTTACAGTAGACATTGCTTAGCAGTTTTCGAAAATGGTTTGTCAATTTATTCACATATATAAATACACACATATGTATACACATATACATGTATGTATATACATATACATACACACACAAGTATAATTTTTTAAAAAACAGATTTATCCATTTTTGTGTGCATTGGTCTTTTTGCTTGCATGCTTGTCTGTGATTCTCTAAACTTGAGTTACAGAGAGTTGTGAGCTGGCACGTAGGTTCTAGGAATTGAACCTCGGTCCTGCGGAAGAACAGCCAGTGCTCCTGGCCGCTGAGCCATCTCACCAGCTCCATCAGTTTATTCTTACACCACCAGCATGTGGGAATGTTCTGTGTTTTTGCCAACTTTCATTATCCCTCATTATCTTGAGAGTGAGCGGCTTGAGCTTGCATTTCCAGGGACAATTGAGTTTCCGGTCCACAACTTGACAATGATTCCCAGGATCATTTGGAGAAAATTCAAAGGATAACCATCAGGCCAAGAAAAGCTCGAGGAGAAAAGTAATGCAGCCTTCTGAACCTTTCTCTCATCTGGAAAGTGTTTCTCGAGCCCCATTCAGCAGTCTGGGAATCTGCGGAAACAACAGTGGGAAAGAACACAGCCAAAAAAAGTCCTGTCCTGACAGGGCCCTCCCTGCAGTTGCAGCAAGCAAGAGTCATTGTTATCTTGCAAGGACAGACAGGTCAACAAGATAGGGTGGTCTTGGACTGTCTCCCATCGGTCAGAACTGCCGGTCCATGACACATTCTTGGTGCTGTGCCTGGCAGCTCCAGAGCACACTCTGGCCCCAGGGAGCCTTTCCAGCCTCTGAGAACTGAAGCGCAGGTGGAGTCTGCTTCTCACTGTGCACCCTGGTGATCATCTGACAATTGATCAGTGAAAAACCTGCGTCTTAAAGAGCAGGGCCGGGTCGGGGAAGACGTGGTTTGTGGGCCTGGAATAGCCAATATAGATTGGGAAAAGTCGGAATATTCTCATGCCACAAGACATACAGAAGCAGAGCTCTGATCTCCTGGAGCCTAATGCTAAATACGGATCTGGTCAAAGGTCAGGAGAGAAACTGTGTTGGGATTTCTTCTTGACATGAGAAGGGACTGCATTTCCAAGGTCAGGAAAGCAATGGAGGATTGGCAAAGGAAAAAAAAAAAGCCCTCTAGACTGAATTACATAAAAATGTCAAACTGGAAAAGTATTTGAAACAAATATGACCTCAGAAGGGACAAGAGCACGTTCTGGCGCTGTGGGTGGCAGAGCGATTGGTACAATCGTTTCCGGAGAACAGCGTGATAATAAGCGACGAGCGCCTGAAGGTTCCTGTCCTTTAACTCAACAATTTCTTCTTTCAGGGAGTCTGTTCTTTGAAAATAGGAATTGGGACAAATGTTATATATAAGAATGGCTATCTTAGGTTTTTGTACAAAATAACCCAGACTGGAAATAATCTAAATGTGTACCAGCAGGAGAAAAGTTAAGTTGTATTCTAAGGTAAATTAATCACTATCATAGGGCAACCTCGGTATAACCAACCATAGGATTGCTATCATTCACGGTGACAGGCCACTTCCATTTCAAGCTTGTTTGTCCTCATTTAGGGGAAAAAAATAACAATGAATTCTTTCTTCTGTCCATTCCCTGCAAAGTAAAGTAAATGCCAGTGAAGGATGGTGGCATCGCTGGGCTGTCTCTGTTTTATACTGTTATCTGAGAAATATACTTTGAAGATAGTATCCTAGCATTTTGCCATGCCTAGGACCAGGTCGCTAGTGATGGAAGAAAACCCTCATTACATCCTTGACCTGGTTTGATACCAGCAGCAGATCTCACTCAGTGAAACGGTGGGTTAAAGAAATGAATTAGAAAAGCAAAAACGTGGATCAGCAGAGTGGATCAGCAGGTAAAGGTGTTTGATACAAAGGCACAGCCTGAGTTCCATCCCCCAACTCTACATGGTGGAAAGGAGACAACGGACTTCCACGAGTTCTCCTCCAACCTCCATATGAGTGCTGTGGCATGCATCTATGTGCATACATATGTGGATACATATGCACATAGATGCATACATACATATATGTAATAAAAAAGCAAAACCAGAAGTGTGCTTACTGTGATCTGGGCATCGTTCATAGTGTGTGTTGTTATCTCATCTGCTCCATGCATCAGCCATACGGGGCTGGTAATATTATTACACCCATTCTGCACATGAAGCATCAGAGCCCAGAAAGCTTTGTTTAACTCCCAGTATGTTCAGGTGGAGTCGGGAAGAGCCAGACCCCACAGCTACACAGCCTGGTACTGCTCTTCATTACACCGTGCCCCTCCTCACCCTGCTGCTGCCAGCATGATTCTGGTCACTTCAGAACCCCTGCCCTCAGGTACCTTATCCTGCTCTCTTTCATCTTGAAAATCAGGAGGTCTGGTTCTCCTCATTGAGGATGCCGCATCCTCGTGTTTATTTTCAGCATTTCCCACAAGCTGGGTGTGCCCAGAAACAAGACATAGCCTGGTCCTTTTGGCCTAAAGTGAACCGAGTCCTAGAACCCCATGAAGGGAGTCCCGTGCTTGTGAGCCCCAGTGCGATGCTGAGACTAAGGCATTGACTAGTGCAGCAATCTAAACCTGCTTCCAACATCACAGAGGATGCCCGTGGCTCCACGGCAGCTCCTCAGCCCAGTTTGTCGTCTTTTCTCAGGGACTGTAAGCATTTGAGTGAATTATTTGAGCAGCTATGGATTTAGGGATTGGGTAGCATCTGACCCCAAGCCATCTGGGGCTCCACATCTATAAATTACTTGGTAGAAGCCAAAGTAAAGAAAATACATTTGACGGGCTAAAATAGAAAACTAGAGTAAGAGGTCGCTCTGACGGCTTCAGGTCAGCTGAACATCAGTTTTGTTTCTCTTTGCATTGAATTGGGCTTTGTTACACAGGAATGCAAGACGTTCACTGCCAGCTCTATGGAAGGATACTTAATACCTCACATTTGATCTCACTTTAGAAAGGACACGTGTATCCTTAAGCTGAGTGCGCATGCCTGTAATCGCGATGGAGGAGTGAGGTACAGAGGTCTTGAGGCTGGGGTCGCCTGGGCTTCCTAATGAGACCTCTGTAGGGCATTATTTTATATTTGCTAGTGACATTGCCTTTCTCCAAGTCATAACAATGAAAACTGCTATCAGACATTGCCACAGGTCCCCCAAGCCATTGGTGAGAGCTTCTGGTGAGCATAAAATTTGACTCCTTAAATTTTTTTCTTTAAAGTGACAGATGATAGCCACCGTTTGAAGATGTTACTAGTCTGTGTGACTTTTTGTTGGGAGCTATTAAGACAACTCTTGATCTCTAAATTGGGCCTCCCCCCCCCCAGAAGAAAAAGGGGTCAAAAGTGGGCCAGCAACACATGGATTCCGAGAACAACCACGGGATGTTCCAGCCCTAAGTCACCACTGATGTCCTGACCACACCCTGATACCACCAAGTTCCTGCTTCCCTGTGTAGCTGCCGAAAGAAAGAATTTCTATTGCCCCCCCTCCCATAAGTACTTCTCCTTTTGCTTGTATTGCCCCACCCCTCCCACTGATAAGTATCTGTACTTCCCCTTTTGCTTGTGCATTTAAGCCTTGGACCTTTTTCAATAGATTTGGGGCCTTGATACATTCCAGAATGGTTTCCGTGTCTTTATTCGTACAAGGCCCTCGTCCCTCTCTACCCCCCATTTGGTTCTTAGGAGGAGGTCCCCTCGTGACCCTCGAATAACTGGACCTGCTGGACGGGTCAGCTTTTATCTTTTGAGCGGTCATGGCCTTCCACTATTGGTTGTGTGGTTATGTATGTTGAAGAATCAGAGATACTAAATAACGTGTCTTACCTCTTCCCTCCTCTTTCGACAGTATGCGAGCATCGAAAAAAATGGTGAATTTTTTATGTCTCCTCATGACTTTGTCACTCGGTATTTGAATATTTTTGGAGAAAGCCAGCCCAACCCGAAGACTGTGGAACTTTTAAGTGGTGTAGTGGATCAGACCAAAGATGGGTATGTGTGCTTCTAAATACCTTCCTTCTGCTCGCACCAACTTTCTCTTGCTTATGGTAAAGAAGTCACTATATGTGTGTACCCTCTATATGACCCAAACTGTTTCTTCTACCTATTAATCCATCACTTTAGACATGATAGCTCAGTATTTCTTCAAGCATTGTTTCAGAGTTGTGGACTCCATGTTTGTAAGACTTGTTTATAGCTTGATGAGGCTGTTGTAATTGATGAGGTGTTATGAGACCTAGGAATTTATATGTGTCTGTTTGTATATCTCAAGATAGCTGTAAAATTATGAACTTCAACGTGACTCTATGGACATAACTTCTATGATTGTCTCTTTGTCTAAATTGTCTTTAAGTCTCATGAATGCTTAGATGGTATGAAAACGAGAGACAGAAAACTCTGATGATTCCCAGTTACCAAGGAAGGCTGGCTAGAGTTGAGTCTCTACTGCACAGAACCAAACAGGCAAAAGTTTGCAGGGCACCCTTTGCCTTGTCCCAGTGACCAGTTCCCTCTGGAATTGGCCAATCTTACCATATTTGGAGGCAGAATCTAGGGGACTGGTATAGTTAAGCATTTTGACATGAAAATGCTATTTTGTGTTATCTGGGTGGACCTAATCTCCATGACAAGCGCCTTTGATGACGGGGCTGAGGGAGATTTGACACGGGGACCAGGTGTCATAGTTCTCAGAGGCTGCAGTCTGAGTGGGACACTCACAAGCGAGTGTCTGCAGCCGCTCAAGCCTGCCTCAGATGGAGTTCCCAGAAAGCCTCAGGAGACAGGTTCTGGATGGCCTTGTTGACACCTTCATTTAGGGATTCTGGGTTTCTCAACTGTAATATATACTTTTGCTCTGTTTTGTCTTCAAATTTGTAGTAATGTTTATTCTATTTATTTATTATTATTTTTTGAGAGAAGATTTCTCTGTGTAGCCTGGCTGACTGGAACTCACCCTGTAGACTAGGCTGGCTCCGATCTCAGAGATCCTCCTGCCTCTGCCTGCTTAGTGGTGGGTTAATTTATATTTATCATTGATTTATTCTTTATCATTGATAAAGAATATTATTATTTATAACATGTTAAAGTACATATTGATTGTAGAAAGTAGACTAATCTACCTATCTATTACCCTATGTGCATATCTTGTTTTGCATTCACAACATTTAAATCTCCCTTAGCAATTCTCAAGTACACTTGTGGTTTTCTTAAGCATAACGCCACAGTGCCCAAAACTGTCTTTAGAAACTGTTTTGTTCTTTGAAGAGTATCAACTCACCTCCCCCATGCCAGCCAGTGTATGCATCATTCCACTCTCTGCTTTTGTGGACTCTGAATTTCTTTAGATTCTGCTTATAGGCCAGAACACGTGTCCTTTGTTTTTCTATACCTGGCTTATTTCACTTAATATAAGATTTTCTGAGTTCATCTGCATCGCCACATGTGACAGAATTTTATTGTTAAAGGTTGGGTACTGTTTTATTAGGTGTACATAGCACATTCTTAATTTACTCCTGTATGGATACCTGCTTGAGTTGACATCATCATCATGGCTGCTGTGGTGAGCATGGAGCGACAGGCATTTCTTTAATACATTGATCTTTTTCTCTGTTATAATTGACTGTAGCAGCTCTTTTCTTGTTGCGGGGAAATATTAAAAAATAAACAGGCCTGTTCCTGTGTTTGTGCCAGCAGCACAACCTGGCTGGCCATGTACTGGAGGGCAATGGCCAACCTGTTTTTATCTGGTGGAGACTCTGACTCAAAACATAATCTCTACACCCAGCTCGCTAGGTTTCCACTGGCGGGTTACTACCACGTCAATCCCATGCTTCAAACCCTCCACCCCCAGACCTTTGTGGAACACCTCAGGCTTTCTCTCATGAACCCAGATGAGCTGCAGCGTGAAGGAAAATGCAACATAAACTTAATTCAGAAACAACAGTAACTCAATTGCTGGGTGCAACAACTAAACTTGTAAGCCTTATTAAATCGAAATCCTCTGGTGGCGAATCCTGACAGGTCCACCTAGGGAACCGAGAGACACTTAAAGCTACATCTTGACCTCATGCTATCTTCCTCCATCCAACCCGGAAGTCCCTCCTACTCGCCCAGTGATTGGCTCCTTTATTCATTAGGGGATTGGTTCACAAGAACAGCACCAGGCACATTCACAACATTTTCTCTGGGGCATTAGAAAGCTCATAGTTGCCGGGCAGTGGTGGCGCACGCCTTTAATCCCAGCACTTGGGAGGCAGAGGCAAGCGAATTTCTGAGTTCGAGGCCAGCCTGGTCTACAGAGTTAGTTCTAGGACAGCCACGGCTACACAGAGAAACCCTATCTCAAAGACCAAAAAAAAAAAAAAAAAAAAAAGGAAAGCTCATAGTTGTAAAGAATTTTTGAGAGTCAGTGACCAGTTTAATTTATGAAAAACATCTGATTCTTCTTCCAGTGGTACCTTTGGTCTGATCCAGAGATGTACTAGGCTGTGACACGCAGCAGTAACTGCCTATGTCCTACTTGGACATGGTTTTGTTTTATAGCTGAGGCTGCCCTCACACTCAGAAATCCTCTTGCCTCAGCCTCATACATGCTGGGATTACAGGAGTGTGCCATCATATCCAGTGAGCTGTATTTACCATTTTTCCTTTTTAAAGTGTGACTTTTTTTTGTTTAGCTTGGTGATAGCTGTCCACGTGTGAGCCAAATGTTTTCAGGTTTTGGTTTCTTTCTTTCTATCTTTCCCTCCCTCCCTCCCTCCCTTTCTTCCTTCTTTTCTTTGCTTTCGTTTGATTGTGGTTTGTTTTGGTTTGGTTTTCTTTGTTTTTGTTTGTCTGCTTCTCCATACAGGGCTGCTCTGGAACTCTCTCTGTAGACCAGGCTGGCATTGAACTCAGGTATCTTCCTGCCTCTGCTGAGCTTAAAGGTGTGCCCCACCTCTCCCTACCACACCCCCTGATCATCCACCCCTGGCATTTTTTGGTTCCTTATTTAAGGAATTTAAATAAAAGCCCACAGAGATCGCAAAGTAGTAGAGAAACTTTATTTAAAGCAAAGCAGTAGAAATGATCAGAATATACTTCACGGGAGAATGCATACACTTCAAAGAGTCAAGAATGAAGGTACTTAAGGACCTTGGCTACGGAAACTTCTTTTGTGGGGTTCTATAGAAGGAGTTGCGTTATTAAGGGGGTGTAGTGGGTGTGCCTCTCTGTTTCTTTTGATGGGTTAACTCATGTAATTCTGCTGCACATATCTTCTGCTCACAATGCATCTGATTTTAATCACATGCATGCCCGGTCATGCATAGACATAAGATGGTAAATAGGGGATTCTAAAAGTTCACTCGAGGACAGAGTATGACCTTACTGCTTATGCTTCCCAAACTAGTCTAGGCTAGATCAGACTTTCCAATCTATTGTGTGGATACATTAGGGATATATCTGAATAGAAACTATGTAAGTTTCTATTGTTGGTTGTTTATAGGGGAGGAGAAACTTACTCCATTATTCTGAGAAAGGTATGGCTGGCCTGCTGCAGGCGGGGCTCCAAGGTTGCTACGTGCATTATTCAATGAGAGTTGTGTGTGCTCACTATATGAAGGAAAAGAAGCTGTCTGCCATGTGTACTATTAGAAGAGAAGGGTGTTCACAATTCAAATTAAATAGAGGATCTATGGCTTGCTTGCATCAGGTTGGTTTGCTTTGCTTTGGCTTTTGAGTCATTCTTGCTAGCCCAATTTGGCTGAAATACTCTATGCAGTTCAGGTTGTTCTTGTTCTTGTTCGTGTTCTTGTTCTTGTTCTTCTTTTTCTTCTTCTCCCACCCCCTCCCCTCCCCCTCCTCCCCCTCCTCCCTCTCCCCTCCTCCCCTCCTCCCTTCTCCCTCCTCCCCCTCCCCCTTCTTTCCTCCTCCTCCTTTTGTTGTTGTTGTTCTCTTCCTCCTTCTCCTTTCCTCCTCTTCTTCTTCTTGTTTTTTGAAACAGGTCTTCTCTGTGTAGCCTTGGCTGGCCTGGCAAACTCTGTAGACCAGGCTGGTCTCAAACTCAGAGATCTGCCTCTGCCTTCCAAGTGCTGGGATTAAACTGCCTAGCTCAGTTTGGAACTTCTAATGATGGATTTAATCAGTGTGTGACGTTAGTCAGAGAAGCACAAGCAAATGCATGTGAACTCATGGATGTATTACCCCTGTTGGCTCTAAATTCCATCATTGGAGTCTTTAAACAAACACAATTTTTTTTGGCAATATTTTGTGTGTATGAGCGTCCTGCCTACGTTTATGTTTGTGTCCCACATTCATACTTGGTGCCCAAGGAAGTCAGAAGAGGAAAACGATCTGAAAGTGTTAGGAGCAGAAATGGAGATTTTTGCAAGATCAACAAGTACTCTTAACTGCTAAGCTGACTCTCCAGTCCCATCGGGGTCTTTCTAGATACAAAGAGGGCTATTCCAGATAGCCAGAGGGCTATTTGTTATAACACAAGAAGAGACCTTGTTAAAGACAGCCCTGGATGAGGAATATAGTGTGAGAGACAGAAAATCAACTTTCCATGCCCACTGAGAGGTCAGTGAAGACATCCCATGAGTGACACGTGGGATGTCGGCCCTGGGGTCGGGAACAGAAGACAGGACATTTAGTGCAGGAAGAAGAGGTTCTGGAGAAGCCGCCCTACATCTCGTGATTTGATTCCTGCATGTCTGGGTCTAGGAATGCAGGACGTGGTGGGAAGGATAGGCCATGTGCAGACCATATAAGGGCTCATACTGAAGGGTGAGGATGGAACATTTATCTTAAGCTGTGGAGAGCCACCCAAGGCTGTGGAAGGAATCAGGAAGCTGGCAGAGTTTCCTGTGGGGCACATAATCCTTATTGATCTTCTTTGTTGTGTGTAGGGGTTCCTTTGTTCTACTGTCTTAATCAATTTGAGGACGGATTTAATCAATTCATAAAAGGGTCTTGAGGGAGAGGAATAGGAGTTTTGAATGCCTGGGACTGGAAGCTGCTGGCTCTCTGGCTTCCTGAGGGAGGGGGTTTACCTTCCATCTAAGGAGGAGGAAGAGATGTGGTTCAGAATTTCTCAGGGCACAGACCCACTTACAAAGCCACGTAATTGAGCAGTGTGAATGGTCCCCTGTTGTTCACTGTGCATGGCTTCTGATGTATCTTTAGAGTTTTGGTGGTGACTGTAGCCTTTTTTTTTTTTTTAAATAGAGTTAAAGACAGATCTTTATTTCAAACTCTGATGTGACTGTAGTTTTTAATTAAGATGGAAACCATGCTGTGTCTATCAAAATACAATTTTCATATACAGCTCATACTACTTACCTACTAAGAACCAGGTGGGAGTCTCATGCTAGTCCATATGAGCTTTGCCAAACACATTTCCTGGTTGTTTTTAATGATTATCATGCTCATGAGAGCAAGCTAAGACCAAAGAAACTTTGCGACTAAGTGGGGTTAGGATGAGCTGGGGCTTTTGAGTTCTTAGCTGGCCACTTGCCAAGGTACTGAATGAACCCTGTCTGTCAGGGGGCTCCTTTGGCTGGAATATCTCATTGGCTTGCTAGGATCACATGTAAGTTTTCCATAGATAGTTGCCTCTCTATGAACATGGTGGATTGGTTTCAGGACCCTCAGAGGATCCTGCCAAGATCTGCTCATGCCCAGGTGTCTTCTATACATTTTTGTGATTCTTAAACCTGACCTATTGCGTTTTCCGCTCTGCTTTAAATCACCATTATAGTTAGTTAACCCAATATAATGCTGTGTGAAATGTTCTTCTTCGTGTTATTCAGGGAGTGATGACAAGAAAGTGCCTGCTCCGTGCAGATGCATTTCTTTTTCTGAGTGTTTTCTGGCTGTAGCTGGTTAAATGTTTACATTTGGGGCCCGTGGACGCAGCCCACACTTCCTGCCTTGCGTATAGAACCCTCTTCACTCTGTGAAGATATGCGTTCTGTGAGGACAAACTTGAGAAGGGGAGTGTCAGATACCCTGTTGTTATTGATGAGCTGACAGGTACAGGGCACTGTCTTGTCAGCCCCCACCTTCCTGTATTGATCAGAGAGGATTATCACCACCCAGGAAGAAATCCTTTCTGTTCAGAGAACAAAGACAGTCCTGGGCCAGGCCTTCTGCCTGAGGACTATAGGGTGCCAAGAAAAAAAAGCAGAAGATGAGGTTTTTAGACATGTGGCCCGTGTAAAAGAGTGTTATGTTTTTTCCCTGTTCACAGCTTCATAGCAAGGAAACTACAGCCCTCTAAATCCTTTCCAGGGTGAAGGAGGATGTAATAGTGTTGATGATAAAGTCGTTTTTATATACCTGTTTTCACTTTGTGAGGCTGTGGTGAAGAAATCCAGGCCGTGGCCACATGCTGGGATTTAATGAGGTTTACAATTGGCAGTGCTTAAAGAGCATTAGGGTAATGTATTTAAACATCAGCTGTTCACAGGCTGAGCTGCTCATCGTTTGTGGAGTGCAGTCGCCATCCGGCAGAGGAGGCCTTTCTGTCGGCTAATGAGCCAAGTTTTCCACCGTGTTACGGTGGACATGCATTTCAGGTAAACACCTGAAATTCATAATCTAGAGAATTAACCAGAGGCATCTCTTTAATTAAAAAAAAAAAAAAAAAAAGCCTTGCTAATCATCAACAGCAGCCAAAGCAAGGAGCTTAAATGCTCTTCGTAGTCATCAGACTCCCAAATTAATCTACCAAAACAAAAGGCCTCATTAACCGCTCTCATTGAATCAGGGTTATTCTCTTTCTCTTTCTGCGGATGTCTGATTAACCCCCTTTCCTTTTGCATTACTCACCGCGTGTTTAATATTTGATGTCTGAAATCATAGGAAGGGGGTGCATGCAATGTGGTGGCTAGACACTGTCTACGAGGAGTAAATTCAAAAGAATTTTTAAAAAGGTTGGTATTATGTTGCTGATGCATTTGAAAAATCTTTAGGAATGTCAGATGCCTGGGTTGTATTTTTCTTTTTAATTCCAGAAAGGGTTGATTAGCGACTGGGTACTGATTTCACATCTCATTCATATGTGCCTGCCCCTCCCCCACCACCTCCTCTACTGCTCCAAGCCCTCTTTGGGAGAGTTTTGTTGAAAGGACAAGAAATGGACATCGTCAGAGTGGGGGAAGGGAAGGTCACAGGGGTTTCTTTTGCGTATAGACTGCTAAGGGGAGGCATGCTGACAGACAGGACTCTGGAAGGTGGAGAGAATCGATCCTGTAGGTAGGAAAGGGAAGACAATTGGCTCTAGACTAAGAGATTTGCTTCTTGTGAGAACATGGGGAGATCTAGAGCAGCAGTGCTCAGAGTGTGCTCAGTGGACCCCTGGAAGCTCAAGGACCTCAGAAGCCTGGGAGGTCAGAACTGCTCCTGCACAGATATACAAGTGCAGCCTACTCTTATTACAGCTGCGATGTTTGAGCAGGTGTCTCTAAGGCTGAAGATGGCTAACTTGCTAGTTTTGCCACCAGTTGTGGGTGTCCCCAAATTCCTGCTGAAACCTGACCCCAACCAACAACTATGAATTTAAGAGGTGGGGCTTTCAGGAAGTGGCTAAGTCAGTGGGGCTATGTCTCCTGGATGGGGTTAGTGATCTTATAAAAAAAGGCTTGAAGGAACCTGTCCACTCCTCCCACCGTGGGAGAAGGTACCAACCGTCTGTGTGGAACAGGTCTCTTCTAGACACTAAATCTACTGGTGTCCCTTAATCTTCCAGAATTGTGAGCAAAATGTTTCTGTTGTTTAGCAGTGTGAATGAAGTGAGTCGTCATTGTCTTCTTTACCACATAGTAACAACAACAGCAATAATATTTTTTGCTTCAGAAGGTTCGTGAAGTATAAAAGTTACTGACCTCTTAAATTCTTGAACATACACTGGGTGACTAAGTAGGAAGTACACATAAGAATTTACATACTTATACTTTGATAGTTGAGAGAAAATGATCAGTTAATAGCTGAATTAAATTTTTATAGAATTTTTTTACCCCAAGAATAAATTATTTAAAATAATTAAGTTTTTTTTTCATGTGACAGATTCCCGATATTAAAGATTTTCTTAATGTTACTGGCAATAACTAATGAAATTAGCTTTTTAAATGTGGTAATGAGCCATCCCCAATGTTTGGAAGATCTACATAACTTCAGGGGAGAGTATTTTCAGTTGCTCAGAAAGAAACCCAGACGCATAGAGGATCTACCCAAGCCGTCAACACACGTGGGTTTTTCTACTCAAGCCATCAACACGTGTGGATTTTTAAAGTAACAGTGGGGAAAGGTCCACAGAGCTTCCACTAATCCCTAGGAAAGGTTTACGTGTTGATGCTGGTGTTAGAGTGAAGAATAACATCCCAGGTCCTGAAAGGCCCTTACAACCCGACTTTCTTTTCTTAGTGTGAATCCGTATGAGCCTATAGTGTTTCATAGTCATCAAAACAGCTTATCTCAGCCGGGTGTGGTGGCGCACGCCTTTAATCCCAGCACTCGGGAGGCAGAGGCAGGCGGATTTCTGAGTTCGAGGCCAGCCTGGTCTACAAAGTGAGTTCCAGGACAGCCAGGGCTACACAGAGAAACCCTGTCTCGAAAAACCAAAAACAAACAAAACAGCTTATCTCTACAGATTGAATGCAGTAGTTTTCGACTGAGGTGTTAAAAATTTTTTCAGATAGAAACATACTTTTTCACTAAATTGTTTTGTTTAAAACTATAGATATCTTTGAAATATTTATATGACCGTTTTATAGATTTCTTTAGTGGAGTAATAGACACACTTAAAACTTCTCAGATTTGATTTCTCATAGTGTGGCAGATATGGTTCTTATAAATTAAAGCTTTGTGGGGTCCAAGAAATCTATAGGCTGCTGAGTTGCCCTAGGACAGCTTGGATGATTGCTGACCTAGGGGAAAACTGGGAAGGAGGGTAGAGAGCAGAGGTCTGTACTGGGGCCTGCTGGGTAGATTTAGAAAGGACTTTCCTTCTGATTTCAGTGATGGGGGAGGGGGGGGTCCTGGAAATCCAGGAGTGGGAGGTGTGGGTTGAGATATTGGTTGTTTGTGGAGAGAATGACACACTAGAGTCATCTTGACTAGGATCAGTGGATAAGGGAACAGCAAGACTTGACAGAAGCCATCTGAGGCCCCAGCCGGGACTATCATAAGACTGAACCTGAGACCAGTGAGTGTATGCACTGAGAAGACCAGTGAGTGTATGTACTGAGACCAGTGAGTGTGTGCACTGAGACAGACCAGTGAGTGTGTGCACTGAGACAGACCAGTGAGTGTGTGCACTGAGACCAGTGAGTGTGTGCACTGAGACCAGTGAGTGTGTGCACTGAGACCAGTGAGTGTGTGCACTGAGACCAGTGAGTGTGTGCACTGAGACCAGTGAGTGTGTGCACTGAGACCAGTGAGTGTCTGCACTGAGACAGACCAGTGAGTGTGTGCACTGAGACCAGTGAGTGTCTGCACTGAGACCAGTGAGTGTGTGCACTGAGAAGACCAGTGAGTGTGTGCACTGAGACCAGTGAGTGTGTGCACTGAGACCAGTGAGTGTGTGCACTGAGAAGACCAGTGAGTGTGTGCACTGAGACCAGTGAGTGTGTGCACTGAGACCAGTGAGTGTGTGCACTGAGACCAGTGAGTGTGTGCACTGAGACCAGTGAGTGTCTGCACTGAGACCAGTGAGTGTGTGCACTGAGACAGACCAGTGAGTGTCTGCACTGAGACCAGTGAGTGTCTGCACTGAGACAGACCAGTGAGTGTGTGCACTGAGACCAGTGAGTGTCTGCACTGAGACCAGTGAGTGTGTGCACTGAGAAGACCAGTGAGTGTGTGCACTGAGACCAGTGAGTGTGTGCACTGAGACCAGTGAGTGTGTGCACTGAGAAGACCAGTGAGTGTGTGCACTGAGACCAGTGAGTGTGTGCACTGAGACCAGTGAGTGTGTGCACTGAGACCAGTGAGTGTGTGCACTGAGACCAGTGAGTGTGTGCACTGAGACCAGTGAGTGTGTGCACTGAGAAGACCAGTGAGTGTCTGCACTGAGACCAGTGAGTGTCTGCACTGAGACAGACCAGTGAGTGTGTGCACTGAGACAGACCAGTGAGTGTCTGCACTGAGACCAGTGAGTGTGTGCACTGAGACCAGTGAGTGTGTGCACTGAGACCAGTGAGTGTATGCACTGGTTGTCCTTTTCATAACGTGAACAGAAGCAGCTTATTTCTTCTGTTGGGAAGGAAGACAGATGGAAGGACTTATTTTTGTTTGTTTCAGGAGATAGCACCTATTTGTTAGGGAGGATAAAGGAGATGAGCCTCTGACGGGCTGTGGTGGCAGGAGCTGGAGGCATAGTGCACTCACAAGTTGACCGGTCAGCATGTAGAATGATAGTAGAAGCTCAGACGTGGTTGCCACCTTCGAGGTATGCCACAGTTACTCAAGCTAGGTAGTCAGTCAGTCAACATCCCAAAGGTTCCATGACCTTCCAAAACGGCATCCCTCCACCCCCAACCTGGTGACCAAGTGTTTAAACACACAAGTCTGTGGGAATCATTCCACCTTCAAACAAGATAGTAAGTAGTGCTAGTCGTTTCCTTAAAGTTTAGCTGTTCCAGCCCTGGCATGGATTTGGGTATAGCAAGGGTTGAGGTCTTTCCTGTAAAAAAAATCTAGAGTACAGGATATTTCATAGAGGTATGGGACACATAGGGAACAATTTTAATATAGTATATATTTTCCGGGTTTTTTTTTTTTTTGGCAGGGAGGGCTATGACTGGGCATTGAACACAGGACCTTGTGGGTGCTAAGCAAACACTCCATCTCTGAGCTACACCCCCATGTGGATTTATTTTCTGTAGGGGGCAAAGTGAATGTTGGGGACAGAGAACTTAGATGTGATACTGAAGTGTCGCCTTAATGACTTACATTGTTCAGTGTGGATGGAAGTTGCTGAGGTTGGGGCACAGAGGGAGAGAGCAAGAAAATGAAAAGACAGTGCTTGCAAAGCAAGAAGCAAAACATTGAGATTAAGGAGTTATTGGTACTGTTAAAAGTCTAGTTATGACCATGGACTGGGCAGCTAAGAAGAGGGAGAAAGAGATCCTAGCAAAAGCGCACCGATGTGACTCGGAGGGCCTTGGTGTGGGGAGTGTCCGGGTTTTAAAGAATCAATAATGCATTGCAACTACTCTGATTCGAAGGTTAATATATCAAAAATTTTGAGGACTCAGGTTGGAGTGGAGTTGGAGTCAGTGCTGGTCTGGCCCCTAAAAAAGATGGATGCAGAGGGGAGCTGAGGGTGATGAGGTGTTAGAAACAAGGAGGGAGGGTGCTGAGAGCCACAGTGGGCTGTAGCGATTCCTCCGGGCCGCACACACTGGAATAGCAATACAAACTTATAAAAGCAAGGCAAGCAAATGTAAATACTGTTACATAAAGCTAGTCACGCGTCTGTTTCTCGGCCATTGTCAGTGTTAGAGCAGGATGGCACAGTTGCTTCATTAAAAATGACCTTCAGTGAAGCTGTGAGGAGGAGGTCCTGAAGCCAACTGCTCTGGTTTGCATGTGTCCCCCAAAGCTCATGTGCTGGAAATGTAAACCCAAGGTGACAGTATTGAGGGGCGGGCTCCTGAAGCATGGGACTCTCTGGAGTGGGCTAACGATGCTAGCATGGGAAGGTGGTTTTCATAAAATGATCAAACTGGCCTTCCCCGCCTTGTTGGTGTGATGCCATCTCATATATTAGAATGCAGCAGAGGCCTTAACAGGCGCCCCTCCCCCTCCTGTCCACAGCCTGCAGCACTGGAAGTACAAATCTGCTGTTTATAGATGGCCCAGTGCCACAGCTGCACAAAAGATGGAAACCACTAGGAAATTTAGGGCTTATTAACATTCCCTCTGGTTCATGAGTCACCTCCCAGAATAAACTGTACACATCCGGCTTTAGTAAGACCTGAGTTGCAATCTGATGTGAAAGTTTGAGGGTTATTGGTTTTGAGTAGAAAAAAGGTAAGAGCTAAAAGCTCTTTCTGCCTCAGCCTCCCAAGTGTTGGGCTTTTAGCGGTATATCCCTTTGTCTAGCCTCTTAATCTTTTTCATGAGCAGTAGTATAGAAACTTAGCTGACAAGTAGGTTGCCATTAACTTTGACTGCCTACGATCGAGTGGGTGGAGGTGAGTTTTCAGCTCACGTTAAGAGCTCTAACTCACAGATAAAATTACATTGATCCACTAAATTCAAAGTAGTTTTATCTCGTTAGTCCTCTTTCTCTCTTTCATTGAAAATCCTGGTTGCTGGCAGCCTTCATGTAACTGCACCTTTGTGTTATGCAGATGGTCAAAACAGTGACACCTGTGTGGCTTCTAACACTTAGATATTGAATGAAGATTAAGATTTCTTTTCAGCTGTTTGTGCTTATACTGTATTCCACGAAATGTCCACAGTTAAAGCATTGCGTTCTAGAGCATTTGAAATAATCCATTGCTCTGTGCATTTTGCCACTGGGTTGATAAATGGTTAGGTCCATTCGTTTCAGTTTGTTTTCAATTTTTAGGCATTCTTTTCTTTCTTTCTTTCTTTCTTTCTTTCTTTCTTTCTTTCTTTCTTTCTTTCTTTCTTTCTTTCTTTCTTCCCTCCCTCCCTCCCTCCCTCCCTCCCTCCCTCCCTTCTTTCTTTCTTTCTTTCTTTCTTTCTTTCTTTCTTTCTTTCTTTCTTTCTTTCTTTCTTTCTTCCTTCCTTCCTTCCTTCCTTCCTTCCTTCCTTCCCTCCCTCCCTCCCTCCCTCCCTCCCTCCCTCCCTCCCTCCCTCCCTCCCTCCCTCCCTCCCTTCTTTCTTTCTTTCTTCCTTCCTTCCTTCCTTCCTTCCTTCCTTCCTTCCTTCCTTCCTTCCTTTCTTTCTTTCTTTCTTTCTTTCTTTCTTTCTTTCTTTCTTTCTTTCTTTCTTCTTTGGGGGTGGGGGGTCTTTGGACTTAATTACCTTTTTTTGTATGTAAAACATATGGTCCCAGAGTCCAGACTGTGACACAGAAGGAATGTCTGCTGGGAAGCCTGGCTTGCTTCTGCTCTCCCCTGAGTGCCTTCCTCTCTGGAGTCTTTCCTGCCACAGAATGCTTCTCTTCCTCAATAAGTGAGCTGATGCTAATATTCGCATTTACGCTGGCTTCTTAAACAGAACAGGCAGCTAATAAATGATCTTTCTCCATCCCTTCCCCACAGACACACACTCTAGCAAGAATATGCATTTGTGTGTGAATTACATCCTCCAAAGACAGTCAGTAGTTAGTAGAGTTTTACTATGTGGAATCAGCTCTTAGTATGGTCCCCTGAGCTGCCCCTCTGTCTTGCCTGTGCTGCCTGGAGCCTGAGGAGAGCCATTGCGGTTGTGGTAGTTTCTGTTCTGAGACCACAGGAGATCTGTGAACTGGCACACAGGCTCAGGACCGCCGTGAGTACGGGATCCTGTGCCCGAGTACAAAGCTGGATAGGGTGCTATGTCTGTAATGCCAATGCCAGGAAGGCAGAGACAAGGTTTCTTAGGCTTGCTGGTTACCTAGTCTCCATGAACATCAGTGTAGGTTAGTCTAAGCTCTAGGTTTAGTGAGAGACCCTGTTTCAAAAAAGATGTGGAGAAGGATTGAGGAGGGCACCCAATGTCCTCTGACTTTTACTGGTGTATAAGCCTTGCACACAGATGATACACTTGAAAACGTGCGCGCGCGGGCGCGCGCACACACACACACACACACACACACACACACACACACACACACACACAGAGTAGCTCTCCATCTGTGGCGAGTCTGTGTTGCAGCTCAAGTGCTCAGCTTAGAGACCATAATCTTCTCTTTTGCTCTTAAGTATTTGTTCCATTCAAGCCTTGGTAATTGAATAATGCCCACCATACTAGGAGCAGGCCCATCTAGGAAGATGACAGTGTTATCATTAGATACACCTCAAAGCAGTGTTTTGTCTTGGGTCCCCATTATCCTAGTCAAGTTGATATAAAAAACAATCAGTTGTTAGAGAGAAACATGGACACAACATGACACGTACTGAATTGCTCTTCAGAGGTGCTCAAATGTGCCCGTATTTGTATTTGTGCACCAAACACTTCTTAGGGTTGCTTTGATGTTTTGTTTCTTTCTGTTTTTGTAACATACATGTATGTTTGTATGTATGTATGTATGTATGTATGCATGTATATAACTTCTGATAACTCCTGCCATCAGGCATAATGGCTCTTTCTCATAGGAAAAGCATTGCAGAGTGGAAGTAACGGTAGTGGTAGCAGACACAGCATTTGCCTTTTACTAGGTCTCTTAAAACCTCTGAGACTTTAGGCAAGTGCCCTGCTCTCTCTGAGCCTGTGGTGGCACTGAGAAGATTGTGCTACCTCCTGCTCTTTGGATGCTTGATGGGTGCTACCCAGGGAATGACATCTGTGGGTGTTCCGTTACCTTCCACTTCAGTTGACTCAGAGATACGATTCCCCTCTTCCTTCCCCAGTTCCTGCTATGGCCACATCTTCTACATCTCCCTGATTGTGAGGGTCCTTCTACATGATTCTTAGAGCCTTTCTTTCACATAAAGAGCAACAGTCTTTCCTGATATACCCACTGCCTGCCAGCTTCTGTCTAGCTTCTCCTTCTGTAGCTCTCAGCTACAGTTAATTTCTCTGCCCATTCATTCTTCACCACTCTCTGCAAGTTTCCCTTGTTGCTGGACTGAATTTGCCCTTGTTAAGTAGCACGTCGAACTCCAATGATCATATTAGCCTGCAGGTCAGCATGGGTGATCCATCATCCCTTCTTGGACCACTTTCTCTCTTTACTCTCAGCACACCTTGCTTGCAGCTTTCCTCCAGTCTCTCTGCCTGCTCCATCTCAGGCTCCATTTTTCTGGTTTTTCTCCATCTCCTTAGTTTTCACTCATACTTTCTGGGGTTTGTTTTTCTATGTCACATCTTAAATACTGAATACTTTCTACTTCAGTCCACTTAACTATAGTTCTTTTGAGGCTCCTGTCCTGTTCCCAGCACCCCTGCAAGGGACCCAACTTGGGAGCCCATTGAGGATGTTTCGTCCTGACATCCCCAGCACATCCTTGCTAATTGTTCATCTATGGTTTATATTTGCTTAGTTCCTGCCTTCTATAGACGTAAATGCAGCAACTTCTCCTCATTACACATCATGGTTCAGGCTATTAATTTCAAATTAGTTTTTAGATTCATTAACAGTGGTAGTTTTTTGTTTTTCTTCAGAAACAAACTAGCCAAGCCTTGAAAGGACTGGAGAGCTGAAATGCAGTTCAAGTTTTGATCGAGAGTCTGCCTGATTTGGTACTGGATTTACTTTTAAGACAGGGAGTGAAGAGTCCTTACCATCAGGAAGGGGGAAAAAGCATAAAAAGGCTGAGGTGTCTCCTCTGTAGAACCTTTATCTAGGGAAAGCTACAGAGCCTTGTAGCTTAATTTACTTTGCAAAGATAGCGGGAAGCATACTCAACAGCTTCGACTGCTGCTCATGCTGGGGCTGCTCAGCATTGTAGTTGCTGGCCTTGAGGAAAGCGACATCATTAGAAACGCTGGTGAAGTAATGCATAGGTAGTGAGGGGTGGGGCTGAGCACACGTGTCAGGTGGGCAGCCGCATTTCCTCCTTCTCTTCTTTAGCCTTCATGGAATAAAATAAAATGGAAACTTGAATAGACCCAAGTTTAAGACAGTCCTAATAAACTCTTGTGATGCTTTTAAATGAAATCTACATCTCAGGGTGACCCCTGTTATAACCAGAGATTCTCATATCATTTTGTTGAGATTCTTTGTGTAATAAAACATAATTTTGTGTGGAAAATTCACACTTTGGGGCCCAGATTTCTGTCAATCTTAAAGCAAACTTTGTTCCTGTAGTGAAATGATAATCCTTCCGAGACCTAGGAGCAGAGTAGAAGGAATGTTTTCTTTATTGTGAACTTTAGGTAAAAATCTAGAAATAACTACTTAATCAGAATTTTATAAACATAAAACCACTTTTTAATTTCACTTTTCATTCCTAATTTATTTTTTAGGTTGTTGGGCTACCCTTCCCAGCTGTTCCAGCAGATGCAGTTCAGCTTTGACTTGATTTAAAACTAGCTTGTCCTGTGACACCATTTTGGGGGGCGTGGCCATAGCTCCATCTGACTTGGTTGGGTCCTATACTCCTTGGCTGCATTTTGTTCAGAGGTGTATTTATCTTTGTAGTAAGTTTGTTCCTCCTTTTTCCATTAATTAATTAATTGATTAATTGATTAACTTTACATCTGAATTGCAGCTTCCCCTCCCACCTCTCCTCACAGTCCCTCCCTCTCATCTCTTCAACAGTTTGTTTCCTATTAATTGCTTTGTAGAAACCTCCATGCAAAGTAGATACTTTGGTATCTTTCTTTTGGTATCTCTTTACAATGCAGTGACAGAGAAAAAATCGTGGTTGTGGGTAGGCTTAGAGGTTGAGTTTATGTGTAATCAAGATCTGTCTCAAAAGCCACATCACTCTGCGATTTGGGAGGGGTAGGCCAATTGGGAAGAGGTGTCTGTGCAATCCGAGACAGTTTGTAGACACAGATGCTTGCTCCTGGTGCCCTAGGGTGACTTTTTTTTTTTAAAAACATATTATGCAGAACGGCTACCTGTATTAAGTAAGGCATTTTTCTAGAACACTCTGCACAAACCAGTTATTCCTGTAATTGAAACTATATGGTGCTTCACTACATTTTGAGTATTTAAAAATTTTAACTATGTGAGATAATTGAGATGAATTAGTTTCATTATGTTAATGATTTCAGAATGTGTCTGCATTGGGAAATAAGTTGTCCACCTTCAGTGCGTGCAGGTTTTGGGAGTCAGTTATGCCTCGGTCCATCGAGAAGCATGCTTTAGGTGATGCACGAAACAGCTCACACGTTCTATTTGCTTAGAAACCTCTTGCTATCTAAGCACGGTCTTTAAATTTCTTTTGTTGCTGAAGGTGGGGGCACCCTCTCTTTCATTCCTGTTAGAAAAGAATGTAACACTTTCATAGGAGAATTAGTAGGTTTTTCTTTCTTTGCAACTTGGAGTAAATTGAAAGCACCTCAGCCTTCTCTGTTTACCTGGGATGCTATGACAGTGCTGATGAGAACTATTGTCCCTGAAACGAAGTCTCATTTTTCATTTGACCAGAAATTTGTACAAATTCAGCTTAGGATCAACATGTACCCACTTTTTCATGTTCTTAGATATAGAAAATCATAATCTGTTTTAAACTTACTGTAACTGATGGGACACTTGTTTACATGGGTAAAATGACTCTATGCAAGTCGTATATTGAAGTTCATGTTAATGTTTGCTATTTAATGACACCTAATGATATTCAATGAAGGGTTATGCTGAACTGGAGAGAAAATGTGTTACCCAGGCAACTGCCTCTGGCAGGCTAGAGACTCGGGCATATGGCTCTATAGTACACATTATTTCAGCATCTTTAAGCATAAAGAACCACACATGTAATTGACTGTGAAAAATTACTGCTCAGTTACTGTATTGTATGGTCACAATAGAAGTAAATGAATACGTCATTGTTGTTGGAACAAGTCTGTTGGGAATCACTCCTAGACTCTACTATTTAAGAAGCAAAAATACAATAAGAAGAAAATAGCTGGTTTAATTAACATGTAAAAATTGGGTTAATTTGAATTCAGCTGGCGCAGCAGATATGAATGTGGGATTTGGGGTGGTGTTCTGGCTTTTTGTCCACACCATGCTTCGCTGTTTGGTGTTAGGGGCTTTCCTGTCATTTAGAGTCTGCTTTGCCTGGGGTTTCTATTACGTCACAGCAGAAGGGAGCTTGGTGCACTTTTATCCCAAACATAGAAGTTACAATCGAATGAACGAAAATGCTAAAATATTTGTAAGCAATTAAAAAATGCTTCTCATGGGAGATCGGTGTAACTTGATTTAATATGTCGAAGCATGATTTCAGTTGATGCTTATTATTTATACTGTGTAAAGCTGAGTGAGGAAACAGAAACTCACCATTGGTAGAGGGAAAACCAGAACAGAACAGAACAGAACAAAACCCAACCCACCCATCAACCAAAAAATCCCAGCCTATTTGCCCTTGTGACTTCCTGTGTGAGCTTAGGGGACTTTTTATTAGTTTTAGAGTATTGTTTTAATTATTATTACTTGAGTTCAGACATTCAGAAAAATCCACTGAGAACAGCAGTCAGTGTCTTCCAATAAAACTCATCCTGCTCAATTTTGATTTTTGTTAAATGCTGTTTGAGCAGAGGCACAACCGTCTTGTACTGAAATTCTCCATGAAGAAAATCACTGCTCGGTGGGCCGCACCTGACTGAGAGCCTTGGCCGTTTTAGGAGACTGCTTCTAAGAGGCCCAGGGAGCTGCAGTTTGCTGAGCTAAGAGTTTGCAGCCTGTGCTCTGCATGTTGGTTGGTCTGCTCTCTGTGCATTTCAAAGGACTGGTTAGTCAGAGTTCATCTGGGTACAGGAACAGCCTCAGCCGGTACACCAGTGACCATGGAAAAGCTCCTCGTGTCCCTCCCTGCCTTCCCACTTGAGCTGCTCCGTCCCTACTGTATTCTTTCTCCCTCGTTTGTTCGCCCTTCACTGCCTGACCACTCCATTTTTGGAGGGAAGGCAAGACAAGAACCGGAGACTGGAGAATCAACAGCCTTAGTGGCCACTTAGAGCAGCTGACAGATGGCTCACCTGCTGGCTTTTCAGTGAGTGATTGCTTTTCTGTGCCTTAATCTTCCCATTATCCATCATTTGCTATTTTAATAAAGTCGAAGCCTTCTCAACCAGCCTTAACTAAAGGAGCAGAAAAGATGTGGGAATCAGTGCTTTAAAAACCCTGCAGTTAGGGTAAATCATTATTCCAACAGGCTGCCCAGTTACCCTCCCTCCTTCCTTAGTGTCTTCTTAAAGACAATATAGAAATTAACATAAGGGCTTCGCAGTGAGCTGTTTTTCTTTTTTCTCTACCCTGTTAAGATCAGTACATTTTTTCTTAAAAAACTCTTTGGGTAATCTTAAAATATTAATGTAATATATATACATATATATATTTGTGATATACACTTATCACTCTCAGTATTTATGCAATTGGTATAATGTAATAGGTGATAAGGTAACTTTCCAGGGTTTTTTCAAAAGCATCTTTAAGTTTTTATATATTGTGTGTGACAGTTTGCCTGCATGTATGTATGTGCACCATGTGCATGCCTGATGCCCGAGGCGGCCAGAGGAGGATTCTGAGCCATCTTTCTGGCCCCAAATTTTCAGGTTTTAGAGACATTTTCTACCATTGATGCCTATTTATCTAGAGATGGTGGAGACGGAATTTGCCTCTAGTTTAGAAGGCTTTCGGTGTTCTTTTTTTAGGGTGAAATTGGCCACAGTCAGACCTTTTTTATATCTCAACGTTTGAAAGGTAGAATGTTGGGGATGTGGCTTAGACGTGGAAACAGATTCCGCCAAGACCACTGGGCAGTAGTTACCTAATAGGTAAAGAAAGAGAGGATGGGGTATAAAAATTGAGTTGGCAAGCCGGGCGTGGTGGCGCACGCCTTTAATCCCAGCACTCGGGAGGCAGAGGCAGGTGGATTTCTGAGTTCGAGGCCAGCCTGGTCTACAAAGTGAGTTCCAGGACAGCCAGGGCTATACAGAGAAACCCTGTCTCGAAAAAAACCAAAAAAAAAAAAAAAACCAAAAAAAAAAAAATTGAGTTGGCAGAAGGTATGATTTAGTGTTAACTATCGGCAAAGGAGAACCACGAGAGAGATGAACCATATTGGTCTAAATGCTTGATTACCAGCCTCAGTCATGGAAGCCAATGTTCAAGGTGAAGGCAGGAATGCCATCCCCCCTGGTTGACACTGTCAGTCTGAGTAGCTTGAATGCTACTTGGAGTAGGTGACCTATAAGGCTGTGACCACATAGTTAGGGTTAGCAGTGTAGACGAGTCACTCTCTGTGGTAAGCTCACAGTTACGAAAGTTTACATATTTTTTGCCGTTGTCAACATGAAGGCAGTGATGTATGCAGAGGTGGTATTTATAGGCCAAATTCATGATAGCAACTCAGTAAAATCAGTAATAAAAATCTTTAATAGCTTTTTAGAGCCAGGCAGTAACCTGCCTGATTGAATGGTATGCGATCTGCCAGGTTTCGCTGGAGCCAATGAATTTAAATAGGCCCTTGGCAAACACCCCAGTGAGGTTTGAACCAGAGTTCAGTTGAGCTGTGAGCCAATCACACTGGCCTCCAGCTGGATGAGGCCAAGCCCATGCTGGATCCAGGGTGGACATGGGAGAATTCCCTGAGACCAGAGGATCCCACATGGGGCGGGGGTGGGGGTGAGGGTGGGGAAGACAGGCAAGACAGACACACCCCTCATAGCCTAGGAAAGGAGGCCACTAGGTGGTGAAGCTAAGGTAAGGCTAGAACTCAGTCTAGTCTCCACCTAACTCCTGCTGCCTTGGGACATAAAACCATACAGAGCACCGTTTCTTCTTATGTGCGTGTTTTAAATGTTAAACGTCCACTAAAGCTTGCATATGAATTTGCATAATTAGGGCTGTGACGCCTTCATATGCTCTCTGACCACCAGCCAGCCTGTTAAGTAAGAGTGTGTATGTGTGATCTCCCTTGTCACCTATGTAAGGGGCAGTTCAAATATCCTTGGTGACCTTAAGCCCTTATCAGTCTTCTGACTGCCGCTGTCCCTGCGGCCACAGGCTTCCTGGTGTCATTGAGGGGGACAGAGCCCTAATTGGGCTTCTAGTACATGCTCCTCCAGACTGTCTTTGGCCACATTCTCTCTGCTGCTATCAACTAGAACTGCTTGGTCTATGCGCTATGCGGTACTGGCTCAAGGGATCTTTCTAACTCTGGCAACACATGGCACTCCCCCGCATTCATTTTGCAGCGATGCCATGTGTAGGTACATGGGTATAAAAGTCTTTGAATGGCCCGCCACTCCTTGGCTGTCATCTTACCCTGGGGAGGCTAGCTAGTCTTGGATTTTCTTAGCCCCCTTGCATGGTTCCTGTACACCTTTGTTAACCATTCAGACAAAGCATCCCTGCCTCTCCTCTGAATTGCTTGTTGATTCTCGGTCCCTACAGGCTAGAAGCAGTGGAGTTGGGGCTAATCACACCAGTGAAGAAGAGTATCCGGGCCCGGGGCTCCAGCACAGCTCTCAGGCATCTGTCTTCTTTATTCTTTGCATTTTGTCACCTGGTTCTGGGATGCCCTTTGTGCTCATTGCTTTACCCGCCACTGAAGAGTGGTTCCTTGATTACCCAGATTCTTTTAGTTGTCATCATTTATGTCTAGGACATACATAGCCTAGAGTGGAAACACCCTACCTGTCCAGTGGATTATTTGCAAGGCATTCAAGGAACAGAGCTGGGAAAGCCAAAGAGTTATTAAGAGATGTTAACATTATAAAGCCCATGGCTCTTTACTGGGGAACACAGAGTCAGATGCTGCTGCTGCTGCTGCTGCTGTTGCTGCTGCTGTTGCTGCTGCTGCTTCTTCTCCCTCCTCCTCCTTTTCAGAACCACAGTACTTGCACATGGGTGGTCTTGGAAGCTCTGTTTCTGGACTTAGATTTTACTCTTTCACTTTTATCTCTGCCACTAATCCTGGACAATCGCCTGACTTCTGTTGCAGCTCACAGAAGGGGGTAATAAGCAAAAGTTATTTTTGGGAAGGCCTCTTGTGGTTAGGAATTGGAGTAAAGTGGTAATTGGATTTTGATATGGTGCATTGTCTACACTCAAACTTCCTAAAGTCTGAGCAGATCAGAGCCTCCTGCGCAGCTGTGTAAATTCTCATAGCCGCAGAACTGGCCTGGAGATAGGGCCCGGAGATGATGAAAGGACCACGTGGGGTCTCAGCCTCTGCAGGGCTGGAATGAGCCACAGCAGGGAGGAAGAGGGGAGTTACCCACCTCGGATAATTGAAGCTCCTGTGATACCCCCCCCCAAACCTTTGCTTCTTTTCTCAGTCTTGTCTTCTTGCCTCTCTCTCTCTCTTTCTCTCTCTCTCTCTCTCTCTCTCTCTCTCTCTCTCTCCTCTGCCCCTATCAAGGGGACTTTTGCTGTTTGATTTTGTATAAATTTTAATTTTTTTTTCCTTTTTGCAAAAACCAGTATGGTCTATGTGTTATTGGGAGAGAAATAGAAAATATGAGCAAGAATAAAGAATAAAGCCTTATATTTTAAATAATTCAATGAAAGATATGCACAGTTAACACTTTGATAGGCATGGTTCAGATTTTGTTCAGAATTTGTGCTTATATAAATATTTTTGTTTATTTTTAGCAAAATGGAGTAACTTGGCTTTGTTATCTTGTTTTTAGTTTTAGAGTATTTTTTGATTATGGCTATTTTGGGGAATGTGCGTGTGAGTATATGTATGAATGCATGTGCTGAGGGCACAGGATAACCCTGTATGAATCTCTTGGGCTTGGAGCAAACACTATCAACGTGTTGAGCTCACTGGAGCTGGGTTTTTGAGTTAGGGTGTCTCACCCTATAGCTCAAGCTATCCTGGGATTCCCCGTAGAGTTCAGGCCAAGATCCTCCTGCCTTGGGCTCCTAAGTGCTCAGGTGGCACACAGGTACCAACAGGCCCTGCTAATGGAGTCAGTTACTTCACATCATGTTTAAGTGATTTTTAACTTAATGCCATGGGTTTGTTTATATCATTTTTGGTGGGTAGGTAGTACTGTATATATAAAAGTTCTTTTAGTAAACCTAGCACATATTGTATGTTGAGTTTTTGCTTTGACTTTTTGTTTTGTTTTGTTTTTAGTTTTTTTCGCTAATATCAATGTGTGTTCTGTGAGGCTTCCTAAGAGTAAAAGCTTGTATACATTCACTAACTTTTCTCCTATGATAAATCCCTAGAAGTGAGATTATGGTGTCAAAGAATGTGCTGGACAGTTTTAGGTCAACTTGGCACATCTAAGAGGAAGAAACCTCAATTAAGAAAATGCCTCCATAAGATCCGGCCATAGGCAAGCCTGTAGAGCAATTTCTCAATTAGTGATTGGTGTGGAGGACCCAGCGATTGTGGCTGGTACTGTTCCTGGGCTGAAAGTCCTGGGTTCTTTAAGAAGGAAGGCTGAGCAAGCCATGGAGAGCAAGGCAGTAAGCAGCACCCCTCCATGGCCTCTGCATTAGCTCCTGCCTCCAGATTCCTGCCCTGTGTGAGTTCCTGACCTGACTTCCTTCAGTGATGAAAAGCAATGTGGAAGTGTCAGTCAACAAACCCTTTTCCTCCTCAACTTGCTATGGTCATGGTGCTTCATCACAGCAGTAGAAACTGTAACTATGACAAAGAATAATGACATTTTAAGACTTTTGTTCTGTTTCCAAATTGTCCTTAAGAGATGAGTACTTGCCGGGTGGTGGTGGCGCACGCCTTTAATCACAGCACTTGGGAGGCAGAGGCAGGCAGATTTCTGAGTTCGAGGCCAGCCTGGTCTACAGAGTGAGTTCCAGGACAGCCAGGGCTACACAGAGAAACCCTGTCTCAAAAAACAAAAACAAACAAACAAACAAACAAAAGAGATGAGTACTTGATATTGGATGCCTTTCTTTGTCATCTAAGCCTCTCTGGTTCTTTTGATCCTACCAAGACATCCTTACATCTGGTCCTTTTCCTTTCAACTCATTTGCATATTATGGACTTGTCAATAAAACTATCAGGCCTTGGCTACTAGCTCCGATGTGCGCACTGCAGCTCTTCATACTTGCCTACCCCACGTACATGAGCAAGCTGATTCCCTGGGTGCCTCTCCATCGAGGCCTTGCTTCTTTGGCTCCTGGCTTACTTGCTGCTCCTCTCGTGTGCCCATCTTGGGGTGTAGAGAATAACCCCTTTCATCCCTGTGTCCTCAGCACTTGCCTCTGCCTACCTCACAAGCAAGGAGGCATAGAAGCCATGCCACAGTGTGTCCCCCACTTCCCAGCTTTGTGCTTCATCTCACCTCAGCTCTGCCACAGACAGGCTCATAAACCAGAACAGTGGATTCTACATTCTTTTAGCATGTGCCAATTAAAACAGAAATGGGGCTCCATTTTGACCTGTTCAGATGCAATCCATATTTCAAACTGATTTTTTAAAAGATTTATTTACAAACGATTGTGTGTGTTTGAATGTCTTGCCTGCATGTGTGTGCACCATGTGGGGGTGTGGTGAGCAGGAGGTTAGAAGAGGCCATCAGATCGCCTGGGACTGAAGTTACCGTTGGTTGTGTGCTGCTATGTGCGTGCTGGGAATTCAAACCCTTGAATGGGACAAGAGTGACAGATATTTTAGCCCCCAAGCCGATCTTGCCTGACTCAATCTCTTCTTATACCCAGTTCCTCTTGGGCCGAGTGTTTTACAATGGTACACAGTGTCTGGGCTGTTTCATCTGGACTTTAAAGCAGCTATACAGTTGCCACAGTTGTAAGTGGTTGCAAAGAACAGTGGCTCTGATGCTCTAGAAATTCCAAATGACATGCTAGAAAAATGCTCTGGTTATTTAGACAGACACCTATTGTCCCCTAAGCTGTGTAGCCGAGTCATGAGATGTCACTTCTGTGTTTCCACATTCATTGGCTGGGTCCTACTGTTAGCTGTGAGTTAGTGCAGACGTAGAATACCTCTCAATATTGGTGGTTCTAGAGTTACTAAGAGTTAGGTGGGTATTTTAAAGGGCATCTGTTATACTGAAAGAAGGTTTGGCAGTAGGGGGAGGTGGAAAAGGAGCACAGCAGCCAGGTCTGAACTTGATGAAGCTTGTATTCTTCCTTATAACTTATGTTAATACCCATTAAACCTGTAAAGTAAGGTTGAAGCAGTGTTTATATGAAAATATAGATGTTTGTGGAAACCATTCTGTAAGTGAATATAGTACTGTGTAATTATTCCCATGGCCTTCTAGTCAGATTACCTGGAAAATCCAGAATGATCTTGATGAACAATAGTACATTATGATTTCATGGTTCCTCTGTATACCTCCTACATAGAGGTATAATGCTTGTATCTAATAGGATTACCAAATTACATACCTTTTTGGTATCAGTAACATGCCTAAAATACCAGTCTTTACTGGCCAGTTATGGTTTTGAAGTGACATTAAGACGGCAGAGAAGAACCTGTTAGAGTCTTATAGAGTCTCCGGGCTTTTAAATCATCTGGAAGCAGGCGAGATGCTCTTTTTGTTGAATTTTAAGCCTTCTCCAGTCCACAGAGCAAGAGCTTCTTTTCTACACCCCACACAGTGTGGCTCTCTTGATGAGCTTGGTGCCTTTGCAGGCTGATTTAACACTGTGCTTGCTGGCTGGCTCAGCACAATAACCACCCTCCTCCTGCTGCCCAATTGGCCTTCCCCTGGTGAACAGACAGGGTGGATGCAGAGCTTCTGGTAACTTCCCAGCAAGTGAGGGGCCAAGGAGTGACGCACACAGCGAGGAGGAAGCAGACAGAGACAGTTACCCCACTCCCTGTCGTCCTTTGGGAGGGAGGGGCTGAGTTCCTCAGAGGTGTCCTCTGTTAGAACATTCTAAGGAGGATCACCAGAGCTGTTTATCACAGTTTCAGCCCAGCCTTCCGTAACTTACCCCTTCTCACCCAGTTCTTTGTTTCCGATCTTTGCTTCTCTATTATGTGTTCTCAGGCACTGTAACCAAGTACTAAAATTGGTATGTCGTAAACTTTTCCAAAGTTTAACTTTTTTTTTTTTTTTGGTTTTTCGAGACAGGGTTTCTCTGTGTAGCCCTGGCTGTCCTGGCACTCACTTTGTAGACCAGGCTGGCCTCGAACTCAGAAATCCGCCTGCCTCTGCCTCCCAAGTGCTGGGATTAAAGGCGTGCGCCACCACGGCCGTCTAGTTTAACTTTTTATGCCCTGGATGGTGGAAGGCATGAAGGTTGCTGGTGAGGCTCTTCTATCCTGGAGAAAATGAGAGAGAATCTGCTCTGTGCCTTTCTCCAGCTCCTGGAAGATGGGGCTGGTGTGTCGGCAATCTCTGGTGCTCCTTGACTTAGTGTAGACCCATAACTATGACCTCTTCCTCTATCCTCACACAGTGTTTCCCTCACCCCTGTCCATGTGTGTCCAAGATTCTAATCATTAGGTCAGCTCTGCATCCTACCCCAGTAGCTCCTCATCTCAGCTAACCATAGTGGCCAGAGCCCTTGTCCAGGTAAGCTCATACGCTAGGCACCATTCATTCCATACCCCCATCATCCAAACTGCCTGCACTCAGGTGATAGCATCACGGAACTGCAGAGCTTCTTCTCCTCCAAAGCTCCCGTGGTCATTGTCCTTTGGTAGTGTTTCTGTCACCTCACTCAATTCACAGTTTACAGGGAGGCATGGGAGGTTCCTGGTTTCCATCCTTTGGCTTCTCCTCTGACATTGCCTCCTGACTAGCATGGTCACTGTGTGGCCCCAGCTCATGTCTTAGTTCTGTCCTCTATTCCGGCTTCCACAAGACCCTATGTGGCTCAGACCTACTCAAGCCTACCACTACTTCTGTCCTTTAAATTCATTCTCTTCATTGGTCCTTCGTAAACAGAAATATCACCTTGATTTTAATCTAAAAACCTTGGGTGATGTCGGTGACCCACAGAGGTCCATCTCCTGACTTGGACGTTTGGTACAACTCAAACAGGTCTCTGGCTCTTCACCATGTCCTCCGTATGCAGTTTGATCTGCTGCCCCCCCTGTGTGGGATATCCATGTTGGCCTGTCCTCTCTCCAGGTCTCCTCAGATGGACAGCTAGTCTACCCCCTCTGTAGTACAAAATGCCAGAGGCCAATAAATTTCAGTTTGTTTCTTCAAAAGTAGAAGGAGTTTGAGATAAGTGATCTCTAAAATCTAATTGCTTTTAAAATGTATGTTTTAAATACCATGACTTGTTGAAGCCCTTTCAAGTTCTTCTGTGGCAAAAAAAAAAAAAAAAAGTACCCTTCATCGGACTCCTTATGCATTATTTTGCTTGCTTTTTATGCACAACTCTTGTACTCACCAGGTTATGTGTGCTCTGACTGTCTCCTGACTTTAGCCAAGAATGCTTGAGTCCTGCCTATTCCCCTTCCCATCCCCCACCTTGCCCTGGTGTGTTCCAGTAAGACCTATTCTGGACACGTATTCTCTTGAAATGCTTGTTATTCCTGAACGTCCAGCCTGTTCCAAAAGATGTGTTTTGGGGAGATGCTGCACGGGACACACTCGGAGTTTTCCTTGCTTTGTAGCATTGTGCTGACATTCTAGGAAGCAACTAAGTCAGCTTTGTAGAGCAATGTATTTCTCTATAGACGTTTCAGGGGAATTACTGTTCTGAGAAACATGGAAAGACTCTGATTTTCTTCTCCCACAGCCTCCAGAGACTTGGACTGTCCCAGTAGATTACTGAAATATTTGAACCTATTACAACATAGACCTTCGTTCCTAGGAAGTCCTTTTGGAGCCCTTTCCTCTGTGCGAGTTCTGGCATGTGGCCTGTCATGCTCTTCCTCAAGCGTGGGATCGATCACGTGACATTCCTCAGCATTCTCACTCTCTGCTTTTTATGCAGAAGGACGTTGTGGCCTTTTCCTGCCTTTAAGGCCGCCTCTGGCCCTCTAGCACACTATTCTTTTATGTGCTTCATCCTCCAGGAATAAATCAATTACAATTCCCGTTTTCTTGTGCATGCCCTCGCTCATCTCCCTGAGCAGCTGAATTTGTCCTCCCTTTTTAAGGTCCATTTTTTGTTTCACTTCCATCACAAAGCTTTTTGTACAAAAATATTTTAATGAGTGTGTGTGTATTTGTGTGTGTGTGTGTGTGTATTCGCACACATGTGGGTGAGAGCCCAGAAGAGGCCATTGGATCCTTTGGACAAAAAGGCCATGGAGAGACGCTTGATGTGGGTGTTGGGAACTGAATTTTAGTCTCTGCAACATGAGAAGATCTCTTAAGGGCTGAGATGTTGTAGTCTCCTCCCCCTTTTCACTTTCTGCCCTAAGTCTGTTCTCGGTATTGGTATTGTACTGCATTGCATTGGTCCCTGATTTGGATCTGTCTTTCCTGTAGACTGGTACAGAAGTTCTGAGAGTCCCATTACCTGCCTGATCTAGCTGCAGCTCCCTGTGTAGCATCCCTACCTCATGTGTGGTCGGGAGCTGCTACAATGAATGGGCACTTATGAGGTCCTTGTGAGTGGTGTATAAGGTTGTTTATAAGGAACGGGACCGCTTCTGGGTTTTGCCATCACTTTATAAAGTATCCAAGCTCCAGTCACAGAACCCAACAATGTGCTGAGGGAAAACTGAGGCCTGAGGCCTGGAGGACAGTTAGGTTAGAACTCCCAGGCCCGTCAGGGTTTACCCGTGGGCTCCCAGCTCCCCTTCATTGATTTCCTCAAAGTGGATGCCCAAGCAAACACTGCGTGCTGCTGCTAGCTGTGTGAAGTGGGATTCCACAGTTATACCATGCCATCTGATTTTGTGACTTTAGTGTATGATTGTACAGTTTTATTTTCTATAGGGGACTAACTTTGTATATTTATTATTTTCTGTTGCAGGTTAATATCCTTCCAAGAGTTTGTAGCCTTTGAGTCTGTCCTGTGTGCTCCGGATGCCTTGTTTATGGTGGCGTTCCAGCTGTTTGACAAAGCTGGCAAAGGACAGGTTACTTTTGGTAAGGAAGGTGGTGGGGGAGCATTGCTTTGTTTTAGGAATGAAAAGCACACACATTCTCTCTCCCTCTCCCTCTCCGTCCCTCCCTCCCTCCCTTCCTCCCTCTCTAATTGACTTTCCCCCTTAACATAATATATCCTGATTATGTTTTCCCCTTTACCCATCCAGTTTCCCCCACCTCCCTTCACATCCAGACCTACTCCCTTTTTCTGTCTCAATAGAGAACAAACAGGCTTCTAAGGGATAATAATAAACGATAATATAAAAATAACACCTCATATAGAAGACCTCAAGGGAAGACTCAAGAGAGAAAGCCACTCACTCACGCCCCTGATATATACTAAACTTGATATCACACTGCACTAGCCTTGAGATCTATCTATCTATCTGTCTATCTATGTATATATATATATATATATATATATATATATACACACACACACATGTATATACATTCATTCACACACATATGTACACACACACACACACACCTGCTGCCTCAGTCTCTGACCTCACGTGAGCTCTAACCATGTTGATTTAGAGGGTGTTGTTTTCTCAGTGTCCTCAGTCCCCTCTGACTCTTATGCCCCCTCTTCCTCTGTGTTCTTGGAGCCCTGCAGAGACGGGTTTGATGGAGACATAGCATTTAGAGCTGAGTGTTCCAAGGCCTCTCACTCTGCACATGGTCTGGCTGTGGATCTCTGTATTTGTTCCCATGTGCAACAGGAGGAAACTTCTCTGATGATGGTTGAGCAAGGCACTGACCTATGGGTATAACATGATTGTCATTAGGGGTCAAGAGTCACTTTGTCATTTCACTACTTTTTTTTTTTTTTTAGAACAGTGGTTTGGTTTTACCCTAAGTCACTGGGACATCTAGTCTCAGGCTTTTTGTCTCACAAGCAGTGTTGGATATGGGTTCCATATCGTGGAATGAACCTTAAGTCAAAGCAGGTATTAGTCGGTCACTCCCACAAGCTTTGTGCCACCGTTGCCCTAGCCTATCTCGCAGGCAGGACACCACGGTAGATCAAAGGGCTTGTGGCAGGGCTGGCCCACACATTCTTTAAAGAAGCTAGCATGTTCCTTTGAACTGTACTGCATTCGGGGTTATGGCTCACATGTCTTCTCTTTGGAGAGGATGAACTCTGCTCTGGCTTAGCTTTCATACACTGTTTTAGTTAGGTGGACTCCTTGGACAGTCGCAGAGGGTGACCACTAGAAAGGACTTGTGTCCCCTTTCCTCTTTCTGTGAACCATGCTTTCCACTGCCTGGGGCGATGGCGGTTATAGGCCACCCACACCAGAGGTTCCCACACTCCCAGTACTTCTTGTGGTCGCCTGGTCTTCATGGAACAGTTTGCTGCTTTCGGTTGCATGGTTCCGGGTCCCTTGAGCTTTGAACTGGTTCTTTCCATCTGTTGTGCACATGGAGCTTGTCCAGTGGCAGCCTTTCTTAATATGAAAAGGCAGGTGCATCTTCATCAAAGTTTGCTGCAAAGCTACAGAAAATCCCGAAATCTAAGTATAGAAGACAAAGACCTGGAGGTTCTGAGGCTGGAGTAAACTCATTTTTAAAGAGTTTTTTAGTGAGGTTCTGGAGAGGTTCTGTGATGGCTTCTGATAAAGATTCCTGTAACCCTGCTCCACTCTTGCCTAGAAACAAGCCTGGAGCCCTTTGTGCATGGAAGTTGTACTTTAAAGGAGATGGCCAACGTGTGTGTATCAGTTTTCTTGTTGCTGTGACCACATATCCAACAGAAGGCAACTGAAGAGAGAAAACACCTGTTTTATTTACACTTTGAAATATTAGACCTTTTGAGGAAGGCCTGGAGAGGGGAGCACAAAGCAGGAACATGAGACAGCTCATCATATTGTGCAAATCACTGCACATTGACTCTCCTCTGATTTTCCCCTTTTTGTTCAGTCGGAATCTTCAGCCACTGGGACATTGCCACCCAGATTCAAGGTGGGCCATCCCCTTTTTAGTTAGACCTTCCTGGAAACACCTTCGAGATAGTGATACACCCCAAAGTGTGTGTGTCTGCATGGTGATTCTAAGGGCAGTCGAGTTGTTAGGAAGATTAACCCCTTCACGATGCCCTCTTTAAATGTTTGGATTCTGTTTCTAATTTGTTCAGACATCTTGTGTTGTTTTAGTGTGTTGTGGGAAGTTCACAGACCAGGGACAAATGCAGATGATGTCACACAGCACAATCAAACACACGTAACCACCATCAGCTCTGCTCTTTTTTGTCCCCATGCCCAGTTGTTCCCATTGTCTTATCACAAGTGGAGATAAGCACTCCATAGGTAAGCTAGGCTAATTGATTTATTGTATTGGCTTTTTGCCCTATTCATTTCTGCATGGCGAGACACCCAGTTCCCCCAGCAGCTCTGTAAACACAGCTTCCAGTAGAAGGGCTCTGAAGTGGCTCTGGGAGCAGCTAGCTCAGGGTGGCATGCAAGCCAGTAGAAGCTGCTCTCAGGACAGTGTTACCTTGTGGGTTCCATGGAGTGTGGCATCTCTTCTACTTGCTTTGCTCTACACATCTGAGTAGAAATGGAAGGAGCTGGGCTGGGGTGAAAAGAGTTAAGAAATGAACTCCTTGATACATGGCACTCTTTTCAGCACAGGGACAAATTGGCAAGGGAGATTGGCAGCGACATCTGGGCTCGGGGCCCCATTGGAGAAGCACCAGGTGTTCCTCCTCATACTTGACTGAAAGAGAGTTAAGGGAGGAGAGAATGACTCTGGTCCACAGTTCTGAGGGTATAGTCTACAGCAGGGAACAGGACCGGAAAGTGTGGCAGGACACGATGTGGCTTGATAAACTGTGACCACAGTGAAGAGGCAGAGGGTTGATCGGAAGTGAGGTTGGGGTATAAGTTCCAAGGCCCACCCTGAGTGATTTACTTCCTCCAGTGAGTTTCTACTTCTCACAAGTTTTACAAGCTTCCAGAACAGCACCACCAACTGGAGTCACATGTCAAAACCCAGGAGCCTGAGAGGGGCGTTTCACATGAAGTCAACAGACCCAGACTTTCAGCCATGTAAGGCGAGGGGTTAAGGCAGGAGAAGCAAGTATAGCAGACACGAGTTAGCTATGAATTTAAAAAGGACAGCGGCGTGAGAATTGGCTCCCTCAGCTCTTTTCAAGATGTTTACGGATGGGTAGATGACTTTAGCTTTGCTGTGTGTGTGTTCTTTTTATTTGTTTGTTTATTTGTATTTTGAGACAGGGATTTTTCTGATCCAGCTGCCAGCCCCTCCCAAGTCATGTGCCACCACCACACGGCGGATTTTAGCTCTCTGAATTTATTTTCTCATCTATAAAATAGAGGCAATGCCTCCGTTCTGAGACCACAGGAAAATACCAGTACATATCAGGGCGATGTCTGAGAAGCAAAGGTCTTTATAAAAGTGGTAATAGAAGAATGAGGAAGCTCCTCCCCTACCTGTTGCTGTCTTGGTTTCTTTTCTATTTCTGTGATAAGACCCTATGATCAAGGCACGATATAGAAGAGTTTCATTTGGGGCATATGGTCTCAGAGGTTAGAGTCCATGATGTCATCACAAGGACATGGTGGAAGGAACAACTGAGCACTTACATCTTGATCCCCAAGCACGAGGTGGTGTGTATGACCTGTGGACATTTATGATAGACCCACTGAAAGATCACCCTACAGGTCTCATTAAAATGATGGCTTTGGGTCTGCTGGGCCATTCACCTCCAGATAATTCAGCTGGGGAAATGCACAGTACGAAAGTATCCAAATGACTACTGAACTGCAGATTAATATACAAGTCCTAAGATTTTTCGTAGGGTACCACACAGTTATCAAGTGTAGGCGTGGCTAACAACTCTTTTGAGTCAACAAAGTCAAATGGGACATGGTAGCCTAAGGACTTTTGGATGGCGGGTGCTATAAGAAGTTAGCAAAGTGTTATGGGAAATTCATCAGAGACATGAAGAAATAAAAACAACCAGGCGTCTACACAACAGTGGAATTGGATGAACCAAGAGGACTTCCCTACTCAGTCCTGCTGTCATGAGCACAGTCTTCAGAGAGCAGAAGCCCAGTGCACAGCCTGCCTGGCTGCCTCCACGAGGCTGTCTTGTAGCGCACGCAGGCACTGGCTCTCATTCATGTCCTTACAGCTCTTCTAGGTTCCCTGGTCTAGGATGGCACCTTTGCATGTCTGGAAGACTGTGTGCATCTTTACAAGTGATGAGTAACTCTGGTGAGAAAAGCTGGAGATGCTGTGTTGATCTCCCAGCTCTACTACCTCTGTCTACCTCTTAAAGGGGACTCGTAATCACACAGTGCTGGGGTCACTTGGAGCTTTCCCCTGAACACAGGGAAGGCTCGAGAGTGATCTCATTCTCCTACCCCAGACCCCAGCCTTGCATGTAATACAGGGTGAGAGCATGTGTGCTCTTTGTTTGTGTGTGGATTCACAGGTGGTCAGGTGAGTGCAGGGGGCTTCCGTTTTTGTGCACCTGACTTCATGAATGTGGTCCCTGAACTCACCAAACAGAAGTCAGATGGAAAGAGGGAAACGTAATCAGATGTTGTTTCCATAAAGCCTTTCCCTATTTGGGGTGTGGGGGGCTTGTTTGCATTTTCTCATATTTTCTGACTTTTGTTTTGAGAGAAGAGTAACTTGGGTAGCAAAAAAGATCTTGTGTTGGCAGGGACAGAGTGCTAGAGGTGGTGGTGGAAAGAGGGGGCCTGGTTAGCTTCTGGGTCTCTTTTGTTACGTCTGTGTGTACACACGCATACATACCAGTGCCACAGGAGACTTTCTGGAGCCATCTCTCTCCTTCTTTCTACCATATGATTCTTGGGGATGAAACTCACGATGTTGCATGCCAATGTCTGCTGAGCCATCATGGTGACATGGGTACATTTTTGAAAAGAGATGATATGGGGTTCTTTGATAGGTTGGATGTGATGCATCAAGAAGACAGCTGTGAGGAAAAAGGAGAGAGAGAGAGAAAGAGACAGAGAGACAGAGAATATTCAGAGTAGAATGATTGTGCAGTCTGGCCAGATCCAGTGGAAAGGTAGACTTTTTAACTGAGAGAGAGAAGACTGGATTGAGGCTGGGTGGGAGAAGCAGGGGCTCCGTTTTGAGGCTTTGGCTTTTGTTCTTTCTATATAGTGGTTCCTGCCCATTGCTTACTGAGCAAGAGCATAGGCACTGAGACCCAGAGTGTGGGGGCTGAGAGGTGGGATTTGTGGGAGGGGTGCTCAGCAAGTAAATGGCTGAAGCCACTGAACCAGATTCTATGAGTGGATAGAACAGGTGATAGAGCAGTGAACAAGACAGAAACACTCCCTCTTCGCAGAGCTTGCATTCCAATGGAATGGAGAAAGCACTCTACAATAGGTTAGTGCCTGTAATTGCATGAAAAAGATGGAGGCTATCCAAGCAGGCTGCCTGGGTGTGGGAGAGGGAGTGTAGGGAAGGTGGATTTTGACACTGGATGAGGAGGAGATTAAAAGGTATAGACTTTGAGATGAGAATGGTCCTGTTGGGGAGGAGAAACCATGTAACGTCAACTTCAGGACCCCTGGTAAAAGTTTGTCTGATAAGAAAGCAGTTAGGAGCTGGTGTAGTTCTTTTACAGCACCGGTTGCGGACCATGGTGATGCTTAGAATGGGGGAGTTTTGAGTGGGACAAGGCCTCACACATGTCTGTCTATTGGTGAAGCAAGGGAAATCAGTGCCTTACGGTGTGAGTAGAACAGCCAGCTTACATTGTAAAGTCCCAGCCAGAGAGTGAAACCCTGCCTCACACCCAGAACAAAACCAGCCCAGAAACCAGTCCAGTCTTGCCGTTATTAGAAAGTACAGTGACTCTGTCCTTTAATTTTTACATCAAAAGATGTCTAATTTCGTGCAATATTTCCTGTGCATGTTAACAAGGGTTGTGAGAAAAAGACCATTAGGTGGTCGTAAAGCATAAAAGCTTAAGTTTATTAAGGCACTGACAAGTCCTTCAGGAAAAGGAATCTCTTTAACGCTCAAACTAGCATTTGGGAGACAAGTCAGAACGGGAGCTTTCTGTCTGGTGTCTGAGGCATACTACGCAAAACCCATACAGCGGAAATGACTGCTGGGTTAGTTTGTTCTTAATTCCAGAATGTTTCTTTTCAGCCAGCTGCTTCCGTGACACACGTGACGCTCCCTGGTCTGGATTCACGGTTAGAGTCTGTCTATCAATTCCTATAGTGACAAATGTGATTCTGTGTACATTTGGGACAACAGGCAGGCTAGATGACATAAGGAAGTACATTGTAACAGCCTTTTCCAGTCCTGGGCTGGGGAAGTGTCAGGAAGGGGTGAGAGTTAACTGTGTGGGGACACAAACTGTCAAAGCAAAGCACACCATTCAGGTAAAGGCAGATTTGCCAAAAGCCTGGGACAAACTTGGTATGGAACTAGATAAACACTGGAGGCATTTTTTTTTAAAGCTCAGTGGAAAAGAATCATTCGTTAATACTGATTTTCGATATGGGATTTCACAAAGGTAATATTGTATTGTTAAAAGAAACTTAGCCAGGACGACACAGAGAAACCCTGTCTTGAAAAAAAAAAAAAAAGAAAGAAACCTAGTGTCCTACAGGAAGTAGATTTGAGTTTGAGGCGAACATTTCCACTCTCAGGCACATTGTAGTGGGGCTGAGACCCCAGGTAAGAAGGACCTGAGCTCTGTAAGCTGACCCTGCACATTGATAGCGAATGAGCCCAAGCTGGAGCATCCTGTCAGAGAGCCCAAGCTGGAGCATCCTGTCAGAGTACAGACTCTGTTCAGAAGCTGTTCCAGTTCATTGGGTCAAAAATCCGCTATTTACGAGAAGCTAAACACGGATTTGCACGATTGACCATAATGGCTTCAATTTTGAAAGATAGTGGTATCAGAGAGCACTTCCAGTTGGTGGGATAATTTGAGAATCGTCCATGCTCAAATTGCTAAAATATTGTACTCTTTGCTACTTCATCACTCCATTTTAAAAGTGGGGCTTTTATTTATTTGTTTTTTTTTTAAAGGGCAGACTTGTTGAGAAGGTGATGTCAATTGAAGAGTAAATCACAACAGCCACGTGACGTCACTCTTAGTTAACCACAGGCCCAGAGGTCAACCATTCTCCACATGGATATAGAGTGATTAGATTGAGAGCCCCTATGTCTGTCCATCCGTCAGTCCATCCACCCATTTATCTGTGTGTATGTGTCTATCTTTTTTTCTGCTTGTGTGTGTGTGTGTGTGTGTGTGTGTGTGTGTATCTGCATGCGTATTTGTATGTGTGTATGTGTCTGTCTGTCTGAACGTCTCTGTGTCTTTCTGCATGTCTTTGTGTTTGTGTGTATCTCTCTGTGTGTGTAAGTGTGTGTGTGTGTGTGTGTGTGTGTGTGTGTGTGTGTGCACATGCCTCATGCCTGTGTTTGTTCAAAATGAAAGCTGAAGAGAACTTGTTCATAAAAAGGTGCAGAGGACGGGCAGCTAAGCTGCTAGCATTAAATCCTGAAGCTTTGAGCTGTGGGAAAATTTGACTATTTTAAACTGTACAGCTCATTTAAAAATAGTAAAATTATACCATTATTCTTTCAGTATGAGAGAGAGATAAAAATACAGTTTTTCTAAATTGGAAAATTCACTGTAATCTTGCTGCTAATGACTGATTTCTTCCAACAGTTGCAAGGCAGATTTGTTCTGATAGGTTGATAAAGGAAACAAAAATCAAGAGCATATTGGAAGTTCTTAGAGAAAATTACAGTTTAGGTATATGTTGGGGGTGGATAGTTAGACATTTTAATTGAAATAAAACAGTTTCATACTAATATGGGCTCGCTGTGGGTGTGCTTTCCCAACACATCTGCTCTTGAAGCCATTAAGTAGGGTTAAATGTATGTTAATGCTTTTGTGAGAAAATTATTTTTGATAACATCCGTCTAAGGAAACTAGCTTAGGAATTTTCTTAAACAATATAGATATTATGCTTGCATTTACAGCATGAATCAGGATTCTTAACACTGTTTACAAATTTTGGAGCTTTGGAGGTGCTTGGTTGTGCTCCTTCTAGGTGATGAAAGAAAATGATAATTGACCCAGCAGATGATTAAAGCAAGCACATCTTGGGGTGGACCCCAGTCGGCTGTTTGCCTCCAAACACTATTTTAAGTGACTTGCTTCACATGTGACGGCTGAAGACCTTGTCATTGCACTGTATGAAAAATACTTTAGCAGATACATGGAAAGCCTTCGAGTTGGCCTCTCTACTGTTGATTGAGTTAGAAATTGTGAGAGGCCATTTATATCTCATGCTAAATCTCTGCTGGCCTTTTGGCCACATGGCTTACCAGCATCCACTCTGGTGATTTATGGTGCTATGCCTAAGCATTAGAGAGCTCAGATCTTAGAGTAGGGTGGTTCTTATCCATGGGGCTGACCCTAGGGTCTTACAGTGATTGCATGTGGCATTTGTTAAAACCGTGGCTACTCTGGCTCCACCTTCCCCCTGCTGATTCAGAACGTTGAGGCATGAGGCTTGGAAATGTGTTTTAAACAAGCTCTCCTAGGAAACATAGCTCATTCTTCAGGTGAACAATAGCTCGTGGCACTTATTCTTCCGTGCGTGAGCTGGCTCAGTGGGGAAAGGTGACTGGCTGCATAGAAACCACAGCTTGTCTTCTGGCACGAAAAGAGCATGCTTTCCAGAATGTCACATGACCTTCTGTTAGGGTAGCTCTATTCCTCTCAAGTGTAAACCTGGAAGAGTTTTAAATTCTACATTCTGTTAAGTACACTGACATCATATATGGCTTCAGTAGAGCACAACTGGGCTACTCACATGCTACCTGTCTGTCTGTCTATTTGTCTGTCTACCTTAAGATCCTCATCACCACTGTCTGTGTGTATTCAAAATAACAATAAAAAACTTTATAAGATCTTAGAGAAAACTCCTTTGTAATGTGATACACTCTCTGCTTACTGTTTTAATGACATCCATTTTCTCTCAGACTTTTCTTGAGGGAGCCTCAATTGTAGCCAGTATTCCCGTTTTTTCTCTTCCTCAGACCCTTCACTATGATCAACATAAAAAGGTACTCATTAGAAGGGTCTGAAATGGCAACCTTGACACTGGGGCACACGACACAGGCTGTCTGCATCCACTTAGTCTATTGTTCTTTAACTTTCTATTCAAATTCATCTTTTATGCGATGCTTGGAAACTCTGCCCATATAAGCTGCTGTTAGCTGTATCAGCAGGTGAAATATGACTTCTCATAGAAAACACACAAATTTCCTTTGAGAAATAAGAGTTAGAGGAAGTGCGAAACCCTTCCGAGAGAAGGTGAGTGCAGTCTATATAGTCCTTCTGCCTCCTTAGAAGGCTCACTTGGGTGTTTAACAGAAACATCCTTTTTCCATTTATTGTATTAATAGACTTTGTAAGATCAATAGGAGAGATATTATGGTTTAGTGTTTGCAATAGCTTGATGAATCTTTTTTATCTTAATAGGAAACTCATTTTCACTGATTTGAAGCTGCGAAAAGTGAATCTTCTAGAAATTAAAGAGCATTAATTTAGTTATTCTGTATGGAAACAAAGATGTAGAAGTTAAAATTTGCATAAGTGAAGACCTTGATGATTTTAGATTATAGTGTGGTGGAGGTTAAGAAATAAGAGCCCATAGAATTTGTAAAAACAAATTCAGTCTAACCACTTAATGGCATGTGCAAGTAATTTGCCAATTAAATATTTCTAGTATTTGAAACATCTTCAAAGTAAAGAGTGGAGGTTCTTAATCTTTCTTAATTTCATACTTTAAGAAACATAATAGAAAATTACGTAGATTTTGATCACTTTTCATTCAAGATTTTAGCATGTGAGCTCAAGGAAGGATGGATTTTAAGTGTTGCAGAAAAACTGATGCCTTTTGAGAGAGGATGAGCTATGATATTTCCAAATCGCACTCTGCTTAATATTTTAAAAATCCTCTATAAGTATTTTGTGCTTAAATAATAATTTCCCGTATAGTTAAGACCTTTGGTCTTATCTCAGTGGTCACCTCACCTACTATGTGCAGAACATTAGGCACACTCGACTCAAATAACTCTCCAAGTCAGGTATTTTATTCCATTTTAATGACTAAGTGTTGAGTCAAACAATTTGCCCAGTTGTTGGAAGTGAATCTATAGTAGTCATTTAGGTTTTTAAAACTGCTTTATTGAGATTTTAAAATGGCCCCATTTACTCTTCCGAGCTGCAAAGTTCTTTAGTTTTAAGTACAGTCACAGATTTGCACAGCCATTAGCCCTTTGAAATTTAGGCACTTCATTACCCTAACAAGAGATTCATTACCAGTCAATCATTCCTCTCAATACCCCATTGTTTGTTTGTTTGTTTGTTTGTTTGTTTGTTTTTGGTACCTTCTAGGCCAAGGCAACCCCTAATCTACTGTCTGTCTACATCAATTTGTCTGTTCGCAGCATTGTTTTTAATGTTTACTGTACTGTGTGTTTAATGTTACTGTGTGCGCGCGCGTGTGTGTGTGTGTGTGTGTGTGTGTGTGTGTGTGTGTGCGCCCGTGTGTGTGTGTGTGCACGTGTGCGCGTATGTGTGTGCGTGTGTGTGTGTGCGTGCACGCGTGTGTGCGTGTGTGTGCGCGTGTGAGTGTTTGTGTGTGTGTGTGTGTGTGCGTGCGCGCGTGTGTGCGTGTGTGTGCGTGTGTGAGTGTGTGTGTGTGTGCGTGTGTGTGCGTGTGTGTGTGTGTGCGTGTGTGTGTGCGTGTGTGTGTGTGCGCGTGTGTGTGTGTGCGTGTGCGTGTGTGTGCGTGTGCGTGTGTGTGCGCGTGTGTGAGTGTGCGTGTGTGTGCGCGTGTGTGTGTGTGTGCGCGTGTGTGTGTGTGCGTGCGCGCGTGTGTGCGTGTGTGTGCATGTGTGAGTGTGCATGTGTGAGTGTGTGTGTGTGTGTGTGTGCGTGTGTGTGCGTGCGCGTGTGTGCGTGTGTGTGTGTGTGTGTGAGAGTGTGTGTGTGTGAGTGTGTGTGTGTGTGTGTGCACATGTGCGCGTGTGTGTAGGTCAGAGGACAACTTTCCAGAGTTATTTCTCCCCTTCTGAGGGTGGGGCAGAAGACCCCTTTACCTGCTGAGCAATCTTGCTGAAAGTTTATAAAAATTAACTAAGATTTTATGTCGTCTCTTAGTATAGACTTTTTGCATAATGTTTACAAGGTTCATACACGACATTAGCAACCTTTTCCACATATTAAGATTTATTTATTCCATTTTTATATTTGGATAATAGTCTATTATATGGATTTAGTGTATATTGTTTAGCTCATCAGATACCGAGTATATACACATAGTTTGTTACTGTTTTTTGGCAATGAATAATATTGTTATAAACATTCACATGTGTACTTTTTGTGGCTATGTGGTTCTATTTCTTGTGACTGCACGTTTGGAATTAACGTTGTTAAGGCATACAGTCAATCTGAGTGTCCTGTTTCCCAAAGTTGCATTTCATATTTCCAGTAGTGTTTGTGGGTCCCAGTGTCTTCACATTCTCAACAACACTTGTTACATTCTTCTATGCCCACGTTAAGTGTTAGACATTAGTCTTCATCTGCCCTGGTAATGCTAATGATGTGCGACACCTCTTTAGGTACTTGTGGGCCATTTTTATTTTAGAAAAATGATTCGAGACAGGGTTTCTCTGTGTAGCCCTGGCAGTCCTGGAACTTACTCTGTAGACCAGGCTGGTCTCGAACTCAGAAATCCGCTTGCCTCTGCCTCCCGAGTGCTGGGATTAAAGGCGTGCGCCACCACTGCCCGGCGAAAACTGTCCTTTTATCTTTTGTCCATCTTAAGTAGAATTGTCAGGTCTGAAGAGAAGGCTCAGCGGGTAAGAGCACATATTGTTCCTGAATATGCCCCAAGTTTGCCAAGCACAGACCTTGGCATGAAGGGGGATTCTGAAAGAAGGGGAGTCTGGGAGCAGCAAAAAGAATGACTTGAAGTCAAATCATGAATCCAAGCTGTGTTCTGCTTGATCCAGCTTTTCCAGACTGTTGCTATGTTCTGCTTTCTCTCTATAAGTTGTCCTCTGGCCTACACACACACACACACACACACACACACACACACACACACACACACACACACGAACCCACGCCATACTGTGACATGCATGCACACAATAATTTTTATCCTAAAAACTTCTCTAGATAGCTTGTATCTTGCAGAACTCAGTCCAGTGTTTCATTTTCCTTATCAACCTAGTCTTTTGCTCCAGGGTTGCTTTTGATTATCTTATGAACCATCATCTCATTACCCCACCCTTTGATTAGAAAGAGACTGCAAGCATACATTTTGTTCTTAACATTGCAAAAGAATTTAGAGATCTGTCTACCTTTGTTAAGCATAGGTGTGAAACTAGTTGGGTGGGACCCTGCCCGGAAATGACCATTTCTACCACACCTAGGCCTAACCTCACTCTGTCCTAGGCTGACCTTGAACTCAGGAATCTGCCTGCCTTTTTATCTTTCTGACAAGCTGGCTCATAGTGTAGCTGCCTTTGTTGCTTTAGATTCATGAAGCCCATCATAATTCATGTTGCATCCTTATACTTTGCATAGTTGAGAAACATATCATATATTTGGAGCTCTTTCCCATAGTCCTAAGGATTGTCCTGAAGGTTCCAGTCTTGGCAAGACATTAGTCCCATCCTCACTCCTGGACTCCTGTTATCTCAGATTATCATGGCGTCACTATATTAACAGGGAGGTCATGTCTTGGAGGAACGAGGAAATATGTCCATTAGTACATAAATAAGCTTTATGCCCACAGCAGCCATTGACACTAGCGGAGCCTCATACCAGGGGCCTGTCCCAGGGCCAGGAACCATGTCACTCTGACTCTACCAAGGCCAAGCTGGGCTCAACACAAGTTTAATTACCAGTACCACCAGGGAGTTCTCAATTCCCTGTAGCTTCAGCTCTAGGGGATATGACAGCACTCCAACCTCCTCATACAAACACACACACACACACACACACAATTATGAGAAACTAGTCTTTTGCAGGGCCATGGTGATGCATGCCTTTAATCCTAGCACTTGGGAAGCAGAGGCAGGCAAATTTCTGAGTTCGAGGCCAGCCTGGTTTACAGAGTGAGTTCCAGGACAGCCAGGACTACACAGAGAAGCCCTGTCTCAGGGAAATAACAAAACAAACAAACAAACAAACACTAGTCTTTTTATTTCTGAGTCGTGAGAACCCTTTCTATATTCTAGCATTTATCATACACAGTTTCCTACCCACCACCTCTACTCTGTAAGAGATCTTTTACTTTCTTGATGTTACACTTTACAAAAACAAGTTTGGTGATGTTTAATTTATCTGCTTTTTCCTTTTCTTTTTCTTTTTGTCTTTTTTTTTTTTTCATATTCAGTCAGCGTTTTCCTCATCCAAGGCTACAGTATCATGCCTCTATTTTTTATATTCATATCTTTACCTCTTAACGTCATAGATACATTTGTTAGGGGTTTTGTTTATCTTGGGTTAGTAGTAGGTGGCCAGGGCCAGACTTGACATTTTGCATGTAGAGATTGAAGAGGTCAGCTCTGCTGTTAGAAAAATCCACAGAGCCGGGCGTGGTGGCGCACGCCTTTAATCCCAGCACTCGGGAGGCAGAGGCAGGCGGATTTCTGAGTTCGAGGCCAGCCTGGTCTACAAAGTGAGTTCCAGGACAGCCAGGGCTACACAGAGAAACCCTGTCTCCAAAAAACCAAAAAACCAAAAAAAACAAAAAAAAAAGAAAAATCCACAGGACCTCCTCCACTCCTGGGGGGGGGGGGGTGGATAGGTCATAAAGAACATAGGTACCCCTCCGCTCCAGAAGGGAGGGGTTAATTACATTCCTCAGACCACAGGGAGGAGGGACCGACCACCAGAGCTCCAGGACACATTCCGAGACCTTTGGCCACCCACTTCATTCCCTATAGACCAATCAGTTTAAAAGTCACACTGTTCTGCTAATCATATTGTGCCTAATGGCAGTGGCCCTGAGAACTGTATAAAGGCTCCCTGGATGGGCAGCCCGGCATCACTCTGCCTATGTGCAGGGTGACCCCAGCATGCTGGATTAAATAAAATTCCTCTTGATTTTGCATTGATTCTGGCTCCACGTGGTTCACTCAGGGGATTCCGGGTAAGCTAAGGCTCAACAGAGTCTTACAAGATCATTTGTTTTACAAGCTAAGGGCTCATGTTTCTTGGTGGATTGTCAGCCATACTTGTTGGAAATCTCAGGGCAGCAAGCACACATGCTTTGACTCTAAGTCAGGCCTCTTGCCTAGCTTGGGTCATTTGTTAGCCTGTGTTATGTTGGAACCACAGTTCTGAGTTGCAGTCACTTTGTACTGACTGAAGTCCAGCTCTGTTCTTGTATTTCAAAATTTCCTGGGCTCACTGGATGGTGATGGTGTGTGCTTTTAATTTCAGTACTTGGGAGGCAGAGACAGGCAGATCTCTGTGAGTTCTGGGCCAGCTTAGTCTACAAAGTAAATTCTAGGGCATCAGGGGCTACACAGAAAATCCCTATCTTGAAAACAACAAAACAAAACCCACAAGTTTCCAGATCACCACACAAAATCTTGGCTTTTCTGGGTTCCTTGAGTTCTTGTATGCATTTGAGAAGCAGGTTGTCTCCAGCTTGTCTCTTTCTTCAAGAAGCCAGCTAGGTGTTGTGAATCTGTACGTCACTTTGGAGTGTCTGACCAGTCAACACCAACTTTGGGATGTACTTCTGCCACCCACCATAAATTTTATGTCACCATTTATTTTGAGCCAGGGTCTCACATTGTAGCTCAGGCCAACCTAAAACTCACTACACAGCCCAGGCTGGCCCACATCTGCTTCTGACTCCTGAATACTGGATTCAAGGGATAAGCCACAATCCTTATTTTTATTTATTTTGCCATCTAAATAATACTGATTATTCTAATGAATAGCATTTTATAGCATTTGAAGAGTAGATGTATTTCATATTTGTTATTAAATTCATGGCTTTTTGAGGACATTGCATATGGGATTGTTTCTTCAAACTTAGATTGCTATTTCATATATGTAAAACTACAATTGACGGGTTTTTATGCTGAACTCCCATATTCTGATCTGGCTGAGTTTGCTTACTAATATGGGTTTTTTTTTTTAGTAGAATCCTTGAGATTCTGTGTGTGTGTGTGTGTGTGTGTGTAAGAGAAATTTATTTGACCCAGCTTTTAAAAGTTTGAAATCTTCTGTCATAGGCTACTGTGTTTCTACAAGAAGCCAGCTTGTATTTTGGAGCAAATCAATGTTTCTTTGGAGGGAAGTCTGGACACTCATCTTCCAGAAAGAAACAGTTGCTACTTTGTAATTATTTCCATCGCTTTTAAAACCAGCTCTTACTCTGTAGCCTAAGCTGGCCTCAGATTTACAGTCTCTTGAACGCTGGGCTTAGAGGTCAACTTCGCCCTGTCCATTGTAATTACACTTTTACGATATGTAAAGTATAGCCGACTTTCGGGTGGGAAAACACAGTAGAGAAAACAAAGTCTTGCAAATAAAGTCAGAGGAAAATGAGCTTGTTTGGTAAAGTCTTGGCTTTAAGTAGCATCACCATTCCTGGTGGGTGACCTGATGGAAGAAGTAGGCACAAAGTGAAGTCATGCTGATTTCAGCATTGCATTCGCTTTCCTTTCCTGGAAGAGTAACGGAGCTTAGAAACGTGTGCCTCTGCCTCTCTTAACCCTGTTTCCAGTGCTGCCATCTCATTGGCAGCCAGTCCAGCTTGCCTCCTCTCTGAGTGGCCTTACTCTACGGATAGGACTTTAGGATCTTATGTTTTATGCCAGGAGAAGCCTTTACCTTTTTCTCACTCCTTTTAAGTCAGTGATGGGGCTAGGAACATGCCAGAAGATTCTCAGCTATTGAGTTATAAACCAAGAAAGCAACGAAATGGCAGAAAAAAGAAAGCTTTCTCTTCTTTCCTAAGACTTCAGGTTAGGGACTTGAGACGGGGCACAGTGGCTCTGGTGCTGTTCTTCCACAGGACCTGGGTTCAATTCCCAGAGCCCACACGGGAGTTTACAGCTATCTGGACCTCCAGTCCCACAGGATTCAATGCCCTCTTCTGGCCTCTGTGGGTACTGCATGCACATGATAACACAAAATACTCATGAAATAAAAAAAATGTAAAAAAAGCAAACAAAAACACCTTTAGCTTAGCTCTAGAAAATTCTGGAAAGGTATGGATATAGTGAGGGCTTAGCTTGGTCATAGGAAAGTCCCACGTTTTAACTCCTGGAGTCTCTATGATATAGGTCATTTGCCTTTGGAAGGCAAAATGTGGGGCTTAACCAGGCATGGATGTTGCTTTGTTTCTTAGTTTCCCATTTTTTAGCTGTCAATTGAGGCACACTCCTCTCGTTGCCTCAGAAGCCTCAGGACACTTCTTAAACACTAAAAAAAAAGATACTGTCTGGGGCAACATGTTCATGTTTTCTAAAGTAAGTGATGGGCATCACCGAGGGATCTGCACCATAGAGGGATGAGTACCACCAAGGGATGAGCACCACTGAGGGATGAGCACCACTGAGGAATGAGCACCACTGAGGAATGAGCTCCACAGAGGGATGAGCACCACTGAGGGATGAGCACCACTGAGGGATGAGCACCACTGAGGAATGAGCTCCACAGAGGGATGAGCTCCACAGAGGGATGAGCACCACAGAGGGATGAGCACCACTGAGGGATGAGCTCCACAGAGGGATGAGCACCACTGAGGGATGAGCTCCACTGAGGGATGAGCTCCACAGAGGGATGAGCACCACTGAGGGATGAGCACCACAGAGGGATGAGCACCACTGAGGGATGAGCTCCACTGAGGGATGAGCACCACAGAGGGATGAGCACCACTGAGGGATGAGCTCCACAGAGGGATGAGCTCCACTGAGGGATGAGCTCCACAGAGGGATGAGCACCACTGAGGGATGAGCACCACAGAGGGATGAGCTCCATCAGGGGATGAGCACCACTGAGGGATGAGCACCACAGAGGGATGAGCTCCATCAGGGGATGAGCACCACTGAGGGATGAGCACCACAGAGGGATGAGCTCCATCAGGGGATGAGCACCACTGAGGGATGAGCACCACTGAGGGATGAGCTCCATCAGGGGATGAGCACCACTGAGGGATGAGCACCACTGAGGGATGAGCACTACTAACTGTTGTGATATTTTTTCACTTATAGCGATTTCTTCTGTTCGTAAACCTGAAGATTTTAGAAAATGAGTGTGTCCCCAAGCCCTTTGTTGAAGCAGAACAAAAAGTTCAGATTTATGATCCCCCAAAATAATTTTGGGGAAAATATGTGTGTTTTTTAGTATGACAGATTAATTTTTGGAGGCTTTGTAGCAGTTCATTGGCTGGGACAGTAAATAGAAATGTCCTTCTGTGCTCTGGACGTCACTGGCTGTGGCCCGTCTGCTGGCTTGACAATTTCAATCCTGGTGACAATCCTGGTAGAAAGGTCAGAGAGTGACTGTGAAATGTAGAAGCTGTGCCACCTGGCAAACAACTCTAGGCCTTGCCGACCCCACCCTCTGCACAGCAAGGAGCCCTGTGCTCTTCCTAGACAGTCTTTCCTCCATCCTGGAAATGCAGCATTGAGTCTTAGGAATTTAAATAGAATAGTACTTACTGCTGGCAGGCTATGGAAATGCCTTGGGTATCTGGAGCAGGATTTATCAGTCTTAGGGTGGCTTTGGACTCACATATACTGTGTCTGAACCTTTGATTTGCCTCAGAAGAAGTGAACTTTGCTTTCTGCTTCAGAACTCCTGTGAAAGTCGTTGTTAACCGCGCCCCCAGCCCCCTCCTTCCCGGACAAACTTAGGGCAGTCTTCAGGGCCCACATCAAAGTTGAAAAAAAAAATCCTTTCTTTCTTATTTCTGTGCTTTCCTTCCTCAAATTTTGCTTCCGTGTTGTGGAGAACACCCCACCCCAATGCTAGCGATTTCTTCAGTTCGTAAACCCGAAGGCAAAGCTTTTAGAAAACAAGTGATCCCAAGCCCTTTGTCTGCCTGACCCTGATACACTGTTGTGAGGTTAGACTTGGCTATAGCTCCTTACCTCCTATGGTCCACACTTCTCCCACAGCAGTGAGTCCAGCATTTCTACTGTGCGCTGGTCTGGGGTTGCAGCCAGCTCTTCACAGCATCTGTCCTACGAGAGCTGCTGTGTTAAACCATCTAGGAAGCCGGTGATTGGCCACATTCTGAAGCTACCTGGTCTTTACACTGTGCAACTCCAGGGAGTTAACACTCACAGGGACTGTGGGAGAAATGTTTGCCAATGCAGTCACTTTGTCCTTCAGGGTCCACGCATGACTACTGTTACACGTGACTGTTGCACTGGGTGACCTGGAAACTACCACAGCTCTCCTTACGGAGTCATTGGCTGTTTCAATGGAGAGTTAAAATTTAACAACCAGGGAATCTCTTCCATAGCTCAGTACAGTCCTTTACCCTTGTGTCAGGAAAACTTAGGGGGGGGGGGGCTGGTAACCATAGAGATTATTTGTCCTGAAGGTCACTGAGAAGAGGGACTTGGGATGAGCAGGTGTACAAGTGAACTGTTGGTCACTGATTGCAGAAATTACTTTTCATGCTTCCAAAGCTACCCCCTGACCTGTTGACTGTTGTAAGCTTTTGCTGGTTGAGTTCAGCTAAGTAAACTACTTAGAGAGAAGTTGTCCTCTGCCTATAACCATGCCAGCCATGGAGAGAAATCACATGTTGACAATGAGGCCTATGCCATCAAGTCATTAATAATCTGTTTGGAACTGATTTATAGTAAATCTGGGCAAATATACATATATAGACCACATAAATACTTTTTTTTGCAACAACTAGGGTTGGCACGTTTTAGGATTGAGCAAAATCTTCCTAATATCATAGCTTTTAAAAGGCAGCTTTAAAGTACTTTTCAGTGCTTCGAAAGTCAAGCTCTCTAGAATTGTGGGGAAACTGAACCTCTAGGGTTAAAGGTTCACAGTATTAGGTTTCGGTCTGACTTCAAGGAAGTAGTAGATGACGGTTAAGTTAACTATAGGGGAAATAATTATTGGCTAGAATGAAACTTATTTTAAATGCATTCACTAATTTAAGTCTTTAAAGGTCATACATATATGTAAATATGTGTGTGTAAATACGAGTCTTATATAGGGGTGTTAGTCGTTCAAAAAGTGTCGAAACCTCTAGCACGTGTTTCTTCAGTATCTCCAGACATCCTTCTTCCACACGCCACGTGACAACCAAATTCCTGGATGCCTTGGCTGTATATTCCGTCTGTTTCATATTTTCTCTTACTTTCCATGAAACATGAAGTAAGGGCCAAGAAAAGATGTTATGGAAGCTGTCCTGCCATTAGTGCATTCAAATGATTTCCATGTACTGTGTGGCTGAAAGAAATCCTCAGCCACTCTGAGGGCCTTTGCTTGCTTTGTTACGAGGAACTCACCTTGGGCTCAAGGGATTGGACAGTTCCCCTGTGGTTTTGATGCTGTCTTCATTGTCTGTGTGTGGCATTCCCTGAATGTGGCTGTTCCTTTGAGTGTGGCTGCTCCTTGGGTGTGGTGGGTTTGTTGAATCTCTTGGGCCTGCTCCATGCTGCGGTGTGAACACAGGAGCTGCAGGTGTAAACAGGAGTTGCTAAGAAGTGTTACTGCCAGGCAAAGTCTGCCTTCAGGCTAAGGGGCTTGACCCATCAGAACAATCCTGTTACTTGGCAGGCCCCCAAGGCACGGTGGCTGTCGTCTATGCTGTGGCGTTGGAGCCCTAGACATTTTAATTACAACTCAGAGGCTTCTCAATGCAGACGGAGTTTATGGTCAAGTTCACCTTAGTGACCCTTGACTAGATGTCCCTGAGCCTCGCATCTTCCTTTCCTCCACCATTTTTTCTTTAAAATGTTAATTCCTGGTTTATATTTTTTCTTTTATAGCTAGCCTCTTTCTGTGTGTCTGTCTCTCTCTGTCTCTCTCAGAAAACTTGAGGATGGTATTTTGAAATTTTAATTTTATTGTCTTTTTAATGTTCCATAACATGTCTTTTACCATGCTGAGGTTTTTTTTTTTTTTTTTTTTTTTTTTTTTTTGGTTTTTTGTGGGGTTTTTTTGTTTGTTTGTTTGTTTGTTTGCCACCATTGATAAAATTGATGTCCAGCATAATTTTGATTTTTTTTTTCTTACCCTCTCAGTGCAAACACACACAAGTACTTGCTGACAGTGGTCTTGCTATCTTCATGACAAGTAAAATTTTCCGGAACCTTTAAAAACCTGGGATCAAAACTTTGTGGGCATAATTACGAGAAGGTAGAAGGAGGGACTTTGGGAGAAGCTGAAGAATCAGGCACCAGGGATGGTTCAGCTTTTTCTTCTGCCTCCTTCATAGATTAAAAGAAAGTGGAAGAGAAGGAGCCAGGCTTAGTGTAGTTATAAAAATGATGCCCTTTGACAAATATATTAAAGCAGGCAGGAAAACAAGGATTAAATTCACTAACGTGCTCATTCATTTATTTTCCCATCAACCTCTGAAGGCACATGTTCATTATGGATAGAGACTAGTAAATCAAATAATGCTTTATCTAGAAAAGTAATTTCCATGTCATTTTGTGTCACTCTTCCTATACTGTGTGTGTGTGTGTGTGTGTGGGTGTGTGTACACAGATGCACCATTCAGCCCCTCTCCATACCCCATGCTAGGCACATATTCTACAAGTGAACCACACTTTAGCCCCATTGTCTAAGGGTGAACAGAGATGAGATGGGACACAGAGTCACACAACTTGACATGGAATTATTTGGACAAATTCCAAACTTCTGTCAAGCACCCCACCCCAATCACCCCCCAAAATTAAAGGTAAGCTGGGCAGTGGTGGCGCACGCCTTTAATCCCAGCACTCAGGAGGCAGAGGCAGAGGCAGGCAGATTTCTGAGTTCAAGTCCAGCCTGGTCTACAGAGTGAGTTCCAGAATGGTCAGAGTTAGACAGAAAAACCCTGTCTTGGGGTTGTGGGGTGGGGGTGGTGGTATTAAAATTAAAAACTAGGACTGTTTGCTGCCCTGTTTTCTTGTCTTTTCCCACAAGCGCAGCTTGAGAGATTTATAACGGACTCTGCTGAGATGGCGGCGCCTCAGGGTGTTGAACATTGATTTCCTCAGCTCTTCACTACGTTCCAGATCTTTCACAATGTTTGCGAATGACTTGTATTTGTGTTACAGATAGGAGTAAAGGTTTGCTATGTATGGGTTGGTTTTCTGCTACTCTGTTAGACACTTTTTCGTTGCTGTGAGAAAACACCATGACAAAAAGCATCTTCCAGAAGAAAGTTTCTGGTTTATGATTCCAGATGGCTCTGCATCTGAGGGGAAGGGGCAACAACAGATGGCAGGAGCAAGAAGCCTACCAGCCACATCAATCACACAGGAATATATCCACACAGGAAGCAGAGAGACAGAGAGGAAGTGAGGACAAGATATGCATCGTCACAGCCGGACCCTGGTGACTCACTTCTCTCAGCAAGGCTCCACTTTCTAAAAATTTCATAAGTTCCCCACACAGCATCACCAGTCAGGGACCAGGTGTTCAAGTACGGTAGCCTGTGAGGGACATTAACCATTCAAACCACAATAGCCACTAAAGATGAAATCTTGTCCTTATATAGAAAACAGTCACTCTTTCATCCCAAACTAACAAATGGGATAAAATTTAGCTTGTTACCTGACTTCTAAGTTATCATCTTTATTTTATTTATTTATTTATTTATTTGGTTTTTCGAGACAGGGTTTCTCTGTGTAGCCCTGGCTGTCCTGGAGCTCACTTTGTAGACCAGGCTGGCCTCGAACTCAGAAATCCACCTGCCTCTGCCTCCCGAGTGCTGGGATTAAAGGCGTGCGCCACCACTCCCGGCTATCATCTTTAATATTTCAACTGTTCCTATGAATATTCTGACTTGTGTTTCTGCCAAACTTTTGTGATATATGCATTCATAGATTTTTAATAACAAGTAGGAGTGCCTGTTTAAATTCATTTAACAAAGAAACCTACTTTCTTTTAATCACAAACTTATTCTTTTCCAGAGGATGTCAAACAAGTTTTTGGACAGACTACAATTCATCAACATATTCCATTTAACTGGGATTCAGAATTTGTGCAACTACATTTTGGAAAAGAAAGAAAAAGGCACCTTACGTATGCGGAGTTCACTCAGTTTTTGTTGGTAGGTGCAAGTCTTTTTTTCTTTCTGTTTTCTTTTTTCTTTTTTCTTTCTTAATTACCTGATGTTATCACCTCCAAATTAATTTTCTCACAGTTTCTATTAGGCACACACCTTTAATCCCAGCACTTGGGAGGCAGAGGCAGGTGGATTTCTGAGTTCGAGGCCAGCCTGGTCTACAAAGTGAGTTCCAGGACAGCCAGGGCTATACAGAGAAACCCTGCCTTGAAAAACCAAAAAAAAAAAAAAAAAAGTCTCTTTTATAAAAAAAAAATCTTTTTTGTGTGTGTTCTTCTAATTTTTTAAAAATTATTTTAGTTTATGTGTATGGGTGTTTTGCTTACATGTCTGTTCAATGGTATGCAGTGTTTAAGAAGCTGTTAGATCCCCTGGGACTGGAGTTACAGATGATTGTGAGCTATCTGCTTTGTGGGTGCTGGAATTGAACCTGGGTCCTCTGCCACAGCACCCAGTGTTCTTAACTATCGAGCCATCTTTCCTGCTTCTGGTGTCTTATTCTTAAAAAGTGAAAAGAGGTAAGGAATGAAGTATAGGTTCACGTTTGCCCTGAAGCCTGATTCAGCACAGGTTGGTAAGTTAGAAATTTAGAACGATTTCTTTTCAGCTTGTTGAAATTGTAGAGTTACATAGTTTCTTAAAAGGTTGTGTAGGAGCTCTTCCTGTGAGAAAATGATCTTCTCATGGCTGCGGGGTCAGTGAAGGCAAAACCATGGGCCTAGAGAGATGGCTCAGTGGCTAAGACATTCGTTCTTCTTGCAGCTTTCTGAGAAGGCAAAATCAGAATTGCAACCGGGATCTGTGCCTGGTTGTCCCATGATGTACAAATATTGTGTTTTTCTTGAGAAAATGCAGCTGTCTGTCTCTAACTGTGAAATTGTTTCCTCTGAGATCTTTTATAGATTAAGCCACTGAGTTTCCAATTCCTGCATATTTAAGCCATCCTGGCTGCTTTGGAAGCTGTTTCCTGGGTTGGTCTTTAGAGATTGTCACTGTGTGTGTGCCACACTTTGTGTGCTTCCTTGGCCTGCTATGAGGGCCTTGGCTTTCCAGCACCTCTGCTAAGCTAGCTCTGTCCCTCCCACACCTCTTCTTTCCCTCTACTGTGATTGGATCATTGGACCAATGATGAGATCAGCCCAACGATATTTTTAAATATGATTATACCGTTCTTATTCTATGATAATGATATAATGAATCTCATCTCTTCTAGAATAACTAAGAATGAATTAAAAAAATAAAATTATGATTATGTCTGGGTTTTCCTCTTCGAGTGTCCTTTAAAAATGTTTTAATTTATACCATTATGTTTAGTCACTGGGGATCAATATCTATTGGTAGACAAGTCTCTATAAAGCATTCATTTCTTTTGGGTTTTGTTAACTCATTTACTATCTTTAGCAACCTTACTTCTTTTACAAAATCTATTAGGTAAAAAACAATGTTGGATGTTATTCTCATGGGCTCATTCATCTCTGAGCCTGGAGGAAAGCTGCCTAGAGAATTGCTCTCAGTTCTTTGTTACCAGAAGTGTTGTTAGTATCTCAACGCCTTTGTTTATTTGTTTGTTTGTTTAATTTTCCCAGGTTTTGCCAGATGCAGGGGATGGAGACAGAACTGGGATGGAGAGGTGGGGATGGTAACAGCCAAATCCCCTCCAGTGTTATCCCTTTAATGTCACTTCTCGGCATCCATGCTTAGGCACTGCCTCATGTATATAGACAGTTAATGTTTAAAGGTGCTTTTCTTCTAGGCTTTTCAATGTGTGTGTGTGTCTGTGTGTGTGTGTGTGTGTGTCTGTGTCTGTGTCTGTGTCTGTGTCTGTGTCTGTGTCTGTGTCTAACAAGCCCAGGAATTTACCAAACTCCACCTCCCCAGCTTCTCACCAGACAACACCATGAACACTCCTAAGGCAGTATAGGAGTTCTTTATTTCTGGCCAGTGGCTACACAAGAAATCTTAACCCAATCATGCAGCTCACATCCTCAAAATTCTTTGTCTTTTATGCAAAAATAAATCCATATTCTATTGCCACACTTCAGTTTGCAAGGAGCAGAACTACTAGAAGCCAAAAGATAAGATTAGTATATTTAGGGACTTTCCTGGATCCTGGAACTGTGAACCAGGTGATGGATTAGTCCTTGTTCCTGTTTTGGCAGGTGCTGGGGCGTACGTGCTGGGATTTAAGGTTAGATTGGTGCCTTTAACATGGTGTTGGTTGTGCTCAGATCTGGGGTCAAGTGGGCCCCACTCTGCTGTACCTTATTAATTTTTTTCAAGCTTTTCTAGATATTGAATGAACTCAGAGCCATTGGATTGAGCCATCTCCCTGGCTCTCTTTTAATTTTTTAATAATGCTACTAATATACACAGAATTCGTCAGCCCTTCAAGTTTGCTGTTACTTTCTGGACAAAGCTTCAAAGATACTTTGAATAGGCCTGGTGGGTCAAACCCGTAATCTCAGTATCCCAGAGGCTAAGACAGGAAAAATGTTTGCTGCAGGTTCAAGGCCAGGCTGGGATAGGAGTGACAACACCACCCCGACCCCCCCAACAAACACACATATTCATACCAAGAAAAGTGAAATGTAAAGACAAGATACCTCACCTCTGGCTTTATTCTTTCTTTGCTAAACATGTTAATGTCTGTGAATCTCCATTTCCAGTTCTATATACACAGAAACCTAGCTCAGTAATTCAGGTGGGGAATGGAATGTGAGGTGGATTCTTACCACTGTTTACACAGGACTTGGACACATGGTAGGAGGCAGCGTTTATTTGATGAGGAATAATTGCAATAATGCTATTGAGAAAGATGCCTCAACTTAACTTTGTGGACCTAATTAACTTTTAGTTTTCGTGGGCTGTTAGCAGTAGTAAGGATAATCTCATTACCACCTTTAAAGTTAGTGTCCACCAGGCTGCATGCAGTCAACTGTAACTCCCCACAGCAGCCTTTTGGTAGGGAGCCTCAAGAGGTCGGGAGCCTGAGTCCACGATGAGATGATTCAGGAATTGCTTGTTCTCTTTCCAGCTGCAGCTTGTAGGCATTTGCTTAAACTTGACTCTAACCCATGGTGGTTCATGGGAACGTCCCACAGTGTCGTGTGTGCGTGCCTAGGATGATTTGTCTTTGTAGCAAGAAGAAATGCCTTAAACTTTTACTAATTTAAAGTGACTAAAGCACCCAGCGATGCCGACAAGGGCTTTGCTTTAGCCCAGCTCCAGCCTCAGAGGAATGAGCAGATGAAGGAGCTGGGCTTTTGCCATCAGTGCTGAGTTTGAGGACGATTTTGAGTCACCTCTCTTCATTTTAGATGTTTCAATGGCTCCAGGCAGCTTGAGCTTCAAGCCCCTACGTCAGGCACTTTGTTTTCTTCCATGGGATTGGTACTGGATTCAGTTAGCTTCTGAAATACTTAACAGTGTGTGCTTCCTGGTTTCATGCCAGCTTGATACAAGCTATAGTCAATGGAGAGGAGGGAACCTCAATTGAGAAGATGCCTCCAGTACATCAGGCCATAAGGCATTTTCTTAGTTAGTGATTGATGGGGGGGGGGGGCAGTCGACTTTGGGTAGGGTACCCCTGAACTGGTAGTCCTGGGTTCTATAAAAAAGCAGGCTGAACAAGCCATGAGGAGAAAGCCATTAAGCAGCATACCTCCATGGCCTCTGCATCAGCTCCTGCCTCCAGGTTCCTGCCCTGTTCCAGTTCCTGTCATGACTTCCTTCAGTGATGAAACCTTTTCTTTTAACAACTTGCCTCTTGGTCCTGGTATTTTATCACAGCAGTGGAACCCCGCTAGGGCAGTGAGCTTGGTCTCCTGTGTTTGAGACTTCCACTTTGTCAAGTACACCCATTTTCCCACTCTAAGGCACTGCTTCCTGGCTGTAGTCAGTTGTACAAGCACAGAGATGCTTGACTCTTATCACCACGCACACTCTGGCCCGTCTCTGATGAGGCAGAGGGAGCCTCAGGGACAGAGTGAAATACTGATGTTTCCAGGAAAGACATCATCTGGTTCAAACCCAGCAGGGATGGTAGCCATGCTTGTGTGCAGGTTGCTCACCTTTACCACTCTCTGCGGGCTTCAGTTTTTTCCCCTTTATTTAATAAAATCTGTGCTCTATTGAAACAAATATGCCTGTTTTCACTAAGTGACTCACTGAGGTCACTGCTGTCTGTCAGAGCTTATATGATGAGCTTATATGTTCTTGTCTGCACTTTGTGTATGGATTTTACAGATACAGGGCTGAACAACAGGGACAGAAAACCCACTTTTTGGATTCTTGTTTCTCAATTCTGGGAAAGGACTTCGGAAGACACTAGGGGACACATAACTTCCTCCCTTTATATATATGTGTGTGTGTGTGTGTGTGTGTAATTCTTTCATCTCCACTTCATGAATAATGGCATGCATGTGTAAATGTTATAAAGCGAACATTTTTTAAGTATGTGTTTTTCAGGCTTCTTTCTGTGACAGAGTAGTTCTGATAGGCGTAGAGTTTGCCATATCCACTAGGCTGGCCTTGAACTCAAGAGAATCACCTGCATCTGTCTGTCCAGTGCTAGAATTAAAGGCACATAGGCATGTTTCTGTAAGACTTTCTGTCTACCTCTGTCCTCCTCTCCTAAAGCATAGCTTTGATTTTATGTATGCTTTACAGATAGATCTTGATATTATCTGAGATTGATAAGAAAAACTTGGAAGCTGGTTGGTGATGTATGCATTAATCCCAGCGTTCAGGAGGCAGATCTCTGAGTTTGAGGCCATCCTGGTGTGCAGAGTGAGTTCCAGCCAGGGCTACACAGAGAAACCCTGTCTCAAAACAAAGCACCACCACCAAAAAAAGAAGGAAAGGAGGGGGAGGAGGAGGAAGAAGAAGGAGTGAGAATGGAGGACACAAAAAGGGAAGAACTCTCTGTTTTCTTCTTGTATTGTGCTGTTATCACTCCTCATAGGAGACAGATCATTCACGAATACATTTTTGTTGAACAGGCAAGGTTTGTCAAGGCCTTGGTCAAAGAGCTGATAGGCACAGAGATGACAAGCTGTGAGAGACTCATGGACAGATGTGGGGATGGTTGCCATGTACATACAGTTGATAGTGTCCTGAAACCGCAAGCAGATGTCAAATATTTACTGTTTGAAGTTGGGGTTAATGAAAGTATCAAGACTACAAATTTTTGATAACCAGAGACCATATCGGGATTTTGGTTTGCAACGTGTGAACCTACTCCTATTGATTGTAAGTTGCTGCTGGCAGACTATGTAATGCATGTTGGGTCTGGTTTATAATTGCAGTAACCTTAGTGTTCCAAAGATAAATAAGGAGGACAGAAAGCTGGCCTTGTCTGCCCTGCTCTACAGAAGATAGCTACTTTGGCATCCATGTGGAATCCAGCTCACTTGGATAGTTAGATTCCATTTTTCCGACACATTTATGTTTGGGACAAAGGAAATCAAGATTCACTGATGTTGTGTCCAGGCTTGGTCAGCCTGCCCTCCTGTTGAGCAGCTTGAGCTGGCTTTTACAGTAACACCCTGCTGAGAGCAAACACTTCATCCAGCATCTCACCAGCTGCTACTCACTGAGAAATTGAGCAGGAAATCATACAAGCAAGGGGACATAGAGACGCACTGGTCTTGTCATGGTATTGCCTTATATGAGAAGAAGGAGGTGGCATGGTTTCTAAGGCCTCTTCTTGATGGTTCAACCCAAGGAACTAGGGGCAGAATTTCACCTCGAGTCTTCAAATGGAACTGTGTGGCCAAATTCATGATTATGAGATGTGAAAAATGTGGCAGGATTTTTCGGGTCCAACTACATTAAAATATTAGTGCAGCAGGAGGCCTGTGATTGGACAGGGAAAAGGGAGGTGGAGCTAGAAGTATGAGAGAGAGAGAGAGAGAGAGAGAGAGAGAGAGAGAGAGAGAGAGAGAGAGAGAGAGAGAGAGAGAGAGAGAGAGATGGAGGACAGACAGAAAGAAGATCCAGAACCAGCATGGCTTTAAATAGCCACAGGTAGATATGATATCATAAAGGATAGAATAATAGGGATTACTTGTCCAATCTAGCCGGGCAGCTTGTACCATTATCAATTGGCCCTGAAATTATTGTGTGGGCATCTTGTGAATTGAGAAATTATTGATATATAAATCTGACTTGTTAATTATAAGCTTCTAGAGTTTTGCTGGGTGTTATGGTGGCTGACCATGGGGTGGGCAGTTGTTATGTTGTGCTGCCATGTCAGCAAAGATAACTCTGGCCCCACCGGAGAGTTGGCTGGCAGACAGTAGCTGGATGGAACTTGGGAACGTGGCAGTTTCTGTTTTACTATTTCCCACAAAAGAACAATGGAAATGCCTTTACTCTCTATATACTCATTGCTCTGTTCTGTTTCCCCCCTCATTTTAAAATGTGTGTAGATATGGGAGCTGGAGAGATGGATGGCTCAGTGGGTCAGAGTGTTTGCTGTGTAAAGATGACAATCTGACTTCAGATCCCAGCACACGTGAAGAAGCCATGGGTAGCTGTGCATATGGCGGTAATTTCAGTGTGGCAGTAACCAGAGACAGGAGGATCGTGAAGGTTTGCTAGCGACCAGCCTAGGTACTGAGGGACCTTGTCTCTGAGGAATCAGCCAGTGAATAGTAGGGCAGGTACCTGATATCTTCCTCTGACCTTTGTGCACGCATGTTCACACACATGTGCACACACACCACTCATGCACACATGCACTTACATATGTTCATCCTTATCTTAATTCAGGTTATTTTCAAGCTAGCTAAAATTATGAAAATTTAGGGGTACTTATGTTAGATAGTTTAGAGAGCTGGGTGAACATTCCTTATTCATTTTAGTCTTCATTGTCATAGTCACTTTCATTTTGACTGGAATTTTCTACCACCACAGGTTTTTTTTTAAAAAAAATTTTGACTCTGTTTTTATTAAAATTGAATGTATTTTTCAAGTTTTGAAAACATAAAAGTAAAAAATGAACTGGGTTTTAGTTCATTTCATTCTATCTTTCCATGGTCTTTGCTTTATAGTGCAAGTGAATCTGCTGTTTGTTGTTGATGATGTTCTGCCGGATAAATTGTTCTCAGGCTTAAAGCACAAATGTACTGGCATGTCTGAATAGAGGTGAAAAGAATTTTTTACATTCAAAATATGCCCACTTGAAAATTGAAGATTATTAAGGAAATGACAGGCCTGGAACTATTAGAAGTATGAATTTAGACCCAAAGCAGGGTAACCCCTGTATATGTTTATTTCCGTACAGGTAGCAATTCTGAAGAGTTTGACTTTTTCCCTACAGCACTCGGAATGGGTGCGTGAAGTCTTTGGAATGTGCTACAGTAAAAGCCTGTTCCATTACTCCTCATGCAGCAGAGCAGAGGAGACATTCACTGTGGCTTGAGTGGAAGGGCATTAGAGATGGCTGCAGATGGCCTGGCTGGAACCTTCTGGCCTTAGGTGACAGAGGTCCTGGTCTGTATCGTGGGTCGTCTGGGTTCTGTCCCTCTGTTCCTGTCACAAACTGTCTGACATTAGCAAACATCCCAGACCTGGCACATGAGGAGTGCTCCTCCCCCAGGCTGGCACATGAGGAGTGCTCCTCCCCCAGGCTGGCACATGAGGAGTGCTTCTCTCCCAGGCTGGCGTGCCTTCTCTCCTGGCTTGCCACCTTCTCACGTTGTTCGGTTTCTTTGATTCCTTGTTGTTTCCCCCTCCTCTAAGGCCTCTTGTTCCATTTTCTGTACTCGGTTTGATATTAGTTGCCTCCTCTACCTGAGTATTGTGAGATAATCAACCTCTCTTTCTACAATTACAGTTTTTGCTTCTAGTTTTCTTTCTTTCTTTCTTTCTTTCTTTCTTTCTTTCTTTCTTTCTTTCTTTCTTTCTTTTTCTTCCTTCCTTTCTTCCTTCCTTTCTTTCTTTCTTTCTTTCTTTCTTTCTTTCTTTCTTTCTTTCTTTCTTTCTTTCATTTTTAAATAGACATCCTTTCAAAACAAACAGCCAATTGCTTATCAAGACTGGGGCTCCCAGCGGGGGGGGGGGGGGGCGCGGCGGTGGTGGCACACGCCTTTAATCCCAGTACTTGGGAGGCAGAGACAGGCGGATTTCTGAGTTCCAGGCCAGCCTGGTCTACATACAAAGTGAGTTCCAGGACAGCCGGGGCTATACAGAGAAACCCTGTCTTGAAAAAACCAAAAAAAGAAAAAAGAAAAGAAAAAGAAAAAAAAAAAAAAAGACTGGCTCCCAGACAAGTGGTGTTAGCATACATCTGGCACCCTAGCACACAGGCAGAAACAGGAGGATTCTAAGTTTTAGAGTAGCTTGACACTACATAGCAAAAGACAGACAGACAGATAGGCGCGCGCACACACACACACACACACCAGACCCCAGGGCCAGACTTAGCGTCAAGCACTATACTTCCTGTTTCCATATGTAGAATGAAAGTCATGGAGTCTACAGTCTCAGGTATTGAGAGTTTGAGAGGGCAAAGCCCCCGGTAAAGCACGCCCTCAGCACAAGGTTTACCTTCCATTTCTCCTGACTTACAGCCCATATGACTTTCCCAGGTACTTTTAGTGTTCCTTTTATAGAAAGCTTAACTTTTGTTTTTAACATAAAGTGTCCAATCTGTTTCTCATTATGGCCACCCATTGCATCTCTCTCACAGATGAAAGTATTTTTAATCTGTTCAGCTCACCTCAAGGTCTTCTGAAATTCTTTTTTCTTGTTAGGGTCTAAGCCAGTTTATGATCCCACTGTGATCCTCCCCAGAGCGGAGTAGCCCAGCCATGAGGACTCGCAGTTTGGAGTCACACCATCCTCAGTGTGCGTCTCAGCTCAGCTGCTGTGTGACTTTGAGTCAACTTAACCACCCTCCCACCCCTGTGCTCTGCTTCATGTGTCTTTCTGTAAAATGAAGATAAGTTTTATTACAGGCTTCAAGAAAACCCTACCTCAACCTTAGTCCAGCAGTAAATGTTTAGGGTTGAGCTGCTACTGTGATTCTCTGCCCTGTCCATGTGTCCATCATTCTGTGCCTATGACTGGTTCTCATGACTCAGCGGTTCTGGATTAGAAAGGACTTTACAGGTGTTTTAGCCCTTCACCTGACAGAAATCAAAGCTACCACTTACCAAGTGTCTGTCACACACGACCCAGACAGCAGGCCCTGGTGTGTGCATTTTGTAGGAAAAGCCTTAGGGCCTAAGACACCAGCTAGCTCACCTGAGCTCTGCCATATAGTGTCATGGTGCATTACAGTCTTCTGTCATTGGGGCTGCCACTCCCCTCCATCAACGGAAAGTGAAATCTGTGACAGGTGTCCCTTTGCCCAGAGTTACAGTGTTACCAGTGACACTTGCTTGTGGGAGATGTTTCATCGCTCAATAGTTTTATAAGTGAGAGACTAGTGTATTATGCTGCAACCTACCCCAGTATCTTCTTCCCATTGATTTTCTTTTTAAAAGAAATACAGAACGGTGACTTGGCTCCTTCCCTGGCTCTTTAACCTGCCAGTCTGTTAACCTGTAAATACTTTATTATAATGACAGTTCTCCCATTGTTCCCTGCCCTTAGGAAATGAGTGTTATCATCTGTGTTCTCCTTCCCACTTTTGTCCCTCCTGCCACACATATAGGAACCTCTTGGTGGCCCTTACAGATAGCTGTGTTAGATACTCTTTGGTAGCTATAGATACTGTCGGGGGATTTAGGTCACTGTATCGTGGGTACTAAGCCCAGTCTTCATTTCAAAGCTAGCACAGCACTGAGTTTAACCTTTGCAGAGTTGTCTGTGCATTTCGCTCTACAGGCTTCCCCACCCTTGCCCACTCCACACCTCCATCCCTGACTCCCACCTCCTACCCCGTTCAGGCTCTTAGGGCTGAAAGGAGCCTGGGGGAAGAATCACCTCCCGATGGGTTGACCTTGCACGCCCTGTGATGATCAGTGAGGAGATCCAAGAGTTCTGGACACATTGGGTTTTGCCTCAAAGGAAACTTAGGAATGTTATCATATTCTCACAAAACCAGGCACAGACAAAATCTAGAGCATGAAGAGTAATACAGAAGCCTACCTGGGGATGCAGCTCACTTGGTAGAGGCTTAGCTAACAGGCATGAGGCCCTCGTCCAGTCTTCAGCATGGTAATGAGCTGGGTATGATGACACATGCTCATAATCCCAGTACTCAGCAGGAGGAGGGACTGGAAAGGAAGCTTAAGGTCATTCTTGGCTATGCAGAAAGTTTGAGCCCAGCCCAGGCTTAAATAAATACATAGAGTAACATAAAATAAAATTCTTATAGTTTTTAGATGGCCAAGTGTCAGGTGTAGTTTTGGTCAAGTTCCCTAATGTAGGTTTTCCAGGGCTTCCCATGCACCATGGTCAGGTAGCAAGCAGGCACTTTGTGTGTGTGTGTGTGTGTGTGTGTGTGTGTGTGTGTGTGTGTGTGTGTGTAAGGAACACCCGGACTTGAGTTCCAGCTTTGCTGCCCCTGGCAGGGGGACCTCAGCTCCCTCCCTGGATGGTGTAAGGTTAATGCTTATGACCTGTGTGCTGCATCCGATGGCACTACCCAAGGGAAGAGGATTCGGAGGAGTCAAGGTTGGTCAAGCCTAGGTTCCATGTCAGGACCTGCCCTCACGTGCTGGGGTGGGAGCAGGCCCTGATTTTAGTGATGTAGTTTACATAGAAGAACCAGCCAAAACCATCTTCAAGTTCAAGCATGGAATTTTAATGTCTCCAGGTTTTAGGAGTTGTTAAAATATGAGCTCTCAATTTTCTCATCCTCAGGATTAAAGGAGCTGTTTTTGTTGTTTTGTTTATTTTTTGTTTTAATTTTTGTTTTGTTTTGTTGCCTGTTTGTAGGATCCCTGCTGCCAGCTCTCCTATTGAGACAATGCAGTCAGCAAAGGAAGCAATATTCCCTTTACAGATATGTTCCCACCACAAACACACCCCGTCTTTTTTGGTGTGGCCGTCATGGGCCTTCTACAACCTGTGGTATCTGTTTTTCCCTTTGCCATTCCAGACAATCTGGTCTTCATGTTCTGGGTTTCTGCTGTGTGAGGAGAAAGGTTGGCTGTGCCATATGAAGCTGCTTCTGGATCCTAAAGACTGAGTTCTAACTAGGAAAATAGAAAGTACCCACAGGGCACCTCTGCTGTTGCTCAGGGTAACCTTGGCTTTCTATAGCACTGACAGTGTGTCTGAGAATGGTGCCCCTTCATCTCCTTTCAATTGAACACTTATTATGGTCTTTGCTTTCAATAGAATACCTACTGAGGTCATTTTATCACTATGTGTCTTGAGCAGTTAGTCTTTTTTCCTCTTGAATTGGAGGTTCTTGGATAGACAACTCCATTTTTGTTGACTAGATCCTGGTTTGCTCATTCAGTTGGCTTTCCGGACTGCCTGTCATTGATAATGTCTGTGGCACAGAGTGTCCGTTGTACCTAGAATGATGACAGCACAGCTTGGGAAAGACATAGGCAGAATGTGTCACTTCATCCATGGCAGAGGTGGGAAAGCCAACAGTGTCACCTCTATTTCTGATGGAAGGGGGAATCTCCAAACATGCTCATCTCTGGAACCACATGACAGTGTGCTGATGTTTAGTGCAGAGGCCAGGATGAGTTTTCCAGTTGTATAAAGCGTCTGTATGGCAGAGATGTAGCCCTGAGTGCTTCCCCCAGGATCCTGAGCACCTTCCATCGGAGATCGGTCTCGGTGATTCAGACCACTGCATCTGTTCACTGAGGAAAGAGGAGGCTAGATCTGGGACTTTGAAAGGTGGCAGGATGCATGTGAGGCGGACTGCTGTGGTCAGAGACTGACAGTGAGGACAATCAGGGAACCTAGGCCAGGTCTGAGGAAGCACTGAACCACTGCTGTCAGAGAAGGAACGATGCATTCGAGTGGACTCTTAAAGGCTCAGGGAACATAATTTGGCAACTGCTTCACACTTGGGAGGAAGGAAGCTTACAGAATTGAAAATGACAGCTTTTCAGGTGGTGTCACTGGGAAACCAACCTGCCCATAATTAAGCTTTGAAGCCAGCAAAGAGACAAGAGTTGAGTCCTAGGTGGGGACATTCATAGTGGGCTTAGTGATGCGTCATTTTATGGCCTTTGTAAGATACATCCAGGATATATCCTTAGAAATGCTGGTCCAGCAGGTAGGAGTGCGAGATTTAGAGGCAGACAGTAATCATTAGCTCCTAAGAAATTTTTGAAGTTTTGTGGCAGCGCTTTTCCTGAAAAGCAGAGAGACCTGCGGACCGGGGCAGGATGGGGGCACATCTTAAGTAAAGATCAAGTACAGGGCTCTAGAAGGATCTGGGCCCACGAAGGTTCATCTGGGTGCCCTGCACTGAAAGTGGCCAATGCTGTAGGTAACTAAGGGCAAACAGTCAATAAGATAGTGACCATTTTCTCACTTAGTCATTAATCTTTCAAATTCCAGTGTTTGCATTTTTAAAGTACAGAAAATGAGACAGGAAAGCATAACTCATGACTGTATTCATTACCCAGGTCCAGTCATTATTAATGTTTTGTCAATCACATTTTGTCCTCTCTCTCATTCAGGACAAGGAAAGCAGGTAGTCAGCTTCACAGAAGCATGAGACTCTGGTCGCTTCAAACTGCAGTAACCCATAGAGCGATGAGTGTCACCTTGTTATCAAAGCTAAGAGATGGCTTCCTTAACCAGTGAAACCCCATTTCATCTTAAATAATTTGAAATCCTTGATAGCCCTTTGGTGATACTTGTAAGTTTCATGCAGATTAGCTTTCTGAGGTCCGTGTGGAAGGTAGACAAGGTGCTGCGGAAAGTGGTAACACGACTTTCCGCAGCAGTAGTATGAAGGGAGCCCCAGTGGGAAGCAATGTTTGTTTTAATGCCTACACTTGTCTCTTGGGCATAGCAGTAGAGAGCTATGACTCTTGTTGGAGTTTGGCCATATGAATTATATATCCAGTGTGCTGCTACAGTTTTTCCTCCTCTGATGCACAAACTCTCCAGCTTCTTAGTCTAGAACACAGGGCTCTATGTGGCATTGTTTTTGACCCTCATAGCCTTGGGTGGAGAAGTCACCAGCAGCTACTGGGAGGATCAACAGGCACAGGGCAGCCTTTTGTGACAATGACTTAACCTGCCCCACATATGGGTAGCGCCAGTGGTGAGGATTAGCACCTTCCAGCAGAGAACATTCCTTCACTGTTGTTAAGTCCTGTGCTTACCTGTTAGCTTGTGGTCACATTGGCTTGCTGGATCTAGCCAGGGCTTTGAAGCTACTGAACTAACTTCCTTCCTTCCTTCCTTCCTTCCTTCCTTCCTTCCTTCCTTCCTTCCTTCCTTCCTTCCTTCCTTCCTTCCTTCCTTCCTTTATGTATGTATTTATTCATTTATTTTTATTTTCTTCATATCTCAGATTCTAGAAGAAAGGTGCCTGATTTGATTCCTTTGAACTTTTTTCCTCCTCCTCTTCCTTGTGCTCCTGCTTTCCTCCCTTTTCTTCCTTCTTTTGAAACACTGTGCGGTGGGTTTGAATGAGAATGGCCCCCATAGGCTCATGCCTGGTGCCCAGTTACCGGAACTGTTTGAAAAGGATTAGGAGGTATCACCTTGTCAGAGGCGGTGTGTTGCTGGAGGTAGGCTTTGAGGTTTCAAAATCCCATCCCTGGCTCCGTGCCTCTCTCAGCCTGCAGATAAGAATGTACAGTCTCTCAGCTGCTGCTTGCTGCCATGACTGTCTGTTTTAGATTAACCCTCTAAAGCTGGAAACAAGCTGTAAACTCTTTTATAAGAGTTGCCTTGGTGCCTCTTCATAGCATTAGAACAGTAACTTAGACACAGAGCTTTCTTATACAGCCCAGGTTGACACCAGAGTCACAATGTGTCTGCGACAATCTCTCAACTTGATCTCCCCACCTCTGCTTCCCAAGTGCTGAGATCACAGACATGTGCCACCATGCCTGGCTCTGTTTCTGCTGAGTGTAAGCTTTAAAATGCAGTGTACTTTATTAGCTTTCTATTCACTGCTCTGAAAAATGTTCTTTTCTTTCAAAGGAAAATGTATTTTAGAGGGAAGCATTTAAACAGGCAGGTGGGGCCTGTGAAATCACGATGTAGGCTTATTTCTTTTGTTTGATTTAAAAATGAGCAGTCATTTGCAGTAAGAAAGAGACATAAATTAACTGTCTTACCTTTTCTAACCGTAGGAAATACAGTTGGAGCACGCGAAGCAAGCCTTTGTGCAACGAGACAATGCCAAGACGGGCAAAGTCTCAGCCATTGACTTCCGGGACATCATGGTCACCATCCGTCCCCATGTCCTGACGCCTTTTGTTGAGGAATGTCTAGTAGCTGTAAGTTGTGCATTGTCCTAATGAAGTAGTTTATTCTCCCTAATTTGTGCCAAGTAAACGGGAATAATAAAGAGCAGTCCTTGGAATTGTCCTGTTTAACACCCTAACGTGATCATGTATATTATCACCCTTGCAAACCAAAATATATCTTGGTTCATTTTAGTGGGTAGGTTCATTGATTGTCTGCATCGTGTGTTTCGGGGATGTGTTCAGTGGTTTCTTACTGTCCCTGGAGGCCTGTACCGGAGTCCTATCAAATGCTAAAGTCTGCAGGCCCTCAGATCATTTCTTCACAGTGACATCTCTTTGGATATAATGTACACGTATTTTCTCTTACTTTAAATCATGGCTAGATTATTTGTAATATCTAGTGCAGTATTTTTAAGTCTTTGTTTTGCTGTGCTGGTCAGGGAATAATGCCAAGGGAAGACATCTGTGCATACTCAGTGCAGATGTAATCCCCGCCCCAAAATCTTTGCAAAATTCTGTTTGGTTCCATTTGCGTAGGTAGAATTCATAAATACAGAGGGCCCATCTGTTAATAACTAATTAGAAAGAAAGAGGAACAACAAAAATAATTTATGACTTCATCTTCATTTTGCCTTATCTTTTAAGATATGTCAACTTGCTGATTTTGTGTTTCTAATTTAAGGAAAAAGAAACACGCAGGCAAGCACCTCTGCAGACATGCACACTTGGATGTCTGGTTGGAGTCACAGATAGATCCGAAGGTCTAAAGCTGACATTTCTCATTGTCACTTGGTGTCTGTTGGGGTTGCAGTAGTACTTGTCATAGGCAGATCCCTGCCGTCCTGTGTCATAGCTATCCCATCCCAAAGGATATCCAGCTGATGTCCTTACTACCTCTTGGAACTCAGAGGTGTCGTGAAGCATGCTCGGTAGTGGTTCCAGGCCTTGGCCACGGACAATCTAGATCACCAGGGAAGATCATTACAGATGGAATCCAGGTTTCCTGTAGGTCTGTGCTTCACTACCGATGGGTAGCTACATCTCAGTATCTAAATGTTAAGGCTTCTAGCTGATTCCTAGGATTTGGGAGCCACATCTCTGGAAACTCTCCCTTTGCTGGACTGTGAGTGCATGCACAGCCGTCTGGGTTCCCCACAGTGCTGACCATGGGCCTTGCAAGTTTCTTTGTTTCCTGGTGCTCCGTTTCCAATACATGGCCCTTCCCATTCTGGCTCCATGTCAATCTCACCCCGGCCCCACCGCCACTCCCAGGTGATCTCTCAGGTCAGCTCTTTTGAATGATTACTAAGGGAAGATTTATGTGGCTGTTTTAAAAAAGCGCTTTGCTAATAAAAATATTTTGCCTTGTTAGGGACGGACAGAATTTGAAACCCCAAACTGAAGTTCTATCCACAGAGGATATACTATCTGTTTTCCCTGTCCCCTGTGAAGAGAAATGTTTCCTTAAAAATTCTGATTATTAGAAATTCGATCAGCTTCAACCCCCATCTAGATAGGCACATGGCATCTTCAAATATTACCAGAGCACACGTGTTCTTTTGGCTAAGTCCACCAATGTAAAGGCTCGGGACTTAAGTGATTATTTCTTGCTGGCTTAAGTATTAAGACAACTTTTGATATTGAGGATGCATTAGCTGCTCCTCAGAGTCTGTCTGCACCAACATAATGCAGCTTTGCATGCGTGAACACATGCAAGCGGGTGCTATCCTTTCTATGTTTAAGGCCTTAAGATTTGCTCATTAGATGAAATAAACCAACTTATAAAACATTTCCAACTGAAATTTGAACTCTGTAAATGACTACTGGTCCTGTTATACTCCTACACATGTATTTTATTTAGTTTTCCAGGGCTTGTATAAGTCCTGGTCATGATTATCTGCAGTCACTTTTAAAATTCACTTCTAGCTTTTTTTTTTTTTTCTAAAGTGAAAGAAAAATATTGTGATTTTTTTTTTTTGTATATTCATTCCCCTTTACTTCCAAAACAGTGATAAATATATGTACTTTTGTAACCTCTTGCCCTTTGTATCTCTTTTATTTTATTATTATTATTATTATTTTTCTCTCTCTCTTGTTTTCAACTTGGCAAGGCTGCTGGAGGCACTAGGTCCCATCAAGTTAGCTTCTCCTATTTTAATGGATTTAATTCGCTCCTTAACAACATGGAACTCATTAGGAAGATCTACAGTACTCTGGCTGGCAACAGGAAAGACGTGGAGGTGACTAAGGGTGAGTGAGCATATCAAAATGTTTGCTTCAAGTGTCTTAGGGAGCAGGGGACAGGGAGTGAAGAAGGCAGTCTGGAGTTTATAGTAGAATTTGCTGTCCCATTCCTGGTGCTCCATTTCCAATACATGGTAAATTAATTGGTGATGTGTGTCCTCCAGACCTTGATCAGACAAACTAAAGCAAACAAAGCAATCTACACTCAGTTTTTGAGAAACAGAAAACAGCCTTTGAATGAAGTGAAGATACAAGATTTGTTGAATCTTTTTTTTTTTTACAAGAACTTAAGCGAAACGGTCAGTGGACCTCAAAAACACATGTGGGTCCCACAAACCTGTATTGATGATAGCATAATGTGATCCATGAACTTGAAGAAGATATTATCAGCATTTCAATAGGATTCTCACACACACACACACACACACACAACCAAAAAAATCAAAAAAACAACAACCCTAGAAAAATAACTTGGGGATCCGAAATGTCAGTGTAGTTTGAATCCCGTCCCGTGTCATTTGTTAGAGCGTTCACATGGCACCCAGCTTTACTCCCAGTGGTGGTTGGGATGGAGTTCTACATCCTTTGAACAAGTGGGAGAAAGAGCTGGGATGACTTCATGATAACTGTGGTGGTGTGTACACCTCTAGCGCTTTGGCTGAACACTGAATTTAGCGTTGATCTTTCTGAATCTCTCTCTCTCTCTCTCTCTCTCTCTCTCTCTCTCTCTCTCTCTCTCTCTCTCTCTCTCTCTCTCTCTCTCTTTCCATACAGAGGAGTTCGCTTTGGCAGCCCAGAAGTTTGGTCAGGTTACACCCATGGAAGTTGACATCTTGTTTCAGTTAGCAGATTTATATGAGCCGAGGGGGTAAGTTGCCTTTTTTAAGTTAGTTTAATAAAATAAGGTTAGGAGCTAGGTGTAGGGAGATTTCAGCAAGAGAGACAGAAACCAAATAATGAAGGCCTACGCTGAAATATGGGAAGCGATAAAAGGAAAGTTCTAGAATTCCATCATGTAAATTTAAGAAATCTGGGACTTCATCATCGTTTGCTTTCTGTCCAGGCGCATGACCTTAGCAGACATTGAGCGGATCGCCCCCCTAGAGGAAGGAATGTTACCCTTCAACTTGGCCGAGGCCCAGAGGCAGGTGAGTGGTGGGAGTGACTTCTCTCCTGGTGCTTTCCAGAGATACCCAGGCCCCTAGCACTTCCACTGGATTTCCAGCATTGGTTTCTGACTTAACTGTTTTTCCAATTCTGGTCCCCAAATTCAGGCATTTTGAGGAGGCTGAAAGGGGAGTTGTTGAGCAACCTTCTGGTGAACAGATACGAACATGTGTTTCTTAGAAAGACCGGGCTGTGGCCCCAACAATGGAAATCCCAACACTCCCAAAACAAGTAGTTCTTTTCTTCCTTACATCTGGTCCTGAGGCATATGGGCATGAAGCACTTGCTCTTGTGACTGTCCCCAGCAGCATCTGGCTTTGCTAAATGAACGATAACGTTGCACCTCAGTGGGGTACTGTCAGAGCGTTGTCTAACAGCCATGCCTTCCGTTTCTCTGAGTATCGAAATGAGATAATTTTGTTTAGTCTGGAGTCATAGTTCAGAGGCTTTTAGACCTATTTTCTCTGTGAAAGGATTCATAAGCTATGTGGAAACAATGTTAGGAATGCTAGGTTTTATTTTATGGTTAACAGAAGCCCATGTCTCAAAGTTGTGGGAGTTAGAAACTTAAGACACAGGACCTCCTCGCTCTGTAGCTGGGCCTGAGAGAGCACGCCTTCATTGCATGGGCTATGCCTGCATGGTGCTTGTAAAATAAATCCATGAACAGACAGAATGTCTTTTTTTTTTTTTTTTTCTCTTTTTTAAGAAAAGGACTTCCTTTAAGGCAAAGCCATCTTCAAATCTTGTGAGACTTAACTGTTTTTGGCTTGGAGCTCTGGGTCTGAACAGCGACGCCAGTTTGACCACAATGGGTTGACGCGGGCTGCATTTTTAGGACTGTCAGGCCTGGAGCCAGGACCCCCCCCCCACCACCACCACCACTTTAGCTCCTTCCCACCCAAGGGCAGCAGCGAGTTGTGTGCGGCATGGAAATGGAAGGAGTGGGTGTGTGCTCCGTAAATCCTAACTAGGCACCTCTGGGAAACCAGCTGGCTGTGGTTAAAAGAGGAAGCCATTCCCCCTGGTGTAGGAGAAAGAACTGTGTAATCCTGGGCAGAGGAGGAAGCAGCCTTGCTCTCTCCTCCCTTTGATTTCAGACACTGTGTCTGAGATAATTATCTCTTCGTCTGCATGCCACCAGCTAGTGTAGAAATTTGGGGATTAAGGAAAGTAGAGGGACTGCTTCAGATCTCCCCTGCTCTCCCCCCTGGCGGCAGCACCTCTTCATTTCCCTGTGTGCCCTCTGCAGCTTTGAGGGGGCTTATAATGGGTGCTTGCTGGTACTGGCCTTGAAAGGGTTGGAGGAATTTGAAGAGATTTACAGTAGGAAGCGATTGGCCGGTGTTCAGAGGTTTAGAGCAATTCATGGCAAACCTACCTGAAATTTAGGGTGATTTTTTTTTTTAATGCATGACCCCCACTGCCCCTGGAAGATCAAGCAAGTCAGGTGCTCTATGCATGGGCAGTTTGCATGTCCTAGCACCCTACAGCCTGTGGAGTGTTTGCCCTCGACAGGGGTGCCATGCAGATGGACGCTTTTACCTGCGTGTCATTTTAAGAACATATTTGTCCTTTCCAGGTAGAATTAGCAGTAATGGCAGGTTCCTTCCTTTAACATCTTCAGAATACTCTCATTCATTGTTTTGAGGCCAGAGCATCTTTCGTATGGCATGTTCTCATGCATGTAAATAAAATAGTGTGCTTTCTTTGAATGCATCTGTCACCATGAAGGTAGACTACAGGGGTGGAATTGGAGACAACGCATGGAATTTGTGGAAGAAATGTTTTCCCTTCTTAGACAAGCATATTTCTCTGTAAAGCTGTTTTCAGTTAAATGACTGAAGATTTCAAATGATCTCATTGTATTGGAATGGTGTTGCCCTGACAGCAGTTAAAATTCAGTGCGTTGGTAGCTGAGCTTGGTGATTGTTTTCATTGTTCACTGATGTTAATTATCGCGCCTTCTGAAAACAAATTTTATTGAATGCATTTATTCATTCAACAGGTGTTATTAGGTGCTGACTGAATGTCACTCTCACTTGACAACTTTGTGTGACAAAGTTAATATTTTATTTACACAGACAGGGTAGTACAATATTTAAAAGTAGTTTGGCCTCAGTAATACCAATGATAACAGGTCAGAAAAGCAACAACAAAATATCTGGTTGCCTTGAAATATGAATTTTAGGAAGATGGCCAAAAAAAAAAAGGAAAAATTCAATCACCTATAATTCATCTATTCAGTTATGACCATCATAAACATTTTGAGTGTCACGGGGTGATAGAGATGCCAAAATATCATACTAGTTTCATATGTGTATATATACATATTTACATATACACATATATATGTATGTATGTATGTATAAAACACACACATATATATATATATTTGTATATATACATATATATCCACAAACAATTTTAACACCATCAACAAAAGCCTTCATATTCTACTCTCTTAATTTTTTGTTAATACCATGAAGGGCTCAACTGTAAAAAAAAAAAACACTTGTTGCTCTTATAGAGAACCTGGGTTTAGTTCCCAGCACCCACATGGTGGCTCACAACCATCTTTAACTCCTGCTTTGGAGGTACTGCACCCTCATGGGCACTGGATACACACATGGTATATATATATATATATATATATATATATATATATATATATATATATACACATACAGCAGGCAAAACACTCACACATGTAAAGAAAATGCCATGAAATATTGCAAACACTTAATAAAGACAAAAGGAATATAGCAAACACCTACCCACCTGCCATGCGCCTTTAGCTGGTTTTCTTTCCTTTTTAAAATGTATTGCCTTCTTTGTATGTCCATGGGTGTAACACACGCATGCCCGTAAGCGTCAGATCCCAAAGGCCGGAGTTACACAGGGTTGTGAGCAGCCCCGTGGGTGCCAGGAATTGAACCTGGAGTCCCAGGAAGAGCAGCCTGTTCCCTTAAGCACTGAACCATCTTTCCCACTCCTTACATTTTCTTTATCAAAGAAGAGCAGGGTGGGTGGGGGAATGAGGGACTTTCGGGATAGCATTTGAAATGTAAATGAAGAAAATATCTAATAAAAAATTGAAGAAAAAAAAAGAGTTTTGTGAACGTTTTTCATTACCAACATCTGATCTTTAAGGATACCATTTTAAATGATTTACTTTCGTTTTAAGAGTGATAGTATTTTAGTATTTAATTTTGAGACAGGGTCTCCCTCTGTAGTTCTGGTTTGCTTGGCTTTGCTATGTAAATCAGGCTGGCCCAGATCTCAGAGAGCTGACTCTGCCTCCTAAGCACTGGGAGTAAAGATGTGCCTCAGTGCTCACCAGTACAGGATTTGAATCCTCTCTTACTGGTCATTTAGTGCAGCTCCACAAGTTTTGCACTGAGTGCTGCTTTTGAAAGAGCCGACTCGTTTTTTCCTGTTAATTCTCCAGTAACTTTAAGTAAGAATCGCAGCATCAGAGTGTAAATTCAACTTAAGCGTTTAGGTATATGTCATTATAGTTTCAAAAGCTCATATTTGCTTTAACAGTGAGTTTGAGAACAACATTTTAATAATTCTTACTAATCCAAGTATTACCATTTAAAACAAAGACAAAAATTCAAATAAAAAGCCAGTTTGATGAATCAAGAATGATGTCTCCTTGATAGTTTTTACAATGACATTTTTATGATCATTCTGAGAATTGAACACTTGAAAATTGGTTACACCGTTATTTTCACGTGGTGATTTTATGTCTCAATATGATTTCAGCCATGCTTAGCAGCAAACACTTTTATTAATAAGGAATTGATGAACTTGCACCGAGTTCTCCTTTTTGTATTTGACTTATATGAGACTGAGAGTCCGGTGAGTGATATTTTAAGTGACCGTATGCATTTCTGTTCTTTTCTCGGCTTGCTTGCTTCCTGCTTATGGCACGCGTGAAGCAGAAGGCCTCAGGTGATGCTGCTCGGCCCTTTCTTCTGCAGCTCGCAGAGTCAGCCTACAGGTTTGGACTGGGTTCTATTGCTGGAGGTCAGTCATGGCTAAGTGTCACTGTCACTGTTCCTTCAGTCTTCTCTCAGATTCTCCACCTTCTGCTAACAGTGGTTGTTCCCCAAGTCAGTTATCAACCTGCCTGTATCTGTTAGGTGTGGACCAGAGCCAAGGGGGCTTTTCCTAAACGTGGGCATGCTCGGCATCTTACAAGTGATCATTTTTGTTCCCTTCTGTGAGGTTAGCCATTCCTGATATGCTATTAATTTAAACTCTAGTGATATCCTCTTGTCAGAGGACATTAGAATAAAAATTAAAAGTCTGCAAAGGTAGTTTGGTAGATCTATGCATAAGAAAAAATACTTCTGCCAGGTGTGGTGGCACACGCCCTTAATCCCAGCACTCGGGAGGCAGAGGCAGGTGGATTTCTGAGTTCAAGGCCAGCCTGGTCTACAGAGTGAGTTCCAGGACAGCCAGGGCTATACAGAGAAACCCTGTCTCAAAAAACAAACAAACAAAAAACCAAAGCAAAACAAAAAAACCCTTCTGTTTTCAGTCCTTTCTTTGATTTTTATCCACCTATTTCTTTCCCCCACATCACCTTACTTCTGGCTGAGCTACTGGCATCCCTTCATTTCAGCTGTCGGAGCCACTGCCGTGTATCCCATCGATCTTGTAAAGACTCGAATGCAGAACCAGAGATCAACCGGCTCTTTCGTGGGGGAGCTCATGTATAAAAACAGCTTTGACTGCTTTAAGAAGGTGCTCCGCTACGAAGGCTTCTTTGGGCTGTACCGAGGTTAGTGTGGCACAGAGCGGGGCAGTGCGACATTCGTGCAGATGGAGTGGGAGCCAAGGGTTTGCTTTCCCGTCTCAGAGCCTGAAATGAATTAGAGAGCCTGTGTTCAAATGGAAATCCAGTGGATTCTCAATTATCCATGCTATGGGTGTAGGCTGTAGGCATCTAGGGCATGGCTAATCAAAGCAGCCCATGGTCTGAAAGCCATTTATGTTGCTCCGTTGTGTGTTTGATTTCTTAAAATAATAAATTATTTTTATACACTTTTTTTAGTGAGTTTTTGAAAGGCTCCTTGTTTATGTTGTTAAAGTATTCCACTCCCCATCTACCAGGGAGAGCTACCCTAGGAACAAGACACAGCTTGCTTCAGAGATTTGAGTCTCCTGGAATGTCCTGTGATCCCCAATCCCATAGTGTCACTTTCCATAATGCAGTTATTCATGGTCAGCCATGTTCTAAAAATACAGACTAGAAAATTCCAGGAAGGAGCAACTCACGAATTGTGAGTACTGTACTAGCCTGTGAACTTGCTCACGGTTCTGCTACAAAATACAGCCATTGTTTTGCCTAAGTCTCTTCAGGTCGGTAGCATCTCAACATTGCATCTCCCAGCCACTCCCCTCTTTCCCTCCCTTCACCAAGGTATTGTGTCCGCTTGCATTATCTATTATAGGAAGAGTGAGGACAATACACTACCCTACTTTGAGAGAGGCCATGCTCATAGGCCTTTAATTACTGTACATAGTTATGGTTGTTTTGTTAGTGTTATTGTTGTTGTTCACCTTGCTGTGTCATATTTGGAAATTCCATTTTGCCCTGAGTATATACATATAGGGAAGAATGGAACAGCCAACGTTAGGACTGTCAAAGGTCAAGCACCCACTGAGGGTCTTGGAATGAGCCTAGCAGGATGGTGCGAAGACCACTGCATCAGGAAAATCCTGTCAGGCAGGTAACCCAGTGTTTACTGGAGCCTTGCTTGCACCTCATCCTGAATTAGTTGCCTCCTCCGTTCCTGTGAAAGGGTTGGACTCACGCATTACAATAGCCACGATGGTCTCTCTGTCCACCTGCTTCTTTGACATGGAAGGTTCATTAAACAGTGTTAACAGGAGCAAGGAATGCCTGTGTCATTGAGCCAACAATCCCACAGACCTTCTATTCTGTTGTCTTCGCCTGAGGAAACATATGCTTACTCCCAACTTCCTGTCTATGTTTGCTTTTTGCAAAGAACAGATTCGTATGTTTTCATAAACTAAAATGTGGAGTTGCCTGGAGCTTCCTGTCGGTCCACTACTGTTTGTCCAGCTACAATTCTTCCCTCCTTTCATAGTGCTTAGTCTTGGAAAAGAAAATAGTGCTTTGTGCTCCACTGAGGTACCATGAAAGTGACAGCCATGAGAGACCTCTAGACCTCTTCTGCCATCTGCTGACTATAGTCTCCAAAGTGAGCTGACTTAATGAACAGAAACTGGGAGGCTTAATTCACCTTAGAATCTGGGAGGCTTCCAACTGCAGAGAGGCTCCATTCCACAGGTGCTATTGTGTAGGTAGATAACCCTCATCAAAGGCCTTTTGATCTTTTCTCTCCCTTCTTCCCCTTGCCCCCTGCCTCCTATTACAGTTTTGAAAGTCTTTGACCCCGGGTGATTAATGATGACCCCTGTAGGGTCACCACCTTCCATTTGAAATGCCTTTCCTCTTTGGTTGACAACAACCTTTCAAATAAAATGGCTTCTATGTAGTACAAGGTTAATGTCACAATGAGTCTTTACAGTAGCTCAGGCAAAAGTGGCCAGATTACCGACTTCTATGTTTTTGTTTGTTTGTTTGTTTTTCTTTTAAGCTTTGAAGCTCTAGTGTGCGTAGATGTCCGAATCTTGGTGTTGCTTCGTGCACCACTTTTGTGGGCTTTCATGGTATTGAAATTAATGGCAAGGATGTCTTTCAAGGTTTGAGACCCACCTAGCAGTGTTCATCAGTTTGCCTGTGTTGATTTGCTTTTAATGTTCGGTCCTTTCTCTCTTCCGAGACTACACCTGGCAGGCTCTGATTCCTGGTTATATCTAGGTCTTTCTCTGTGACCTCACCTTTTGACCCCGTGGACAGAGGAGCTCCCGGGGTCCTCGTGTTGAATGACCGACTGTGGGCTGTAAAGAGCAGTTCCTTCCTCTTCAGGATGGAGCTGGGGATGGGTAGAGAAGAGACGCTCCTTTTCACTTCCAGACCACAGACTGAGCAGGCGTAGAGAAAGAGCTCATTTCAGGTTCCAAGAGATAGCTCTCACCTGTTTCCAGCTTCAATAGCCATTTATCCAACCTGCTTCGGCTATGAGAACCCTCAGGGCAGCGGTTGAAGCTGTCTGTCGTGGGGATAAATAGAATGGGAATATACAAAGAATAGCATTGGGATTCACCTATGTTTTCCTCTTCCTGTCGCTTATCTTTGCGAGAGGGTGGATTTTAAAAGAAAAAGGTGACTGTAATAAGACTCTTGTTTATTTCCTATCTTTATTTTAGTTCGTAAGCAAAGAGATGATAGACATTAATATAGTTAGATGAAAGACAGTATGCCCTGAAAATGTCTTATTCCTTTTCTGGATTGCCAAGGGAGCGGTACTCTTGAGTTCACTGTACACAATCATTGTGTGATCGTAAATGTGTGTCATTGGATCAGAGAGAGACCAGTGTTACTGTAGGTAACCCAGAGGAAATGCTCACTATTAAAAAGGAAAGCAATAGGGATAAAAAGACAAGTATTTCTGAGACTCGGCCTTTATATGCAAAGTCATTTTATATATAAAGCAAAGCCTCAAGCAGCTCTATTTGCATTTTTCTTTAAATGTAATGTAATTGGTTTTTAAAGTTTCATAATTATAGAGGACAGTGATCAAATTTAGACTTAGAGAATATAAACTCACTGCTGTAGTACTTTACTGTCAGTAGTTGAAATACTGGAGTATATCTGATTTATAAAGGAGCTATAAAATATTGGGCATTCTCTCACATTTTAGAATTTGCATGAGATAAAAAATTTCTCCATTATATTTTCTAAATAGGATAATTTGAAAATTTGGTACAAATAAGGTTTCTCCCCTATTTGAAACTATCTCTGCAAATGCTCTCCCACACTGCATATGTTTGCTACTTTGAGAGTGGCAAGCACTGTCAAAAAGGCATTTCTTCACCATGTGTTTTTATTCCAAGCTTAATACCTCCCTGCTACGACTCCAACATTGAGAACACAGGAAAGTATTTTTTTATTTAGAAGTAGTTCCCATTCGAACCAGAGGGAACGAGCAGTGCTTTAGGGCTCATTTGGCTTTTTCTTCTTCAACTGGTGGCATCTGTACAGAGTGTGGCATGTTGCCAGGTGGTAGTCAGAACACACACCAGAGTCACTGCCCATGGTCACCGGGAAGGCTGAGTGCCAACGATGGAGTTCAGTGGAGTGCTTTTGGGAGTTGAGAGAGCTAATGTTGTGAGCTCATGAGCACTCATTCTTTGTGCCCAGTGTAGGGTCCTGTAGCTCCATCCCTAGGACCACTGTGGGTTTTTTACACAACTCTTGGTTGCTGGAAAAGATCCCCTTAGGAGTTCCAGGACTCTGACCTCAAACCCCTCTGTAGGGCAGGTGGCTTTCTTTACAAGAAAATGACTCAGGTATTTTTGTAAATTTTGAACATGTCACCCTTAGGCTAAGTAGATAATCCAGGATTCCCCAAAGTCACTCTAAAAATCTTTGTTTCCTCCCTGGTTTCCAGGCCGATTTAACTCACTCAAAGGTGTTTGAGACTTGAATGAATTCCCTGACAGGTCCCTTGATTTGAGGGAACTGCTTGAGTAAGTCCAGTCGCTCATTGGCCTGCAGAGTCTGAGCTGGTCTGAGAGAAACAATTGCTGGGTAGTCATCCATAATCAAATGTTCTTAACGTTCCAGAAACAACTAATTGCTGCTCCTGGACTTACAGCGCCCTCCTCTCTTCTGCAGTGCCCAGGTGGTAACCTGAGGGGCCTCAGCCATGAGGAGAACTTTCGAGACAGCGAATATATTCAAGAGAAAGCAGAGTACATCAGAAACATTTCTTAAAGGATTTCTGTTTCTATTGATTGGCAGGAGATTCCTAAAATCTGTTTTTGAAATTTAAAAAAAAAAAAAGAAGAAGAAGAAAAATTCCAGAAAAGCAAATTAGTTAATTTTATGAGCCATACCTTAATTGGGCTAAGTATTTATTAACAAATAAATAATAAAATGAAAATTAATCTCCACAAAAAATAAAACATCTTCCAGTCAGCCTGTTGAATCCTGCATGCATTTCAGGATTATTTATTTCAGGATATTTTTTGTGGTTGAAAGCAGTTATCCTCCATCCTGGCATGTTCTCAAGGTGACATCTAGAGGATGATGGGTTGATATTTCAGGAAGCCGTTGATCTGTGTATGTTCTAGAAGAAAGTTGGGGACCAGCTAGCTGGTTTAAACCAAGACTCTTGCTATAGTGTATGGCTGAATCTAGATTCCGTGGGGTTCTCATGAGAGCCCTCCTTCATACTTTGCTCTTGTGGATAAAAATGAACCCAGAAACCTTCAGGCTAAAAATAAAACCATTGACGTTTTTTCATAACTCTTACTGGCATCATTTAATAACACGTGCGTATTTGAAGACATCACAGTTACTCTGTGAACCGCCTTGAGTCGTGGGTCCACTCTTGTCCAGCAGAACGTTCATTTTGTGCAGAATGGGCTACCTTGAGTCTAATTTTCCTGTCCTGTTTCTTCACCTTTTCATGTGTGATGATAAATTCTAGAACTCAAAGGACAGATATTTGATTGTGGGAAACCAAGAGTGAGCAGAAACCTTGGCACTCCAAAGCTTAGGGAGCAGAGGATGCTTATAGCACACACTGAGATGACCCGCACTTGATGGTGATAAGTGGGTGAAGGCCTGGGAGCCCTGGGTAGGAACAGTGATGAGCTCAGCAAACTTGGGAGGGTGACAAATTTTGGGAACCTGGAGGAGAGTATAATGACAAATTTGTTTAAACTAATGAAGCTGTAGTATTTGAGCAGCTGCTGTCCTTGTTCAGATGGAAACAGTTGAAACCTCATAGTTTAGATACTAAGTGGCCAGCATCTGGAAAGTCACTAGAGAACAGAAGAGTGTTTGACACTTCTTAACAGTCTACTTCTGGGAAGCCCCAGACAAAATAGAACCATCAAAAGATCGGCTTTTTCTTCTAGACCTTTATGGGTGCCATTCCTTCTTATGTTTTAATACTCAGACTCCCAAAAGAATGCTAAACCATAGCATAGACTGTGGTCAAAACTTCTAATAAAGCATGGGACCCTAGAAACAGGTGTGGAAACCCCAACTACTTCTCCCTCCCCTTTCTTGGCCTCATAATCTAAGCCACTGTAGAGCCTGTGGAGAAAGGGAGTGAGGCTTTGAAACAGGATAGTGTGTTTGGGAAGGTGGAGGAGCCTGCTGCCTGGGGCAGTGTGAGTCAGAAGCAATAGACAATCTGTGGAGGAGGAGGAGGAGGAGGAGGAGGAGGAGGAGGAGGAGGAGGAGGAGGAGGAGGAAATGCTTGAACTGGTGTGGAGAGAAAGGAGAGTCAAAGCTGTAAGGCAGGCTACATGCAGGGATGGTAGCCAGTGGGGGTTAATCTGATTTTCAAAGCAAGGGGGTGCTCTCTGGTGACTTGGGGACAAGTGTAGTGGCCTCCACAGTGAGGTCAGGAGGGTAAGACAACACAAGAGGGTTGCCACTGGGTTCAAAGGGTTTACTGGTGTCATGTGTATTCATTTTCCCTACCAAATTCCACCCTGCATGCCTTCCTTCTCATTGTAGGCTGCACCACCTTTCTCAGGGCAGAATGCCCCTGCAATGCTTTTGTTTGAACCTTTAGGTTTTGAGTTTCTTCCTTATTAGAGACCCTGTTGCTTTGATGGTCCTGCCTGACTTGTGTAGCATGGTTAGAAGAACACTGGCATTGGCCACGGCTTCCATGCTTGATCAGCCCAACCACTGATCACTGGCTTCTCCAGAGATCCTGGTGCTCATGATCCATCGGCTGAGTAGGAGGTGTGACGTCACCCACCCGGTGTTGTTGCACGAAGGGCTCCCTTTATAAAGTTTGAACAGTATGGTTACTAGAGAGAAAAGCTAAATATGAAAGGCTTAGATAGAACCTGCTGTGAGAGTTGTACTGAACTGGAAAAACCATGGGCGGATTGCTGCAGTGTTGTGGAACAGGCTACTTCCTTAGCCTCTGGGTGGAGTCTGTTTCCCATGAAGAAATGGAGAATAAATGTTCAGTGTTGTTATGATAGTACTGGTAATGACGAGTGAAGTCCACCTCTGAAGCATTTACTGTGTGCTTGGCAGTAATGAAGATTCGTATAAACTCATTTTTATCCATAACTACCCTAAGAAGGGGTAACTATGATCTTCCCATGAAGGAAGGGATAAAATCAAAGGTTCAGAAAGATCAGTTCACCCTCAGACAACTTCACAGCCAATAAATAACAGTTGGAAGCTAAACCTTACAGTGGGAGCTTCAGACTCATGGCCCCAGTCACATGGCTCCTCTGTCACCCAGGAGAAACTACACTTTAAACAATTGCTTACCAGCAGAGGTCAAGAAGTGCTTAAATATTTAAATAAAAGATTTTACTTTAACATAAAATAAACAATTGAAGATTTGTCTTATTCCTGCACTATTTTTGTAGGTGGGGGCAGCTAGACACTTAGTCCAGGTGTCCCTGTTTAAGGAGAGCTCTTCCAAGGGCAGGCATGGTGTCCTGTGGGTAGTACTGTATTCCTTACCTACCTCTGAGTGAAAAGCATTCTTCAGCCTGGATTGCCTCTTAGAAATCGGAAGCAGTGCAAGGCTACAGCTTGAAAAGGAGGAGAGAAGCATCCTGTTTGGAATATGTAAACAGGATGAGGGTCTTGTGCTTTGTAAACGTTTGTTCTCTGGATTATCAAAATAAACAGCAGCTAGCATTTGTGTTTTACCAATGGGGAGCTCCAACTTTGAGGCCAAATGTTATAATGATATCTCAACCAGGAAGAGGTACAAACCGAGAATTGCAACCCAGATCTCTCTTTCTCTTTAAGGCTTGTGCCTCAGTATTCAGCTATTACCAACTATGAGGAATAAACAAACTTTAATTGGGCTTGGGTTGATAAGAAGTTTTTTTCCCCAGTCTTGGCCAACTCTGAAATGCTTAAGAATTACATACTATTTTGTAAGTATTCATGAAAATCTCTTTGGCACATGACTGTGGAGTTGGTCTCTACTTGAGCACAATGCTCACAGGAACCTCCTTTTGGGGTGCTGTGTGAAGCTCAGGCTCCTGGGGAGGGCTCAGTGTCCTCGCCCATAGCTCAGTTCTCATTGGCCTCTTTAAGGGAGAAGAAACTGTGTGAATTATATTTTCAGCCCATGAAATTTGAAGAGAAAACACTGCATTAATTCTGTGCCTTGTAAATCTTTTCTCGCATTAGCAGCCTTCTGGTAAAATATGCCAAGGAAGAATTGCCATGTGTGCCGATGGAGCTAAACGAAAAAGAGAAGATTAGGGAAGTAACCACACTAATAAATTTCATCTGAGGCGACTGGAAAATGGACTGCTGTTTTGTCAAGTTAGAAACAACACACACACACACACACACACACACACACACACACACACACACAGATCCCGTTTCTGTTCGGAGTGGTTTAAAATGAATTTCTGGGGGACCACCAGAGACATATTACTAGAAACCTGCTTTTTCTGCTGAGTTACCCAGATGTCAAGCACATCTGTTCTTGAGCTTTAAGTGTGGTTGTGATGAGGTGCTGTAACTGGGATGTCAGCTGGAGGCTTGCTAAGCCATCCTCTCCTCCTTCTCTGGGAAGCACGCAGAAGCAGAGTGAGTGGAACCCCCACCCCTGGGCTTTTCACAGTCTGGCACTTTATGATTCCTTCAGGAGACCTTTGCTCAAAGTTGATGGTGGCCATGCCTGTCTGTAGCCTCATATGATAACCCAGAGTCACCAGTACTTTCCAGTGGAGCCATAGGAGAGTTAAGAGCAAGAATGGCAAGACTGGTTCCTTCCTGTTGCCTTGCTGAGCACCAGAACCTGGCCCAGGTCTCAGGGGTGGATATGTAGCTTGTTTGTTTGTTTGTTTGTTTGTTTGTTTTGCTGGAGGTCTTCATTTAAAGGGAAGCTTGTGATCTCTGACTATTACTCTTTTTTTTTTTTTTTTTTTACTACCTCTGGCCTTGACAGATATCTCCAACTGCCACTAGAACTTCTTACTTCTTACACCTCACTCTTCATCTTAAAAGCCACCCCATGTGTCTGCAGAATTTGGTCCATGTTCCTTAGCATGGCGGCAATGTGTGAAGCAGTGTGCTAACTGTCCAAGTGAACTGTGTTGCCAATCCAGCAGTCAGGGGACCTGCAGCTCCTTGGAAGTCAGCCTCATTTTCTTCATGGTTTAAGAGATGATGATGGTGATGACAAGGTGGAGGAGGAGGACGGGGGCGAGGGGGAGGACCATGATGGTGGTGGTGTTGCACCGAGAAAGATTATCATGTGAATTAATTGTATTAATTTATGTAAGACACCAGATGTAATACCTGGTGTGCAGTGAATGCTATAAACAGCACCATTGTTATTAGATCTGTGATTCCTCCACCATCTCCAGTTATCTCGCTGACTCTGAAAGGACCCAGATCTTGATATTTTCCATGTGTACTTTGGTAGACAAGAAGGCCTTTCTGTAAACAGATTTTTCACCCCAAGAAACCACCAATCTCATTTGTGTTCTTCCCAGTTCATTCTATCAGACACAAGCAGAAAGTATTGGGGAGATAGTTGCTCCACAAATACATATTTTTGCTCTATTTTTTAGTCTTAAATTAAGGTTTTCTGTTTTGTATTTTGATGTTCAAAAATGTGTCACTATATTTATAGCAAGAAGGACACATTTCAGTCTGCTTCAAAGCTGGCTGAAATGACTGTAGGTAATACAAAGCCATTTGAGTCTAGCTGGGTTGTGTTAGTCACTTAAAAGAACCATACAGACAAGAGGTAATCATTTTAATCACGGTGTGTCCAGGTTTGCTGTACAATTTAATGATGAGAAAAAAACACATGGAGGAAATAAATATTTAAACTTTGGGGGGTGTAGTCTGAATGAAAGAAGATAGTAAGATAGTAAGAATTAGTTTAAATGGCATTTGCCTATGTTTTCATAGGAGAAATTAATATATCACTGGGTGGTAACAGAGCCTTTCGTCGAATTGGAAATTGCTTCTTCAGAGGCTGATAAACAAGTGCACCATAGACAAAGTGCTTGCATAGGGCAAGAACAGCAGCCTGTGTTCTCTTCCCACTCCCTCCTGTGCTGCTGTGCCTCATCTAGACTGTAGAGAGCCCAGCATCCTCCAAAGTAGCAAGTACGGGGGAGAGAGAGACTTCTAGTGCACATGAGAGCAGCTGCCTTAGGGATTTATTGTTGGGAAGAGACACTATGACCAATGCAGCTCTTATAAAGACAAGCATTTAACTGGGGATGGCTTACAGTTCCAGAAGTTTAGTCCATTATCATCATGGTGGGAAGCATGGAATCATGCAAGCAGACATGGTGCTGGAGGCACTGAGAGTTCTACATCTTGATCCAAATGGAGCAAGGAGAAGACTCTAAGTCTACAGTGGGTAAAGCTTAAGTGTAGAGACCTCAAAGCTCCTACACAGTGACACACTTTGTCCCACATGGCCACACTGCTTGATAGTGACACTCCCTATGGGCCACGCATTCAAACACATGAATCTATTTAAATCACCACACTGAGTAAAGGCAAACTCTCCCAGCAAGTCATGGACAGCAGTTAGCCTGAAGCCTGCCTGGCCCCGGGGGCTCAGAAGGTGGTGGCTGTCTCTCAATCATCTAGGTTCTTGGTTATTTTTACACTGTTTTCTCCTCTTCTCATATTTTGTACACCACAGTTTCTTCACTGCACCAACCGGGTTCCTTTGCTTATTATGGTCTCTGCCTCCTTGTGACCTTAGTACATGCCTAGCATCCAACTGGCCATTTTCCCTGTGCCGTTTGAGACAGCTTTTCATTTTTCTGCCCCTGTGCAAATTGGGGTGCATTACCTCAGAGAACAGTGAGTCCTGTTTCTGGGGAGAGCTCCTTGATGGCCCGGTTCCCATTCACAGAGGTCAGCTTGCTAAGTCACTGGCTGCTTAGCTCTTCATAGCCTGCATATTATCCTCTTAGCAGAAACCCCAGGAATAGAGTGAGATCTGAAAAATGTAGCCGTGTGGAGACTGTGTTAGAAATTCAAAGGCCGAAGGACCCCAGCAGGTTATGTCAGGGAACCGCAGAGGCTGAGTGGGAGATACTTATTAATGCCATGGCAGTTGAGTGGTGCCCACTAGTACAAGCTCTTGACTAGAAAGAACCTAGGGTTGACATCAGCTCACCATTTACCAAACACATGACATTAACCCCTGCAAGCCCTAGTTTCCTCTCTCTACGGGTGCTTACGGGGACTAAACGGGATAATAGAGACTTCAAATGGCGCCCTGCACATAGTGTGTCTTCAGTTTTCAGTAATGTCAGCATCCTCATCGTTTACTTCCACACTGAAATGGACTTCCTTTCCTTTTTCCTAAAACATGGCGTTATTATGGGGTGTTTAGTTCTTACCATCCCTTTTATATTGCCATGAACTCAAAAAGAGGCTTATTTCTACTGTGAGAATGCCAATGAAACCGTAAAATGAAAGCCAACACAGGGCACTGGTCTGTTGATGTCTGCCATGGGGTAGGGTGGGTACCTTGGAGATTGAATACATAGATTCTGGGTAAAGAATAGAGTGTCACCTGTCTTTAAACAGACATTACCAAGAGGCCCAAGGCCGTCAGATGTGTCGTTCTGTCTTGGCAAAGAGCTTAGATGGATTTTGTTTAAAAACTTGGGCTATTCAATCAAGCACATGCTTAGGCCACAGGAACCATACAGCCCACAGGAAGCAAGCTCTGGCCTCAGGCCGTGCCTTTAAGAATGTACACAATAGGGGCTGGTGAGATGGCTCAGTGGGTAAGAGCACCCGACTGCTCTTCCGAAGGTCCAGAGTTCAAATCCCAGCAACCACATGGTGGCTCACAACCATCCGTAACGAGATCTGGCGCCCTCTTCTGGAGTGTCTGAAGACACAGTGTACTTACATATAATAAATAAATAAATCTTTAAAAAAAAAAAAAAGAATGTACACAATAATATTTGTCCCCTAGGAAGAGGATGCAAATGGAGCTTATATGTGCAACTTGTGGACTAAGGTGAACATGAAGCTCTTCTTAAGAAGAGAAGAAAGAAGCAGGCTCCAGGGCACCTAGGTGTGTTTCCAAGGGAAGGCTGATCTTTGATTTCTTTTACTTATTTATTTTCTTAGAAAGAACAAATAAAAAGAGCTTGATTTTTGGTTTAGAAATGCAGAGCTACTCAGTCTTATTGATTATAATGTCAAAGGCCTTACCTTCCCAAGCTGGGAATCCTGCATGTGGTCCCAACAGAATTCTTCATGTATTTCCTCAAACGTCTTATTTTGGCTTCCTCAGTTCAGCCCAGTTGTTCATGCTGTAAAGAACTGCAGCGACTGTAGTGTGTCCCAACGTCCTTTTCCCAGCTGCACGCACGCGCGCGCGCACACACACACACACACACGTTATACTGTCTCTAAAAAGCTAGAGTAGTTTTTAAAACTATAAATTTGTGCCAGGCATAGTGGCAGGCACCTTTAGTCCCAGCACTTGTGAGAAAGAGGCAGGCAGATCTCCATGGATTGAAGGCCAGCCTGTCCTGCATAGAGTTTAGAGCCATGCAGAGCTACATAGTGAAAGCCTGTAAAGGACAAGAGAAGGAAAAGTGTGTGTGTGTGTGTGTGTGTGTGTGTGTGTGTGTGTGTGTGTGTGTGTGTGTGTGTACACGTATGTACATACATACACACACACATACATACGTGCTTCTCACCTAACAGAATGAGTAGGCAGTGTCTCCTGGCCTCTGATGTAAGCAGCATCTGGTGGCCACCTATACCCGCCTCCTTGTGGACCAGACCCATGTTCTTCTTATTTCTAGAGCACAGGGCTTCCTCTCCCTTGTTTTCCATGCCTGCTGTATTCACCTCGGGTTGTCAAGTTCCAGAAAGTTCCTTTGTAACATCAAGGCCCTGGGTATTTGTTGGTGCTCATCACTGGATGACTGCACAGTGAGCATTTAGCAGATCTGAGAAAGGTGTTGGGAGGAGAGGGGAAGGAGCAGACTCCCTGAGATAATGAGGTTTCCTGTATTACTAACACTGTTGACTTACCCAATGTGCAAATGGTCCGGAATGTGGAAGGGAATTTACTCGGGGCTGATGTGGCTTATTAGAAGTCAGTTCTTAAATTCCGTCACAAGTGTTCTCATTAAAGGTAATAGCAGAAAATTGCAGCAGAGATTGCCCCAGTTTTCAAGTGGTGATCCCCTCTGCAGAGCTGTTGATTTGTGTAGTTAATGCTAATTTATTTAATACACTTCTGCTTCTTGTTGATTTTTAGGTTTGCTGCCACAGTTACTGGGAGTCGCCCCGGAGAAGGCCATAAAACTTACAGTAAGTCTTTGAATTGGGGCTTCTTATTAAGGAAACTTTCACAGACTCAAGAGTCTAGCAGGTATTCTTCTAGGATGCAGCAGGTTTGTGGTCCTTCCACCATGCTAATGAATTTGAGGGTCGGAACCGTCAGCACACAGAGCTTCTCCTTGTTCTCCGTGTAGCATTTAACATCCTAAAATGTAGTTGTGAGCATAGAGATGATTACAGGTGGCTGCTATCATGACTTCTCATCCTAGCAGCAGCGACAGTGATGTTTCTACAGTACCTACCATAGTAGGCACTTGATAGTCAGCTCAAGATGGGATTCACTGAGTCCGCACAGTAAGTGAGGCTGATAGGATTCAAGCAGCCTACACTCTCAGTCTCATGATTCATGAGTCAGAGACCCAGAATGCTAAGTCAGGCTTGGGGACTGGTGACTGTGTCTTCCTGCTCTTATTCTCCGTGCTGATGGAGTGCATGGTTAGGGTTTGTCCTCAGAGCATTCTAAGCCAAGGAATGAGAGCTCTGGTTTCTAGTTGATGTTTGCCCATCAGTGAGCTCACCTGCAGGTGATTGGTACCCACTTTTAGTGTCTCTGGGGTGCATAAATCCTACATACACATCCATAAGGCCCAGAGCCCTAGAGAGTTAAACTCTGGTTTTTAGATAGGACCGTGTAGTCTTGGTCCTTGAAATGCTTCTGGTGGCACTTTATGGCATGACTGTGGCATATCTAATCTCTGGCCCGGACCTGCCCAAGCGATATAAACGTTGTTTCTTAAAATTGCTTATAGTACTTCTTCACCCAGAGACTATGATACTCAGCGAATTTCTGTTAGTGTATGACAGAGAGGGTTTTGGCTCGTCCGGGAGCTGGAATTACAGGCAATTAGAAGGAACTTGAAATGGGTGCTGGGCATTCTCTAAAAGAACATAAGACACTGTTCATTGCTGAGCCATCTCTCTCTGGCCTCTGAGGAAGGTTTAGATACTAAGTATCTACTAAGCTGAAGAAGAAAAAGAAAAAACAAAAAACCACTCAGCAGCCTAAATTTGCGTCAGTGAGGAGTACTATTTTAAATTAAATGCTGTTAAAAGATTTACTATGACTTTAATTCCAACTTATAAGACATTTTTTAATTTATAGACTGTATGTTTTCATCTGCACTATCAATGTCTAGCATTTCCTTCTACTATAATTGCAGGGCATCTGTAAATTTTTGCTTCTCTAGGCCATTTTTCTTTGAATTTATATCTATGTGATTACAAAATATAAATTAAAAACTACCTGTACACTATTAAGAGTATCTCTTAGATTATTTGAAGATCCATTAATTTAGGCAAACAGCTGAGAAAAAGTAACGTATATTGACAGATATATATTTATATGTGTTTAATGATTTTCTTTATAGTTTTCATCTGCTTCTATAAATATTTCTCTTTAAGGTGAATGATTTTGTGAGAGATAAATTTATGCACAAAGATGGCTCCGTCCCACTTTTGGCAGAGATTTTTGCTGGAGGCTGTGTAAGTACCTTTTCTCCATTTCTGTATTGGAAAGCCGTTCTTCATTTATGTATCACTGCCGTGAACAGCAAGTGTATCCTAAGACTTCTCTTTGACCGAAGATCCTGTGCAAGGCCAGTGTTTCCTAGACAGGCTGTGGTTCCTGAGGTGAAGGGTGAGCTGCTGATCTTTCTCCCTCTTCTTCATTCATGCCTGTTAACATTTCTCACTGCTTGGAGTCAGCTCTGCCCTCAGCTCATCTTGCCAAGGAGGTGTTTGACCCCTGAAAGACCTTTTACCACCCCTTCCTGAATTTTCCTCGTAGCATCTTGTTTCCTGTGGCATCTTCTGCTGGGTCAAGCAGGAAAGTCTGTGGCTTGCAGTCAGCCGCTCCAGCTCTCTGCTTTGCTTTGTCTTGATAGTGGCCTCGAACATTCCAGCATCAGTGCTTTTGGGAGAGAGGCTGAGAAACAGCTGGTCAAGGGTGTTTCTGCCTTGTCAGAAACGTGTGGACAGATGACTTTGGGCTATGGGTGAGCAACCTGCATGTTGGTCTAAAGCTCAGCAGAACATTGTCTGCCTCTGTACTGTGAGCTGGTTGTCCATGTGAATACAACTACTTCAGGAAAATTAACTCTTGTACAAAGGCTGGAGCCATTTAACGATAAGGTTCACTAAGTAAACAGACTTTGATCACCCAGGCAATACAATATCAATATATTCACCCACTAACCTTAAGTAACTTTTCATATAAGAAAACATGAGGTCACATTTTTCTTTCTTTCTTTCTTTCTTTCTTTTTTTTTTTTTATTGGCCTGGTCAGGCAGCAAATGCACACATATTTTTTTCTTTTTCTCCTTGAAAATCATTGAGTGTAGAAGTTGGGCCGACACCTGAAATGCTTGTGTGGAAAAGGCTCACGGTCCTGCCTCATGCTGAATGTAGGAGCTGCCAGGAGTCCTTGTTCCTGGTAACTTCAAGAGAGGATGGAATTTGACTGCTGCCTGACTCTTTGTTTGATCACTGACCTGTCAGAAGTGGCCAGGTAGGGTCCCGGGTTCTGTAACTCTAGGAGCAGTGAGGATGGAGAAGGGGACCCTTTATTTCCTCCATGCAAAGGATGCACGACAATCATCAGAGGGTTCAGAAGTCCTTTCTCTTAAGTGCTCTTCATTGCAAGCAACCCTGCCTTTGCCATCCCAGGAACAAGGAGTTCTATTTTTAATTAATTAATTAATTAATTAATATGTGTGTTTGTGAATGGATATTAAGTGTGTGCTTGCCCAAGTGAAGGATTAATGTTTTCTGGAGCTAGAGTTAGTTGTGAGCAGCCTGAGGTGGTTGCTGGAAACTGCGCTGGGCCCCTCGGGAAGGGCACTCACTATCTGTGTTTACCTACTGAGCTACTCACCCGTCCAGCTTGGTTTCTAACATTTAAGTAGGTGCTTCTGTGGGTTGGATCTAGCACAGTCCTTCAGAATGTTGCAATGAGCCTAAGACATTGACTAGATGTCTGTCTCCTGAGGCTGAGTCTAGCCTAGTCCTTGAATGTGTTGCAAAGAGTCTTGCTTGACATAGCAGGGTACTTAGGTCAGGAAAAGATAGAGGTTTTATTTTATATTTTATAGATTACAGTTTTAAACTTCGTAGACACGTGATACTAGAGTTATGTAAGAATTTAAAATGTGAAATGGCAGAGCGTGGAGGTGTATTTTTTCCCTAATGCCTGTGCATGCGTTTGGATGCTGAGGAGATTGGCTGTGGCATGCATTCATTGTCAAGGTGCCCTCTGTAGGTGGTCTTGTTTGCAAGTTTGGTGGCCCATTTCAAACACAGAGCACTGATTGGCATCACAAGTGGTGCCTAGCTATTGTAAAGAGACGCACCCCTTTCAAGCTTGATCTAAACACAGGCTTAAAATTGGAGCCACTTGGGCTTTACAGCTACTTAAAATATCTGTGAAATGAGGTTTGCCACCCTTTACCTCAAAGGCGGCCCTCTGAAGTTCATCTCTGGTTTTGCGCCCCTCCCCACACTAGCTTTAAGAAGAGTTTTAAGTTCAGTTAAGCAGTCATGTAGGGAGCAAAGATCCCAGGAGAGAGTAAAATGGATGTTTGTGTGCCTCTGTGTGTGTGTGTCTGTCTGTCTGTCTGTCTGTCTGTCTGTGAGAGTATATGTGTCTGCATGTGTGTCTGTGTGTATATCTGTGTCTATGTGTGTATGTTATAACAGTATCTCTCCTTTCATCCTTTTTTGAGGTCTCTCCCTTTCAGAGCTGGTACATATCACAGAATAAAGTCATGAGTTCTATGGGCTGGTCTGTGTGATTAGGAACACAAAGGGTTCTGTGACCTCGTGTCACATGAGCAGTTTCTTGCTTTAGCTCAGCCAAGCATCACTGGGCGTTGACTTTCAAGTCCCTTGGAGCTCACTATGCTGCGTTATTGCTGAGTGTTAGCACACATGGCTGACTTTTCCCTCACGTCAACCAAAGCTGTTCATTCCTTTGAACAAAGCCGTCTCTGGTTTACAATGGTTTTGCCAACAGGAAAAATACGCAAAGATCGTTGGCTTGTAACCTACCTCTCCATAGTGCTTGGCTGATCTCATTTATTTACTCATTTTAGAAGAATGAATGTCGGCCATTTGGAGGGAGACAGTCATCAGCATTTCAATAAAACGTATCCTATTCCTTGTTATTTTCATAAAATAGCATTTTGTAAAGCTGGTTCACATGAAAGGGCAAAGGTGAAACTTTTCTTTAATTAAAAGTAAATTTTAAATTTCTTACTGAGATTAGTTCTAGTATAGAATCCTGCCTAAATTTGACTTTAGTTTTCTAAGCATTTTTTAAAAAATAGATCAACCGTGAATGGTAGTGATATTTTCACCATAATCCCTAACTCAACTAGATGCTAAGAGTGGAGTTTATAAACTCTTACATCAGAAAGAAATCTTGGTGGTGGCATTCTGATTTTTAAATTAGACTCACTGATGCAAGAATTCTGAGAGAAACTTGGGCCCCCTGGTTCCCCTTGAACAACTATATATATATATATATATATATATATATATATATATATATACCTTCTCTTTCCAGCTTTTCCCTTCTTGGTCACCACTCCTTCTGTAAAACAGTGTGTGCAGCTGATAACCTGCAAGGGATACAGTATTGGTGAACTTGGTAGAGGAAAAGACATGTGACCACAGCCCTGCCAGCAACTCCAAAAATTCACCTGCCAGCTCTGGGTATATCGTGAGCCTTCTTCCTGTAGCTCTACCAAAATAAAGAAGTAAATAATAATAATAATAATCAAAGCACACAATGCTGACAGTGTGTGAGTTGTAGTCATTCTCTCTTCTATGCATCCAGATGAATAAAGGATTAAAGTCTAGGTGAGGCGTGTGAGCAGCCTGAGTTCTTCTGCTCCTTTGTTCTTATTAAATACCAGGTAAGGAAAGCCAAATGCGGTCCTAGGATTGTTTTTAAGAAAGTATCTGGCTTGAAAATCTAATACTAGCCAGAAAAACTGTATCAACACCTTTGATTTTACAAAGCTCATTCTTAGTTTAAAATATATATGTCTATATATCTATCTATATCTATATTTATATCTATCTATATATTTCTATGTCAGTAGAAAATAAATTCTGTCATAGTTTTTGTAAAGGCAGTGGTTGCACTTGCAGTAATACAGTCTGGGTATTTCCCTGTTGTGGTGCACTCACATGCGTGCATACATACGTGAGTGTATACGATGGCTTGAGTTTGTCATCATTCATGGGAAAAGTCATTGATAAGATGACATCACTTGTTCTGGAAATGACAGGTAAAGATAGCACTGCCAGGGCTATGGAGGTAGCTCAGTAGCTAAAATACTGGTCACGCTAGTGTGAGGACCAGAGCTGTCATCTGAGACATTCGTGTAAAAGCCAACTGGGAGCAGTGGATTTCCTGTGATCTCAGCTTATTGGAAACAGAGCCAGGAATTCTCCAAAGCCAGCCAGCCAGCCAGACCAGCTGAAACTAGCCAAAGACTCAGCCTTGGTAAGAAAGGAACAACAAGACTAAGGAAGGCACTGGACTTCTATGTCAGGCCTCCACATTGCATGTGCACTAACTCTTGTAACTGCACACAGATGTGCCTGTGTGTGCATGTGCAGACAACAGGAGAGCATGATTGGAAAGGTAGGAGCTGTAATCTAGTTACTCTCTCTAGCAAAGGTCAGGGCCCCATGCTATTATCTGCTTGTATTTCTACTTTCTTTTTCTTTTGTGATTCTAGGGAAGGATTAACCTGAGGGCCTTGCGTATGGTGTGCAAGCCCTGAACTGTACCTCACAACTTCGTTCCCCCCCACCAACTTTAATTTAAAAACAAGGTCTCATTAAGTTACCAAGACAGACCTTGAACTCAGGCTATAGTTTAGGCAGACCTTGAACTTGTCTTCCTCCTCCTTTGGCCTACTGAGTACCTTGGATTATAGGCCTGTGCCATTGGGCCCAGCTTCTGTATTCTCACTGTGATGGTAATTCTCATATGTTTGTGATTTTTGAATCTGCTTGTGTAGATGTGTATTAGTTGTTTTGCTGCTCTTTCTTTGACATAGGGTCTGGCTGTGTAACCCAAACTGGACTGGCAACTCAAGGTCTCCTTGCTTCAGGCCTTGAGTGCTGAGATTACATATGTATATCACCATGCTGGCCATATACTTATTTTTACGCGCGTGCATGTGTGTGTGTGTATGCGTGTGTGTGTCTGTGTGTGTGTCTGTGACTGTGTGTGTGTCTCTGTGTGTGTGTGCACATTCATGTGAAGGTCACAGGAACTGGCTCTCTCTCTTTCCACCACATGTCTTCCAGTCATCAAACTTTGGCTTGGCAGCTAGTTAGTGCCTTAACCCCTTAACCCTTTCAGGGATATCCTAGAAACTGTTTACATTTGTTGTTGTTGTTGTTGTTATCTTATTTTATTTGTTTTTATTTTATCTGCATGTATGTCTGTGGAACAGCTGTGTTCCTGGTGCCTGAGGCACCTAAAAGAAAGTGTCAAATCCCCTGAGAATAGTAAACCACCACGTGGGAATCAAACCTGCATCTTTAGTAAAAGTAGCTGGTGTTTTTAACAGCTGAGCTGTCTCCCTGGGCTCCAGAACCCCAGGTGCTATCTTTAAGGCACACCTTGTTACTCATCATTTTTACATCACATTTAGTTGATATTCATGTTTATTTTGAAAAAACAGGTGGGAAATGCAAAGATATGAACCTATGTATGACTCCCTGTTATGGTAAAATGGCAAACTCTGAAGGGCCACTGGAGGTCCTTCTGTAGCTGCCTCGTGGCCTTCCCTCCCTCCTTCCCTGAGGCTATCATTATCTTGAGTTAGGTAACTCTTCACTGTAAGGCTTCTTCTGTCTACTCTATGCTACATCGGAGTGTATCCCTGAGAAATGTAAACGTTTGCTTTTGAATGCTGTGCTCAGGCCCAGTGTTCCAGGAGCAACCCATGCTGTCCATCAGGACCTTCCCATCAGGGCCTCGCTTGTCAGCAAAGAGCAGAAAATGGGATCATTACTTCCCCAGGCTGTAAGCTACCTATCTTGCAAGTGTCTGTTACAGATGTTTGTATTCACAGAGTTGTTACATTGAGGTTCCTATAGTTAGGACAGTGTGTTGTGGCTAGTTAACCAACAGAAGGTTTCTAACCAAGACTGCAATATTTCCTTCAGAGTCTTATAATGTTAACTTACATCCAATGTTGGGTAAACTCAAAATGTCAATGCTTTCTGCCACAGGTGTCCTCTCCTTTTGCCTTACTGTAGGTGCTTCCTCTCTTCCTGTTTCTTTTTCGTTCTCTCCTTCTTCTCTCCCATCGTCGCTCTTTGTCATTTTCAAGAGATCTTCCTATATGATGTTTGTATTTCTCATAATTTCTCTGTATTTTGTGTGTCTCTCCTCTTGCCACATAATAGACAAGCCTTCTACTCATTAACATATTCCAATGATCTCAGATAATACATGACAATTTGCCATCAGGTGCTTATTAAATATTTGATAAAGGAAACAGTTTTGAAGTCAAAACTGCTCTTCAAAGTGATTTTCATTGCCAGACCAGACGATATAGGCCTGTAATTGTAGCTTCTTGTTTGAGGAAGGAGAATTAGTTGCTGGGCTAAGACTTACCTGTCCTACAGAGTGAGTTCAAGACCAGTATGAATAACTTGGTGAGACTCTGGCTCAAAATTAAAAAGTAAAAAGCACAGTGGGAAATAGCCCCCGTGGTAGTGGACTCACCTGCCACACTCATGACCTAGGTTCAGTACTCAGTACGAGAACTAAAAGTGATCTTGTTAAATAGGAAACATTTCAGTGACATTTTGGTGGCATGAGTGTCTTCTCATTGCTCTTGGTCGTGTGCCTTCCTGTCCATCATCTTTCTCCATTGTCCCTACAACATGCTCCCCACGTTCTCCAGGTCAAGATGAGTAGCAAGCACATGGGTGAACCATCCTTTTACACACTGAAAGTGTTCTTTTCAAAACTTTGCAGAACTCATTTTTAAGAATTATCATAAATAATAAAAAAAAATCAGAAAGTCCTCCCTGTCTTATGAACTCCTGGTATATGTGACATATACGAGATTTTGTGGCAGTAAATGTTCCCCTTCAGCCTTTTGGATAGGACTAAAGGTAACCATGCTCCGTTTCCTTGGGAGATAAGGAAGGGCACTGGGGTCTGACTACAGCAGCCCCTGAGGCCCTGTGCCACCTTGAGAGTTCTTGACATTCCACATCCTTTCTGCCATACTGTCGATGGGAGGTTTTGTCACAGTGGCAACATCCCACACAGATGGTTTATTGTTGGCTCACTGTCCCACACTCTCACGGGCATCAGTCCAGCATCACTTGGCTCCCATTTTAGACCTGTGACAAAACAGAGACTTGGCAGCAAAGCTTGTTCAAAGGATTGTTGGTTACTGCCTGGTAGGCCGGAAGCAAAATGTTGGAGACAGATAATACTTTCAAAACGCAGAGGCACGGTAACTTCCCAATCAGCTCAACCTGTTCATTTCAACTACGTCCCAGTAACACTACCACACTAAGAATCTATCATTGAATTTATCATGCTGTGGACACTTCCCAGAAGCCCACTGTTGGCAACAAAGCCTTGGAAACGTAAGTTTTCTAGGAATCTTTCCTATTTAAACCATAACATTGCGTATCAGAACCAGCTTCTCACATATACAAGCTAAGTGCTCCACCACGAAGCTGCACCATGAACCCTGATCTTTTCAATATAGTTCTTATTCCATCTTAACCTAGACTGCATGTCAGTTCTGGTTCTAGGCTTGACTTGAGTATCTACTGAAAACTTCCTGGCTTCACACAGTGACGTTTTACCAGCATTTCTCTAGGTTCTCTGTGTTGACTGGGCTCAGCTGGGTGGCTCTCAGTCAGGACCTCTGTGTTGTTAGCAAAGGGCTACTGGGGATGCATTTTCTAACACCTAGCCTCAAGTGGATGGTAAGATGGTGGGCTTTCATGGCTGGCACCACTTTCCTCTGTCAGCTGCTAATAACTGGGGCTGTCGTCCAGAGAACATCTACTGTTTGCTTCTCTGTGTAGCTTGGACTTTGCAAACCTTGGTAGCTTGATTCTGCAATGGAGCCTTGCTTCAGGATCTTCGACAGAAGCTGTAAAACTTCTGTTGGACTATTCTTCCACTGTGTTCTTTGCATCAGATAAGTTTGGGAGGCTAGCCCAGGTTCAGAGAAAGAATCTCTCTTCAATACAGCAGTGACCTGTAAGCCACTAACAGATTTGAGAAGCAGTGTTCAGGAGCATCCTCATTGCCTTCTGTCTAAGAAGTCTTCCGAGCAGGTCCAGCGTCTTCCTGTCTTCTGTTGATTCTCACGTTCACTTTCCTACTCCAGATTGCCACTGTTCACAGAGAGCATCAGGAACTCACCTCAGCAGCAATAACCAATAAGGGCTTACCTTGAGGGGATAGTGAAATAACATGAAATAACTTGAAATTTGGCACTTCTGCAAACTCAGTGCTGTCTTCATTTTCTCCACTAGACCGGTTGGTCCCTCTCACAGTGACTTAACATCTCTCCACACCTCTTAGCTGTCTGCTGTCAGTCTCCCCTCTCCGTGGTATTTATTGCCTTCAGAATTTGCTTCATGTTCTCCCTAGGCACCTGGCCCTTTCAGTTGACCTTTCAACCTCTTCAGCACCCCTCCCCACACCCCCCGACCTAGGTAATTACCTCATGTTGCTTAGCTATGCTCGCCTACTCAGTTATTCCTTGAGAGAAGAAAGTTAGTGGATAGATTTGATTATGGATGGTTTTGACTTGTGACTCTTACCTAGATATTCTGAAAGACTTCATTTGCATCATCTAAGAACACGATCAAACCCTCTTGGAGTGTTTTAGTTTGAGTTCTGAATTCTGTAAGAAAGTAGGCCTGAGTGTTAGTATAGGTGCTTGGGTCATGAAATATACCCAAAGCCAGATGCCTTATCATTGAACTTGAAATCTCTTGTGATTTCAAACCCAGCCATTTCAAATCAGGGAGAAATTTTTCTCAATAATGAATACACAGGCTGTCAGTCAGAGCTGTCGAGAAGCTAGCCTGAAGTAGATTTAAGTCCTATTTTTATGATCTTTCTTTTCTCAAGGGTTCCTGTAGAGATGTGCCCTCATAGCAGTTTTATTTCACAAGTCTACACCTATCCTACTTATAAGTATCAGATGACATTAGCTTAGTCATTAAGTGGAGTTTCTTTGATGTTACTCTGATATAACAGGTCAGGTAGCCAAGAAAATGCTATGTATATAATTTTATTATTTTTTGGTGCGTATATCTTTATAATTTAATTAAAATTTAATGATTTTTTCTTTATTTTACATTTTTGTTATTGTTATCATTTGAAACATTCCAGGGAAAAATTTTTGCATAGCCTGAAATCTGCATCAGGTAACTACATATTTGGTTAAGAGGGGTCGGTAAAGAGAGTAGAGGTATTTATTCTGTGTGCCAGACTTTATTAGTTTACAAATAGGTGGCCCAGGGGGAGTGTTAACTCCAGAAGAGCAAGTGAAGGAGGTGTAGCCATGACCACATATCGCCTTATCAAAGGGGGTTCACAAAGAAATAGTCCCTGAGCACGCAGAAATCGAACCAACCTTTGAAAAGTTCCTATTTACTTTATTTGACTTCATTTCTAAAAATGACATCAGAGCCCTAAGAACAGGATGAAGATAATGACTGGGGACACTTGGAACAGTTTGTTTATGATGACTCAGGTTTTAAGTCGAAAAGAGTCTTCCTGAACTTGTACAAAACCACGAAAGAACCAGAAAAGAGAGGAGTTAAAAAGGAGATGATGAACAGCCAAAAAAGGTGCTTACCATAGCAATATCCAAAGTTGGAGACATTTTTCAAGGCTGAGGAGGGATCTCCATTGACAGTCACCCGAGAAGGTTCCATGGGGATGGGGCTTAGGCCTCGATGTGGAACAGAGCTCCAGTACCTATGTGTCTCCACATGCCTTGTTGAGAGCTTTGTCTAGATGACTCTTATTTGAACTGAAGGCAAAACTGAGAACAATGCCTGATGATGCTGAGGACTTTGGATGCTCTCGACTCGGTGGCCATCTCCTCCTCCAGTTCATACACGGCAATTTAAGGCCCAGTGTGACAGCATGATAAGGAGGAAGTGCCAATCTGAGAAGGTCAAGAGCACCCAGCTTCTTCCTTACGTTGACATGTGAGGAGACGGTAGGAAGATGACATCCGTGAACTAGGAAGGTGCCCTGTGCAGCTCTGGCATCCGACCTCTCTTCGTGATGTAGCTTCTGGAACCCAGAGGAATGAATCACTTGGTGTCGTGTGCACATGACTAAGAAGCTGTTTCCTAGAATCCATAGACAGATCTGATCCAAACACATTAATGTCTTCATGTTTTCAGGCTGCAGTGCCGAAACATGATGAAACATCTTCTTAGTAGAGGGAAGTCCAGCTTTCAAGACACCCAGCCCACCAGATAACTTGTTGTTGGATTTTTCTCCCTTCTCTTCAGCAGTTAAAATATTTGATTCAGGACACCTGAAACATTGTGGCCATCTTCTGGGTTTCTAATAAATAGAGGAGGGGGTTTCTTTTTTTTTTTTTTTTCTTCTCTAAGATTTATTTATTTATTTTATGTGAGTACACTGTTGCTCTCTTCAGACACAGCAGAAGAGAGCACTGGATCCCAGAACAGATGGTTGTGAGCCACCATGTGGTTGCTGTGAATTGAACTCAGGTCCGCTGGAAGAGCAGAGTCCTCTTATCCCCTGAGCCATCTCTCCAGCCCGAGGAGGGGTTTCTTATGATATGAGAATTTGAGGAATGATTGAGCCACAGTGATCCTAGTAGTTCAGACACCAATAACCTGCTAAGCATGAGCTGATTTTAGTGGTAGCAGTCACAGTAGACAGTGTAACAGTCAGACCCTGAATATCAACATGTTTGACAGGTCCGTAACTTAATTGCTTTTTAATGTCAAATATATTCCACTTTGATTTCTTGGCCAGGCTGCTAAGGGCCTATTAAAACCCCATGAAGCTGAAAATATAAAATTTGATGTTGATAAAATGTGTAAACATAAGGACCCCTTTTCGCCTTTGCTGTGTGGTTAAAAATGTTAAGACTAGAACATTCCAGTTCGGCATCTCAGGAACAAATAAGTGGTAAGAATTTGCTCTTGCCTCTTTTCAGAGTTGTTAAATTCATATCCCCAGCTAAAGGAGGGAAGTCCTATATGGCGTTGTGTCTGAGGGTGTTCAGGTCGGTGGTTTCAGTGTTCACAAGCTCGGTTTGCCAGAGCTAAGTGCCACAGGTCAGGCGGCATACACAGCGGTTACATATTCTCTCCGCAGTTCAGGACCCTAGGAGGCCAAGGCTGAGGTCTTTCAAGATGCATTTTCTTTAGAATGCCCACATCCTCTCTGTGTCCTCATGGGGGTCCCCTCAGTCGGTGTGCTGTGTTTGTGTCTCAATGCTTTCTGAGGATACCAGTCATGGAGCAGGGTCAACCCTATAAAGCCTCTTAGTATTTGAATTACCTCTTTAAAAAAAGACTTCCCTCGAAATGCAGTTTGACATATGTGGAGTTAGCAACTGAATGTACAAATTTTGGATTTTATGATTCAGGACATAATAAGTGGGATTCTAGGCATGTGCGACCCACATACATGTTGCTGAAGAGAGCTATTAATTGGCCTAGCACAAAATGGTCACCTTACTTAAAGCGTAGTGGGATTTGTGATTCTTGATTGAGCTTAATATTGTGTCCCAATGTCAAGAGGTAAGCGAAGGGTTTTGTTTTGTTTTGTTTTCCACCTAGAAGAACTTCCTGATTGTGGGCAGGTGGGGAGACTTCTCATAAGGGACCTGACCCAGCATGGAGTGAACGACATTGGATGAACTCTTGCAATTGGTCACATTTATCAGGTTGCCTGGGAGGCTGCTGCTGGTCTCTCTTTAATACCTGACTGTTTCTGAACAATATACATTCATTTAAGCCATCACCTGTTACTTGATGACTGTTACTGTTTTCTATCTGTGATCTCTATGAAGAGTAAAAACACTTGTCCTACCTTTGAATTATTTTGATGCTTCCAGACATCAAGTCAGGACGAGTAAATGGAAAAATACATCGAGCCTAAGAATTCTTAAGAAGCCTGTTTTCTAACATCCTCACATCTCAAATGCTGTCACAACTGTATGTGTTCGTTCTATGTGACAAGTCAGTAGGCATTTGCTAGGCTAGAGCTTATTTGTAGGTACAATTTTGTTGTACCTAAATAATCAAATAATGTATTTGGGTTTAGTGAAAAAAAGTTACCCAATAACTTTATATTAATCTATTTTTGACACATGTAACACATATTTTAGAATGTCAGTGTGCAATTAGATATTCTTAGCACATGTCATTTGTGGAAAGCACTTTAAATCTAAGTACACTCAATTGAACATAATTAAAATATCAAGATACATATTCTTCATATACATTTTGCCACTTAATTTTTTAAGTAGCTATAAGTATCTACCATGTGAATTCAAATTAAAGGAAGGTGATTAAACTATGGATATATTTAATGCCTTTAGTTTAAAACATAGCAGAAATTATGTTGTATTAAAATATAGTGCTGTGTTTCTGTGGACAGCAGACTGATGGCTTCAATTGTTTTCAAAGGAAGGCTGTTCGTGTTCTTTCAAGATTGGTGACTAAAGGCTGCGTTTGTTTTTTTTTGTGTGTGTTTTGTTTTGTTTGGTTTGGTTTGGGGTTTTTTTGTTTTTGTTTTTTGTTGTTGTTGTTTTGTTTTTGTTTTTTACTTTCCTAGTTACTTATGACAGGAACCCCCAGGTCCAAGAATGAATGTTTGGGGATACTGTCTCATTTAGTAAGGACACTTTGCAGAAAAGCTTGTTGTATTCAGACAAATGTAAAAAACTGGACTATAGAGGAGTAGGAAGAGGAGGAGCCCCCTGATAATGTAAGATATTTAGATGGCTGATAACCTTCTGCAGTTGTGATAATGTACCTGTTCGACTTATAACAAGAAACCCTATTTGCCTGTACCCGTTCTACCTAAAGAGTATTGTCAGTTTAGTGAGGTTTATTGAGGGCCATTGTTCTGTGGATGTTTAGAGAAAGAGGGCAATATATCAGAGTTATGTTGCCTTTCTAAATATTTCTTGAAATGCTGTACTACTAAAGAGGTAACTGCACCCTCACCCCCAACCATAATGTTCCCAGTGCTTTCAGAGGCGTCAACAGTAAAGCAAGCCTTTTTTGTAACACGAGAAGGGAAATTGGGGTTGCAAACTTGTGAGAAAGTAAAGATAGCAAGCTTATAAAAACACCTAGGCATGGATCGAAAGAAGCTGTGATAGAAGCCATATTTCAGGTTCTTTGCAGAGTAGCCATCTAGCCCATTTTACTGAGAGAGGATATTAGAAGGAAAAAACTATAATTTTACTTTGAGCCCCAAGAAATCATATCATGTGAGAAATTAGAGCATTTTTTGAAATGATGATGCTTTGTGTAGAGAGAGCCATATTCACCTGAGAAGCTTGGTGTGTGGGCTCCATGCTGACAGAGCTGCGGCTGCCACAACCCATTTCCCTCTCTGGTTGCTCTCCGGCCACAGGCTCTAAAGGTGCATTTGTGTTGATGATGGGAGTCAGACCGGAATTGCAGTAGCCAAAGCTGTTGTATGGAGGTGTGAAAAGCACTGTATGTAGAGGTGGGGTGTCCATTGTCCTGATCATGAGCTAATGCTGTATTTATGTAAAATCTATACCAACAACAATAACCATTTTCTGCCAGCCCATCTGAATAAAATAGAAATTGCCACTAATTACCCATTTCTGATTGAGTCTAAAGCAGGCCTCAAAGATTCATATTTTAATGATTTGGAGATTATAATTTCAACTTGTCTGACTTCTGTGTGATTTGTGGACTAATCTACAGAGAGAAAATGGGATAGATCTAAAAAGCACACCTCTTCATATCTCTTTAATGCATATGGATTTATGTGCTTCACAAAAGCATCGCAGTTCTTAGGAACTGTGGCTCAGATCAGATTGACCAAAGACACGAGCAGGCATTGTACACAAAGAAGGAAAGATAACTCAAAATCTATTCCAATTCTCAGTGTCTTTGGTAATAAATTAGCATAAAGATTCTGAGCTTTGGTTTGAAATTCAGCCAGTCTGGGCTCAATTTTTATCTCTGCCGTGGACAGAATTCTGTCTCTCCTTTCTCATCTCTAGAGAAGCAAGAACAACAGAACCTGCACTGGCATGAATGGAGGAAGGGGACAAAGATGTGAGTTCAGTACTGCGCTGCAAGGGCTCCACAAATGTCTGACTCTGTCCTCTTCAGAGAAGCATAAAGAGAAAGTGTTTGTGAGGGCACTGTCATTCAAGGCTTATAACTATGACTTGTTTCTAGTCGAACCTATGAACCATTCATTCTTGGGAAGTGAGTCTACAAATACTATTCTTCCAAGGTCCCAGGATACAGATAGCATAATGGAAGAGGGGCTGCCTAGCCTGCACAAGGCCCATCGTTACCACCAAAAATGAAAGTCTACCCTTACCTTGCTTATTAGGGAGCCACATCATTCCAGAAAGGGACCTTCAGGACTGATGCATGGATAGTTGGTGTTGTCAGAAGCTTGCTGGAGATGACTGTAGTGGTGGTCACAGTAGGGGTTCTGTCTTACTAGATAAGGACCAATAGATACCTCCTGGTGCTAAGAAGGCCAGAAGGATTTGAGCAGCTTGCACATTCAAAAAACTAAAGACATGAAGGAGATGTTAAGAGGCAGCTAGCCAGGTGTGGTGGTGCATGTCTTTAATGCCAGGGGCAGGTGGCTCTGTGAGATTGAGGCCAGCCTGCCCTTCATTGTGAGTTCAAGGCTGTATTGCTTCTACTGGGAAAGCCTTCATACGCAGCCAATCACAGCTTGACAAATGTAAACTAAATGCAGCTTCCAATGCAGCTTCCTGTGAGCTTTGCATTGGTGTGTTGTCTGTGCCTGGCCCTCCTCCAGCATACAGGACCCTGGCTAGCTATGCTCTAGATGAGAATCCTGGGAAGCAGCAGTTAATAGAAGCTGGAGACTATGCCAGAAAGATCATTAAGGCAGATTCCTTCTTCATGGTTGATGGGACTACTGCTGATACACACCCAAACCAGTCCCCTAGCTTCCCCCTTTAATGAAGAAAAGATCAGCAAACAGCAACTGACTATCAGGCACACAGGTTATATGCAGAGTAAAGGGGCTCCTAGCTATAGGCAGACAGAGCCTTTCTTGCTTACTGCCTGTGCTGCCTGGACAGGGCTTTTAAGTGCACTGTGTCACTAGTTATGGGTCTTCTCATTTATGTGGCTTGTGCTACATTTAATTTTTTTTCTGTTCTAATTCATGGATGGGCACCAATAAAATTCTCCATGTGACTTTTCTTTTTAACATATTTTGAAAACTAAGTTAAAATTTTACTTAGGAAAAATGCTTTGAATGTTAAATTAATTTGAGGAAAAAGAAATTTTAATAATATTTGATTTAATTTTTTTAAATGGTGGTTTTTTTAGTAATGTCTGCATTTGAAATTGAGTTATGGGCAAATATACGTTTATAACTTTCACTCTTCCTAATAACGATAGTTGGTTCCCAGCCTTCAAATCTTTTATCCTTGTTACAACAAAACAGAAAACCTGTAATTTTCTTCATTTTGATCTTGTGTATTTTACATAGTTATTTCTTGCTAATGATACTTATTTTCAAAAAAAAGTTGAAGTATAAACTCTTTTTGGATATACCCATTCTTTCTCTCTCCTCTAAAGATATGTAATATTTTTGAACATCAAGTTCTTTCTGTTTAGAAATGTAATAGTTGGATTTTTTAATTTTTATTTTTTTGGCTATTATTCAGTAAAATAAAGTGGATTGTCAAATATTCTTGCTCAGTATAGTCACTTCTTGGGTAAGAATCCACACAGTACCCAACTTATTCATCTATGGGTCATGTGTACACACAGTAGGCTCTTTGTCGAATACCCATGTGGTGCTGCCTATGGCTCTGGCTCCTCTGCTGACAGGGACCAATACAGCCCTAAATTATGTTTAGGTACTCTGTTGTCTGTTGTAGCTTCCAGGCTGGTTTTGTTGAATTTAGCAAGAGCATACACAAGTCATTTCCTCTTTAATCGTCACCATCACCTCTATGTTGCTGATCATAACTTCTTGTAGAGTGCCTGACTCTTGTTTTGCCGTCAGTTCCAGGGGGTGGGATACGGCTGTGATTTCATGTCGGAAATGCCTTGTAGCTCAGGCTGGCCTAAAGCTTGCTTCCCAGGAAAGTGTTCAGATTTTTATCTCTCACTCTCCTCCTGTACTCAGAAATGATAGCATCTTGCTTTAAGTAAGAAAACAAGTCCCCAGCTATTCCGTCTCTGCACTCCTTGGTGACTCTAAATACCCACTGTCCTCTGCATAGTCTCCTAGTGATGGTCCTTTTCTCAGAGCCTTCCTCTCTGCCTCAGCAGCCACTTTGCTTTCACATTAGGTCACCAGGTTTGTGTCTGTGTGTGCAAATCTTGTTGACTAGTCCACCAGCTCGCTCCTTTCTAGAAGCCACATTCCTGACTTACTTCTCTGCTCCAATTCCCAGGGCAATACTGTAGTTAGTGTTTTTATTCACCACTCTTACCTTTAATTCTCCTTCCAACCTCGTACAAAATCCTAGTTGGAGCTTCAGTGGAGTGCGCCCTCAACTGAGTCTTAGTTCTGCCCACTTCACGCTCTGGGTAGATGGCTCTCTATTATTCTCTGTCCTCTGAAAGGGCTGCAGACCTAACTCCTTCCACCTTCCCTCCCATGCTGCATTCTAACCTTGTTGGTTGTCATTGCACCCAAGGCCTCTCATCCCTTCCCTTCTCATTACAGACATAATTGTTCTAATTGTACCTTTTCTCTCTTACCCAATCTGCTAAAACCCTAATTGTTACCCTTGGCTTGGGCCCCTTTTTTTCCAAATTAGCACCAAACACAGCCCTTTGTTATCTAAGCCTCTTTCCAAGTCTTGGATGCTCCCCTGCAGTTCTGAGTTATCTGTTTACATGCCCTCTCTTCATTCAGATTTAACTGCACCACATCCACTGTACATTCCTTCTTCAGGATGGTGGTCAGGGTCCAGTCCTTCTTTCCAGAACTTTTTTTCCTCATGATTTGGCTCAGTGGTTTCATCTTCTGCCATTCTCTTTCATACCCTTCTGTTCTATCTAAATCGGTGGTTCTCGACCCATGGGTTGAGACCCTTTGGGGAATTGCATACCAGATATTCTAAATACTCATAGTATGCTTCATGACAGTACAAAATTAAAGTGATGAAGTAGCAAAGGCAAGAAGATCACTTAAGATTGAAGTCAGCATACTTTATAAAGCAAGTTCCAGACCAGCCAGGACTATATAGCAAGACCTAATCTTTCTCCTTCTCACTTAACAAAAAAACAAAACACAATGGTAAGACTGTTTTTAGAAGCTCCGTCTCCAAATACATGCACTCACTGAAGCATAGGTGCTTAGGTATCTCAACTTGGTCATAGACATCTGTGACCTTTGATAAACTAGTTTAACTTGTACAGTCACCTTTTTGTGCTTACCCTGATGTAAAGATACACAGTACATGCAAAACAGGGTCCAAGTCATCCATGTGAGATATGAACTGGATGTCCATTATTATTTCTGCTCTTATTTTAAGTTCTCCAAGAACAGGAATGTTTTCTTGCTTCTGCAAAATCTCCAGGGTGAACTTTGCCCTTTTGGGGGTGAAGCAAGGAAGTTTGCTCCAAGGAAGGTTGACCTCAAATTTTCTATACAGCATAGGAATTCTTCGTCTTCTTGTCTGCCTCCATCTCCCACATGCTGAGGTTACAGATAGTGTGCTCCCACAGCAAGCTCTTAAGCACAACTTTGAACATCAGTGTTTATAAAACATTTAGAAAATAATTGTGTGAATAGATATTCAGGAGCAGAAACAAGTGTATCAGTTAGTTTTCTGTTGCAGTGATAAAATACCATCACCAAATACCTCATGAAAAAGTTTTTGTGAGCTTATGGTTCCAGAGGGCTACCTACATGTCCATCCATCACAGCAAGGGACTATCCTGCTGGCCACAGATAGGCAGCAGGAATAGGAAGCTGAGAAATATGAGTCTTTAATAGCAAGCACGGAGCTGACAAACCAGAAGTGGGATAACACACAGCCCACCTCCAGTGATGCACTTCCTCCAAGTCTACAACTCCCCACATCTCTCCAGATAGTGCCACCAATTGGGGACGAAGGTTTCAGATACCAGAGTCTAAGTGGCACATTTCCCATTTTAAACCACCACAGTGAGTCTGTGTTTTTGTTTGTTTGTTTGTTTGTCTTTTCATGTTGGAGTCAGTAACAGAAGCTACAGCAAGAAAACCAGAAAGAAGTCCCTGCCTTCTTTCTGCCAGAGACTCCAGAAAGTCATAAGAAAATGATTTCTGGCAAACACCACATGTACACAAAAGCCAGCATCTTTGTCCATCCTGAGCTCTCAGGTGATGAGGGACACAACGCCTTTGTGTACAATAGGTGTTCCTGTTCATTGTTGGCCCGTATGAGGTCTCTTTGATCTCTACAGAGGAGGAACGTGGCTAAGGTACTATGAATGGACAATAGAGTGGGAGTTGGAAGAGCAGCAGGCAGCCAGTGTACTGTGTAGTGATCAAGTCCTGGAGATGCCCAGACACTGTGCACCAAATGATAAGCATCTTCACTTGGTGCCTTCAAGTCTCGTTTCCTCCCTGCCAGACTCCAAAGGACCTGTCTAATCTTTGACACCTTTCGAGTGTGCCACACTGGGTCTGTGGGTTTTTTATTTCTTAGTCTGCCGGAGGCTAGGTATACATTCTTCCATTTCTACTACCATTACAGCTTCTTTCTAGTGCATCTAGTCTCTGCAGTCCTACGAAGGGTATTTTTTCTCTGGTGCATCTCAAGTATCCGAAACTTGCAATCTAGTTCTGCTGTTCCTAAGAGTCGGTATCTGTCTGCTGTCTTGGAGTTAGAGTTTGAGAGTTAAGTTCCTATTTTATTGGATACATTGTTAACTTTTACAGGTGTTTGTAAAGAAATAAAATAATGAGACAATTCTGTGTCTAAAAATTATACCTTTGATAATGGCAATGCTTGGTTGTGAGATCAAAAGGAAAACATAAAAGCTATTCTCTGAAATAATATGGGGGACTGGAATTAGAAATCATAGCTTTTATAGAAGATGAGAAAACCTTCAGAATTGACAGGCAGCCTCCAGATTGCATATTAAAGAGCTTTTTCAGTCCTCCATGTGTATAACCAGTTAGGAAAAGTTTTAAAAAGCACAGACACAGAAATTCTTAATTAGTTATCTGGTGTGGAGTCCAGAAGTCACTGCCCCTTACAAGCTCAGCAGGTGATTGTAACCTGGCTGGGGCCCAGAACCGGTGCCTGTGACAAAAGAAATGGGCCCCTATCTGTGTAGTGCCACCGCTCAGCCTTGCCCGCCAACCAGCTGGGCAGGAAAGTGCATGGTCAGCATTTCTTTGCTTTTTGTAATAAGTGAGGCAATCTGACAGACAAGTGAGCTGAGGGTCCATCTTCCACAGGGCACTCGGCTGCCTCCTCACCTGCTGTGAGATGTGAGAACCCTGGCCTGTTCTAAGAATTACCCATTTGGAGAAATTGTGCATTACGGTTGCAGGCTGCAGTGCCTCTTGGTAGCCTTGCCTCCTGCCCTTGACACTGCATGCTCAGAAAGTTCTCTCTACTCTAAAAAACAATGAAAGTCAGAAAGAGAAACCAGCCCTTAGGTTAATTCTGTCCTACTCGGTTTTGTCCCATGGAAGAATTTTTATTGCTCCAGCTAGAACCTCTCCCCCCTTAAAGCTCATTTTGTATTTGATAATGATCTCCACTTTAATATGAAGAGTTCTCTGGTCCAGAAGCACTAAACGACTCTTCCCTGTGTACCTAGTTTGGTAACTAAGGTCATGTCTTGCTCATCAGCTGACCACATGTTGTGGAGGAATCGCCTGCAGACCCACAGGATGCTCTAGGGTGATGGAAACAGGGGCTTCCCCCTGCCAACACCAGGTTCCTGCAAAGGCAGCTCTTCTGAGCAGAGGACAAGATATTATTGTATGGACCAGGTGGACACAAGCTCCCAGACATGCTGCCTCAGGCGTTGTTTCCTACCTTGTACAGCCCTTCCCGGGACCTCCCAAGTTGATCGGATGGCCTCCTAGACCAGGGGATGGGCAAGACACATCCTGGGAGTGAACAGGGAGGGGTAGCCTGCATCCAAAAAATGCGTGAACACCACTGCTCTGTAAATGCAGAGACAGGGAAAGTTTGTTTTGCTTTGTTTCGTTTAAAAAAAAAAAAAAGAGCTAATGTGTCCTGATGAAGATACTACATTGTTGAAAAGAGAAAAACAATAAACAAGCATTTCTTCCACTTTTTGTTAGCACCTTTGTCATAGTAACACAGCATCTATACAGAAATTTAAAATGTACTAAGGCAAACTTAAACTCTGTCATTTTATCACCTCTGAAGCATCCCTTTGGTATGGGTGTTTGTGTGCAGTAACACTTTCCACTTAGCACGTACAGTGGACATGTAACACAGTACTTGGTGCGAAGTGTTCAGTGCATGGGTGTACTCAAATTCATCTCATCTGCTCTCACCGTTGGATGATTATGCTGTTTCTGAGTCTTATTGCACGATATCATGAACAATAGTCCAGAGACCACTCTCGGAGCTTAATGCATTCCATTTAGTGCATACAGACAGACCATTTGAGAGATGGATGCATTGAGTCCCAGGAGTAGAGAATCTTCTAGACGGCTCTTCCATTTGATAGCAACACTGATTTACCTGTTTGCATAATGGCCTCTCATAAGCTGTGTGAGTCTCATATCTGTGTTCTGGAGTGAGTGACATCATTTCATAATACACATTCAAATTTGTGCCACACCGGGACTAATCTTAGTTGGATTATATAAAATTTGGTATATTTCTAATTAAGAAATAACAAGTTGGAGGCCATTAAGAAAAAAACATACAGGCTTACAATTAATACGGACTTAGCTTCAAAATGAGGTTTCCTGTGTTGCACTCTCTAAACATTTCACTGACAATTTTGGGGTGTGGTACCCAGTCATTGCTGGAGTGGATGAGCACACAGTGTAGGAACTTTAGGCTGTAATCAATTTAATTCATATCTTTACCATTCAATGTATCATTTATTTTACATAAAAGAATGATTCTACACACAGTCAATGTATAAATAAAGTTGTAAGAGTAAATAAATGGAATTTGAATCCTGCTGGGTTTTCTTAAGATTTTCTCCCTCTGAGTTTACAAGATTTTGGCAATTTTTAAATCACTGCCAGAATCAGGAAATCTGTGACACAATTTGTCCTCCTTGCTCCCTCCTATTTTCGAGACACACATTTGTTTGAAAATTAATTAATTTTTATTTTATTATTTTGAGTTTAGTCTATGCCTTTGTATCCTTGGCTTGGGTGTTCTGGTAGCAGTTATCCATGCTTTCTGAAATCCTGTTTTCCTGGTGCTGGGGATCAAAACTGGAGTCTTATGCTTGCAAAAGGCCTTGTGCACACCACTTAGAGTTCTCTCTGATTTCAGGGCAAGCCGAGCCCACAGCAGTCTCCTTCAACTCCATGGGTTCTTTTGTTGTCCACAAAACTAGCATCTCTGTCCTGGAAGCTGGAGTCCAAAAGTGGATTTTGATTCACATAAGTCTCTAGCTGTATTTTGATTCTTTTTAAAAATTTAGTTACGTGTGTGTGTGTGTGTGCGTGTGCGTGTGTGTGTGTGTGTGTGTTGAGAAAGTCACAGAATAACCTGTTGGGAGTCAACTCTCTTTCCACCACATGAGTCCCAGGAATTGAACTAGGTCCTCAGGCTTGGCGACAAGTACCTTTACCCATTTAGCCATCTTACTGATGGACCATCTGTTTTAATTGGTAGATAGAACTGAGTTATCTGAGACCATCAATCCATGGTGATAGAATATCCCAAACTTGGTTCAGAGAAAGTTTTCTTCTTGCCTTGATCCCTTAACACGTTTCAGCTTTGATGCTAAGTTTCTCTTTTCTCTTTAGGCTGGAGGCTCCCAAGTGATTTTCACAAATCCTTTAGAGATTGTGAAGATCCGCCTGCAAGTGGCCGGAGAGATCACCACTGGCCCCCGAGTCAGCGCTCTGTCGGTGGTGCGAGACCTGGGGTTCTTTGGCATCTACAAGGTAACTTTTGTTTTACTGACTTGCTTAATTATTGTTATTTTAAGCAGATAAGAGTTAAGTTCTGCTAGAACCCATAGGGCACTATCGTGTCAACTAGGAGGAGACCCTGCCTACCATCTGCCAGCAAATTGCCCTTAGAGACCAAGGCTCAGAAGGACTGTGATGGGAGTGGCTTCTGATAAGAGTCTGTGAGTGCCAGTCTCTTCAGTGGCACTGACCTCAGCCACTGGCTGCAGGTGTTTTTTTTCTTTTTTTGTTTTTGTTTGTTTGGTTTTTTTGGACTTATATTGATATAAGAACTGGATTCTCTTTGTGTGTGTGTGTGTGTGTGTACATGGGGTGTGGGTACACACATGTTTGAATGTGTGAACACATGCTGGGATACCCAAAGATCAACACTGAGTGTCTTCTACCACTTTCTGTTGTTTTATGACATGTGTTCCTCACTGCATCTGGAACCCACTGACTGGCTAGGCTGGCTTGCAATGAGTCCCCGTGGCTCCTGTTTCCACCTTCCCAACACTGGGGTTACAGGCATGTGACTACAGCTAGCTTTTTCTGTGTGCCCTGGAGATCCATACTGATGCCTTTAACCTTGCAAGACAAGCAAAATATGAGCCATCTCCCCAACCCCAAACCAAATTCTTAGATCAAGAACTTTCTGATGCTACATATATTCTGTCACCAGGTAGCTTTCCTGGTAAATAATTGGTAACAATTGGTACCTCTTCTTCATTATTATAAACCTCACTCATTTTTTTGTTTATAAAATGGTTTTCCAGGATGACGGTGTCAAGTTTTAGTGGAAATTTGAAAAGTTTTCCGTACTTTTCTACCAAAGAATTGCACTGGAATAGCCCTTAATACCAGTGCTTGGGAGGGAGAGACAGATGATTTCAAAGCCAGCCTGGTTTAACAGAGAGAGTTCAAAGCCAGGTTTCTCTGTGTAGCCCTGGCTGTCCTGGAACTCACTTTGTAGACCAGGCTGGCCTCGAACTCAGAAATCCGCCTGCCTCTGCCTCCCGAGTGCTGGGATTAAAGGCGTGTGCCACCACGCCCGGCTCCCACTCTATTCAAATAAGATTTTAATAGAATCTGTTGCCAACTCAATGGGGTGGAAATTCAAAGTCTGCCTGAAGTAGCTTAATTTATATATGCAGAAAAATAGATAATTAATAGAGCATACACACAAATCAATGTTTTATTCAAAATATTTGTGTGAATTTTCAATTTTTAAGCAGTACCCCACCATTCCTTACTGTTTTTTGACACTACGTAGGTTGACTTCTAGAGTACACTGTCTTTATCTTCAACTAAGCCATGCATGTGAAGTGCATTTGATGTCCAAGGCCCTGGGGATTTACCCTATAGACTCTTAACACTAACACACTGAAGTCTTCCCTTCCCCGTCATCCCATGTGGGTACAAGGGACCCTGAATGGGTAACAACCGGCCATTCTGAGCATTTAGGGCCTTCAGCCAGCGTGGTGTTTAACTTCTCATTCCCCGAGTACTTTGTTTCTGGGTTCTGCCAGTGAATATTCAGAATTCAGTGGAGCTTCCTTTAGACAACTCCATGCACCCCAGATGGCTCTCTGCATCCCTCCAGATCCTGTGGGTGTTCGAGTATCCCGTGATCTGAGCCTCTAGGATCAGATAGAATGTGCCTCTCTCTACTGGGCATTATCTAAGAAGGGAGGTAGGTGTGTGAGCTAGTTTGGAATAAATTTATGGTTGTAGAGTGGTTTTGCTTTTAACTCTGCGTGCGTGCGTGCGTGTGTGCGTGCGTGAGCGCATGCATGGGTATGCATATCAAGTTCAGAGGACACATATGAAGAGTCATTTCTCTCTGTCCACCTTTACATTGATTAATGGGATCACTCTCAGGTGCCAGGCTTGTAGCGGGAGGCTTTACCCACAAAGCCATCCCTAAAAATGGCTCTTTTATTTTTAAATAGCACCAAAGATGCTCATCCTTTCATTGAGCAATGAACAGTCTCTATAGCTATTTTGGTTGCAAATGTATTACCAGCTATAAGACGTTAACAGCATTGTTGAGAGCAAGTACCCTCTAACATTGTAGGCCCTTGCCTTCTGTGACATGATGTAGTAGTAGCTTGTCACTTTGACAGGATGCCAGGCAGCCTTTCAACAGGCTGTCTAGTAAAAAGCACTTGGAATGATAGCAGGGACTGTTATCAAAATATCTCCTTAGATGAAATGGTAGAAACTTGTTTGCAGATGCAAGAGCAGACTGAGCGACTCTTGCAGATGACACCAGGCTGGGGCTGGGTGCTTTCCGTCTTCATATTATCTCTCAATCTTAATCCCTGTAACCCTCCTTGGAAGTCACAGGCACCCTGATTTTGGAGTTGGGTGAGCAGCGGCTCCCAGCCGCGGTTTTTGAGCTGAGAGGGGAGGCTCAGCCGTTGCTTGTTTGCACTTTTGTGCTAAAGTTGCTTTTCTGAAATGAGCAAGATGGCTCACGTTTGAGCAAGTGCGCTCTCCCATACGTTAGTTAATTACTAGTCTAGTGGTTTAATCTAGCTCAGAAGCATTCCCCAAGGCTTGGCGCTGCCTTGCAAAATGCTGTTTTGGTGAATTGGTAATTACCACATGAAGTTACTAGTGACTGTGAGCCGAAAAGTTGATTTCATTGTGTGAAAGTGCCCTGGCCATAACCTTCCTTCAGGCATCCCCATCAGCCAAAGTCCTAGAGACTCAAAGGTTGCCCAGCCGTTGGGACCTCTCTGGTGGTGTCTGCTTGTGGCTTCACCCCAGACAGCTTCAATTTTGTTATTCCAGTTTTGTTTTGTGAACCTGGACTCCAGGCCTCTCTACCTCACTGTTCCTTGGCCAGGCATCTCTTTAAGAACTGCTAGGAGTGAGCTTCACCGCTGTAGTTTCCATGTGGTCCCAGGGGAATTTTGTTTGGTGAGGGAGGGCTTTCTACTCCCAGTTTCCAGGTAGCTTTAGCTCATTAGAGAAAATGCAAATGGATGGAGCAACCTGATACTTTACCTTTGTTAGTTGTCCCTTCAGGTAAGTCTTTAAGAGAAGGACCCCAGGCCTAACTTTTATTGGGGCAGTGCTCTTCCTTCTCCTTCCCAGGCTCCCCTTTGTTTGCTCTGTTAACATTACAATACCACAGGCCCCGGGGGGTGTGTGATTGATTCTGTCTGTGTGTTTAGGACTGCTGAGTTTAACCTTAACTGAATTGATTCGACCAAGCTTTCTGGTTTTGTTTTTTTTTCTCTCACGAATTGACTTGCAAAGTACCTTAGCCTTCTGTGACCCAGTAAATGGCAGTTAGAATATGTGCCTTAAAAAAAAAAAATACATCTGCAACTGAAAAATCAAAATGTACAGTAAACACATTACACTGCTGAAGTTGGAAATAACTCAGTAAAGATGTAGCAAACTATGTAAACAAAAACTGGTAGCATTTGAGACCTAGTTAAAGCAGACAGGAAAGAGATGATGAGAATAAAGGGAGAATAAGTAATTGCCTTTCAAAGACTCTTTAATATGAAAAAAAAACCCAAAAGATAAATGTCAAAACAAATGCCCACGCCCTGCTTTTCCTCAGGGCATGAGAATGCAAGGTCTGCACTTGCAGCTCAGTGATGGAGTCCTTACCTGTGCTGTGTGTGCAGGTGTGCGCTCACAGAGAGTGGGGAGCAGGGAGAGTCAAGGCATCGTATGTGTATGTGGATAGAGTACTCTTACCCTGTTTTATGGCCTGTGTTCCTGTAGCACAAACTAAATGGTCTGCTATGGAAAGAGGACTGTGAATTGACCTGTGTGTTGGACCTGTCAGTTTATAAAGCTTATCCTTTAGCATCAAATGGAAGCCGACGAATGGAGGTCAAAAAACAGTTTCACTAGAAGGCAGCAGTGGTACAGTTGGCCTCTGCAGACAAAACTTGGCCACTGAGGAGTAAGGATGGGCACCACCCTGCTTTAACAGAAAGGGTTTTACTGTAATCCCAGGTGTCAGCTGCCAGGGAGAGGCCACCTAGGAATATGGGCTCCTCTTACATTGTTCGCTTTATTACACTGTATTATTGGGCATTGTTCATGTAAGTTTGTTTTAAATCTGTGTACCTCAAAACGCTTACATGCACAACCATTTTGTGTCAATAGGTTGCTGGAGCTATTGTCGGTGTGCTCTGAAAGCAAGTATAGCATCAGCTTATTTGCTTCAAAAGCTCAAACCATCCAGAGTACGAGAGTAAAACTAATTCTCTATAACCCAAACTATACGAGAGTATGAGTGCCTTATAAATCCAGCGTTTCTAAACAGTACATCCGAGGTCTCTTCTGTCATGTTCATAGCCACATGGTTTTAAGGGGTTTGTGTGTGTGTGTGTGTTACTAAGAAAAGTTTTTTAACTAGTTTCTTATAATCATCAGCAATTGTTTTTTTCTAATTTTATAGATGTTGGAAGTAGGTTATAATAAATTCAAGAGATTAGTGAAAAAGAAGCAGCCTTTGATACACTAATACACTGCAGAATGGGACACAGCACAGAGAATAGCTAATACACTGACTTGGTATTTTGAAAGTCTTCCAAACTTGAGAAGCCCCTGTCCTCTTCTCCTACCGGCTGGGAGTAACAAATAATCTGGGCCTTGAAACTGCCCCTTTTTCTAATCACAGGCTCATTCGTATAGCACATCTCCTATGACTTTCCAAGTCTCGGAGTCCCCAGAGAGCCGATGCCAGCTGCCAGCCGGGGGGAGGAAAGGCCTGGAAGCTCCCACTTATCTCTAACTGATGAACTATAAACATCATAGTGGCAACGGACTGTAGCATATTATCCCTTATGAGAAGTTAGGCGGTGGATTCCTGTGTGTGCTTGGCACACCTTTGGGAGTGTATGTAAAAGACAAATTCTTAGAAATGAAATTGTAGATCACTTTGTGTAAACATTTCGGTATTAGTGGATTTAATCAATTGCACCTATTTATCGACACCGATGAGAATAATTACCCGTGTGTCTGCATAGCTTACAGAGTATCTCTTTTGATGTATCTATGCCCACATGAAGAAAGCAGTTGTGCAGGTATTTGTTTGTTTTTTGAGAGCACCTCAGTTGAGAAGGGAACACGTTGTCACTTTGCATCCACCTTAGTGGCCGTTCCCACGTTCCCATCTCTGCTTTTATCTTTTAACTGGACCTCTGTAGGAGCCTCCTGAGGGCTTTCTGTGACTCTTGGCTTTTCCAAAACCCAGCAGCTGAAATAATGTAAATAAAATTAATCCACTCTCTGAGCACACATGTGTTATTGTTTATGGAAGCTTTATTTATAATTGCCCAAACCTAGAAGCAATGAAGATGTCCCTTGGTAAATGAGTGGATGAACGTACTGTGGTATATTGGACAATGGAAAAAATGCTAAAACAAAACAAAACAAACAATGAGCTGGGGGCTAGAGAGAGATCTCAGCGGTTCATAGCACAGGCTGTTCTTTCAGAATACCCAGTTTCAATTCCCAGCACCTAGATAGTGACTCACAACTATCTATACCTCCAGTTCCAGGGGGTAGGACGCCCTTTTCTGGTCTCTACTGGCTCCGCGCACACACATGGTGCACCAGCGTGCATGGCAGGCAAAACATTAATAGGCATTAAATAAAATTAAAATTGAATTAAAAAGAAAAATGAACTATAAAGCCATGAGGAGGGACAAAGGAAAGGTAAACTCGTGCCATTATGTGAAAGACACAAGTCTGAACACACTACAGGACATCCTGGAAGAAGAAAGCGCAGAGGCAGACTGCTGAATGCCGAGGCAGACTGGTGAATGCCGAGGCAGACAGACTGGTAAATGCAGAGGCAGACTGGAGAATGCCGAGGCAGACAGACTGGTGAATGCCGAGGCAGACAGACAGACTGGTGAATGCAGAGGCAGACAGACTGGTGAATGCAGAGGCAGACTGGAGAATGCCGAGGCAGACAGACTGGTGAATGCTGAGGCAGACAGACTGGAGAATGCCGAGGCAGACAGACTGGTGAATGCTCTTACTCTGAGAATTGACTCTGGGCCTGGCTCTGTTGTGGCCACTTAGAAGGTGGCAGTGAGAAGCTGAGATGCCTCACACAGTTTGGAAGCTAGAAGAGTCAAGTCTGCCTTCCAGAAACCAACACGTTAGATAGTGCTGAAGGCTTGGCCCTGCGCGTCTTACCTCAGGTGGCTCATTCTCAGGAAGGCGACCATTGCAGTGTGGTCACATCTCAATTACTGTCTGCTAGGAGCTCGTATGACCATCTGACACCTTCTTCGTGCCTGTGCCTATTTTTTCTACAGTGTCTGTGATAAGGGACTTATCTTGTTCACTGCTGCTTTGTAGCCTTTTCTGGCACATGAGTAGACACCAGATAAAGGATTGTTGGGCAAATAAGTGATAACTGGAAGCCAAATCTTTTTCCTGTTACAGACGAGGGCATCCATGCACAGAAAGCAAGCGAACTGCTGCATAGTGACCAAAGAACGCGCACAATACTGCAAAGTTGGGGCGGGAAACAGAGACGTCCCCAGCCCCGGGGAGGTGACAGAAGCATGTTACTATCTCATGCCTGTAGTCTCATGCGGCTCCCAGATCTCTGGATTGCAGTCTATATGAAGTCAAGAACAGCGTTGGGGGAGTGAAGAGCTGAGAGGGAGGCTGACCTCACTCCCAGCAAAAGGGCCAGGGGCTTCCTGAAGGAGGTGGTGTGGAAAGGCATCACACAGTTAGCTGAGTGGGAGGCTCGTTATAATAGCCCAGTAAGGTCTGAGGACAGGAACCATGGTTTCAGCTTGTAGATTATCATGATTGATAGTAAGGCAGGGAAGAAGAGAAGAACGTGGCTGTGGCATGGAGCAGGGACCATTAGAATAGAAGTTAAGGGTACATTTGAAGGAAGCGTCAGTCTTGCAAAGTCCTGAGAAGCACAAAAGGGAGAGAGGAAATGTGACAGGTGTATTAGTCAGGGTTCTCTAGAGTCACAGAACTTATGGGTAGTCTCTATATAGTAAAGGAATTTATTGATGACTTACAGTCTGAAGCCCAATTCCCAACAATGGTTCAGTAGTAGCTGTGAATGGAAGTCCAAGGATCTAGCAGTTACTCAGTCTCACACAGCAAGCAGGCGAAGGAGCAAGAGCTAGACTCCCTTCTTCCAGTGTCCTTATATTGTCTCCAGCAGAAGGTGTAGCCCAGATTAAAGGTGTGTTCCCACACATTTAATCCCAGATGACCTTGAACTCAGATTTAATCTTCTGGAATCCATAGCCACTATGCCTCAAGATCTCCATACCAAGATCCAGATCAGAAACTTCTATCTCCAAGCCTCCAGATAAAGGTCACTGGTGAGCCTTCCAATTATGGATTGAGGTTCATTCCAAATATAGTCAAGTTGACCACCAGGAATAGCCACTACAGGCAGTGACGGGATTTTCTGGAATTTCAGATTTGGAGAAGCTTCAAGAAAGCTTTAAAAGCTCTTTTGTCTGCTCTTCTCCCCGTCATTGAGGAACAGAGGTCCAGAAATGTAAGGAAACTTAACTAGGTGATGCAGGCAAGCAGGGCAAAGATAGACTTTCCTGATCCATCTCCAGTTTTCTTCCTCTTGTGAAGGTTCTAGAAGGCAGAGGGATGGCCACAGAAGATGCTGTGTAAGCATCTGCCAGCACGAAGCCACGGGAGTGTTGATATCTTTGCCTGCAGGAATCTAACATGGCACAGAGAGACCCAGTGAGGCAGGAGTTACAGGTGAGCGACAGAGCAGCTGAAGCTAAAAGATGGAGGCTGGAAATAACAGGGAGGAGTGAGAAGGGGGAGGGGGAATGTCAACACAGCAACAAAGGGAGCAAAAGGTGAGCTAAGGTCTGACGCTAAAGATGCAGGCCAATGGCTAGCATTAAGAAGCCAGTAGAAATAGAATCGTGGAAACAGAAGGCTCCATGAGGAAATACAAACATATAAACCACTCAAACCTAGGAGTTTGACTGTTGCTGCTGCTGCTGCTGCTGCTGCTGCTGTTATTTTATTGGGAGAAATTTCTATCTGTAGACAGAAGAAAAAGAGCCAGTGACGGTAGTCTTTGACACAGCTGAGGCTGGCAAGATCAGCTCCAGCTAGGATGTTCAGGATTCAGAGAGAGAGATTCAGAGCTGGGGCAGCATGTGTGTAGTTACAAGTTCATTCAAGCTACTGTTTATGGAGAGATTCTTCTCCCAGGCCCATGCTTATAGCTGTGTCTGCTTTGTATCAGTTAATCCTCACCACAGCCCATCAGGCAGACACTCCAAATTACAGCGGAGTAAAGGAAGACTTGATGGGTTTAGGTCAACTAAGTGGTGAGTATGGACTTCAAACTCAACCACATCCCTCTTTGAAATTTGATGTATCTTACAACATATATTGAGACAGGTAGGAAAGAACACATGCATGGTACCTTAGATTTTCATGGCAGTGGACATCCGTGTGCATATAAAGCACACACAAAGCTAGACATCTGTGTGCATATAACACACACACAAAGCTAGAGCTTAGCACATAGAGCAGGTGATGCACTACTTACTAGTCATAATTCTTACCTGGAGGGCGTCAGCTCAAAGATTATAAACGAATTCCTACCCTGCTCTTTCAATTTTTGGCCTAGCCCTGGGTAATCTTTGAGGTTCTCCATTAAACTCTTCTGTCTCCCCTTTCCCAACTACCAGTGTCACGTGGACTTTGGGCCTTTAGTTCCTTATTTGTTGTTATTTTTGAAGGATTGAGGGGCGGTTCCTATTTCCTAGGCTAGCTTCAAGCTCTGTATGTAGCCAGGGAGGATGACCTTGAACTCCTAACCCTGTGGCCCTCTCCTTAGCACCAGGATTACAGGTAGGCTTTACCATACCCAGCCTGCTTAGAACACTGGAAGAGCAAGTGAAGCGAAAGACGGGTTTTAGAAATAGGATTTTTAACAGAATAGTACCTGGTGGAATTGAGTGTTTAAATAAGCTGTAGGAGAGGGTGGTGCTTAAAAAACACAAATGGTTGTTTGATCATTGTCTTACTTACTGTTCTATTGCTGAGAAGGGACACCATGACCAAGTTGGGAACTTGCTAGAGGGTAGTCCATGATCATCATGGCAGGAAATAGACAGACATGGCAGTGGAAGAGAGAGAGAGACAGACAGACAGACAGACAGACACATACAAGACACACACACTTAATGTATATGAGTTTGCTGTTGCTGACACACCAGAAGAAGGCGTTGGATCCCATTACAGATGGTTGTGAGCCACCATGGTCGCTGGGACCAAGCATGTGAGTCTGTGGAGCCCTTCTTGTTCAAACCACAACTATCCTTCAGTTCACACAGATGATGTATCTGAAGGCAGTGGCCTTCAAAGGGATCGGTTAACTGAAGTCACACAGATGACATATCTGAAGGCAGTGGCCTTCAAAGGGATCGGTGTTGAGGCCTTGGAGGAATGTAAACATGGCATTGTGGTCCCATCAACTTCTTGAAAGTATTTTAATAGTCAACACAGAAAATTCAGAAAAAGGGCTTATGACAATAAGATGTTACCTTGTTCACGCCTAAGTGTCTGTGAATCTGCCTTTCCATAGGCAAGCACTTTTAGCAAGTCTATTATTTTGTTTTGTTGTTTTCAATTTTTGATCTGTTATCTTTACAAGGATCCTGAACTATCTAAACTGTGAGACTATAATAGATAGAAATATAAATACATAGAAAGGATGTAGATGGATGATAACCCTCTAGTCATATACTACTCCCAATATGTTTTTCCAGAAGTGATGGATCTGTTTCTCTTTTTACCAAGCCAGACTTTTCATTCTCTGTTTTCTAATTGTGGCTGAGAAATATAAACTAAGGGACAGTCTGCTCAATAAATGTTAATTAACCACTAGTTAGATAGATCTGTGGGAGCAGAGGCCTGTGTGGAGAATGATCCGTTGAAGGAACTTGTATAAACGTCTTTAGTAGGCCTGGGTTCTTCACTAAAAGCAGTTTGACTCTCAGGCTGAAAACTGTACTCTATCATGATTTAGTTGTGAAGCCAGTTGTTTCACAGCTGGCACTGTTAACAGAATATACCTTGGCTGTTGGCATTTTCTCGTCTGATAGAACAAAGTACTGAGCATTGATAATAGCAATTGGTGTCACCTTTTTGGAGGACCCCATACTGGACATTATACTAGGCACTTTATGTTATTACTAATTTACATGTAATGTCTTTATAAAGTTTATATTGACATAGAAAAAGTCCTCTGAGTGCAAGGCCTGTGTTCTGGCTCCTACACGGAACAACCATGATTTAGAATCCAGTCCGAATTCCAATAATTGTTTCTTTGGAAGCTACACTTCTTGCCTATCTGAGGTGAAGTCTTCTCTTCCCACCCACTTTACAATGGGTGAACATTCGGCAGACTCTGTATTCCATGTTAACACTTACCATGATTAGGGTTTCTATTGCTTCAATGAAACACCATTACCAAAAAGCAAGTTTAGAAGAAAAGGGTTTATTTGGTACACTTCCTTATTGCTGTTGTTCATTATTAAAGGAAGTCAGAGCAGAAACTCAAACAGTGCAGGAACCTGGAGGCAGGAGCTGATGCAGAGGCCTTGGAGGGATGCTGCTTACTGGCTCACTTGCTCAGCCTGCTTTCTTATAGAACCCAGGACCACCAGCCCAGGGATGGCACTACCCACAATGGGCTGGGTCCTCCCTCCTTGATTACTAATTGAGAAAATGCCTTACAGCTGGATTTAATTGAGGCATGTCCTCAACTGAGGCTCCTTCCTTTCTGGTGACTCTAGCTTGTGTCAAATGGACACACAAAACCAGCCAGTATGAAACTGGAAGGGATTTCGGGCATAGCTGGGATCATCCATAACTGCTGGTTTATTGAGAAATAACCTTCACTGAGTGTAATGAAGGGGTTAGAAGAAATGAGAAGCTAATCATGTGTGCTCTTTGGTGTTTTGAAGGAAACTTGGAAAGACATAGTCTAAAGATGGGGTTAGGGATTCCTCTAGGAAGGGCTCTCTATAGGGTCTCCAGCCATTGCCAGAGCATCCACATGTAAACAGCTAAAAAATGTTGAGGAGCATACTTTGGAAAGGCCTTTCATGAGTTAGTAAGGAAGGGAATACAAAGGTTGGCGAATTCAGTGGGCATTTATCAAACAGATATCTTAGTAATGCCTGAAGCACTGAGAACTAAAGGCTGGGCTTAGGGTTAGTGGTCACAGAACTTCGGAGGTGGCTAGTTTTGTGTCAATTTGACAAAAGCTGGAGTTATCACAGAGTAAGGAGCTTCAGTTGGGAAAGTGCCTCCACTAGATCCAGCTGTGGGGCATTTTCTCAATTAGTGATCAAGTGGGAAGGGGTGCTTTGGATGGTGCCATCTCTGGGCTGGTAGTCGTGGGTTCTATAAGAAAGCAAGCTAAGCAAGCCAGTAAAGAACATCCCTCCATGGCTTCTGCATCAGCTCCTGCATCCTGCCCTGCTTTAGTTCCAGTTCTGACTTCCTTGGTGATGAAGAGCAGTGTGGAAGTGTAAGCTGAATAAACCCTTTCCTCCCCAACTTGCTTCTTGGTCATGATGTTTGCGTAGGAATAAAAACCCTGACTAAGACAGGAGGCTATTTGTTCTCAGAGGTCACCAGTCTGTGCAAACCCAGACCGTTGGCACGTGCATCCTTTCTGCCCAAGCTCCACTTCTCTGATCTGGTTCCTGGTGGTAAACAATCTACCTCCACAAAACTCCAACCTCCAGAAGCTATACCCTTGATGGATGGCAAACTAGCTGCACCTTCCCACATCCGTTGCAAAGAGCATAGCCTGCTTGTGGGGAGAAGGAAAGCGGAGGAATCCCTCTTCTAACATTGCAAAGGTTTACGCTGGTCTGACTTGAGTTTACAGGCTGAATTTGTATTTCTCTGTTGCGGTGTGGGATGCCAGGCTGGGAGTGTTTCTATGAGACTGACACAATGTAACACTAGTCTTCCGAGAAGGAGCCCACTTTCAACCCTAAGCTCAAAGGGTTTTTTCAGATGCTGTTCCAGGGTGAATAAAAGAGTCATGATCTTGAGTCACACAAGGCAGTAAGAGAACATGAATAGGAAGCATTCTAAATGAAAATGTGAAGATCCTAAAACTGTCAGAAATATAAACTAGAGATTTAAAAAACAAGCAAATTTATGATCATTAGAACTGTGCATTCAGCGGGTGGCCCTGAAAAATTTGAACACAGTTAAGTAAAGAATTAGAGAACTGGAAGGTAGGACTTATTCAGAAAGCAGAGAGCTCGAGACTGAGAATTTTGAGATGACTTACTATGTATGAAAGATAGTTGGAAGGAAAGGCAGACCCGATGGCTGAAGATTCCCAGGACTACTGAAGTATAACAAATTGCAGGAGCAGAATGAGGCAAAATATTCAGTCTCTATGCAGCTCATTCAAACTGTGGAGTTGTCTCAGGGCTGCAGAGAGGCTCCACCTCGGTGCCAGAGACGATGACAGATCCCAATTCAAAGGGCAGTCCTTCACATGGCGTCCTCATGTATGGGGGGGGGGGGGGGGCGGGGGGGGCTTTCAGACTAGAATGCCATACTTTGTAAAAGTATATTTTAGAAACAAGGGTAATACATTTTTAAAAAAAATAATAAGAAAGATTGACAAAACTCAAGAGGTCTGTCAAGTTAGTCATTAAGAGAGAGATTAAGCCAGGCAGGGTGATGCTTGCAGGAGGCAGAGGTACACAGGTCTCTGAGTTTGAGGCTAGCCTGGTCAACATAGTTACAGACTAAACAGAACTACATGATGAGACCTAGTCAGAATAGCAAAACAAACAACAAAGAAGGAAATTCTGTCACTACAGCTCTGCGACAGTGTCCTTTCCTAGAATGCATGAGCCACAGACTCAAGCCCCAGTTCTACTTAGAAAGAGAGAAAAGGAGGAAATTTACAATACGCGTAAGGAAGAAGAAAAAATGAAACTAGGTAATCATGCAGCAGGGATGAAATAGAAACACTGGGGACTGTTTGACAGCATTGTCTTTATATTTACATTAATATATAATATATATAAATATATAATACTGATGACATGAGACGAAAGCTCCATACTAAAATATTTGTGTCTGTCACAGGGCTTCCTTCCATCTGAGAGACAGCCCTATTGGTGACAGAGCAGCTTACAGTCACACAGGAACTGAACCACCCGTGGTGTTTCCACCAAGAGACTCCGGGCTGCTGAGATATTTTTTATCATTCCGATGATAAAATATGTATATGTACATATCTCTGTGTGTAACTATATTATTATTATTAACTGTAATTAATAGTCATAATGATAAAATGAGGACTGCTTTTAATTTAAGTAGTCAGAAGAATGTGTGTTGCAGAGAAGGAAGATAAATTTACCAACTGTATTATGGTAAACAGAGGAAACAGACAAAGAATATGCTTGCTAGACATGGATGTAACTAGGAGGAGGGGGAGGGGGAGGAGGAGGAGGAAGGACTGAGAACAGTTAAGAAAAGCACCTTCCCACAGGTTGCTGCCCTGTTGATGGCATGAGACTAAAGCTCCACAATAAAAAAATTTGTGTCTGTCACAGGGCTTCCATCTATCTGAGTGACAGCCCTATTGGTAACAGAGCAACTTACAGTCTCACACAAGAACTGAACCACCTGCGGTGTTTCCACCAAGAGGCTGCTGAGATTTTTTTTTTTTTATCATTCCAATGAAATTAAGAAGAATGGCACCAAAAGTCCCCTAAGGAGAGCCAGATGGGAGGCCCTTATTTTATATTCAAATTGAAGTCATTGGCTGTTCTCTGACTTCTTCAGTTGGTGGCTGGTTTGTTGGTTTTAACAGCAGTACCATCTTCATAGCAGCTCTTGATACTGGGGAGAATTTGTAGCAAAATCCTGCTCAAGTTCCATGGTGTTACTATTATGTGGTCATATACAAAAGTTGGAGTTTTCTTTTGCATCTCATCTCAGTTATTTACCTGTAAGCAGTTTGTGTTTTACTTGAAGTATATTACATAACTCTCTACCCCGTTATTAATGACACTGGGTACTGAGTCTAGCACAGAAACACCTCCTCCCCACCCCCACTGCCTGGCTGTGCATGGAAGGGTTAACTTTCTGAGGGGAAGCCAAGAGAAATGCTAAGGGATCAAGACATGACACGCTGCCCATTGTTTGCAGCTCCAGATCAAAATATACAATTATGCATGCCAAATAAATTCTAAACCTGTAAGGTTGGAAGAGGGGGTGGCTCTGACGACAGGTGCCAGGAGCATTAAATAACCTCCACAGACAAGGTGCACCACTGTTGTCTTGAATGCTGTGGGGGTCCCCCAGTCTGGCATTTTCCCCTATGCTAGACAATGTGCATTCACTGCTGGAGTCTCTGTTAAGCCCCAGTCCCCCAGACCTGCTGGCTCCTGGTGCCCGACTGACACAGAGGTGCCTTTGTGAATGTAATTACCTTTCCCTGTGTTAGAAATAGTCTGTTTAGAGCTGTGTTTGCAGGTACTGCGGGAGTAAGCAGGAATTAGCATGCAAAAAGACCTGCCCTGTCTCTGACTTCTTTATCAGCACCATTCCTTAGAACTGGCTTTCCTGCCTAAAGTTAGGTTGATGGGGCTGCTGGAGTACAACTGGAGGAAGAGCTTTTAAAGAAGGTGTATGTGTGTGTGTGTGTGTGTGTGTGTGTGTGTGTGTGTGTGTGTGTCAGAGACAGGTGGAGGGCAGTCTTGTGTTTTGTTTCATGAGAGTCTCATGCCCAACAAAACTGCTGGAGTAAACTTGAATGGATAATTCCAGCAACTTAAGAATTGATTAAAGCTCCTTTGGGCTTTAAACTGTTTCCACGTCAAGAACTCTGGAGGAAAAAAAACAATGATTCTTTTGTTATAAGGATACTATGGCCAGCATCCTCAAGCTACTAATGATCCCTACCAGATCCCTACCAGTTTTAAACTGTAAACCTGAAGTGAGCCTTTTTTTTTTTTTTTTTTTTTTTGGTTTTTCAAGACAGGGTTTCTCTGTGGAGCCCTGGCTGTCCTGGAACTCACTTTGTAGATCAGGCTGGAAGATGCTTGTCTTATCTGCAAGTAGCCATGGTGATAGAAGGCATTGGAATAGTCCAGAATTGGAGGACCATCAGCTCAAAATCATTTGCATATTAAGTTGCCTGGAAATGCTTTTTATTGCTTACATCTGTTCCTCAACGAGCCTTTCATTAAAATAATAATAATAATTTCCCTTCTTTGGAGATAGAGGTTAATTTTGTGATTAGGTTAGAGAGTTGTATTTTGTGTTTAGTAATTTTCCATATGTGATTTTACTGTGTACCCAGAAAATTCAAGGCCAATCAGAAGATACAGGAAATTTCACCTAGATGACTAGTGAAAGAAAGAAGCCAGAGACTGGGCGTCTTCATACAGAAGCAGGAAGGACGGTTGAAATGGCATACTCTATGTGATTTGTTCATTTTCAGTAGCCGAAGCTGTAATTTGCACATTGCTGCCGCAGGCTGCAGAGCAGCACAGCTTGTCTCTCTGTTGCAGGGTCGCCTGTTGAGGAGGACTTGATCACTTAGGAAAGACTTTATACTGGGCAGGTAGAACTCAAACCAAGCAGCTTCCTCTTTGGAGATTGGGCGGGGAAAATGTGTGTTGGCCACAGAATGAAGAGGTTATCAGGCGGATCTGGTAGAGAAGAATTTTCTTCATCCTTGGAACCTCCTAAAAACCCTTTCAGCATCCAGCTTCCCTTCCCATTGTGTGGGAGCAACAGGTCAGGGATTGCCTGAGGCAGCCCTGCAAATTGGCACCTGCCTTTGTGACTCAGACCTAGAAGGAAGGAGTGGTCAAGAAAAGGAGGCCAGGGAAATTGAATAGGTTTTGAAGTTACCTCTGCAGGAAGATTAGATTCTGATGCCTTGGCTAAGGTCACTTCTGACTCAAACCAAATGATTTGCTGAAAGGAGTCTCTTGAACAGGGCCAGGTTTAGGGAACAATAGAGGTAGGTACCAGAGGAAAGGTGAAGAAACACAATCCTTCTGTCTACATTTGTCCCTCTCTTTTTTGTGACAGTGAGTATGTCACAGGACGGGGACAGGCGTTACTCACACCTTCCTGCAGCCCACTCCCTCCTCTACCCATGGTGTCAGAGTATACCGTAGCTCAGCACTTGCCCTGCGCTAATGGAGTAGAGGCTCTTCCTGGAGTAGAGGCTCTTCCGTGGAGTGTTCTCCCGATCTGAGTAGGCAGAGAAGTGCTATTAGGCTTCCCTTGCTAGCACAGCCATCCTGCCTAGGGAGGTTTTCTCCCTGGCCTGTTCCATGTCTCTTACATTCTCATATCATTGGCAGCCTAAGACCTCTAACTAAGCCTGACATTTGTTTGGGTTTATATAAATTGTTTGACCACATCTCCTGTTTCTTGAAAGAATATAGCCTACTCCTACTGGGTGCTCATAGTGTACAAATACTACTCCTACTGTGTGCCTTAGTGTTACCAGTGCAACCCTGCTTTTCTGTTTTGTTTCTTTTTAAGTTGATTTCTTACAGGGCCACTTGCCTTCGGTCTTTATTCATCCCTTCAGTCTCCTTACTTCTTCTCACAGAGATGTACAATTGACTGTCAAGAAAGGAGGGAGATAGTATGATTTGGGAGATAAGGATGCTCCTTGTTATGCAATGTGCCCTTGTGCTTCCCGTGTTCCAGGGATGTTTTCAGTTCAAGTTCCTTACCTTCTTATGCTTGGCCGTACATCACGGTGAATCTACAGAGCCTGAAACAGACTCATCTTGCCATTTTTTTAGCTTTAGCGTCTGATACAAAATGACTGTTTTCTGCTACAGTTTGCCAGGCTCAAACAAGTAATGCATCTTTGTTTCAAAAACTGAAATTACAGTTTTGCTATTGAGAATATTTTTCAAAGAAGCAAGTTAGTGCCCTTCTAGAAAACTAACTTATTCCAAAGTCTCTTGTGGAACTTTCTAGTTGTGCTCCCTCCTACTGACATCACCAAAGCAAAAATCACTGGCATCAAGAACATGCCTGCCACCCCCAGATTTTGTTAAGGTGTTGTATAAATTAAATCAGGTAGCCTTCCCTGAACTCTGATTTCTTCCAATCTGAAGCAGGCAACCCGAACACGGAAAGGGACAGGTACGTAAGTATGAAAACTCAGAACGGTATGGAGAAGATCGAGATAGGGTGGAGCCATATGGAATCTATGCTCCCTAAAAGACGCTCAATAGAGATGGTGGTGTTTGGGGGTTAGATGAATGAAAAGATGGTATTTAAAAGGTCCGCCTCCCCCGCAGAGCGATCATCAGAGAAGGTGAGGAGCGACAGGGACTGGGACACTGTGGCGGCTCAGATGAGTGGAGCATTGATGGCTGTAACTGACTTTAGGTTTATCAGTGAGAGGCACCTGGAGGGGCAAAGCTTTGAAAGGGGTGAGAATACGGGAACCTATCTGCAGGATATCCCAAACCTAGGAAAGCGTGCTGAAGGAGCAAGTAAACACAGTTATAGACAACACAACTAAAGGCCGAAGAGGGCACAACAACATTCCTGATCAAAAGAAGCCACAGCCATGCACTGTGGGTTTAGGGAGGAAAGGAATGAGCCAGAGGACAGACGTTCAGCATGGCCTCAGCTCTGGAGTTGCGCTTATCTTTCTATTGACAGTGCTTGAAAACATTTCCCACGCTTGCTGTGGTGATCTCTAAAGTGGCAACAATGAACCCCAGATTAAATCTGTAGGTTTTTAAACACACAGAATAATTATAGCCGGATTTCTTTAGAGAGAAATTTAGTTTCCTTGGGAGAAACTATTAGTAGCAAGAAATAAGAACAGGACAGAGATCTGCCTATGAAATATAACATTGGAGAGCTTTACGGCTAGAGGTAGAGTAAAAAGAAAACTTTGTAGAAAGAAACATCAATTAAGCAATCGTCATGGTTTATTTTGGGAGTAGCGTGAGGTGATTTTTGAGGGAGGCATATTTAATCAGTCTCTATTGGAATTGCTTATTTGGTGTGCATGGACAGCACGCATGCGTGGACAGGTAACTAGAACTCGCAGGAAAGCCCAAGACAAGAATCAAACTGGAGGAGAAAAGGAGAAATTAAAAGGGGGTGACGAATTTCCTCGGATTATTTAATAAAGAATAAGTCGTAACAGAAGCACTGGGTGCTCCACGTAGATCAATAGATACTCACGCTGCACTCTATCGCAGACCTCCCCAGAGCAGAGAGAGCTGGGGCACAAATCTCAGCGTCTAGAGGTTTAGGCGGCTCTGCAGATACCTCTAAGACGGCGTTGGAACACGACCTCCATATGCAGCTGGTAGATAAATGTCCCGGGCATCAGGATTCACAGGTGTGAAATGAGGACTTAACAAAGTTCTTATTTTTTATTTGACATCTAACAGTGTGGAGAGTCACAACCTACTTGCACGAGCTGACTAGCAAGACAGTTCCTGAGCAGTGGGGATGGGGGTGCAGCCCCCTTTTTCTAGTACCTTCATGCAGAACGAGCACACAAAGTCTCCATGGGTCAATCAAAAGAGGACTATCCACAGCCAGTCAGACCTGGACAGCATCCAGATTCCAAGCTTTTGTTCTGGTTGGAAGGTTGAGCTAAACTCGGATTAAATTTAATAGGATTAGGTATAAAGTTCCACTTGTATTACTTGTGTAAGACAACTAATTAAATTGCAGTAGGCCTGGGCTAATAACAGTTTCTGTGAAAAAAAAGACTGCAGGCTTTATATACACCCCAAGATCTCAGTTGGAGTCAGGAGTGAAATGTATTTGGTAGGAAAAGTCAGTCACGGTGACTGACAGAGGAGTGGCAGAGAGAGCTGTGACCGACTGGAGGCAGCATCAGACAGAAGCCCTCGATACTTCACAACTAGACCTGCATACGTGTCAGTGGATGCTGCTAGATCTGTTGAGTCTAGATGGACTCGTTATTTCCTTTGGGGAATCTTTATAATTGGTGGATATTTGGAGCATTAGAAATCAATGAAAGAAACAGTATTAAATTATTCATTTCCTTACTTCTCAGCCCGCCTAAGAAGCAGTGTATGTGTTGTAGCTTGTACCGTAGCACCATTATTTTCCCTTGGTATCATCAGTGCTTGGAGATCTCAGGATGGCATGATTTTGGCATCAGAAATTATTTAGGGAAAACTTCATTTCTGGAGTTAATTGTTCAACATTGAGCTCTTAAATGTGTCAGAATTACGGTAAATATTTTAGGGTAGGCATTCATCAATATTTCATAAACCCTAAACAAGGAAAAGAATCCAAGAACTCTCTAAAAAGATATATTTTTATGTACATGTAATTTTTTTTTTTTTCTGGGAAAGACTCCAGAACTTTCATCAGATTCTCAAATAATACAAAACTTGGACCTCTTCCGTAGCACCTTCACTGCTTGTCTCTCTCCTGTATAAACAGAGAGACACCTTGACTGTGGCCTCCTGCCTTGCTTTGAGACCCCGCACCCCAACAGATCTTCCTTGAAATGCCGGTGACTTCCACCCATTGAGACTTGAAAAGAGTCACAGACAGGGTTCCAAAATTGTTTGAATTGACAGCTCAGCTTTAGAGTAACCAGGAACTCCCTTTTCCCATGTCTTCACACCCTATGACAAAGCTAGTTGTGTTTGGAAGAACAAGTCTGCATCTTGTTGCTTTGAGAACTTGTTGCTTTGAGGTTACATTTTACTGTCCCCACTCCCCCTCCCCCCACCCCCTCAGTGTGTGAGTACAAATTTGGTCTTCTCCAGGAATATTTTGTTCTGAGGTAAGTTCCAGAGAAGCCTGACCTTCTCCATGGGATGTGTGTTTCATGTGGTTTTTCTTCTCCTTGCAAACCCCACAGGGCGCCAAAGCATGCTTTCTGAGGGACATTCCTTTCTCAGCCATCTACTTCCCGTGCTATGCCCATGTGAAGGCTTCCTTTGCAAATGAAGATGGGCAGGTCAGCCCTGGAAGCCTGCTCTTAGCTGGTGCTATTGCTGGTAAGTCTTATCCATGCAGCAGAGCTCCCCCCTCCAAGCCCCCAGGATCTAGCCTTACTCCACCCAAGTTACACAAATAGGTTTTTTTTTTTTTTCTGACAGTTTTCCACTGAGTATACCTGACTTTCTTTGACTAGCTTCTAGAAGGCAGATAAGAGAATAATTTGTGCTTTGCCACATTAGATTATTAGAAGAACTTTAGCTTTTAGAAAGTGTTTGCTAGTGATTCGTTCATTTTTATTTATTTCTTTGTTTCTTTAGTTTCTGTGATACTGTTAGATTCTAATTCAAATTCCGTATTATTTCCTAATTTTACTTAGTAATAGAAAAATAAAAATGGTTTGACCTAAACTTTTTAAAACCTTAAAGGCTCACGCCTTAAAGGTTATCTAAACAAATGATTTCATGTAAGCTTGTCCAGAATTTAAGTAAACGTTATTACTGTATAGTTAGAAGAAGCACAATAAAACTAGACATAAGTAGGGTGATTAGATTTATTTCTTGAAGTGGCTGTCAAGTCAGGGGCTACATGTATTTTAGTGAATCATAGAAGTGGCTATCTTCTGTCTTTAGTGCTGTGCTGGAATAATTATGAATATTATACAGAAAAATAGGGACTTAAAAATAGATACTGATTATCAGCACAGTCAGGGGCTCAGTGCTTGGCTTTTGGGAAACTCCTTGTCCTGAGAATCTAAGGGATGAATCTGGCTATATTAGCTCTTTAAGTGGTAGCAAGCTTATTATGGGTCAACAAACCCTAGGGCCGTCCTGAGCTTCAGATTGGAGGTTAGAACTGGAAAACAAGATTGGAGGTGAGCCTCAGCTTTGAATCGCTACTTCATGCCTCCATGTTCTGCAGGAACCCCAGTAGCAGGAAGTTGTACCATTTCTCCTTTATCCTTAACATTTTCTTCCTCAAAGGCACAGATGCTGGTCTGTGAGCCGGGGCTGTTATGTCCTGGGTGGTTGAGGATTTTAGTTGCTGAATAAAAAGATCCAAACACCAACACTAAGGAAGCAAGATCTGGAATACAGAATCCGTATTTCATTTCCAATGTGGCCACTTGTTTGCTGTGTCCCGAGTTGCCATTTACATATGTAAACATGAGGAAGAATGGAAAGAAGGTATTATATAATTTATTTCAGACCAGTCAATTGAAGTAAGATTAGGGCCTCGGGAAAAGTAAGGGCCACTTATTGATGTGTGACCTTTGACAGTTGTTACTTCACCAGACTTGATTTCCTCAGCTTTGAGTGGAAATAATACTATAAAGTCCAGGATTTGTCACAAGGAGGGGAGCATCATGGAAGCTCTTATCATAGTGTCAATCATGAGTCATGTATTCAGGAAATATGTAGACTGAATCTAGATTCTAGGAGAAATGGCGCATCCAGTCACTCCACAAGTACCAGATGGGAGGTTAAGGATGAATACTGGAGCTCAGCTCAGGATGAAGGACTCACGTAGCCTTTTCTTCCTCAAAGTATAGAAAATAGTTCACTCTCCTCTCAGGGGAAAGAGGCACAGCGAACCAATTTAAGGTGTGTAGGAATATGCTAGCTAGCCCATGTTACTAGAGCTGAACATTTCAACATTTCTTTTTTTTTTTTCCTGATTATGCAAGTGATACTGCTTGTGGTAAAATGTTTAGAAAGGGTAAATATTATCCATAGTTCTATTACTAGAAGAGGTTTTCTACTTTATTTAAAATTTTATTAAAATTATTCATGTACTTTATGAAGTTATGCATATGTACATATGCCCAGGTGGACAGATCCCAGAGGACATGGTGAGGAAGTCAGTTTACTTTCTACTGTGTGGCTCTCAGGGATCCAACTTGGATTGGCAGGCCTGGCAGCACTTGCCTTAAGCCCTGAACCACCTCTCCAGCCTTTCTGCTTTGGCCTACCTTCGCGGTTTGTGATGGAGTTTCCATCACACTGCACCTCACCTCATCGGCAGTGTTGACTACTGCAGGGCGATGATTAGTGGCTGTGGACTCAGGCTGCATGGGTCACTCACACAAGCCTTTGATCCCCTCGTGGCCCACTTTGGGGGATAAGAGCAATCTTAGCTTCACTAAAGAATTAAGTGGAAAGCCGGGCGTGGTGGCGCACGCCTTTAATCCCAGCACTCGGGAGGCAGAGGCAGGCGGATTTCTGAGTTCGAGGCCAGCCTGGTCTACAAAGTGAGTGCCAGGACAGCCAGGGCTATACAGAGAAACCCTGTCTCGAAAAACCTAAAAAAAAAAAAAAAAAAAATTAAGTGGAATAAAAAGACAAAGATTTAAAGTAGTTGACATCATGTAAGTATTCAGAAATATTCAACTATAGTGATTTTCTTATGTGTATAATTTTGAACTCCTTAAACATAGTTTTAACTGCTGGATAATCATACCCTTATTTTTCTTTATAATTTTTGAGATTATAATATAATTATATTATTTCCCTTTTCTCCCCACAGTCCTTCCTAAGTCTGTGTTGTCACCCCTTCCTTTTCAAACAGATGTCTCTTTTTTCTCTAACAGCTTGTTACATCAGTGTGTTTTCTAAATATAGAAATTCAACCTGCTCAGTCTATATGATGTTATAGTATGTGTTATATTATGTGTATGTTTTCAGAGTTGACCATTTGGTATTGGATAATCAATTGGTGTGCTCTTTTTGAGGAAGACTATTTTTCCTACTTTGAGCATTCCTTAGGAGTCTATGTTAGCAAGACTATTGATGTCATCCTTGTTCAGTTCCTGTTTAAGCATCCCTGTTATTAAGACTTCAAGGAGATACAGTATGAAAGCAAACTCTATGTTCATTTGGCTCCAACAATCTATCTGCCCCTCTTCCACAAGTATCCCTGAGCCTTAGCTACAGAAACTGGAGTGTAGATGTTCAGTTGGGGCTGGGATCCGTCACTCTGCACTTTGATCAGTTGTGCTTTCTGTAGTGGTCTTTGTTGGAAAGAGAAGGTTCCTTGATGAGGGTTCAGAACTACAGTCGTCTGTAGGTACAAGGAAAAATACTTAGTTAAGAGTTTAGGCAAGTGTAGGTTTTCCTCCAAGATCTATGACTTTACTAGTCCTAGGAAGTTAGCTAGGTATCCAGCAGAAGGCATGATTCTATTTCTTGTTGACCAGGCCTTTTGTCCAATTAGAAAACTGTTGGTTACCACCAAGATATGTGTGCCATTACTGCAACTTTAGGGCTATTCTGTCATACCAGTCGTGGTTCAGAGGCATCATAGTTGGGTAGGACTTTTGGTTTCTCCCCTCCTTTGGAAACCTGCATTCTGGTACCATGAAAGATGGTCCATAGGAAGAAGGCTTTTAGGTCCTATCGCTGCTCCGATCCTGTTGGTCCTATGTCTGAAGTGGATGGTGTCTTCAGGCATAGAAACTTACCCTTTCTCCTCTAGGTGGCAACCAAGGACACCAACAATAGCCTATAATGTTTTGGGACTCTCTTAGACAACACAGATCAGTAACTCAAAAGTGAGTGTTTCATGCCTTGTGTTAAGGTTCTTATAGATAGCTTATGGTTCTTGGGAATGGCATCATCAGCCCAGATGGGAAATTTTCATTCAAACTCTTTATGGATATGTATACAGATACTTGTATATGTTATAGGTAGTTTTCAGTATATAGCTAATAGTACAGCTCTTTATTATCTTTTCAGATACCCTCAGTTATTTTACGTTCCTCCCTCCTTTGGTGTTTATCTCTCTCCCCTCTAGTTAAAGCCTTCCCATATTCACACATCAGCGTCCCTCTTTACTTTCCTAGTTTTTATATACTCTCTTCAGAAGATTTAGACCTAGGAACATCAGATGAGAGGAAACATGTAACATTTGCCTTTCTTTGTCTGGAATACCTCACTCAATATGTTCATTCTTCTTTGTAGCCGAGTAGTATTTCATTGTATTAGTCAGGGTTGTCTAGAGGAAAAGAACTTATATAATGAATCTCTAGATAGTAGATAGATAGATAGATAGATAGATAGATAGATAGATAGATAGATAGATAAAAGGAATTTATTGTAATGCCATATAGCCCGAGTTCAGCTACTCCAACAATGCCTGGCTGTGAATCCAGGAATTGCTTAGTCCACAATGATAGATGCCTCAGCTGGCCTTCAGAATATGCTGGAACCCCAAAGAAGTGGGCTCTGATGCTGATGAGCGAATGTATGTGCTAGCAAGGTAAGAGCAAGCAGTCAGAGAGCAAAAGCTTCCTGCTTCTATTCTTTATATAGAATCTCAGCAGGAGGTGTGGCCCACATTAAAGGTGTGTCTTCCAAGCTCAAGACCTGGATCAAAAATGTGTGTCTTCCTACCTCAAAGGCCCAGACTAGAAGTGGATTCACCCACTCCAAACTTAGTTAAAAAAAAAAAAAATCTGAATTGTAGTTCATTCTAGATGAGTCACGTGGACAACCACTAAGGGCCATTACACCTATTGTGTATATGTCCTACATTTTTATGATCTATCAAGTGCCTGAGTGATACCCAAGGAAACACAAACATAATGCTGATGGAAATGATGATGACAATCCAGGATTTTAGAATAGACTTCAATTAAAGAGATAGAGTCATATACCTCTTAATCACAATACTTAGAACTGTCCAAATTACTGAAACTTTTATATAAATGATGTTATTAATACAAGCAAATCTTTAGGCTTAAACACTTTTCTATTTTGAATTTGACCGCCTTTTTGGAGAAATAGATTCTTAGAACTAAGGTTGCTGGTAGAAAGTATGAATGGTTTTTGTTTGTTTGATTGATTATTTTTTACATGAAACCACGTTAGTCTTGAGGTTCTGGCGTCATTACCACCTCTGTGCTGGTGTTTAGCCCCGCAGCCATCCTGTTCCCTGTGCACTCACCTGGCATGCTAGTCAAGGTTACAACTGCTGTGCTGAAACACTACAACCTAAAGCAGCTAGAGAGGAAACATTTGATCTGGCTTACCCTTCCACATCACTTTTCATCCCTGAAGGATGCCAGGTTAGGATCTTAAACATGGCAAGAACCTGGAGGCAGAAGCTGGAGCAGAGGCTGTTGAGGGGTGCTACTTATTGGCTTGCTCAGCCTGCTGTCTTATAGAACCCAAGACCACCAGCTTAGGGATGGCACCGTCCACAGTGGGCAGAGCCCTTGTCCATCAATCACTAATTAAGAAAATCACCATGGGGGCTGGTGAGATGGCTCAGCGGGTAAGAGCACCCGACTGCTCTTCCGAAGGTCCAGAGTTCAAATCCCAGCAACCACATGGTGGCTCACAACCATCCGTAACAAGATCTGGGGCCCTCTTCTGGAGTGTCTGAAGACAGCTACAGTGTACTTACTTATAATAAATAAATAAACCTTTAAAAAAAAAAAAAAGAAAAATAGATCATTTGAAGAAACAATTGTAGTTTAAAAAAAAAAAAAAAAAGAAAATCACCATGGGCTTGCCTATGTTCACATGTAATGGGGGCATTATGAAATTCCTCTTCTCAGATGACAATGGCTCATGTCAAGTTGACATAAATCTAGCCAGTATACCTGGGGTGTCTCTATTAGTAACTCAGAGCTTCTCAGCTTAAAACACATACTTACTGTATGTTTTGGGGTGTGGGTCAGGAGCATTTTTGGGGGGTGTCTATGGCTTGAGGTCTGTTTCAAACTCCTGGGAAGGAAGAGCTGCTGGCACAGAAGATTTGACATTTAAATAATTCAATTCTTGGTGCCTTGAGAATATAAAGTAGTGAGACAGGCCTGGGTAGTGAAGTGCACACACTCATACATCTTTCTTCCCGAATGTCTTAAACTGCGAGAAAATACGATACTCAGAAAGCAACCACCCTGCATCTGAAATTGCTGATGTCATAGGCCAGAACTGGCAGGAAAAACTATTGATAGTGTAACGTGCAAGCGAAGACTCTTGACCTCCGAGTAAACAGAAGAATGTATTCTAAAAGCAGGAAGCTGCCTTTCTGGACACATAGCCAGCCTGGCCCCTCCCCGTGCCACCTAGAGCTGAAAGCAACATTTGTCTGCAAGTTAAAACTGAGAACTGTAACGTAGAGAATGGGCCATTGGCCGGGTAACGCTCATGTAGAACTGAGAGGAAGCAGGACAGAGCTTAAGCTCATGTCAGACCTTAACCACAGGTGCGGCAAAACAGAAATTAACAGCTTTTCCTCAGCAGAGTGGAAAATGAAGTATTCTCACTGCACAGTTCAGCTGGCTTTCTACATGCCAGAATTCTGGAAAGCTCGGCCCTGTAGCCTGCCTTAGCCCTTGCAGCATAGAGCGCTTGCCCATCCAATAGGGGAAGCGGTGGGGAAGTATGTCTGGAGGGTGGCAGATGCCACCCAGGGCTGAGTGCATTGCATGGACAGCCTTTTATTTGATCCCGAGTATCAGTAGACAGCCAGCCATGCTCAGACAGGAAGGGGCAGCAGGGCATGTGAACTGAAAAATTACAGAGAAAACGGTAATTTAGGGACCACAGGGGAACTTGCAAGAACTGTAATTGGAAGCTTGGAAAGGGGATTCGTTTTATCTTACTTTTTATTCTAAAATAAAAGTAAGTCCACAGGAAGTTGTAAAAACAATATAGTAATCTTTCCCCCACTCTTCCTGGGAATGTATCCTTCATAACTGTCGGACAAGGTTAAACTCAGAAAATTGACATGTAACACATGTCAGAGTCCTGTGGCATTTTAAATTTATTTTATGTGTTTATTTGAGGATGGGCCCAAGGGTCGAATGCAATGATTACTTGGTTATCTTAAGACAGTTTCTCATTAGAAGGACTGAGGCAAACCTTTGTAGACCAAAGAGGCCTTGAGTAGTTTTTTGGTTTTTAATTAATGAAATGATTGTTGAAATTAAAAATCTCTATGTTTCTAAATGATAAAGCAGACATGATCAAAGAAAACCAAGCTAGGCCATATGTCATGGTGCTTGCCCATAATTCCAACACTCAGAAAGCTAAGGCAAGAGAATTAAGAGTTTGAGGACAGCCTGAGAATCTGTGTTAAGTAAAGAATCAGGAAAAAGAGAAAAGGACCTTTAGGAAATAAAGACATGGTAAAGATCACCCCCTAGAATATGGCATAAAAATACAGAGATGAAAAAATCAGAACTGAAGGGGCATATAACATAGGTGTACTGTCTGTTTAAAAGATATTACCTTGATGTGAGAATAAGGAAGAAGAACAGAAACCAGTTAGTAAAAGATGGGTTTCTAGTCTGCAACAGTACTGTATCTCCCACTTGCCCAGGACATGAGGTGTGGCCCACAGCGATGTAGCATCCAAGGGGAGGACAGAGCCTGCATCTGCTCTGCTTGCGAGGGTTCCATTCTCGGCAGCCAGATCAGGAGTGAATTTAAGGACACATGGGATACTTGAAGCAATATTGACAGAGAAAAGTTTGGGCTGAAAAAGCTGTGAATCAATCCAAATTGCCTCTGACACTGGTGTTCATACTTACTGTGCAAGAAGACACGCGAAGGAAAGAAAGGGGGTGTGAGCATATTAGAGTCGCACCCATGTGGTAGATACATACATGCCATAGCTATGTCGCGGCGATGTGTATTTATCTAGTGGAGATATGGAGATCAAACTGGAAGTGGAGGATTCAGAAACATACACAGGACATGAGGAAAGAGTCCAGTAGCCACAGTCAGCAGAAATGGATGCAGTGAAGATCGAGGCTTTCAGTTCAGCTCTAGAAGAAGGGTAAGCAGCAGGAGATTTTTCTCCTTTTTTTTCCTTTTGGTTTTTTAAGACAGGGTTTCTCGGTGTAGCCCTGGATGTTCTAGAACTCACTTTGTAGGCCAGGCTCTCTTTGAACTCAGAGATCTGCCTACCTCCTGAGTGCTGGGATTATAGGAGTGCACTGTCACTGCCCCGCTGATTTTCCTCCTTCTTAGTAAATGACTTTATCACATTGCTGTCAGTCATCAACCGAGTAGGTTGATCATATAGCTAATAGCTTAAAAGTGTAATGTGGAAAGCCTTACCTTTGACCTAAAATAAATATGTAACAAACCTTTAAGCCTTAAATGGAGAAAACACAAAGTTATTAATCCTAATATGATACTTATAAAAATGAATGTCTGTCCCCAAAGCTGTCTGGATTCACCCAGTCAGGTTTTCTTCCTGCTGTCGGTGATCGTCTGTACTTGCTGGCTCCCTAGAAATCCCACAGTTGTTTTTATTAGCCTCTGAGCACCTCATGTCATTTCTGTTGCTGAGGCTATGCAGGGTTACATATGCACGAGTCTTGTCCATAATGAATCAGGCAGGATGCCCACCCTCTTCCTGTGAGGACACAGATGATCCCTTCCTATCTTCTGGTCTCTTCTTCCACACTCAAGCTGTTTCATCAATGTGGCATAAGGCAGAGAATGACCTGGCAAATTGATTCATAATCTTTGCCCACTCGGACCTGGAAAACCAGTAGCTGTCAGATGACCAAGCTCTTTGTGGGACATTTGACAGAGCCAACTTTTAGAGTAACTGAACTCAGTTTTCCAAGTTTAATGTCAACCCCACTCCCCACTACACATACCCCTCAGAAGTCTACACAACATGTCTGTAATGGTTCTGAGAGCCTAGACGTCATCCATTTGAGGGTGTGGGGGCTACAGACGAGATGGCTGGGCTTGTGTTTGAGTCATAGGATTTCTAGCACACACACACTCACACACCCCCAACACACACACATAAATCAATCTGCTTTGCCAGTCATCTTGTTAAGTAATTTATGTGTTTTCTTTCAGCATTTCATTCAGACATTTGTATTCTCATTGCATGTATTCTTCATGCTCTCCTCTCTTCCAGCATTCTCTCATGACCAGGAAATGTGTATGAAACATACCTTTGTGAGAAAACAATGTGCCCTTCGTTATTACCCCTGTGTCTTTCACAGCACCACATGATCGCATCTGCAGCATGGTTAGGACTACTTCATTTCATGTCTAGAGGAGACTCCCTGCTAAACTCTCTTTAAACCAGGGAGTGAAGCAAAATGGCCAGTGTGAACAGTGGGTTTCTAAGCATCGTGTTTCCTTTCGTCATGTCAGAAGATAAATTCCTGGCTCAAAATTACAATAATCCCTCCAAGCTAATAGGAGCCCAATGCTGCTTCTTAGATGAACACTGGATAGAGAGTGAGCTTTGCATATGTAAAAGGCAGTGTTTGGGTAATGACTATGCCTAAGAATTAGTGTTAGAGGAGTTGAGTGGAGATGGAAGGCCAAGAGACACTCGCTGCTCTTCCGGTAGAAATGGGAGCAAGTAGTTCACAGTTACCCCCTCCCCCTCCACACACACTCACTTGCAATGTGACTTTAAAACTGTCTGTTGAAGGATGAGATGGAGTTCTAAGCCAGACCATGTTGGTTTGGACAGAAATTCTTACAGAATTATTAAGCCTTAAAAAAAGCAAAGGAGATTTATGCATCTGCATCTGACCAGTTTGGTTTGGAATAGGTTCATAGTGGAAAAGTAATAAAACCGTAAGAGACAGTGTCTTCTGAATGGTCTCCATTTTAAAACTCTCAACTTGGGCTGCCCCATTTTTGGATAAAAAGCAACTGTAAAAAAAATTTACTGTAGGTAATTTTGGGAGGGACTTGTTGGGAGGGATTTGTTTGTTTGTTTGTTGTTGTTCTTTATCATTTACCAGCCAGTATAAATTTTAAGCTTTCTGTTTTAAAGTTTTCTAGATGTATCGATTTGAGGGGGGGTGGGGAATATGTGTGTGGAGTCACAAACAGGCTCCTGGTGTTTGCTTAGCCATCAGTACAGCCTTCTGGTAGGAGAGGTTGGGGTTTTGTTGTACAGGGTAGCGGGATGTGTGAGGGAAAGCAGCATCCTGTGGCTGCCAGCAGCCAGGAAACCATGAAGAGGAAACACATAATAAGCTTCGCCTCTGAAAAATCAGACCTAATAACTTCGTGAGGTTCTGATTTCAACAGGAAAGCAAAAAAATAAAAAAATAAATTTTTTTTTTGAAAACCACTTTCTCTGTTTGTTCTCAACCACTTGAAATAGTGTTACGGATAAATAATTGCTTAAAAATATTTATGTATTTAAGAATAGAAACAACAAATGAAGGTGGGGGGGTTGTTGCAGACAGTACTGTCACGTTGTGCTCTCCAGAGGACAGCAAAATAGGCATTTTATTGCACTGGCTGCTTAACTTTCTTTCCACGGCCAGCAGTTCAAAGCACAGTTATTTTTATATAGTGAGAATGTGAGTGGACTGACATGGTATCGTGTCTCGGCTCCAGGTATGCCTGCGGCATCTTTAGTGACCCCTGCTGATGTTATCAAGACTAGATTACAGGTGGCTGCCCGGGCTGGCCAAACCACTTACAACGGTGTGACCGACTGCTTCAGAAAGATACTTCGAGAAGAGGGCCCCAAAGCACTGTGGAAAGGAGCTGCTGGTATGGAAGTAATTGGTTCTTAACTAATCTTTGGTGTCAGGGAAATTTCTTAAGACTCTAATGGTGTCTGTTCTTCCCCTCTTGGTCCTAGCTCGTGTCTTCCGTTCCTCTCCCCAGTTCGGTGTCACCTTGCTTACCTATGAATTGCTGCAGCGGTGGTTCTATGTCGATTTTGGAGGCGTGTAAGTGTCATGGCGAATTCACTGCTAAATGTCCACAGCCTCTAATACTCGGTTCTCATTGAGAAAAGTGCAGGGAGCTAACTGCCTCCTGTGACAACGTCCACAAGGTCATTTCGCAGGGAGCACACGGTTGACTAGAATTCAGTCATTGCTTCATGTTGCATGGTTTTATTGGTTTCTACTGTTTTTTTTTTTAAAGAGTCAGTTGACACTCCCTTTATTCTCTTCATAGGAAGCCCGTGGGATCTGAGCCGGTTCCTAAATCCCGGATTACTCTGCCTGCACCCAATCCTGACCACGTCGGGGGCTACAAACTGGCCGTTGCAACATTCGCAGGGATTGAGAACAAATTTGGACTTTACCTACCTCTCTTTAAGCCATCAGTATCTACCTCAAAAGTGACTGCTGGGGACTCCTAGAGGGACTGACCTGGACGTGCCTGTAAAATGATTGGAACCACAATATGCCTCATCTGGGTCTGAGGCCTGGCTCCGTCCCTTCCACATCTGTCCCATTTAAATGCAGATCAATGCTTCCTATATTAAATGCAATCATTCATTTTTCTGGATGTTTTTGTAGCAAGATCATGGGGAATTATTCCTAATTATCCTTTGGCACTCTGCCCACAACCTGTGTTTGTATCTTTTAAATCCTGGGATTTGGTCAATCCTAACTTGATGTGGAGTAAGTCTGAAGGGAAATTAAGGAGGTCTCCTACCTGGATGACGGTCTCACTAATGCTACTGAAAGGCGGCCATGGTTTCCAAAAGACTTCTGAGTATGTTTAAAGTAGTAGAAAGCAAGGTATATATTTATAAAAATGAAAAACACTGGAAAGGAAAAAAACCCAAATATCTAGCCTGGACTCAAATTTTAAACATGCACAAATTTGGCCTCTGGATTATATTATGAAGGTTTTATGTGAAACATGTTTTTTCATAATGAAAACCACATTCAGGATGTTTAGCAATCGTATTCTCTTACTATAGCAAGTCTACTAGGGAAAAGTCTCGAATGTTAAGGCAGTGCTTTTGGCCTTTTTATTATAGAGACAGAAGAAACACAATTCTGCTCCTGAGTGTACTGATTTGAAATAAATATGTATATGATGAACACATGCTGATTCCAATTTTAACAGACACTGTAAGAATAACGGACACCCCTTTTTGCTGGTACCACCCTCCTCGAGTCCCCATGGTTGGCACCCATTTGCCTTAAAAATCAACTTTCTCTTGAATCATGGCAGACAGATATACTCTAAGTTTATAATTGATTTGGGGAGCCTTGTATCATGGTCAGAGGCTTGTGTGTTTGTGAAGGGAAAAATAAACTATTTTTAAAGCTGTTGATTGCTTGCTCTTATGTGTTTCCATGATAAATGTCAAAAATATTGTCATTAGTGGACTCTTAAAACTCTTCATGCCACGTTTGGGGACATTGTGTTCCCATTGAAGCTGGCTTTCAGAGTAATGTGTGGGCTCATTTTCATGGTTCAGAATGAGTAGGAGAACATATATTTCACTCTGAGTAAAGAAAGAACAACTGGACAGATACACTCACCCAAACCATTATTTTTTTGTTGTTGTTTTTTAAGATTTATTTATTTTATTTATGAGTACACTGTATCTGTCTTCAGACACATCAGAAGAGGGCATCAGATCCCATTACAGAAGGTTGTGGTGAGAATTGAACTCAGGACCTCTGAAAGAACAGTTAGTGTCCTTAACTGCTGAGCCATCTCTCCAGCCACCAAAAGGAGGCATCAAATCACAGTACAGATGTTTGTGAGCCACCATGTAGTTGCTGGGAATTGAACTCAGGACTTCTGGAAGAACAGTCAGTGCTCTTAACACTCTGAGCCATCTCTCCAGCTCACCCTAAACATCTTTAATACTTAAGACAATTTGTGTGTTTGGGAAGCGTGTGGGCTCATGGGGGAGTACATTTATCTGTAAGTGCTTGGGTGTGAGTGCACATGTATGCATCTATGTATGGAAACCAGGGTTTAGCACTGGATGGCTTCCTTGCTCTTGCCATTTTAATTACTGAGAGGCTCTGGTGGAATTAAAGCTTGTAAGTTTGGCGACCTAACTGGCCAATGAGCTCCAGAGATCCACCTGTGCCTTATCCCAAACATACCACCTGTTCTTGAGTAACATGTGAGTGCCTCTGCCCTGGATTTATTTCTGTGTGAATGATGGATCCAAACTCCGGTCCCAAGCTTGAACAGTGGACACCTTATTGACAGGGCCATCTCCCCAGCCCAACTTGCTACAATTTCTTCTCATGATGATTAAAGTAACATAAAGCCACAGGGGAAGTTGGCCATAAGAACTGTGCTATGATACCTGTAATGTAAGTTACTACTGGGTTATACCAGAAGCAAATTTCGCTGTATCCAGCCCTTCTCATTGTGATGACTTGGGAAAAGAAGCTAATCTTAGGAATTGTGATTACTGTCAACAGCACTCATCACCCCAAGGTGATGCTGATTGATCAGTAGATCAGTAGGGTTTGTGAGTGTTCTTCCCTGAAGGTTTCCATCCCTGCCCCTGCAGTTAAATCAAAGCTGGAAATCTTCAGCATCACTCACAAGTTTTTGATCTGCATGCCTGGTAAAGGTGTGGATCTTTACCAGAAATGGGACAAACGTGGTATTTACTACATAGCAACCTCGAAGACCAGGTATCAGTTTGAGGATGGTATAAAACCCAGTGTTCCAGCTTTGGGCTTGGGAGTGTGGAAGGAAGCCTGAGTTCTCACACTCCCTTTTGACACTTGTTGGAAATTTTATAAAAGATCAGATTTTGATGGAAAAAAAAAACCCAGTGACCCAGATCTCATCAAAAGCATATAGTCCACTCATCCCTTTATGAGCTGTTGGTTTTGATGGAGGAGCATCTTGGTTCTGCCTGGGACTGAGGGTGATTCCACAATGGGGAAGGAGGGAGGTTCATACTGGGATGTAAAGTGAATATATGAATGAATGAATGAATGAATGAACGAATGAGAAACAAGAAGGAGGAGGAAGAGGGGGAGAGGAAGAAGAAGAAGAAGCCAGGAGAGGCCCAAGAGCCAATAGGAGATAGGATCACACTGTCGTGTTTCTTTGAAATCCTTGACTTTTTCTGCTCGTGAGGCAGTGACTTGAGAGCCTTTGAAGGAGGCCTAATTTCCATGACTTCTGCTCAGTGGGTGGCATGCCTGTAACAGGCCTAGAATTGGCCTGCAATCACCATGCGGTAAGAACCACGTAAAATTTGTTCTGGGTTTTTCTTCTCCCCAGAGTGACAGCACAGTGTGTTTGGAGCGGTGTGGCTCCTGTCATTGCTACACTAAGTCCTTGGACGGTGTCCCTCTTTAGGGGAAAGGCCCAGTAGGCATGTCGCTCCTGTGTGCTTCCATGCCTTCCCTGGAGCCCTGGAGCCCTGCCGCTCTGTGCTTGGCTCAGCCAGTGATTGCTTGGAAGGCGGGGGAGACAGGCCTGCTTTTCGTAGCAGCCTTTTTAATTTTTTTCCAGGGAGAAGAGAAAATGCAAAGCTGACCACAGAGTGAACACACTGGTTCTTGGGTTCCAGTCGTGGCTGGGTTTCTTGAAGCTGGGTGGCGCGCTGTCGCCAAGCCCCTGCTGCACCTCATAACCCACAACCATTTGCCGAGCTCCCTGGGGTCGCCTTAATCCCAGCAGCCAGGGTCGCACAGGGAAAAGTAAGAATTCTGGCACAGAGAAAAGAGTCGTTTAAATGCTTATTGCATTTCAAGCTTCAGTTTTTACTTAGCGAAAATATTTAGCATTGCTGGAAAACAATGTTTAAATCTTTGTGCGTATATGTTATTTAATGGTGTGGCCTGTGTAAACCTCGGGACGCTTACGTTTTGACAGTCTTCTGGAAATGTTTAGCGGCACATAACTCGGTGTGCAGGGAATAAAAACCGAGGAACAAATTGCGCTTGAAACTGTTTGTAGCCTCCTCAGACTGTGTATTCAGAATGCACGGCATGTCGGGACGCTTCAGGTGCTATGATGGGGGCACTTCAGTGATAATATTTGTTGAATCTGTCTTAGGCTCCAGTTTATCTGCCTTCCAAATTAACCTTCCCTCCAAACCCTCGTGTGCCTCTGACCGCAGAAGCCAGACTTGTAGGGATGAATTTGTACTCTTGCCACTGAGTAAAATCCCATTTTCAATTCTGGGTAATCAAATGCTTTCAGGATGTGGATTTTTCCAGAACTTTCTAAAATGTTCTTTCCACGAGCGTCTTCCACAAAGGCGTGTGTGCCTTTTGTCTTACCTGGGGGAGGGGAGGCAGATGGGACACAGTTTTCTCCCAAAGGTTTGGCCTTTGGTATTAAGACAAAATGTACTTACAGACTTGCCTGCTTTTTCCTGTCTCGGATACCTACCAACATCCTCATGTGTGTTTTTCTCAACAGTGGCAGCCTCTCCCTTGAAACCTAAACAGGGCTTTCTGTAAGAGAGAGGCCATTCTAGACCACTAACATTTGAAGTTATCATTTTGAAGTATGCATGAAGGAACAGTTGAATGGGTGAATTTTTAATAAATGTTTTTTTCCTCCGCCGTCTCTTATTTTTTGGTGGTTTTTATGATACTAAAGAATTAAACCCTCTGGCCTTGGATAAAATGTTACATTACTGAGTGGTAACCGCAGCCCTTTTGACTTTTTTAAAATTTTGACTCATGGCCTTTACAAGTTGCTCAAGCACACTGAAACTGTTAATCTACCCCTCTCAACCTACCAAATACCTGGAAATACAGTCTTGTGACATCAGGCTGAGGACACAGGCTGTGCTATCAGACGGACTTCCACACTGTCCCTGATAGGGCCTTTCTGCTGCTAATCACAAGTCAATCTTTTATTAAATCAACATAGCTGTAAATTGGGGTTTAATTATTAATAATTTGTTTCTGTGAGCCAGGAAGAATGGCATGAGCTCAAAGATGAATTTAAATTCCCTGGTCATTGTGAAAATTAAACTGTTGTTTTAAAAAATCTTCTCCTTCATGTTGAATGTTACTTTGGGCTTGAGGTGAGTTGTGAATCATTTCTCTTATCAGTGAATACACATGTGAAGCTTGCTCTCTGTTTCCCAAGTCTATCGGAGGCTGCTGAGAACAGTGGTTTTCTTTTCAGGGAGGTTTGTCTTTAGCTAATGCACTAATTGCCCGAGAAGAGCACAGATGGAACACGTGCTTTCATCTGCTGGGGTAGGCACCTAATAAAATAATGTTGTTTGCTTTGAGATGCTGGGATGTTAAAGGGGTTTTGCTTAAGGCAAAACCACAGTCCCCTTGAATAACTCTTGGAGGAAAATTAGGAAGACACAGCAATTGTGCTGGTCTCAAGCTGACTTCTGGGTCATAGACACACCTCCCTTTACTCTGGTCTGGCCACCAAGGCTTTGGTGCCTCAGTTGTTTTGGTGGGACACTCTACAAGGGTGGAAGAGTTAAGACGGTGAGGTTAAAGTTGATGCAAATTCTCAGAACAGACTTGTACAATAAGATAGGGAAAAACAAGTCGAGAGTAAACAACACTAAAAGCACATATCCCATTCCTCTGCCCAAAGCTCAGCCTTAGCTCTGCCAGCCTAAGCTCTTGCAATGGTCCCCTGCACACTCCTCTTAAAGGATAGGGTTCTCGGATTTGTAAGGACTTATTAAACAGGAGCCGTCACACGCCAGACACGATCTTATTAAGTCTTCCTGGTCCTTGAAGAGGTATCCTTTTTTTTTTTTCCATGTTAAAAATGAGGAGACTGAGACCAGCAATAAGTGTCTTATTGCTTAGGCACCACAGTGAAAGAGCTCAGGTTTGAGTCTGGTTTCCTAAAAGCCCACCCTCCACTAGAAAGGTTTCTTTGTAAAACTCAGTGCAGAGAGGCCTTAGGACAGTGTGCCCAGGGTGGTCAATTTTCACTTTCGGAGGAACCGTACCCACCTTTGAGGAAGGGGGAAGCATGACCTCTGATTGTTTATCTTACCAAGTACATTTGCTCCCTCAAAGAACTCCAGGACTTGAGGACCAGGTGAATCCTGAGGCAATCTTTTGAGGTTCCTCTTAAACAATTTTACAGCCTATTAAAGTCAGTAAAGAGGATTGAGGTAAACTTGAAGCATTTGCCCCACGGGAGTAAAGTTGGAAGGTAATGTGGAAAAAGCAGAGGTAAGTTTACAAAAAGTTAGAGTGCAATGTGATATGAAGCAAACAGAACTGGATCATCTTCAAAATCTCTTAACTAGAAAATGCCATTTTTTAGACAAGGGTTAGAAATAATGGAAAACCATGTTAAAAATAAATATCTGTGGATACTTGGTCTCAGTGTCTGGAGGGACTAGAGACAGTTTCCAGAACGTGGAGGTGATGTGATGACTTTGCTCATGAGAGTCGCACCACCACTAATAGAAAGATATCCTCAAGAGGTTTCCTACGACCCCTCAAATCTAAAACCATCACTGTGCCACCCATTCTCACACAAATGTGACCAAGTTATTGATGAACCATGCCAAAAACTTGCAACACTTTCTTGTTGGAAAAAAACAACATCGAAATGTCATGGTTTTATTCAGACTATATACTTCTGTTCTGAAGCAGAATTTGCCACTTAAGTGCTACACAATTTGATGTGTGCTATTATATTCTGAGAATGTATGTCTTCCACTAGTTAATCGCTTCATCTATGGTTGCTTTTGAAACATGTTTTAATTTATTTGCCTGAATTTGTGTCTGTGTGACATATATACTCCAAGTGCCATCAGAGGCTGGAAGAGGGCATCAGGTCCCCTGGAATAGGAAGTAATAGTTTTCAGTCACCATCCAGTCACCAAGTCAGTGCTGAGAGGCAAACCCATCTCCTCTGCAAGAGCCATAGTGCTCGGCCTCTGAGCTGTCTCTCCAGCCTTTAAGAATCTGCCTCTTATGATAAAGTTTGTCATTTGGGAGAGTCTCATTGTTATATCAGGCTGATGCTCTGCTTTCATAAAATCAGAAAGTCAGAGGAGGAGAAGGAGGAAGAAGAGAAGCCACTGACATCAGTAGCAGGGCCCGGGTATTTATTTTTTTTCTGCAGAGAGAAGTTTGGCCAGTTCTGTTGCTATGGCAGCCCAGCCTCTCTTTCTCATTCAGTTGGGGCTCTGTCCTGCCCTACTGGGCACTGGGAGCCTCTTTACTACAAAAGCAGGTTGAGCTTAACCCAAACCTTTATCCATTCAGAAAGTCTGCAACCTTCTTTTCCTTTGTCTTTAGTTGGCCTGTGACTGTGGGTCCAGAGAAGACATCAGCTTTGCCCCTTTGAAGTTAAGGCTCACATTTTTTTCTCCTTGCATTTAATTTACGAAGAGTCTCCGTTGAATGACTACATCTCTTAATCCTCTCCATGCATATCTGGCTGCTTTATGGTAATATTTGGCATCACTATGTCCTCACTGATATCTTATATTTTTCATCTGTAAAGTGTTTGTATATACTTTTTTAATTCTATAACTATGAGTTACCAATGTCCCCAACATAAATTTGATCAGCTTTTCCACCTTTGTTTTCTACTTGAAAAGTTGTATCTTAAAAAAAAAAAAATTCTGCTTCTGGGACAGTTGGGAAATCCTGAATGTAACAGAACTATGGAACCCAGGGTTCCTCAAGCAGCTGGTATTGGGGAAAGAAAGGGGCCATGTTTGGGGTGTGAGACTATCACTGCCTTAGGTTGTCACCTGAGGCAGTTTCTACTTGAGGTGCAGAATAGCAGATCTTCAGAGACCCCCCGAGTTTCCCCTGACTGTTTGAACAGATAGAAATCAAAGAGACCAAGTTAGCTAGAATCTGTAAGACAAAGGAGCCCATCCTAGCTGAGGGCTCCAGCTTTGGGCCAAGTACTAATCCAGCTCTATGTGAAAAGAACCTTTGGGAGACTCGGAGAGAATCACTGAAACCAAGAAAGAATGAAAATTCTGGAGGTCCTGAGGAGAAGGAATTTCAGCTCTGAGAGCAACAGGAAAGTCCTCAGCCTACATAGCACACCAAGTAGACATCTCAGAAGAGTGTCAGGTGAACAGCTAAATTAGGCTGCTGCTAACAGTCGCTACACTGTTCCTAATGATCCAAAAAACATGAGCCTCACAAAGACTTCACCTACTCCAAGCATTAACTGTCAGAACACAAAAGCAATAACTAAAGGAATACAAGTATTTTAAAATCTTAAAGACAAAAAAGCCACAACTAAGTAAAAAAGAAATAATAGAAAGACCCCAAAACATAGTTGTGGAACTAGCAACAAAACCTATTTATAATAGAACAACAATTGTAAGTAATGTAAAGAAAGAAGAGGAACTGCGGTGGGCAGAAGGCAGTGGGCTGAGACCTTTACCCTCCAGCCCCTACCCCACACAACCTCTGTGTGCATGTGCTTATGTGGATGTGGCTGCAGGCCCCTGGACAACCTTGCTTTTTCTGTTTTGTTATTCTCTATGCCAGGTTATCTGACCTGTGAGCTTAGCCAGGTTTCTTCTGTCTCTGCTTCCTAACTTACCATAGGAGCACTACGGATTACACACTACCCTGCCCAGCTTCACATGAGTTCTGGGGACTCAAAATTATGACCTCACACTTGTGCACTTTATGAATTGCTCCATCTCTGCAGCCTTGTCTGAGATATTTCAAGTTCTGAAAGAAAAAAAAAATCTCTCGGTGAAAGATCCATTTTTGATAAAAGAAAAACATTCCCCAGAGATAAAGACGAAACTGGCAATCGCATAGAGGTAAAGCAAAGTAGCAAGCACTACAGTGAGCCCTTCGGCTGAAATGACAGAACACTAACCCAAGTAACTAATGTAAACGTGAAAGGGTTAAGGGTTGGCCTGCTCTGTCCTTGCCTTGCACAAGGCACTGAGCTCAGTCCTCATATGTCAGATGAACAGGTCAGTTTACCAAGAGAAATAACCTATGTATCTAGTAACAACTTCAAAGTATGTAAGTACAAATGAAAAGGTAACCAGATCCAAAACCATGCCTTGGCCTTTTAAACATTTCAAATATAACTGTTAAAAGTTGTTGAATGCAGGGCGGTGGTGGCACAACCTTTAATCCCAGCACTTGGGAGGCAGAGGCAGGTGGATTTCTGAGTTCGAGGCCAGCCTAGTCTACAGAGTGAGTGCCAGGACAGCCAGGGCTACACAGAGAAACCCTGTCTCGAACCCCACCCCACCCCCCTCAAAAAAAGTTGTTGAATAAAGCCAAGCATTAATCCCAGCAATTAAGAGGCAGATGAATGCTGGAGAGGTTAAATGTGGAGGTTAGACTGTTTTGCATAGTGAGTGCCCAAGAAGCCAGGGTTACATAGAGAGACCCTATCTTCAAAAAAACTAAGAGGAGGAGAGGGTTGTTCTGGAGAGGTGACTGACTGGGTGGTTCTGAGGAGAGGGTTGTTCTGGAGAGGTGACTGACTGGGTGGTTCTGAGGAGGAGAGTGTTGTTCTGGAGAGGTGACTGGGTGGTTCTGAGGAGGAGAGGGTTGTTCTGGAGAGGTGACTGGGTGGTTCTGAGGAGGAGAGGGTTGTTCTGGAGAGGTGACTGACTGGGTGGTTCTGAGGAGGGGAGGGTTGCTCTGGAGAGGTGACTGGGTGGTTCTGAGGAGAGTGTTGTTCTGGAGAGGTGACTGGGTGGTTCTGAGCATCTGCTGCTTTTGCAGAGGACCTACCTTAGGCTCACAGCACCCAAATTGTGGTTCACAACAGTCTGTGAGCCTCCAGTTCTAGGTCTCTTCTGCCCTCTATAGGCACCAGATATGCACATGGTACATACACATATATGCAGTCAAATGCTTGTACTCACAAGAATAAGTATTTTAATAATCTTTAACTTTAAAAAGTCAACAATCAAATTCTTGATATTTATACACTTTATCCACTGAACTGTAAAAAGAAAAAGATCATTCTTTTCTTATTTTAATTCTGTCACTGATGAGGAATAGCAGGTGCATTTTATTATTTTTGCTATTATTGCTCTTCCAGGCTGTAGCTTTTCACATTGACGTTGACCTTAGGCCACAAGGGGCATGCGGCTCTCACAGATTAAAAAGTTAATTGAAAACTCAGTCAGTCAGAAGAATGACCTTGATGAAAGGGTGGATCTTCAGGACATGTGCGTGAAAGTTCAATGTTCTCAACAGTTGCTGCAGAGGCTCAGTGACTGGTTGTGTGTAAGAATGAACAGACCCATGCAACTTGAGTGGGGTCGTAAAGGTCACTCAGGGATAAGACCATAGAGGACCTGGTTCAGTTGTGAGATGTTCCCCAGAGGGTCATGTGTTCAAACATTTGGTCACCAGCTGCTGGTGCTGTTTTGGAAGGTTGTAGAAACTTCAGGAGCGGGAGAGCCTCTGGCGGTGGTAGGTATTGAAGCTGGCCATGAGTTTGGATAGCTAGACCCACTCTTTGCTTCCTGACTTTAGACCATGTGAAGCAGTCACCTCACACTTCCACAACCTTCCCTCTCATGGGGAGAGACTGTGTCTCTTCAACCAGGAGCTAAAATAAACCTACCCTTGGGTTGTTTTGTTCAAGTGTTTCATCACAACAAGGAAAAATGTAACAAACACTTGAGGTCAAAGTCAAATAATCTAGGAATATAGACCATGATAAGGATTTGGACCTTCCCGCTGTGTGTTCTGGTGACTTCTGTGTTTGAACAACACAGCTCTTGTAGCTATTCTGAAAAGAGACAGACTGAAAGGTAAGGGGTGAGAGCTACTGCAGAAACAGAGCTAGAAGTAGACTGGCCATAGGCACGTGAATTCCTGGCCCGTTCTCAGCTCACTCAAAGTGGCTTGAATGTGGAATTGCCCCCATAGGTTCATGTTTGTGGATGGCAGGTTGTACAGCCCAAATCTCTGATTTATGAAAAGAGTTTTTTCTCTGTACTGTCTTTCAAAGTCCAGAAGACGGCTTTAATATGTGGCTGTCATCCATGTCTAACTTTCTCCCATGAACTGAGCCAGCCTATATTTACACCAAGCACTGGTGTTTTTTCTGTTCTTTCTGCTGGTCATACAGAAATTTCCCTACCCCCACCCATGACCGTGTGTACAAGCATGGGGTAGAGGCACTGGTGAAATTCTGTTGAGTGACACTGGACTCCTGGGCTACTTGCTTGTGCAAGTTACTCAAGCTCTCTTTGATTCCGATCACAATTTCTATATTACAAATGGCCTCTAGCTCTTTCTAACTATGGTTCAGTGGAGCCAATATGGCTTAACTTACAGTAGAACATCGAAATGCATGGCATGCTCTTATCCTAGGGCAAGGGAATCCTTTTCTACAGGACCTGGTGCTGATGATGCATGGTATTCCAACAGTATCACACTGTCTCTCCTCATCATTAATGTTTGCATCACTAACATCTGTGGCTGTATTGCCTAAGCTTAGTGCTCATTGCATATTTTGTTCACCAAAAGCCTTGCCTTCCACCTAGCATGTGGACTACAGACATAGAATGTGTTGGCTTTGAAGTCCCAAATAACCTAGCACATGCTGGGTTTTCTTCTACATGATGAGAGTTTTAAATATCAGCAGTTTTTCCTTTATGTTGGAGCAAATATCAGCAGGCTCACTGAAGTAACAGGTCCCTAAATCATCTTTGAATTCATCTCTTAGCGTCATATGACTAGTGGCACATATGAGAATCTGTTGATACTCAATGAGATTTAAAATTACCCAGGGGACACATCACCCAGAGTGACTATAATGGTGCTCCCTGAGAGGGTCAACTGAGGAAGAAAGCCCTACTCTCAAAGTAGGAAGTGTCTTCCAAAACGAATTCTAGCTAGAAAGAGGTCTGAGGGAAAAGCAGTGAGCATTCTGCTGAGATCAGCCATGGACATAAGACTCTCCCTTCTTTGGCCTCCTAATGGAACTCATTACCAGTGACTCTGGGGAGTTCCATGCTATCAGTGCTTAGGTGGGTACTGCTGAGAGACTTGACTTCTTAGATTAAGTGGCTATCAAATTTACAGTTGCACGGACAGTTTTTGCTCAGCCAAATAGCTAATTATCATGTATCAGAGGAGGCAGCTATTAGTTGTGGTTGGTTTGTTTTTTTTTGTTTGGATTTTTATCTGTTTGTTTTTGTTTAGTCATTTGTTTTTGTTTGTTTGTTTGTTTGTCTGTTTGTTTTGAGACAGGATCTCTTTTTATTGCCCTGGCCTGGAACTCACTATGTAGACCAGTCTGTCCTCAAACTCAAAGAGATCTGCCTGTCCCTGTCTCCTGAGTGCTGGGATTAAGGTTGTATACCACCATGCCCAGGCTAGCACTTTAGATTACAACAGAATCTCAGAGTGCTGGAGCAAAAATCCACCTTGAATATTATTCTCCTCATAATGTCCCCTTATTCTGTAAATCACATGAGGCTGATACCCACTCAGTGAGGGGTCTGAGGATGATCGGGAGGCTGGCTGTCTCAGGGGATCTATAAGGACTCTACCATGTCTCATCAAATGTGCTCCTCAGTGTGCCTCTGATTTGTTGCCGTTCACAGGCTTCGCTCATGGCAACACTCAGAGACTGGTCTTCAATCACAACCCAGACTTTTGGTTTACTCTTAATGATGATTCAGCCTATGCCTGAGAGCCTTTTGTCCAATTTTTTTTTTTACTAGATTGCTTTTAGAATTTAAAATGTTTACATTTATTTGTTTGTATGCATGTGTGTGCGTGCGTGTGAATGTGCGTGTATGTGTGTGTGTGACATGTGGAGGTCAGAAGACAACTTGTGGGAGTCACTTCTGTCTGTCTACTGTATGAGTCCTGAGAGATCACAGGTCACCAGATTTTAGCATTGTTTGTGGATACATTTTTTTGTCTTGTGCCTCATCATATTGTCGTAATGGTATTTTGGCTTACCTTTGCAGAAATACACTGACATATTTTCATAACATCTAAAGAGTGATCCCTATATTGCTAAATTAGACTTTCTCCTTTAATAAAACAGAAAATCTGCTGACAATTTCAAATGTTTTTCTTCATACTTCTATCCACTGAGTTTAAATACACATACATGAAGACATTCATTTTTACCTACAAAATGTTAATTTCTGTTTGTAAGGGAATGTAACTATGTAGGTACTATAGAGCAGTTGGAGGAAAATATATACCTTAAAAATAATTTTTAACTATATTAGTTCAAGGATCCCTTACCAAGAATGTGTGGATGGAAGTTTTCTTCCTAAAATATCAAAAGCCTATTGATAAGTGAGTTTTTTAATTATTTAACCATAATTCATATTTACTCTCTTTAGCCATAAGATAACCCCGGAGAAGCACGATTAAAGCTGCCTATAGGCAGTCTTTAATTTAATTGTGATTAATGCATTTTGTCTTGTGAATTTAAAAACACACATTTGTAGAACATACTGCGTTTGTTTATTTCATCCTGTCCCTCCTTATTCTACCATTTGACTGTTTGTTTTTAAACTTGGAGGCTTTGGTGAAAGGGGCAATGAACTGTCTACTGCTAAAAATCAAACAACAGTAAAAAAAAAAAATACACATATGAAGCCTTATACAAAGACATCTCGGGGTCTTGACTTAAGCCCACCATGTCGGCCTTTAAAAAGCCGTGTTCAGTCTTTAACATGGTTCTTCACGAATCTCTCTAATCCCTTGTCAAAGCAAACTTCATGTCAGGTTTTCTGCTAAGCAAAACATTTCCCCACAGTGATACAAACCTAGTTGGAACATTTTATTAGTAATACTTGTGTCATATTTAGGAACCACAGACTTTTGCAGGGCTGTGCTAGCTTGGACGACAAGTATCAATGGTCAACTATATTTGAAATATTGTTAAAGTGCATAGAAATAATAGGCATTAAAATTCATTCCGTTCACTGCAACAAACCTCTAAAGACTCCGTGTTCTCAGTGGAACTGGCATACTGTAATTGTTATTTGGAACTTAATGTAACCTCAGCAGCAGCAGAGAAAATAGAGTCCTCTCATTACGCACATGCTCTAAGATCGTTTATTTTAATGCTTTCAAATAAATATGTTCCATGCAGCACGTTACAATAAATAAGGAGCAGCAATGTTCTTGTAGTAAATCCATTCATAATGCGAATCACCATGTAAAACACCACATCTCAAGTCTTTGGCCCTGTACCATATCATGAGGCACGCCACATCTGCACCCAATCATATCTGCCTTCATATGGATTTAATAGGACTACGCCAGAAGTACATGTAAGCACAAATTCAACCAGAGGTTTCCAGCTATTAAATACAGCTACCAAGTAGTTAAAAGGCAAAACTAAACCCCTAAGGGTTCCCTCCCCCATTTGTTTTTGAGACAGGGACACAAAGGTAGAAACGCTGGGGTGGATTTTGAGTCAGTAGGTACACGTGGAGAATATGGGGAAACACTGCACAATATGGCACCCAATATGCCACGGGGATACTGATACAGAAAGGACGCCAAACACTGCACGGGGGCCTTGACTGCAGACTGAGTTCTAGCATGGAAGGATGGGCACCAGAGTGGGCAGACTCATCTCACATCTAGGCAGCTAACTCAACAGCCCCTTCCTCCTCGCTGTCAGCCCTGTTGGCACGGATCTCCACCAGGGTCCGGGCAAACCTTGTCCATTCATCATTGTGGGGAACTGCAAGCTGCAAAGCAAATCAACAGAGAAATGATAAGCAAGATAATCTCTTGTATCTTATACTCCTTGTTATCAGAACAATCGTTCCTCACCAAAGAATGCAAAGGAAACCAAATACTGTGAGAATTGGGGGGCAGGGGGACTGAAGTCTGGAACTTAACCTACAGCTTCACTCCTTAGCAGGGACATCACTCAGGGAATGCATAAAACCTTTAAAATGTGTGTTAAGTAAACAATCCCAGAGGCCACATTAAAGCACTCATAGTAAGGAGCTCTCTTTGTTCTTGGGTCCTACAGTGAACTCAGCAAATAAAGGCTGCATTATTAACCATGATTTCAGAATGACTATGGCACTTTCTTTCTAGCCGAAGCTATCGATTTGTTTCCTAAAGAGCCATTAATGAGTCAATACACATGGAGAAAAAATAGCTTACATATGCACAGAGCCTTTCCTATAGAAGGTCACGGTTGAGCATTTCCAGCAGAGTCTGTGTTGATGGCTATGAGTAACTGCAGGACTAACTAGCACTGAGCAAAGGTTCTATTCTAAGTACTTCACATATATTAACTCATACCTCAGAGCAGTCTTAGGTATGGTAAATTTACCCTATGTATGCAAGCAAATTATTTCCATTTTATAGAAGGACAAGCAGGATGTAGGGGTTGAGGCATGGGGGAGTAAAATCCTACCAGGACTACAAAAGCAGCAAGTACCTCTGCCAATGTTATGCAATTTCACCATTGAATTGATAAGCTATATTGATCTGCCAGAGGGGGAGTTCTATGACACTTCCCAAATGGTGTCTTTTGCTGTCTGCCGTTCAATGAAGAGGAACTAACATACCCTTGTGTAGAAATTTTGCATAAGAATTTTTCTTAGCTGCAATAAAGATTGTGATTGCACTACATAGCATCCCAAATTTGTTGTTTAAAGATAACAAAAAGAATTATTATTGTTTGAAATACAAAAAAAAAATCTGAAGATGAACAGCACATGACTGAGTAGAGTGCTGAAGGAGCACATAGGCAATTGATTTCTATATTACAAGAATTTTCTTGTTGTTTCACCCTGTAAAATGGTATGACCAATCCATCTACATACTAGGACCACACATGGTATCCCACACATGATATCCATATGTCCCATACACATTAAGACATTAAGAACACAATCAACTCAATCAATATACATTATTAAAAGTAAAGAGAGACACACAGAGAGAGAGAGAGAGAGAGAGAGAGAGAGAGAGAGAGAGAGAGAGAGAGAGAGAGAGAGAGGAAGAAGAAAGTAAGTGTTCAAATTATGTCTACAACTAGAAAATTTCTCACTATACACAGCCAGATGATTAGAACCTTTAAGGTTTTATTAGAGGAAATGATAGTCTCCGATACTATCTGTCCAAGAAAACTGACTGGAGAGTGGCAGTGCCGTTCTATAAAGTATGCTCTTAAGTGACTTCTAGTACTAAGGTCAAACGTTTCAAAAAATATAATTCTGACACTGATGTCCAGGTGGGAAAGCATTCAGTTCGTTATCAGAAATGCTTCTCCAGTGAGAGTTTCATTCAGACATATGAGTACTTTATGGAATAGTGAAATAGAGACACTCCCCTAGTTACTGAAATGAATCTAAATTTCTCTTGCATCAATGACACAAATTCACAATAATACCGAGTGACATCATTACCCTTAGCTCAGACCAGTTTCCTTATGCTGAGATCTTCTCTCGGATTTCACTAGTCTTCATTTTGTCTTCCATTAAAGATAATACTTCCCTGGGGAAATGAGACCCCCAAACTAAAAGATTCAAAATAGGTAACCAACAGCATAAGCAGGCAAGAGGGTTGGTATCATTTAAGTAAAAGAACAGGTCCATATTTCCTTTCCTTCTCCTGGTACCAGAGCTAATGTTTCCAAAAAGAACTATGTAACGAAAGCTGGAGGAGAGATAGGAACTCAATCAAGAGAGCGTGATTTTTTCTCTCAGAAAATAAAGCTGAGAGAGTTACAAACTAAAGCACCTCTGACCTCTGTATGACATTAAACACTTGAAGAAAAAACTTAGCCAAGCCAGCAGCATTCTGCTCACAAACAGATGAGGACCCCCCACCCACCCCCACACACAAGCATAAGACTATACTATTTCTTCATGCAGCAAAAATATTAACATTTGATGGCCTGCATAACAATTTTATTGATAGCACTGTATAGGACTCATGCATCAGAACAGGAAAATAGGCCCAGGTTTTTGCATTGTTTCATGTAGTAATATTAGCAAGATGCTTAAGAAGCCACCTCAGTTTAGATTCTGGAACATCAAGTTCAAATAGTGGCCAGACACAGGTTGAAACTGGCAACCATGCATGTTATATAAAACCACATCTCTATTGTATAAAAACTAAATTTACTCAAACCTAAATGTTTCTACTAAACAAAATTATTCTAGCAGTTAAACTATGTTTGGCCTCTTTCATGGAACTGAAACCAACGTAAAATACTTAAATGGTAAAACATGATTTTCCATATGAAGGTTTGTCTTCACAGGCATTTAAATATGCAGATTATGCCTAAGGCATTTTGTAATATTCTTCTTGCTAATATGCTAATAATATTTTGTGTAAAAATCACGCTACACACTCACACAAATATACACACATATTAACCTTTTTTTTTTTTTAAATTTCATTCCCTCAAGTGTTTTCCTTCCTGAAGTACATGTGCATTACAGAAATATTAGTTTGCTTTGTCTACATTAAATTCTGGAACAGAAATGATAAAAACACAATTGCTTCTCGAAACTTGAAGTTCATTTTCCTAGCACATCCGTTGCACCTTTTCATCCAGTTGGCTGTAAAAATAACCCAACCTGAATGCACTGTTCGCTGTAGAAGCCACACAGCACACTGCTCCATTTTTAGAATGAAATATCACATCAGGAAGCACTCTAAGTGTAATCTTAGCCCAAATGTGCGAACGTGTATTCACAGGTCATTTCCACAGCTGAAGTCATCACTGCTGGCATCTGAATGACTTGTAGGTGAGACCAAGCAGGTGCCTCACAAACGGGATGGCCACTCTTGTCTGTTTCTTATGACTCTAAACAAAATCTGTTTGGACTGAGCTGTCCTTCTTACCCTGGGAAGTTCCCAGTCTCTTTCATGGTGTTCTCAGACAGAGCGAGGAGTTGAGAGAAGTGCTGGGGCGTTTCTAACCACACCTCACTCACTGGTTAGGAAAAGGCTTTGTTCCTACCCTGCACATAATCAGCATGCACAGTAGTGAGTGAGTGAGTGAGTGAGTGAGCGAGTGAGTGAGTGAGTGAGCGAGTGAGCGTGCCAGGCCCTGTGTTAGAACCAGAGACCCTTGACAACCCTTTTGAAATGTGATGACCAGGAAGTGGAGGTGAAAATGAATGCTGGCTTTGGTCAAAATGAGTGCATACTGGCGTAGATTCAGAAACTGAATAGCGTGGAGAAGTGTGTTCTTACCGTAAGTGATGTCTCCCTGTCAAGCAGGTAGCTGAGGCGTTGCTTCAGCCTCTCTTCAGTTTCTATCAAGGCAGGAAAGGCTCAAAATGCAGAGCAGTAAGCATCACTGAGGACGACTCCCTGCCCCTTGCAAAGAACTGTTTCCGAGAATTCCTATATGATTTCCACTTGTTGCATGGTGAGGTGGCTCATGCCTTTAACCCCAGCCCTTGGGAGGCAGAGGCAGACAGATCTCTGATTTGGTGGCCAGCCTGGTTTACATAGTGAGTTCCAGGACATCCTGGGCTACATAGTAAAACCTGGTCTCCACATAAATAAATAGATTATGATCGGAAAAGTATTTGCACTTCTCATGGTGATGATAATCCTGATCAATTGAAATATCCATGAGAGGCAATAAGAAGAAAAACACGCATAGTGAAATAAAGGCAATGCCAGACTTTAGAAACCTTCCGTTGGGCCCACTTGGATCTGAAAGCATTTTGTGCTGCAGATTGGTCGGCCGGAGTCACACTGTAGGTCATGGAAGTCTCCTATTTTCCACTGCTTCTCAGAGCAGAGCTCACCCATAGCTGGTCCACCCTGCCTGAGAACTGCTGCCTAATCTGGGGAAGGGTAAAGTGTTTAAAGCATTTGAATGCCTTAAGCACCGAGGGCTCTGATTTCTAAGATAATAAACTCTCAGCTCTAGAAGCGCCCACCTTTTATAGATCTGGAATGACCCTGTATTAACAGCCAAAGGATTGAAGGCCAAAGGTAGTTATTGAGGTAGCAATTTGGCTTTAAGAAAGAGGGGGAAATGAACCTCATACTCGGTCAGGACAATCGAGTCTTACTCTTATTTCAGCTGCCGGCAAGAGCCAGGCTTTATCCTCTCATTGCCTTGATTGTCAAATGGGGATGGGGACATCGGACCATTTATCAACAGAGCCGTGGTGAAGACAGGAAAGGTAATCTGAGTGAAGAGGGACTGAGTCCTTCATATGGTATTCACGCTGTAAGCTGTCACTCTGATGAAAGAGGGTCCTAAAAATGACAGGTACCTTACACCTGTTCTTCAGTATGTTTCTGAGGACCATTTTTTCCCTAAAAGAATGAACTCTGACTGTTATGAGAACATTAAGAAACCCATCTTTACCCACAAGGAAAAGGGAAATAAAGTCAGCTAAACAGTCTTCTCAAGTCAGTTTCACAAGTCCGTGTGGGGCAGATAACACCTCACACTCTAAAAGGGCCAGCCCTCCACGGTAGAATGGCTGGCAGATAATAAGTTTTGAGTTATCCGCTAAAAGATTCCAAAGACTGTAACCAAAATTCTTAGGGGACAAAAGGTCACAAGCAAAGAGCAAAGGCACGAAACTTGTAGGAAGAAAAAAAATCACATATGTGGGTGATTTTAACTTCTCCCACATCCCGTCTGTCCACCCGACCTGCGTTGCTAGGTCAGGGGAGCTGAGCCTCTCTCTAAGTGGGTCAGCAGCTGCCTGTAGCCTCACTGACTGGTGAGTCTGACCATAGCCTGTCACGCCTGGGCATCTTGGGTACCTTGTAAGAGGCACAGACAGGAGAATAGCTAGAACTGGAGATGGAAGCCAGGACTGGCTTTCATCCACCACAGAGAGTAGCCAAATGATGTTTTGTTTTGTTTTGTTTTCCCCTCCCAGCTTGTCACTTTTTGCTGTGTGTCCTTAGGAACCTCTCTGATCTCCCTTATTTAGCTGAAGGAAATTGGAGAGTATACCTAATGACTGGTAGTAAAATGAGTAAGAAAGAAACAAATGAACACAGTGCTTGGCCCCTTATAATCCCTGTTAAATGATGTCTCTTATTTTTTTTCTTTCTCCATGTTTATCCCCCTTCTTCTTATTTTTCTTTCTCCATGTTTATCCCCTTCACTTCCTTGCTTCTTTTCCTCTTCTATCTCTCCTGTTTTTCTTCTTCCTACCTCTCTAGAACTGCATATTTTTTACTTTATCTTGAAGCATTTTTTAATTTCTCTGAATATTACACATAACTACCTAAAGAGTTAAAAAAAAACAAAAAACAAAAAACAATAGCTAACTTTACTGGGATAACTGTAAGGAAAGAGATTTTTTTTTTTTTTTTTGGATTGTAAGAGAAGTTTGTCATAGTTACTTTTTATTATCCATTAAAATTAAATTTAAATATATATTACTTATAGATAAATATTTGTGTGTACGTATATGCAAATATTCTCCACACCTCTATTATTTCTCCACACGGGATCAATGCATCTCAATGCAGCTTTTTTTTTTTTTTTGGGTTATAGCATTTTCTGCAGCAGGATTCTACTTTAACCACAGGTTATAAGGCTGGATTATTGTTGAACACATTGTAATAAAAATCAAGTGATTATTTATAATCGGGGTTAAACACACAGGTATCATTCATGTGCCTCTTTTTATAAGCACACAGCTAACAGCTCTGAACAGTCCTCTGTCAAGTCTCCCTCATTTTTCAGTAAATTCTAAGGATTTATAGTCCCTAGCAGCTGATTTTAAATAGCTGCAGTAAAGACTCTGTTTCAAGGATCATTTCTATACTCCATTAAATAGTTGCAATTGACTCCTAGCTATGAATCTTTTTGTGATAAAATATATCTCAGGCACCACTTACAAATGCATGGTTGGAAAACCTTGGATAATTAAGAGGTTGAAAAAAAATCCATAATCTCAATTAGGTTTTTCAGTTCCATTAATCATGGCCAAAAAACTAAGTGAGGTGTTCTCTAGGTTCAAGATAAATTCAAGATAAATACTTTTGTGGATGTGTGGTTCATCGGTGTCTTTGTAATCTTTCAATTAAGTGGAGTCGTTTAAAAAAGTCTGTGGGGCTATGACACGAACCGCCGATAGTGAACAGACACGAGAACGATTTCATATTCAATATTAACACCAGCAGGAAAGTTTTCTGCTAAAAAGATATTGTACAAATGACCTTTTTATTTTAATGCACACTGTTTCTAGTGCCTTACAGAATGAGGGAAGCTTGTGTACATTCCCTCAGGATGACAGTTTAACTCCTCTTGACTCAAAAGGTTAAAACCAAACAAACCGACCCACAGATATTAATGGCACCCAAATCCAGGAGAGCGTAAACCCACTGGCATGCACACATGCAACTGTGTTCAGAGAAAGTCTGTTGTTTTTGTTGTTGTTGTTTTGTTTTCTTTGTTTGTTTTTTGTTTTGTCTTGGGTTTTTTTGTTTTTTTTTTTTTGTTTTTTGTTTTTTGTTTTGACAACACAGATGGGAGCAAAGTGGGAGGTAGCAGGTTCTGAAACAGCCGCAGTGGAGCAGCCGGGCAGACCCGCTTCACATAAACGCAGCTTCACTGTGTTTAATTCTCAGAGAGGCAAGGTCTAGGTCCCTGTTAGCAACGGAGGAAACCACGGACCAGAATCCGTGCCAGGACGCAGCTACACAGGCAAAGACGCACTACAGCCTTCCAGCACAAGGTAGACTGTGGCGGGACGACTTAGCCTTCGAAGAAAGCTCCCGAGAAGTCAGGAAAGCCGGACACATGCACATCTGCTCTGGAGACTGCTATTACCAGCCAGTCAATAGGTTAAAATTACTAGGGAGGTCACCTGCTTTCTAACCTGGACCTGTTTGCCAAAGCCCTTTTTCCTCTATCTTTAAACGGGTGATGTTTCTCAAACCAATGTTAATTTTTTTTTTTAACCACCTAATTAAGGTAAGAAACGAAAGTCAGACATAAAAGACAAAGTAAGTCGTAACAGATACGGGTTTGGCAATGGCAATAAGCCACTAACTATGGAAGGAAATAAGCAATTTAAACACTTGTCTTGAGAAATTAACAGTTACAATTATTCTTCATGCTAAAATGTATCCTGTAAGCAAGGGTACCCAAAATCCAGAGGTGTTTTCCTGTGGAGAAAACCAAAACCAAACAACAGCTGAGAAAGAAAGAACTCATTCGGCAAGTCCTGGAGACGCCCTTGCTTGTGCACATATTGAAATCATATCAGCTGCCTGTCTCCTGAAATTGTTGGATGTTATTATTTTGTCTACTACTGGGAACAATCCATTTCTCAGCCCGAAAGATGCAGAAAGTGCTGGAAACAATGGCTGATGGACAATGATGGAGAATAACCTTCCTAAGCTCCAATCGCCTCCCTTTCCATAGCACAAAAGACGCACAGAGAGAGGCAGGGCAAAAAGAAAGGGTTCCCAGTCAAGCCTCTCCACACATTAGCTGACTAACCATGCTGCTGCCTCTTCCTGCATGTTATTGACTATAGGTTTTCCAGTAAATTCCTAGCAACCACGGAATCTAGGCAGTTTTGACAAAAAGAAAGCTTATCGCTAAACACCTTAAAAACATTTACCAAGGTAATAAAAGAAATGTCATTTCCTCCTACGGAATGTTTGGGCATAAAGGAAGTATTTTTATAATGCAGTTCATGATTTATCATATCTATAGTGTCCCAAAAAAAAAAAAAAAGCACAATGAAAAGGCAGCGTTTTTCCAGCGGTTGACAAGCGTTTGAGTCAACTACTAGGCTCTCACTGCATTGGCCGCCAAGGCAATCTCTCTCTTCTAAAATCGAGGGAGGAAGACCAGGTAATGACTGGGAGGAAGGACAAACAGTCTTTTCTAAAACTCCTTTTCTGTGCAGATACAGTCATGCTTCCTGTATCTACCAGACGGTACTCGGTTTGGAGGCTGCATTCCGAATGCATTGTACAATTAAGCTTTTGCTTAAATGTCCCGTCACACTTCACGCCGGGACTCATTCATTCCTGTTATATGACAGACACTGTGTTGGCCACGCTGTGCCTGCCTTAACAGAGGAGGACATTATCTTTGGGTGTTTCTACAGACTTGGTTCTCCAAAGGCTATACTACTTTGCTGTTATATTTGCTAGACAAGTCTACTCTATAATACTAGATGCTAGAAGGTGTTCAATTACTATTCAAGAGAGCTTAATGCCAAGGTCAATAAGAATAAAGATTTAATCTAAATACTGGGAAATGACTACCTTGTCACCAGAAGACAGCCTAGGAGTGGGCTACCGATCTGTTTTGTCTGCCTACCAGGTAAAGGGACAAGGTTTTTTCCTACAATACCAGAAGACTGGATATTACTTAAATGATACATAATTAATTTATTTCAAGTAAAATAAAAAAATCCAAGGTGAAAGATGTTATGATAGCTGATATTCTAGGAAATACACGTTCAAGTCTTCCTTGACCAGGGGATAATGGGTCATTTATTCTTCCTCATTTTCAAGCCCAACCTATGTGGTATATATGCATGTATATATAAACACAGAAGCAGATATTTGATTTCATATTTTATTTCAAATATGCCAACACACATGGACACACACACACACACACACACACACACACACCAAAAAACCAAACCAAACCAAACCAAGAAGTCTCAGGGTTTTTGCAGACCAAAGAATCTCTCTTCCTAGCACGGCAGATCTTTATCCTGGGCTTTGCAGGATGTGATTTGACGTAGCTGCTCTCATTGACACTTTTTTGAGACAAAATTTAACAGTTTTGGTGTCAGCAATGACACATGCCTTTAATCCCAGCCCAGGGGAACAGAGGCAGGTGAATATCTGTGAGTTTGCAGCCAGTCTGGTCTACAGAGCAAGATCCAGGACAGATGAGTTAAACAAGAAAACTTTACCTCAAAACGCCAAAAACAAAACAAAACACGAAACCAACCAACCAACCAACCAAAAAACAACCAACACAAAGTTTTGCAATTATAAAACTCATACAATTTGTCAGTCATAAAACATTTAACCCAATGACAACTGCCTCAGCATTCAAACAACCACCAAAGACGACTGAGAAATGGCAAACAGATCCTGAAGACAGAGAATGTCAAGCTGACATTGGTTTCAGGAGGAGGTATATATTCATAGGCCATTGAAAAGCACTAGACACATTTTAGCATGGTTTATATAAACTTAACATTAGGGCTTTCCACTTAGTCAACAACTCACAAAATATGAAAGTTGTAAGTACTTTGTATCAATTTTGGGAAAAAAATGTGCTTGAAAAGATTTTAATACTGTAAATCCATTTTCATAAACCAAATGCTACCTCAATAACACACAATTTATATAGTAATTAATCTAATCATGATCATGGTCTTTTACACATATACTTATCAAATGGAAGCCACTGCTACCATACTTACTATAAAATAAGTAATTTTATTGGAATTCATAGTACATTTTCCTTTCTTTTAAAAATTATGCACTTTGCACAGGAGAAATCATGTTAATACTAAAATTATAATTAGACATTATTTTACTCCAATCATTTTAAATGCATGTAACTTACTATGACAGAGAAGTGAGTTAATATACTAATTCAGGTTGACTGTTTTCCTACAATGATGTTTATTAATATCACCAATTTCCCATACAAATATGATTTTGTGTAGTTTGAGTTCAATGCCTGGCTCTCACCCTAAAAATGTGTGAGAAATCTAAAAAGCTCAACCACAAATCCCAGTGTTTGCGTTATCAAATGCACAGACACCACAGACAGAGCTTTGGGTTTAGACTGTCAGCTTTTATCTGGGCGCTTGGTACCATGGAAGAAACAGTCCCTGTCTTTAACTCTCTCCCTGAGAAGGGGAAACCAAAGGAAGTGTACAGCATCAGCTGGAGAATCTAAAACTGTTTCTCCGTCAAAGAAAACAGTCCTTGCCATGGCCCGTCGAGACTCTAGCAAGTTGCAGGCACACTTTCTTAATGAGAAACACCAGCGCATTGGATGGTCACAACCAGATGTTGCTAAGTGACACTAGCCCGGCCCTGCTCCTGGAAACTGCTAAAGCTGAGCTGTCACCTACGTTCTTGAGCTGAGGGCGAGAGCAACCGCACGGCTACCTTCCTACACAGTTTGGTCGAGAGGGAACTCTTGTTTGACTTAATACCCAGGTTTCAGTTTAACTTTCTACTTGTCATTCTGTCTACCCAATTCCCAAGGAGAGCAGTTATTCATACAAAGACCCAGGCTGCTTTTGAGAATAATGTATACCCTGTCCTGCTGGAAACTGTGAAGAGCAAACAATTACTGCTTCGTATAATCCACTGGGGGAAAAAAACTATAAATATGCTTTGTTGATTTTGTGCCACTCAGGCCCCATCCGACTTCTAGCATTCACAGATTTTTCTCTACTGAATGCTATTTAGGACAAACTGGAGGAGAAATGACTCCTGGAAATTTCTGTTTATTCCTATTCTTGCCGGCTGCGTAAAAGTTGGAAAACAATATTTTTGTTTTGTTTTGTTTCTTTCTAAGCTCTTAGCCACTGAGTTATATCCCACGCCCTAGAGGTTTTTTTTTTTAATAGTTCTTACAAGTAACATCTTGGTCATTGTTTTAAAGTTTAGAGCACGGGTCATTTTTCTTGCTGGGTTCTGATTAAACTTTTGAATCTACTTTTTTACTTCTGTTTTAAAATCTTCAAAGAGATACTTAAAATCACATTTTATTTTTATTTTTTTTTTAGCAATAACATTTGATATAACATGTTCACCCGTGTTTTCCATCCCAAGAACTATTCAATGCATTTATATACTGACAAATGTACTGCATCCATTGAGATTGTAATAATATAATTGCTGTCATTCTGGCCCGTGAGTGGTTATACCAAATGAGTTATTTGTGTTCCCAAAGTTAAGAGTTTCAATTTAAAGACATATGCATATCTCTACTTACTAATTGTTCAGTGGGTCAGACAAACACAGTCAGTGTGTTAATATTTACCGTCCCCATAAATCACAGCTTCAAGGTAATAATTTTATTTTGCAAATCCTCCTTTAAGCTGAAAACAGTTTTGAAATTTTGTCACGTGTACAGTGTAAAAAAATGCAATCAGGGATCCAAAAGCTGCAGGTATTTATCAGAACTGCAAACGAAATCTTCCCTGGAAGAGGTTAATGGAAAAAGAAATAATAGGAGGTGGAAGATAAACTGCTCCTTTGAGAAGCAGAGCTTCGCACAGCGTCCTGACTAATTCAGATAAGCAACCAACGTCGTCGTTAGGGGATATTTATGACAGCCGCGTCCGTGTGACTGCAGTGAAGCATTAACAATGACAACGGGCTTTCCATAAAACACATCTCCAAGAAAGACAGGTAGATAGGCTGACTATCAATCACAAGGACTCGGCAATACCTCTGTACACAAGGCGCATGCGCAGTGAGAAACCCGTTGTGTATACATGCAGAAACAGCTTGCTTGTCAGAAAAGGAACACGGTAGCTAAGTAATTTCTAGTTTTAAGTCTTTGAGGTATGTGCATTCACACATCACTTGAAGCAAACAAACAACAAACAAACAAATGCCAGCAGTTCTCAACAGAGTTCTGTGAATGTATTCTGATCTAAATCCATCTGAGGTTATAGTTAGGCTTAATTTGTGGCTTGTTATTTCTCTCATGTTCTAATTAATTGAATGAGACCCCACAGTGCGAGCGTCATGCATCTTGTATTGTAGACATTTCTCAAAAGATTGTCAAAGGCTAGGCTCATTTAAAAAAATGGATCTATTTTTCTTTTATTTAGAGGTGTGTGTGTCTGTGTGTGTCTCTGGGTATGTGTGTGTCTGTCTGTGTGTGTGTGTGTCCGTGTGTGTGCGTGTGTGTGTGCAGTTGCTCTAAGAGGCCTGGGAGGGTGTCAGATCCTCTAGAGTTCTATGCAGTTGTGAGAAGTCTGATGCCGGTACTCAGCCCTGAACTTGGGTCCTCTGGAAGAGCAGCAAGCATCCTTAACTGTGGAGCTGGCTCTTCAGCCCTTGATTTTAGATTTCAAAAATTTTAAATGATGCACGCAGCCACTTTCTTTTTAAGTGATTTTTGAAAGCACAAATAGAATAAAAATTACAGCCAAATAGTGAAAGGGGGGCTCTTTGTCTTATACTGGATTTGTGTAGCTTCTATTTATGCTAATGGAAGTTAAACACCTGTTCTGTGAAGGAAATAGGCCCCTATCTGTGAAAATAAATATGCACAATAGATTTCCAGACACAATGCTGAAATCAAACAAACAAGAGTGTGTGCTATACAAACACAGCATCAAGTAGCCTGCCTGAAAACATGCCTGTTTTATGTTTTTACTTCCCGAGTTACAGGCCCTGAGAGATTACTCACACTTTTGCCATTTAAATGTAACAAAAGGTAAAGAAGATGGGGGGTGGGTAGACAAATTCAACTTGTTGATTTCAGTGAGCTCCTACACAACCCTCTGTTTACCTCTTCACAAGTCCCTAATAAAGTTGCGTCAGTACCTGGATCTGAGCCACCTCCACCATCCTAAGGATAATTGTACGTAATAGAGAAGGACACTATCTTTGGGGCTCTGAGCTGGGACTCCCAGCAGCAGCTGCACCTCAGCTGGGGTAGAGAAGGCACACGATTGTTAGCAACTGGTGACACCAGAGTCCCTCTGTGCAGTGGCCTTCTTACCTGGACCGAAATGGAGATGTCTCCAAAGGAGTTGATGGGAAGTTACAATGGCGAGAGAACAGTGACAGTCTGTCCCACCGTGCTTCATCTAATGAAGCAAAAATTGTAGAAAACTTTCCAAAGAAATAGTATGTCTTAAATTATGGTGGGATGGGAATGAGGTTGGGGGAGGTGTCATGGAACTCTACCTTGGCTTAAGCACTACACGAATGCGCCATCTGAGGCTTATGGTCTTATAATTTAAGAAGTAGGTAACAGACTGATGTTGTACGCACTCTATTGAGCCACATTTCTAAAGATTTCTCTTTGTTTTTCCCAATGATCCAGATCCAGGCCAAAATATTTTATTTCTTATTTGTTTTACCATCAATTTTCTTAGGAACAGAACAGGCCACATAATATTCAGGGCTCATTACAAAATACAAATATGGAGCCTCTTGTTAACAACTGTTTATCAACAGACAATGACAATAGAACACTGGGCTCAGCTCAGAGCCCTGAAGCATAGGACCCTGTGAAACCACACCAGTCACACACCAGTGCTGCTGGCTTCACAAGGAGAACAAGATCTGGGAAAAAGTAGCAGCTGCCTTCTTCCTCCAGTCTCACAGAGGTCTCGGGCCAACAGCAATGGAAAAAACAGGTGTGAGAGGACTTCTCACAGACCGACCCCTCTCCAGTTTACTGGGATCTCAAGGCGAGCAGATCAACACTGAGGACTCTGGAAACTGCCCCCTTCATTGGTACACAGACTGTGTTTTAAGAGTTACCTAGAAGTGTTTGTATCTTTTTCTCTCAAGGCTTTCCAAAGGCCAGCATGACCCTGGTGAAGAATTCAACTCTAATGGGGACCAGAGGACTGATGTTGAATGCTGATCGCGGTAGCACAGCCTACTGACAATTTGGTTGTCAATGCCATACATGTTTCTTCTCCCACTATATTTCTTATATTTAAATTGCTTCCTGCTCAGAATCTCTTCCTCTCATCAGCCATGTACCAGCCTTAGATTTGACCTTTAATTCCCAAGAGGCCAGCTTGTCTTGTAAGCACGCCCAGGTGGCTTTCTGCAGTAGAGGCGCATTAGAATCTGAGAAGGTGCCGTTGGGAGTGCATCCCTCCATTCTAAGTTCAGAAATACTCTGTCAGTTCCAGGCTGGTAAGAGATATAATAGGAATTACAGTAACGGCAGCAGCTGCCCAGGGTGTATCTAACATCTCTAAGAAGTTAGCTTCAGTGAAGCCTCAACTGTAAGACTTTGTCCTTCCTGTCAGTACTGGGTGCCTTGACAATTGTGGTCTTCAAAGGTTTAAAGAAAGCTACAGCATTCAGCAAGGAGAAACAGAAATGACTCTCCTCACCTCAAAAATAAATTAAAGATACTTTACAGAAACACTTAGGGAAAAAAAATGACAGTTAGTCTACATGACATTGTTAAGTCTCAGCTAACCACTGCTTTGTGCATGATCGAACAATATAGGAAGAATTGTTCAAGTGTTGAAGCTTGGCTTTCACTCATTCAGAGGAGGACTAGAGATTGTAACATTACCTATGCTCAGTAGAATGGTATATTCCCCCCTTTCCTCTCCTCCTGGTGAATTTGTAAGGATAAACAACCCTACAAATTGTTTGGCCTATTATATGTCACAGAGATTTTTCTATAGCCTGTCTAGACTCCAGACAATAGGCGAGACTGGCCTCTAGCTACAGACATTTCTGTAGCCTGTAATATCACTTAGAAAAGCAAGGGCAGTAATACAAAAATGAAAACCAGCCTGACCTGCAGTGATAGCAGACACATGAACATGGCAACCCTTCACAGTTTAGAGATGATGATAGTGTCCTAGAAAGACGTTGAGCAGCTATACATGCCAGCCCAAGCAACTTCTGCAAAATCAAATATACTCTCCAGGTAGCGTCATATCCCAGCCACTGTGGGCACAAGCTATCAATGTACCTTACTGCAGGAAATGATGTTCATGATAGGTTGGTTCTTTTCTTAGTCTAGCTGTGTCTCTATACCTATGTAATATTTCTATAAGCACAGATGTCTTTCAGGAGGCTTTTATGAGGTAAACCAGATTGTTACGCTAGCTAGAACAAAAGGGAAAACAAGTAATGTGTACTACCTAAAGAAAGTTAGTGGACAGTATGCATTTGCGAGACAGAGAAGGGGTTGAATATTTTGACTATCTTCTGCTTTTTCTGGGTAGTTTTCACCTTTATTTTTCTCCTCCAAAAAACAGTTGTTATCAAGGAAGGAAGGAAAGAAGGAAAGAAGGAAGGAAGAACACACAAGAGAAAAAAAGAAAGCATGTTTAATTGTCCCTTGTTCTCTCTCTCACTCTCTCTCTCTCTCTCTCTCTCTCTCTCTCATGTTTGAGGAAAGAGATCAACAATAAATATTGGTTTTGTTGTTTAGTATCATCTGGGTGAAGACCATGAAGAAGTACATCAAACATAAAGAAACCTCACAGTAGAAAATATGGCTAGAGAATCATGGGTAATAAATATTTCTGGCTCAAATGTCATTCGCTTTCCAAAGCTTCAAATAGTGGGGCACCTGGCCATCTGGATCTTCACCGTGTAGGCCAGTGTTGATCGTCTCTGCCACTTTGCCTATCTTAACTTGCGGCATCAGGAATAACTAGGGCAGGGGAAGAGAGTCTAACTACAGGACAGCCAAGAGATGTTTAAGTGTTGTATTTACCATTTTGCACGCTAGGATGGAAAGCCCCTTCTCTAAAGTTATTCAGTTTCTATGCCCAGCTGAAATCTGAAAACCCTGTTTAGCTTGTGGCAGCACAATGAGCTGTAGAACAGCACATTATATAATGTTCCATCAGAGGCTCCTCTGCTCAGCAGCCAGCTGGGATTCTCAAAGTCCCATGATGCTGACTCGGGAAACTGAGGACTCCTCCTTAGTGAGATCAGCTCAGCTGTCTACCAGGTAGTCACAGAGCACTGTCAGGCCTAGCACACTACGCATACAAACTTGGTCTGCTTTCTCTTCAGAATCCAAATGTAGATTCAAATTATGCCTAAGTAAACTCACACAACACTTTTAGTTATCTTTCCTGTATTTTCTTTGTCTTTAAGAGAAAAACAAAACAAAACAAAACAAAAATCCTTACCTTTACTAGAAATCAAGGTTTTTAAACAAATACTTTCTCAAGAAGTAAAAGAAAACTGATTTAAACAGCACAATTGATCAGCAATGGCAGAGCAAAGCTAGGACACAAGTGCAGAATTTTTCTGGAGTAAAAGATGGATTATTTTCTCGTTGATACATGCCATGGCATTCTCTTTATATCTCAATTTTACATGTCATATAATAAGACATACCAAAAGAGGCACAGGTCCTACATGATAATGTCATAAATGTCAAAAGTGATATAAAATTGATTCATCTCAGTCGTCTTAGTTGGAAGCACTGTACTTAAATCGTATGATTTTTGAATCAGGATTCTAAATACAATTTCACTTTCTCGGAGTGAATGGTACATTTCAACTTCAATCCTAGCATGAGTTTGGCCAGCTTTAGTCACATGACAGCATCCCATGTCATGCTTCAGCCTGGCAAGCTGGGGTTTCTACCACACAAACAGAAAGAGTCCAGATCATTAACTAAAGTGTCCTGTGCATGGAGACACGGGCCAAATTAGACCCCAAGGAGGTGTCTCCAAACTCACACTGAAGTCAATGGAAACTTGAAAACGCAATAGAGAGCGTTCTCGTGGCTCGGAAAGTCTTGTTAGTAGTTTCAGCAGGTCTTTAAAGTGGAAACACAAGTCCCCAAACAAAACAAAACAAAAAATACGTACCTCTCCAACATCGTAGATCCAAATGCGGCCTTCTGAGTCCCCTACTGCAACTTCCTTGCCACCCTGTGCCCAACGAACTCGGTTTAGGGCAGATGCTCCCTCGATGGCCACACTTGCTGTTGGCACCTGCCAAAGGGGTTGTGACACGAAAAATGAATATGAATTTAACTATACTAATATACAGTGATGTGTTTTACTCCACAACTGCCTTCCAGTGCACAAAGCCACTTCTACCCATGAGAAAGGGTGAACAGGATTCATTGTTCTGGAATCATACGCTCCACTGACTTTGGGAGTAGAAACGAGAAACAAAAAGGGAAAAATGGATATACTTTCCCACCGTCGTGGCAGCCAGTGGCAGGAATCTCTCTCTGGATTTTGTCAAGTGCATGTCCAGCATAGAAGCATGCCAGCTAAATGCAATGCTTGACCATCAGATCATGCGGGATATGTCGGGGGACAGGGAAGATGCTTGATATTTTTACAAAGACTGAGGATCTATAAAAGGCTATGGTAGGGTAGGAAAACAGTCAGTTGCTCAAATAACTTGAGTCTTCATAACAATACTAGTGTACATGTGCTAATTCTTAGAGAATTATCCACCTTACCAGAAAGCGGGTGATCAGAGGAAAAGAAGTATACAGTTAAGGGGGCTAAAGAGATGGCTCAGCAGTCAAGAGCACTGACTGCTCTTCCAAAGGACCAGGTTCAAGTCCCAGCACCCACACGGAAGTACACAACTGCCTGTAGTTACAGTTCCACCCTCATACAGATGTATGTGAAAACAAAACATCAATGTAGATAAAATTTTAAAATAAATGTGTGTACAGGTTAAAAAAACCAAAAACAAAATTTGAAGAATCAATCATAAACTCTCTTTTTATTCTTTTATCTTCCTTTGTCCCTGTGGCAACACCAAGATATGGAGAATGGTCTACAAGGTTTTCACTGTCCTTACAGAGACATCCTGTTAAAATGTGGCTATGTGTGTGACTCCTTTAACAAACACTGGAAATCCACAACCATTGATAATTGGGCTAATAATCATCATTTCAGAGAACTGGGCAATGCTGAAATAGAACTTGCTGTCAGTCTATCTGTCTGTCTATCTGTTATCTGTCTGTCTGTCTCAAGAACTGTGGTATGTGGAGGGAGGATTTTGAGTGTCTCGATCTGTCTTCTGTCAGTGTGTGTACTCTTGTCTTCAAGGTTGGAAGTTTATAATTGTTTAGAACTCCCGAGCCTTCTATGAGGGTGTTGATTCGGAAATGACAGCACACCTTTAAAAGAGAAGATGGTACATGTGAAAGGAAAATGGAAAGAAAGATGGAAGATGGCCACTGCGAGCATCTCCTGCCCCTCTGTGACACCTGTGCTCAGTAAGTGAATCTCACCAACATGGAAACAGGGCGCGCTCTGCCACATAGCACCCCAGCATTCAGCTAGTCACAGGGTCGAAACCATCTGTTTATGGGAAACTATTGAGCCAATTCCTATCTTTAAAACAGCAATAAAAACTCCATCATATGTAAGAATCTACGTTTAAACTTCATCTTGAAATCAATAAAAAATTCTTTTCACCTGCTTAAATCATTGCATGTCAATTGTGAACAAAAACGTAAAATGAAAATCCCCAGCTCATTTAAAAAAAATACCCAATTTCTACAATCAAGGTCCCTGCTGTGCAAGCTGGAGTCTGAATTTTTAACCAAACCTTGAAAAGAATAAAAACAATGTGAATTTAGATAGACTATAATTCTGTCAATACACTTTATTATCGCTGGGCTGGCCTGAAAACTGAGTCATGATTCAGCTGTAGACCCTTCAAAGTTCATTTTTAACACTGACTTAAAAGCACCACATAGAATTTAATCTTGAATAATCTAAAAGCTGAGTAAAATGTTTAATCTTCATAGGAACACAACTAAAAAATTAATTAAAAAAACCCTGACCTTCTCATGTAGTTAAAACAATGTCTAAAGTGCTTCTAAAGAAATTAGTTTACTTGAAATGTAAATAATATAACTGAAGTGAGTTTTGAAAGATTATCCAAAATGCTTTCTTTTCATAGCTATTATACAAAATATAAAAAAATAAAATATGCTATCATATTTTATATGCTAAAAATTAACAAGTACATGAAGGAAAATATATCTGTAATAATTTGTGGTATTTGAAGCTCAAATGCGGAAATCTTTATTAAAATAATCTGCATGCTCTTTGCATGTGTCTTACTTCCAACTTTGATTTCATAAGTATTCTCATGTTTTTATGGCACAGTCATTTTAATTGCAAATACAAGATGTATATAGCATAAATTACTAAGCAGTAAGAGTCGCTTGCATCAAGGGTAAATAGCCATTTTTGCCGAGGGGTGGGGGTGGAGGTGACAATTTGGTTTAAAACGACAATAATTTCAAGAACAACAAAGTAGATGGGGAATGTAGGCTCCCTCTGTCTTTTAAAAATCTATTTCGTAATCTCACTTAAATCTAAAAAAAAAAAAAAAAGTTTGTAACTGTGAGGTCCTGGACTCAACTGTATGTATGACCAACCGTGAGTTTTTAAATGTTAAGCACAAAACTTCTCTGAGTTTCTCTCTTTGATACCTATAGAAAGAAAAGCCAGTGTCAAGATTTGCTTTCCTTTTATGGAGAGAGAGAGAGAGAGAGAGGAGAGAGAGAGATTGATAGGTGGGAGTTATTAAGTAGGGTGTGGGCCACTACATCCCTTCGTACGCTTTGGAGCCGGGTGTCATGGAAGCATCCCAGCCTGGCCTGCTTTCTGATACAGCACTCTCCCGAGTCAATCTGGAAAGAGTTTTTTTTTTTTTTTTTTTTTTTTTTTTTTTTTTTTTTTTTGCTTTGAGTGAGTTTCTTCTAGCAAATAGAAGCAATATGATTTTAATCAACAGTGATGAAAGACTTTGGAAACCATTACAAGGTAAGGTAATAGCATCATACTATTAAATGCAGTGATGTTATAAACATTTCAGCATCCCAAATGATGGGCATCTCACTCATGCCTTCTGATCATTTTCAAAGATGCTTCATTACGTTACTTTCTTTTCCCATAGTTCTTAGAGGTAAAAGGAAAAATGGCCGCAATAGAAAACCATTTGTCTGGTGATAGTTACAGGTATCTGTGTACTTATAGGTACCCAGACACAACACCACCTGAAGGAAATTTCCCTGTCCCCTCCCACAAAAAATCCTAGCCTTCTGTGCTTCTCCTTCATGTCCTCCAGCCTTAGGATCCTTAATTAAAAAGGCTGAATGGCTTCCTGCGCCAAGAACTTCAAAAGGCCTGCTTTACTCGACATATACCTTGTACCATGGACTCTTTACCTGGGTATTTGTACCGGAACCAAAACCCAAGAAATGATGCAGAGGCCATTTTAGGACATACAATATTCATGTAACATGTTCCCTGGCAACAACATCATTCCCAAGGCCCTGAGTTAGACCCTCAATACTTTTGAGGGATTGAAAGAAGAGGAACAAAGAAGATGACATCCTTCAAAAATATTCATTTTTTAAATAGATGCCTATTTTCACTTGTGAATGACTTTAAATATGACATGTTAAAATCCCATTTTAAAAACGAATTGAGTTTTGCATACATGTAAAACTTAGACACTATGGCCTTTGAGTTCAATATTGTAGACAAGGAATGTTTCCACAGCAATAAATCAAATGGATGGTAGAACTAAACAGAAAGCAGTGTAGAGAACCATCTTCAATGGAGTCGAAACAGAAATTGTACAAATAGCCAGCGTTGACAGAGTAACCTCATTTCAATAATCCAGTCTAAAAACAGCACCCACAAAAGCTTACTTTTCCAAGTCTCTGCCAATAAAGTTATTTCAACACTATGTGTCCTTCCCCTTAGGGAAAAGTGTGAACACACTTTGTGCTGTTGGGGGAAAAGGTGTGTGTGGGGCAGAGTCGTTAACTGTCTAAGATCTGGTACAGTTTAGGGATGAAGTGACATGGAGTTTTGGCCAATGCATCTTCTGGTTCCCTTCTGGGTAGTCAAAAATTGGGGGATTGGGAGTGGGGGCAATGGACTGTGCCCACAGGCAATTGGAGGGTCTGTCCACAAAGGGCTTTTTTCCCCCCAGGAAGGACCAGACTGCAGAGTGACCCGGGTCCCCCTTCCCATCCCTGGGCCCGGGCGCCTGTCGCTCACCTCGGTGTCACTGTTGAGGTTCCAGAGGTCCAAGCGCCCCATCCCGTCCACGCAGGCAAAGAGCGCGGGATGCACGGGGGACCACATGACATCGTACACATAGTCTGCATTGTCTTCAAAGGAGTAGAGCGGCTTGTTGTGCTGTAAAGCAGAGAGACCGTGAAGACTTAGTGGCGCTGCCGCCGCCTCGGGCTGTCTAGAGAGCCTAATTAAAAACTTTGCACATTCACCAAGTGTCATAAAACTTCCCGAGATGAAAGTCCTCGAGAAGGTGAACCGGAGCTTTAATGTGACTACAACTGTCCAGTGGCATAAATAAATCCCCGGGGGTGGGGTGTACTTTGAATGGGCCGGGGCCGGGACCCGCGGAGCGAGGCGGTTTCAGACACAGTTGTAAGCGACATTCCAGACAGGTGGACGCGACTGCCATTAGCTCGGAATTCTTGCCGGGCCAAGCTGTGCATGCAGGTCGCGGGAGCCTGAACCCAGCAGTGGGCTGAGGGGCTTGGACCTGCTGGCATGCTCCGAAACCCAGGCGGTCCCTGGCGACCCTGGCTCTGCACCGAAGGCAACGTCTGCCACCTCGTGGTCCTCCCTTGTCGCTGCAGCAACGGTGGCTTCTTCCAGTCCAACTGCAGGCCAAATTCATATTTTAACTCTTTTTGTGCGGCGAGAGAAGGAGACAAATACCTTTAAATGCAGGTTTCCGCTCTTACAGAAAAGTGGAAATCTCTCCATTCAAGACCTTAGCCTCCCTGTATGGGGTTAGTTCACCAGAACCAAGTGGAGCAATGTGGCTCATTCTAGAACCTCTGAACTTACACAGAAAATATGAAATCCTTTCTAAATCACCAAGGATTTCCAAGACCCCTAAAGTTGATGTTCTGAGGGCAAACACAGAACATTTTTCCACTGCATACAAATGCCTCCACTCCAGAGGGATATAATAAATTAAAATGGCACACTTGATTTCCAGCGAATATTGTCACATCAAAATAGCACAGAAGTCAGAGGCAAGTTTGAAAGTACACCAGAAATAAAACGTAATTGGACTTTATGAATTATTCATCCCATCTGGCTTGTCTTATTCTAATTTCTGCATAATGGCTTTACTAATCCCTGATCAATTAATGTAAAATGAAATTTAAATGATAATGAAAGCCCCGGAGATAAAAGAAATGAAATATTCTTATATCCTCTGACAGAAATCTAAACAATGGGGATTTTTGTCTTCTTCCTCCAGTCAGCTGTCTGCACTCTCTTCTCAGGCTCTGTGGAATGTCTACACAGGCCGGGACCTTAAGATCAAGAAAAGATAACATACAATGTAACAATCAAATCCTTTCTGCCTTGGATATTCAAAGAACTCATCTGTAGGGAATCCGCTCCAAGTTATCAGCGAGAACTGCCAATGTGTGCTGCTTGTGAATGCGAGCTGCCCACAGTACATGGGCTGAGATTGGAGCGGGGAGAATCAGTGCAAACTCACAGTCCTTAAACTGAAACCGAATGCACCGACGAGTTAGGGAGGAACTATAACTTCCATTATTTGCATTTCCTTGACGCGTAAAAGTAACTGGTTTGATGCAAACAAAGTTTAGATAGATTAAGGCAGTACAGATTGTAGATAAATCAGTGTGTGTGTGTGTGTGTGTGTGTATTTGTGTTTGAGTGTGTGTGAGTCTGTGTGTGATGTTATTTTAAGAGATAGATGCATCATATTTTTAACTTCAAAAGTATTTCCATTGAAACACCAAGAAGGAACAAACCAAATATTTGTTTTATAGTGATGTAATATTATTATTCTATAATTTCTATATAAACATGTTTTAAATCTCATTTCTGTCATATGACTAAAACCGAAATTATTTGTTTTTCAGCTACTGCTTATGCCTTCTTCTCATTGTTTATATTAGATAATTCATACTTTTATTAGACAATCCAAGCATCAAATTATCACCTGATAGCATGATTGTACCATTTTGCTTTATTTATCCAAAAGAAAACACGAAATAGCCGCTGCTTCTCTCTGACCATCGTGTATATTACAATCGGACTCTTTGTTTAAAAAAGAATGTCACCACAGACTCTTGATTCTATACTTAACTGGCCACTAATAGTTAGAGAATACAACATATTTCTTTTAGTCATTAACAGCTAAAGACATGTGTGGTTTACAGAGTGGATTCTTTGTATTCCTTCTCACTCAGTCAATAGTTCGTCTAAGCGCACAGAGCTGTAGATATGGGCACACATGCAATCATATGACAAACACACAACACACCTGCCATTATTGTTTTGATCAATTAAAACCCCATCCAGCTTCAAACAATCCCTCTCCAAGGAGCTGTCAACACGAGACACGCTGATCCCTTTAAAACCATCCTGCTCATTCTATGATAGTCTCCATCCTGCTCATTCTATGATAGTCTCCATCCTGCTCACTCTATGATAGTCTCCATCCTGCTCACTCTATGATAGTCTCCATCCTGCTCACTCTATGATAGTCTCCGTCCTGCTCACTCTATGATAGTCTCCATCCTGCTCACTCTATGATAGTCTCCATCCTGCTCACTCTATGATAGTCTCCATCCTGCTCACTCTATGATAGTCTCCATCCTGCTCACTCTATGATAGTCTCCATCTTGCTCACTCTATGATAGTCTCCATCCTGCTCACTCTATGATAGTCTCCGTCCTGCTCATTCTATGGTAGTCTTCCTTTTTTCCCTTTTGAAATTTTCTTTACTGATAAATTCGGTAAAGATTACACTATATCCTGGAGACACCACTTTTGAAACATCTGGAAATAACTGCTCTTCTTCTCAGTGTTTTCCTTTTCACCAGGTTGATAAGAGATGCGCTTTCTCGATTGTCTTTCTGGAGCCTCCTCCTCACCCCCTCCCCACCCCCAGGGCTGAACCTTCTATTATGAGAGTCACCATGAAAGCAACACTTGTCCATAGTAGGTGTGTGCTTGGGAAAAGGGAGAAGGTGTTACATTTCAAAGGCTCTGTTTAACCTTGATAAGATGATAGGTTGGAAAACTTACAGAACTCATTACTGTATGCTCTGGGCTTCTATCTACAGACCGCTAGACCCCATGTCCCATAGAGGCATAAAATACCAGTGCAGGCAAAAGACACTTGTACACCAGTACTATTTTGAATAGCAATTACACTTTGTCCAAAACACAATTTTTATCATTCTATTTTATTTTGTCTCCAAGTATCACATTATTAAAGATCTTCCTCAAATGCTTAATGTTTTAAAAAAATGTATGGTAAATACTAATATCATAAAATATTAACATTTTCCAAAAGGACCTTGATATTCTTCAATCTGAAGAACATTGCTTTGGAGTTTGTGCAAAAGAAACTCCAGAGCCCACAAATTTGTTATAGTATGGCTATTGATTTTAGAACACCACAGATTTTCAAACGACAGTATGGGAACAAACACTGTCAATGCTTTTGAGGAGGAATTTCACAATATCCTCTGTGTATATCAAAGCCATAGAGGTGTCATGATTTAAAACATATACTCTAGAAAAATACCTGAGGTCATTCAGTTAACTAAATATTGCTCCAAAGGATATTGCTGTGGAAAGCGTCCTGCAAAGCAGTCAAACTTCACTGGACAACGCCCCCTTCACCTGTATGTTTTCCTTTCAAATGCCATGCTTAGCATCAGCAACATGTCAAGGAAAGGAAAAGGAAAATGCCATCACTCACAACCTGGGCATGTGTGGCACACCACGGAAAGAAAGCCTGGCCCAAGGCTTCATCAGGCCTCCAGGTCTGCCACTCCGATTATGTGCGTGAAGCTACACAGCCCAGCTGGCTTTTAATTCACTGACTTTCAAACAAAGCAGAGCGGTCGGCCAGCACCGACTTATGTGAAGGGCAGGAACGAAGGTTTGCTGTGGACCGGGTTCTGTACACACATTGTCTGACTTAATCCGCATAAAATTTCTGTAAGGTAGATGGTGTTTACTGAAAAGAAAATTATAGCTTAGGGAGGTTAGTAACTCATAAAGCCACAGGGAGGGGTGGAGGTAGCTTTTGGTCTCAGGGTTTCTAGCACTAGGCACATTCTGTGTTTGCAGGCACTTTAGGGTCCTTCAATCTGGTCTTCATTCTTTACAGAGAGAATGACAAATCCATCGACCCTTATTCTTTACACTCTCCTTCAATTCAACCAATATTTACTAAGCACACACTAAATGATTTGTACAAGCAGTTAAAAAATTATTAATGACTGTTTTTCTTCCCTAAACCAGTTATTAATGATTTTGAGGGCATCACCCACACTTCCGAGGAGTCATTAGCATTTGGTGGGAGGAAAAGAAAATTCTCTAACATGCTAGGAACAGGATGGGGACTGTCCTTTAGCCAGAAGAGCAGATGGCGGTGCCTTGGAAAGTGGAATAAAATGAGCAAGCAGGCAGAGACTTGGCTCTAGTTCTCTGACTGGGAGCCTCTTGGAGGGGGCTTACAACGATGACCGCTGAAAGCAGAGTAGCAATGCTAGGGCGAGTCAGAAAGGGAAGGAAAGATGGGAAACTACAGCCCTCAGAAAAAATTTCACCTCAGACCTTTGAATGACAGTTTTGTTATGTGTTATGAGAAGGAGGCTCTCTGATCGCTGGGTTCTCCTTAGCTTTAAGATGTTAGGGCAGCTCTGCTGTGTGCCATGGTTGTACCACGCAGCAAGGAAGGGGCTGAGGTAAAGCTTACGGACGCCTCTGTCTTTCTAAAGTGCTGTTCAATAGTATGTAGTATCTCTCAGCCCATCTTTCTTGGTGTTCTTAGAATTTGGACCAGGGGTCTCCAAAAAATTTTAAAATGCTTTCTAAACTTTCTCAGTCAGTAAAATAGTATCAAAAAATTGGGAAATTTGAAACGACAGGAGCTGTAATAGTTTCTCTCTTTGATCAACTGAAAAATCAGAAATATGGAATTTGTGTTAGTCGGTGAGATATGTTTACAGAAACAAAACCTTACAATAGTCAACATTCTTCCACAAAGACTCAGAAACAATCCAGTTACTTGTGAAAACACACAGGCTTGCCCATTCACCAACGTGTTAACTCAGAAATGATGTCTATAGGGCTGGCTTCCCTTTCCTGACATTACAGAGATGGAAATGACCATTTTCTTCTGTGTTCTTTGTCTTCTTCATTTATGGGAGGAACCTCCAAGGGTCCCAACATAATTTAGTATCCCAAAGGCAAGAGGATGAAAGTGTTGGTGTTACAACATTTTCCAACAGCCTCAGACGCCATAGTGCTCATTGAGGTTGGGTTTGTGTGTAAATGCTCAACTTTCCAAGCAGACACAGAAGTGATTACCCAATCTGGGAGCATTTCATTTGCTGGAGAGGGGCATTGTTTAGGGGATAGTATGCAGATAGATAGGTGAAAGGGTAGAAAACTAATAATAGTTTTTAACTTGGAGTTTTGAATCAGAAGGAAAGCAAAAAGATACAACCTAGAAACAATATCCTGTTGGGGAGAAGGATGGTGACCAAAATGAGTAACATGAAGATACCCTCCAAAATCTGTCCTGTGGTCCCTGTGAAGCAATTAAAGCAAAGAGACATCCAGTTCTTCCAGGAACTATTGAAATCAGAGACTACATTATCACTTTAACAAAGATAAAAGACCAGACTTTAAGCTCATACAAAATGGATGCTTATATCATAAAAAAGAAAATGGTTAAACAAATGGACAGAAACTCACAAACCAAAGCACAGAAACCAACTCCTCTTGGCCTCAGAGAGGTGTTGCAAATGTGGTACCATCTCTGGAAAGCTTTGTGTGTGACTTAATTTGAGGTCCTTCTAATGCACACAGTATGTCTTATTTATCTTAACTTCTGTGGCCTGTTACTGAAGCAATCTGTATGTCAGCTGCCTGATGAGCTTGTCTTTCTGTCCACGAGTTGAAGCTTAGACGTTAAAACTTTGGGGAATCATTCTCAACGGAACATGTTCAGCAGGCCAGTTGGTTGTTTTCATGCTTTAAGCAAAACTATTTGAGGACTTCAACATTAACTAATTGACTTAAAACAATATGAAAGACAATTATGGGCATCCAGGAATCTGACGTTTGTCTCTGTCTGAATGTAGCAGCCTGCTACCTGAGATCTGAGGCCACATGAAAGGCGTTCTTTATTGCTCTGCCTTCCTCTACAGCTGATTTGCATGGAGGAATCCTCTTAATCCAGGAGGCGCCACCAATAAAGAGCCCAATTATCCATAAAAAAGAATGTATACATATTCACAGGTTTTGACTAGTATGTGTGTGCTCAAAGCCACGGGGGAAAGCTACAAGCTTTGCCTAATTCTTAAACGGAGTGTTTCCCACACTGTCATTTTTATGAATGTTAGCTGGACCTTCTTTAAAACTGGCTTTCTAGTGTCACACGTTTTATGGACACATTGTGAAAACGCTAAGCCTGGGGAGCAGCTCTTAGGACTTGCAGAGAGGAGGATCGTGTCTCTAACAGTGGGGTCAGTTGAGTTGCTTCATTTCTTCAACAGGTTTTCTCTCAAGCCACGCTCTTTCTTTTGGAAGAGCGGAGTAACAGAGAGGGGCAAGCAGGTTCAAAAGAGTCCCCTGAATTGGTTGCATGCTTCCCAGCTCCGTTCATGTTCATGTCTGGGGCTGAGGGGCTTCATATTCAGCATCATATTAGTTAGGCAAAAAACGTCTGTGTATCCATGAGGGTCAGGATGATTAAAGAGCCCCAGAAAGATGGACAGAAGATGTGAATACCAGTGTGAAGGATTGGAGGTACAAAGAGGGAGAATGGACTAGGCCTAGAAGAAGCAAGACATGTGGTTGTGTCTGTACCATGAAGTCATGAAGAGTTAGAAGAATAGCTGGGCGGTGGTGGCACACGCCTCTAATCCCAGCACTCAGGAGGCAGAGGCAGGAGGATTTCTGAGTTCGAGGCCAGCCTGGTCTACAAAGTGAGTTTCAGGACACCAGGGCTATACAGAGAAACCCTGTCTCGCAAAGAACCCCCCCCCCAAAAAAATTAGAAGAATAAAACAAGTCAGTCAGTGTCTGCTTATTTATTATGACTTTGATGTCAGGTTGTGCAATTGTATCTCATTAGCTAGTAGGCGACACAGCAAATATTTCCATCAAAATGGTTTTAAGTGGTGATCTCCCCTGTCAATCAATCTTATCACCATCTGAATGGGAATGCTCTTTTGCTGCTGATCTTGTTTGAGGCAGGGTGTCCAGTAGCTCTGGTTCACTGGACTGACTATGTAAGCTAAGGATCACCTTGAACTCCTGAACTATGCAACGTTGGAGAAAAAACAGAGCTTTGTGCATGGCAGGTAGTTATCTGCTAGCATCAATCCTTCACTAAATATAAAATCTATTCTTTCATAGTTTTATACACACACAAACGTACAACACACATATGCATACATGCATATATTCACACATACACCAAATACTAAAATTATATTTCCCCAATTAATCTTTTTTACTCCCCTTACACTCCCGCTGAACTGTTCCTCTTCTCACGAGTCCCCTAGTCCTTGGATGTATTTTAAACTTTTTGGTAACCCAGTGTTTAATTAGGGCTGCTTCCGTGAACTTGGGTGAGGTGTTAGTCACTTGAGCAAGGACAACTTAGGAGTTGCTACCTCACTCCCATTCCTAGCCTCTCCAGAAACCATGAAGGTGTAATAGACCCTTAGGGAGGGGAGGGGTCTCATGAGTCTTTCTCCTGTTGGTGATGCATTTCTGCGAGGCCCAGTCTTGTGCAGCTAAGGACAGCTAATGTGAGTTCACAAACAACAGAAGGCAGCACTGAAGTGAATGTTGTACATGCACACATTTAAAAAAATTTAAATTACAAATCTCAAACAGTAGATTCTATTAGAGTCCCCCATCATATTTATTTCACAAATGGGCAGGTCGGTATTTGCCAATTACCAGAGCTAATGTGATATTGGCGAACTCGCTACACTTAAATATAACTGTTAGGGATGTGTGTGTGTGTGTGTGTGTGTGTGTGTGTGTTGCGTGCACATTCAGAACCCGAATGAGGTTTGAGAGTTCATCTTGCTTATATATCTTATGACAAATGTACTGTGCCTCTTATATAATATGTGATACTAATATAGCTGACACATTTCTCTTAATTTTGCTGAGAACCAGAACAGAGAATTCTACAAAGCAAAAGTTCAAAACATTCTGCTTGAGTTAGCTATATCTTTGCAGCAGATTTCTTGTCTATTCCATTCTGGTTAGGAAAGCTGGAATGACTTTCTATTGAAGAAACAAACAGGAACTAAATGTGAGGTGAGGTGAGGTGATTCAGGATATTAGAAATAGCCATGTGATTACTTGGACTGCTTTCTGTTCTACGCAATTTGCAAAGTTAACAGGTCACAGGAAGCCCATCAGGATGAGCCTGTATGGGTTTGATGCGCCAGCAACGCCTTGGGGGTGAAATGTGAGGTCAGATTTGTGTTATGATATTAGATACACAATGATAATTAATGCAGACGCCTGGTGGCAGGGAGCCTTTAATTTCATAAGTAAGTCGTTGGCGTGCACCTCTCCCAAACCCAACAATATTATTTAGAAGGCTCTGCTTGAAAAGGTAACCTATGTAATATATCATTAAAATTCAGAGGCTAACATTTCCCTCCCCTGCTGGTTGAAAGAGCAAAACAAAGGATGTACCAAGCCCATACCTTCTTGTACAATAAGAAAGTCCAGTGAGCTGGGTGAATTTTAAGTCCCCAAAGTGTTTGTAGTTCTATGAATTGGTCACACATGTCTGCATACATATTCAGCAGCTCAAAGGCATGTGCTCACGGCTGAGTGTTGAGGAGGGCTATGGAAGTCAAGGACAGGAAGTATGCATACAGGGGAAGCTGGGAGGCGGCTTTCCGATTCCTTCTGTGGTTTCTTTCATGGTTAAAGCATTCTGCGTGGGTGAGCTTTTTAAAAAGGATGCAACAGATACGGGCAGCAGGACAGAATTGGTGACAACACAGGCAGATATATCAAATCCAATTTTAATATTTACTCTCTGATGCTGAGAAGGGAGAGGAGAGAGGATAAAAATGGACATAAAGGAAAAAAAAATCAAATAAATCAGACACTGCCTGATAGTGTGTTTATCAGAAAGGCACCAACAGACCTTTGGAGATGTGGACACATTCTGTTTTCTGTTCTCCAGTAAACCTTCCCAGTTTTGTTCATCTTCTCGCTTGGAGAAGTTGTAAGTTTAGTTTAGCTTGTACAGTGTGTGCTTTCCTTTTGACATTTTGGATATTTAAGAGCACAGCAGCAGAAACACATACACGAAGAGCCCCTTTGTTAAAGTGACATCATTCTAGAAAGCATTTATCCCAGCTGCAGATGCTCTAACTTTCTTTTACTGAACACACATTTCAGATCGGATGGCCACGATCTTCCTGCCTTAGGCATCAACAGGAATTGGGATTTCACTCCGCTCTCAAGCACTAACAGTACAGGTAGGAGAATAGGCCATCTGAAATGAATACTAGGAAAATCTGTTTTCACACCATATTCCAAGAAGATCTTCCCTATCAAACACCCAAAACACCCTGCCTCCTGTCTTGTTTATGCGAAAGACAGAGAACAGGTATGTAGCCAGGTGCTCATTCTGTGCTACAGTTGATAGATGCCAGAGGAATTCTAAGATGAGCTTTAAGGTTGACATCTGATGTGCTCCAGGAAGGTATTGCCTAGGACAGCCGAGGAGACCTGCTTTGAAAGATGTAGAGACCCTGATAGACAGGAAGGAAGAGAGTCATGTTGAAGAGAAAAAAAGCATGCTAGTCACATAGTCACATACCAGCTAGTAGTTAAGATAAGAGCTGGGAAATCTCCAGGAGGCCTGAGCATTTGTCCACATAGGTAAAATAATAATAATTTTGATCGTGGACATGTTGGCTGTTTCTGACTCTATTCCCTGCCATTGGATCTCCTTCCCCTACCTGGACTACCTGGGTGGGCTTTAGTGGGAGAGAAGGTGCTTAGTACTGCTCGGACTATATGTCCCAGGGCTGGTGGTATCTACTGGACTATATGTCCCAGGGCTGGCGGTATCTACTGGACTATATGTCCCAGGGCTGGCGGTATCTACTGGACTATATGTCCCAGGGCTGGCGGTATCTACTGGACTATATGTCCCAGGGCTGGCGGTATCTACTGGACTATATGTCCCAGGGCTGGTGGTATCTTCTGGACTATATGTCCCAGGGCTGGCGGTATCTACTGGACTATATGTCCCAGGGCTGGTGGTATCTACTGGACTATATGTCCCAGGGCTGGTGGTATCTACAGGGGGCTTCCCCTTCTCTGAGGAAAAAGGGGGAGGTAGTGTGGGAGGTATAGATAATAGAGTAACTGAGAGAAGAGGAGGGAGTGGGTCTGTGATTGGAATGTAATGTGAATAAAACATAAATTCTGGGAAAAAGGGAAAAAAAAGTTCCTGATGCAATACCTGCTCATTTATTAAGTATGCACTGAGAAACATGCCATGTACTAAACACATCTGACGATGTCTAATATTCATGTGCAACTTTACATCTGCTTTGTGTATGGATGGCTGAATGGTGGGCGCCTCTAGCTGAATGCAAGACAGAAGGAATTGAGCCAGAAATGAAAAGATGTGATTGGCATTTTTAAGCCTGATGCATTTGGGTTTGGAAGTGACTCTCCTGTTAAGCTGACATAGAAATACAGACATGGAGCTGCTAAGACAGAACTGGGTACTTTGTATAAGAAGGGTCAAGGGTCAGGAAAAAAATGTCATGAAGAGGAAAAGGCTATGCCAAGGGCAAGCAGTAGAATGGAATCCAGGATGGAGAGAGCAGAAAGAATGAGCGTTAGACAGAGTGTTAGGCAATGGCTGATGACGGGAATTCCTTGCATTTATCGGCTCAGGCCTCACTGATGGTGATGAAGACAGACGCGTGAAATAAGCAGCAATGTTGGTTAAGGAAGGGCTGGAAGAAGCTGTGCTCGGTGCCGACCCGTGCTGTGTTCTGTAAGCTGTGCACCTGACAGGCAGGCGAGCAATGTCTGGAATACGTAAATGACTCAAAAGTTAAAGCCCCAAACACAGCCACCTAGGCAATAAATGGGCAAGGGAGTGGAGTGAAGAGCTCTCAAAAGAAGAGCAACCGTGTAATCCATACATGAAAAAGCGTCCACCACTCATATCTGTCCGGAAAGGGCACACCAAAACTACACCAAGATCCACTCTTATCCCACTGAGAATGGGAAGGGAAGGGAAAATGGCAACAGGTGGCTGCGAGGGTATGGGACAAAACAGCTCTCACACATTGTTGCTGGGACCACAAACCAGATCGGCCACTCTGGAAAGCAACGTGGGGACTCTAGCCAAGAGTGGCCAGTCTTTGTACCCTAGGAGAAAAAGAAATTAAACATCCAATATGTTCTCGCTCATTAAAAACAGATAAAAACCTAGCTTTAGATAAGTTTAAAAAACACACCAGTATATAGCCATAAATTTTTTGTATGTAACTCTTGCATTTCAAATGATTTGTATGTACGTGTGAAGGACAGAGATGATACAGCTCTCCTGGGGTAGTCTCATGTGTCTGTCTGGGAAGAGCCACGCCAGGAAACTGAATGGTACAGAGCCTAGATTCAAACAAGCACTGTGCACCAGCGACACATGGGCAGATCATGAGTCAAGGTGGGACCCCTGCGAAGACGGTCTTTCCATTCACTATCAGCAGAGCCAACTCTCAGAGCAGCCTCATCTCACCGACTGTACTTCCCTTCAGGGTCCTGCTGGCCCTGGGTGTTAGTATTGGAGAAACTGCAGTGCTCAGGCAGTAGGAGCCAGGGTGGTGAAGAGAGGTCCTGTGTAGCCTGTGATGCTGACCAGGTTTGGTTTTGGTTGGTACACAAGGGTAAACCAGGATACTGAAGTACCCTCAGTTCTCATTATGGGAAGAATTTCAATGGTCCCAAAATTAAACTCCTGTCCTGAAGTCTTTATTCTTAGTACCTTAGAATGTGGTTGCTGTATTTGGAGATAAAGCTTTCTAGCAGGTAATTATGTTTAAATTTGCTTTGGGGAGTGTAACCCAGTCTGAACAGTGTCTTTACGAGGAGAGATTAGGACCCAGCCACATCCAGGGGAAGAGTGCCTGGAGACACAGAGCTAAGACAGGTTAGGGAGAGGCTCTCTGGCAAGAAGCTGGCCCTCGTGGCACTTTGGCATCTGATTTGTGAGGAGACACATTCCTACTGGTGAGGCCTCTCTGCCTGTGATACTTTACTCAGGCAGGCCTACTCGATTCAGAACTTAAAGGGAAGCAAGCAGTACAGCCTTCCGTCTTCCTCTCATCCACCGGTGCCCTCTGGGGTTTATCTACTGACATTTCTGCTTCCATAGAAGGGTCTCTAACAATACGAGACACACCCTGTTTCTAAGCAGCTACCTCTGTCTTCTTTGAGCACGTCCCTTTGGGACCAGTGATAGTTGTTCTTCTGTTAGCTCTACTGCACCTTCTGGTGAAGGGAACAAAATGCCTGTAATGAATATAAAATATGTGCTTCATTTCTGGAGACAGCAAAACCTTTAGAAAAACCTCAACTTGGCTTATATCATGCCTGTCACTCTGAAACAGTCTGTGACAAACACTTATGACAGGGAAAAGAGCATTCCATGGGAAGTGACATTGTCTCTGCACACACTATCCCAGGGATCTGCCCAAACTTAACTAGGAAATAGCAGCCCTGTTGTAGTAAGTCAGTCTCTTGCCTGAAGCAAGAGTTATTTTCGACTGACTTTTAATATCTGTCTATGTGTACTGAATGCATGTATGTGCATGTACCTACATGCAAGCATATTTGTCTGTGCCTGAAGATGTGGAGGCCAATCATAGATGGCTTCCTCCACTGTTTTTCACTTTATTTATTTATTTATTTATTTATTTATTTATTTATTTATTTATTCTTTTGACACAGGGCTATCACTGAGCCTGGAAATTCACTGATTGGCTAGGCTGGTTGCCTAGCAAGTCCCTGGGATCTTGCTGTTCCTGTCTCAGAGATAAGTGTTGCCAATCCTGGTTTTGTACAGGGGCACTGGGGATTTGAACTCACTTCCTCCTCACACACAGGGAGCACTTTGCACACTGAGCTACTTCCTTGTCCTTAGGCACTATTCTCTGCACTTGAGTTCAGAGGTTATTTTGGTCTGATTTTCCACATCCTGTATCCTCTGCCTCAGCTTCCAGAGGTCCAGGAGGTGATATGGGATGTGGTGAAAGAACAGGCAGGGTAGGCAAACAGGGTTGGTTCAGCTGGCACGGATTCTAAAGCTGACACCCTCTCATGCAGGGCCTGGGGTGCATTTTTAGACTCAAGAGCAGCCCCCTGCCAAGCGCTCCCGAGCAGCTGCCTTGAAGGCTAATTACTGCTGAATACATTCCCGAAGTTGGAAAATTTTCAAAGAATTTTTTAATACATTTCTGCAGTTCTCTTAACAATAGGGCCTATCAAACACAAGGAGAAGGCTCTGTTTAAAGCACAGACAGGAGATAAGAAGAATGTGTTTGATTGCCAAAGTGACTAATTTATTTTTGCACAGTATTAATGATGCTACAATAACCAATATCTATAGCCCAGTTTTGACAGTTTATCGTAACGGTTCCTATTGTTTAAAAAAGAAGAGAAAGAAGGAGGAAAAAAAGGAAAAACGAAAGCAGGAAAGAAAGAGAATGTTTTATTTTGCTACATTTCAATTTGTTAACAAGACTCCACATAAGCAAAACCAGAGGTCATTAGCAAACAACCAAAACATGCCTGTCTCCAGGAGACTACAACCCCCTCCATCATTTAAAATATAGTTCTGTCGAAAACCCGGCTCATGACAAATCCTGAACATGAAAAATTCAACGCAGACTCGAGACCACCTGACTTTGCTTTGGGCTTGTACTCTTTAAAATTACCTAGAAAACACCATAATCTTCTCTCCGTGCGGCTGGCTGTGGGCCAGCGCCCTGGCTCCAGAGGCAAAGGGCAAAGCTGAAAATCGCGTCTCCGCAGACGGCCCCACCCTCTCTCCCAAGTCCACTTGGCCTCCTGACAGAAAGTGAGGTCTGACGCACATTCATCTTGGGCCTGGGAGGTTTTTGGCCTAAACTCAAGACTCTGGTAGGACAAATAAACAAACAAACAAACAAACCAAAAAGCCCCGAAATCCCAAACGTTGTCACCCTTCCTGAAGAAGGCTAAAGGTTTAAATGAGTGGCCCGCATATGGTGAGTGGCTCACATCTGCAGTTTAACAGCAAGCCGATGGAACCAGAGAATAGCAGAACTTCAGTGTGAGCTTTGAAAATGGGGGTGGAGAGGATTGAATGAGTTTCATCGATGAGTCCATTGCCATGGAGACCAGGCGTGTTGAGAGTTACCTACTGAAGACAGAGGATGGAGGGCAAGGACTGGTGGTGGTGGTGGTGGGGCATGCTTGCTTGGCACCTGTGTCTTGTGTAAGCCTCCTTGAGCCCTTCATTCTCCCGCTCAGCTTGCTGGCTCCCAGGGCTGCAGGTCTTAAGGACTCCCCAAGCCTGGCACCCACCCACTCACTCGGCACTCCCACACGCTCCCTCAGCACTCACGCTGAGGCTGGGAGAGAGCCAGGAAACACTGTCAAGTAAATTTTACCTCCCGCTGAGCTAGTGACAGGCTCACTACAAATCGCTACATTGAGAAAGTGTCAGGCCACAGATCTCGTGGCCACTGCAGCTGCAAGACAGGCCGGGGGTTCAAATGTGGCCATCGATCTCCCTGGGGGACTGGCTGAGCATTTTGCGGGATTCCTCTTCGCCTGTAATCTCTATTGTGAGCTACAGCAAGCAGGGCTTGCTCACAACCTCCTCCAAGCTTGTTTTCATATGTATGTTTGTTTACATATTAGTATATGTGTGTGTGTGTGTATGTGTGTATGCATCTATGCATGCATGCATGTATGTATATATGTGTGTATGCATCTATGCATGCATGCATGTATGCATGCATGTATGTATGTATGCATGTGTGTGCTGCCGGTGTGGAGGTCAGAATTACTCACAGGAGTGGCCTTGTTTTCTTCTATCATGTGGGTTCCAAGAAGTGAACTTTTAGCCTCTCTGTGTTTGTCCTTGGTGACTTTCGCTGTTCAGCCTGGCCAGAGGACTGATTGCCATCGGGTGTTCTAAGCTTCAGTAGCATATGGTATACCTTCCCAGAGCGTGCGGATCTAGGAGGAAACTACTTTATGTGGGTAGTGTTAACTGGAGACAGTGTTAAAATGAACTAGCATTCTATCTTACATTGTATCAATTCTGTGTCAGAAACACATGTAAAATGAGATCACATATGGATTGCTTGACAAAAAATATTGTGACCCAGGCTTGTAGAATCCTAACCCTGAATGTCCCCTAGAGCAGTAATACTGTATTGTCACCGCAGTTTTTATGACAACTTTAACAACTATAGCTATGGTGAATAGCAAGAATGGATAATTTGCTTCTTTCTGTTTCAACTTCCCATTAGAATTAGTGCTGCACACTCTACGCGGCTGCATGCCTTTGCTATGTGGTGCTTTGGCAATACAAACTTTTAGTAAGTAGCTGTGTGATGAATGTGTAGGTCCGTTGTTCTGGTGCAGGTGTGTTTTAGCTTCATTATAATAAAAATGGGGGATTATGGAAAACATGCAGGAACTTTTGGTCCTTAAAGAATTGCCAGGTTCATGTGGTGGCAAACGCCGCCTCTAACCCCAACTCTCAGGAGGTAGGCAGATCTTTGGGATTTAGAGGTCAGGCTGGTCTATGTGGTGATTTCCAGGCTGGCCCACGTTACATAAAGACATTGTGTTTAAGTGGAAAAAAGAATTTCCATTCATTATTTAAGGTTACAAAAAATGTATGCTATCAAACCGGTTGATGTTAGGAATTGGGGCTCATTTCTATGTCTGTTATAGGACTTGGTAGCACACTAAGAACACATTGAATTCTCCTTGAGTGCTGATCTCATGAGTGAATAAACAACCGAATCGATTTCTCTTTTGAGCAGGTAGGGAAAGAAATACCTGTGTTTATTTTGCAGTAGAATCTTAGTTCTGTCTTCATTGTATTTTTTTTTCAAGTTTTGTGATGCTGATGCTAATATTGTAGATAAATTAGTCCCTAAGTGTTAGGAGCATAAGTGAAATCCATGGGTGTGGATACTAGCAGGAAGAGAAAAGGAGTGGAGCAGAGGGGGAAAGTGGTGGGAGCCAACCTAGGTAGAGATGGAATGTGAAGGCTAGACCTGAGGGTAAGAGAGAACAGAGATCCTGGAAACATAATGATCCCCCTCTTCTAGCCTCTATAATCATTTCAGGAGCACATTCCTCACCCTGCCCCCCATTTTTATTCTCCACACTTGAGGCAAGAGTCTAGCCACTAGTCTCAGGAACTCTAATAACGATTCCAATTTGCACTTTAGTAATAATGTCAAATAAACTTTACAGATACTCCAATGTCGAGGTGATCCGAACAACACAATTAAGGAACTTGAACTGGATCTAGACAGAAAATAAAAAGAGGTTTGCAGGTTTCACTGGGGAGCTGGCTATGTTTCATTCTTTGGGGTGCCTGAGCATAAGTTGAAATAAATTCACAAGAAACATAAAACCTCCCAAACCTACTGAAAGTTGTAGGGAATACAGGTCAGATATAAGAGAGAGCCGCTGCCTGCAAGAAGCTCACAGCTTACTGGGAAAGACAGCAGGGGTTCTTAGTTAAATAAAAATCACTGGCACTCTATTAAGGTGCTGAAATAATAGGTGGACACTTTGAAAATCAGCTTACATTTTAGTACACTGATTTTAAATGCAATCATAATGAATGTGAGGTAGAAATATAGGGCTAAAACTATGGGATACGTGACCCTTTTCCACTTTTCCACAGAGCTCAGTTTTCTTTTCTGACAAATAATTGAGGATTCGAACTGGAGAACTTCAGAAAACTCTCGGTCTGAGTCTTAGATCTTAGCCACCTCTCTCTCTCTCTCTCTCTCTCTCTCTCTCTGTCTCTCTCTCTCTCCCTCTCTCTCTCTCTCTCTCTCTCCCTCTCTCCCTCTCTCTCTCTGTCTGTCTCTCTCTGTCTGTCTCTCTCTGTCTGTCTCTCTCTGTCTGTCTCTCTGCCTCTCTCTCTCTCTGTCTGTCTCTCTGTCTCTCTCTGTCTCTGTCTCTGTCTCTCTCTCTCTGTCTCTGTCTCTCTCTCTCCCTCTCTCCCCCTCTCCCCCCCTCTCTCTCTGTCTCTCTCTCTCTGTCTGTCTCTGTCTCTCTCTCTCTGTCTGTCTCTCTCTGTCTCTCTCTCTGTCTCTCTCTGTCTCTCTGTCTCTCTGTCTCTCTCTGTCTCTGTCTCTGTCTCTCTCTCTCTCTCTCTGTGTAACGAATTGGTATAAGGTAAGGTGTACTCTCAAATAATGATATAGGAGCATGAGTGAGACCCTCTTCAGAGAAACTTGATTTTGTCACAAACTCAATAAAGACAATGCTATGTTACCAATGAAATGGACTTTGGAAGTCTGGGGTTAGGAGGAGCATTCTTAGAAAGAAACGTGGATATTCTAATCTATTAAAGATCTAGATTAACACAAAACACCATGAAGAAAAGAAGAGTACACATAGGTATGCATTCAAGTTCATGTTGATGGTCCACAGACTTCCATGTTAAGAAAATGGGACTATTTGCGAATTCATCTGGAATAACAAAAAATCCAGGATAGTGAAGACTATTCTCAGCAACAAAAGAACCTCTGGTGGAATCACCATGCCTGACCTCCAGCTGTACTACAGAGCAATTGTGATAAAAACTGCATGGTATTGGTACAGTGACAGGCAGGTAGATCAATGGAATAGAATTGAAGACCCAGAAATGAACCCACACACCTATGGTCACTTGATCCTTGACAAAGGAGCTAAAACTAAAACCATCCAGTGGAAAAAAAGACAGCATTTTCAACAAATGGTGCTGGATCAACTGGTGGTTAGCATATAGAAGAATGCAAATCAGTCCATTTTTATCTCACACCAGTCAGAATGGCTAAGATCAAAAATTCAGGTGGCAGCAGATGCTGGTGAGGATGTGAAGAAAGAGGAACACTCCTCCATTGTTGGTGGGATTGCAAGCTTGTACAACCACTCTGGAAATCAGTCTGGTAGTTACTCAGAAAATTGGACATAGTACTACCTGAGGACCCAGAAGTACCCTTCCTGGGCATATATACCCAGAAGATGGTAATAAGGTAATAAGGACACGTGCTCCACTATGTTCATAGCAGCCTTATTTATAATAGCCAGAAGCTGGAAAGAACCCAGATGTTCCTCAACAGAGGAATGGACACAGAGAATGTGGTACATTTACACAGTGGAGTACTACTCAGCTATTAAAACAATGAATTCATGAAATTTGAGCAAATTGATGGGACTAGAAAATATCATCCTGAGTGAGGTAACCCAATCACAAAAGAACACACATGATATGCACTCACTGATAAGTGGATATGAGCCCAGAAGCTCAGAATACCCAAGTTACAATTCACAAACCACATGAAACTCAAGAAGTAGGAAGATCAAAGTGTGGATACTTTGGTCTTTCTTAGAAGGGAGAGCAAAATACCCATGGAAGGAGTTACAGAGACAAAGTGTGGAGCAGAGGCTGAAGGTATGACCGTCCAGAGACTGCCCCACCTGGGGAATCAATCCCGTATACATTCACCAAATCTAGACACTATTCTAGATGCCAACAAGTGCTTGTTGACTGAAGCCTGATATAGCTGAGTCCTGAGAGACTCTACCAGTGCCTGACAAATACAGAGGTAGATGCTCTCAGCCAGTCATTGGACTGAACACAGGGTCCCCAATGGAAGAGCTAGAGAAAAGACCCAAGGAGCTAAGGGGCTTGCAGTCACAGAGAAGGGACAACAATATGAACTAACCAGTACCCCCAGAGTTTCCAGGGAACAAACCACCAACCAAAGAGTACACATGGTGGGACTCATGGCTCCAGCTTCATATGTAGCAGAGGATGGCCTAGTTGTCATCAATGGGAGGAGAGGCCCTTGGTCCTGTGAAGGCTCTATGCCCCAGTGTAGGGGAATGCCAGGGTTAGGAAGCAGGAGTAGGTGGGTTGGTGAGCAGGGGGGGTGGGAGGGGATAGGGAGGTTTTGGAGAGGAAACCAGGAAAGGCCATAACATTTGAAATGTAAATAAAGAAAACACCTGAAAAAAAAAAAAGAAAAGAAAATGGGTTTAAGAGTAAATCTTCATCAGAAGCCAGTCATTTGCTGACCATTGATAAAGCAGGATAAGGAGAGGGAGGTTGGGGATCAAACAAATCAAGCACCAATCAAGTTCGCAGGTGAGTGGAAGTCGTGTCTCAGGTGTAGCTCTCAAGAATCATGACTTCTGTGGCCTGCTGTGCAGCCTGGCCTGGCAAAGAGGTAGCAGGCGCCAAGCTTCCAGTCATTCTGGAAGGAATCATCCCTTCCGAACAAGAAAGGAGCCGGTGACTGAACACAGATGCTTGCCTGCCTTGGACTTGGGCTGAGTTCGAGCCCATGAACCGGGGACAGGAGAGAAAGTTATTTACATCTGCTGCCAATTGCACAACATTCCTTTCCAGAAATTTCCACAGACACCGGTGAGCTTCCAGTGGTAAACACAGAGGTTTGGTTGCCGTGAATTTATGGGAAGGCTGGTTGCTCCACTTCGGAGTTTTTATTGATTAATTATATTTATTTTTCCACTACAAAATTCCATTTATTTACAAAGCTCTATAAGAATAAGATAATTTTTCAATATGCATTGTGTGGAGTTGATACAGGCATATTTTCTTCTAATGAGCAAATCATACTTTTTATATTTTCTTTTTCTTTTTTTTTAGTATAGAATAGAGTTTATTCAGGGCATGGGGAGGGGAGCTAAGAGGATAGTAAATGCAGAGAAAGGCAGAGAGAGAAAGAAGAGAAGTAGAGGCCGGATATGGCCACGTGGAGAGAGGGGGGAAGGGCATGGGGAGAGAGGGGAAACAAGGGGGTGGGGAATAGGCAAGGGAGAGAAGCAGGAGTAAGAGAGCTATATTTTCTATTACGTGCAATATAGGCAAACTAAATGAATTGAATAAAGGATGAAGTCAAAGCAATATTGTGTTTTGAAAAAAGAATAATCACTAAAAAAATCACTAATAAGCACTGAATAATCATAAAGGTTAAATATATAGCTGATAGATATATATATCATGTGTGTGTGTGTGTTTAAGTTCCCTAAGAAATATTAGGATTTGTGTAGATTATGAGCTATGTCAATTTCTGGAACCAAGAAGGGCGAGGAAATGAATCTTCACACTGATCTAAAGCTGAAAAGAATGTTGATAAAAATGTTCAATTACAGATACAGTATTAAAGCAAATGATCAGAAAGCCACCAGAGAGTTCAGATGACAGAGAGTTCATCAGAGACAAACTGCAGGGAACCATAAGATGAGGTCACACATAGAGACCCATAGAAAAGCAAGCAATCAACACACTGTTGTGGAGCCTAGTCCCAGTTAACACATCTACAAAACACTCCCAGACCTAAGGAATGTTACAGTAGACTGAATGCATAGATTCAGGAGGCAGAGATCAGGGAGTTTGCTGTGAGATTGTGTCTCTTAGTAACATCAGACGCTACACCCATGGAGTCTCATCAACATGACCAAGCCCAAAGGTGAGCTGAACAGGGACACCAATGGATGTGCCAAATTGAATGGGGAAAAGCTCAGTAGGGCTCAACCCTAAGCCAGGAACTGGAGGAGACTTTGTAAGGCTGGCAGCAGGAGAGGTGGTCCTCCAAAGAGAAGAACACACTAATGGGTTGTTCAGGGCCTAACAGTAAGCCTTGAAAACATACATGCAATTGACCATTACATAGATTCAACAGGTTTTATTTATGAATGCAATAACAATTGATGAAAAAAGAGGCCATGAATTTGAAGGAGGGTAGGGGAGGGGTACATGGGAGAGTTAGAGGGAGGACAGGAAAAACAGGTGAGGTCACATAGGACTGTATTTATAAAATCGAGTGACCCCACAGGCACAGTGCTCATAATCCGTTTCATCAAGAACTTTCGAGTTCATCAAGAACGTTCGAGAGGAGGTCTATAGAAGGGTTCAGAAGGGAAGACCTATGCATGGATTCAGTACCTACCATCAAACTCCATGGAACTATGAGCGTGTGCACAGTTAACACACGTTAAAGCACGAAGGTGAATGGAATGCATTGTGGAGTGAGTGGAGAGCGTAGATAAGGCTGGTATGAGTTATTAGCCTATCATTGTGCTCAGAGGACTGAGGGAGGTGACATGTGCTGAGTACCCACTGTCACACTGCATGACACTCTACCATAAGCTGTCAGTCACCCTTGCTGTCTTCAGGAGAAAGTGCACACTCTATCACGTGACACCACATCTTCCTTTTGGTTCACAGTTTTGAGACTTCCAGTTCATAATGGGGTGGCCCTATTGTTTACTAGAGGGGCCCCTTCATGGATGGATTTATACAGGAATAAACTCAATTGCACTATGATCTAGGAAAGATAAAAGTTAAAGGAATGACTAGAGTCCCATAATTCCTCTTAGGGACATACTTCAGATGGCTAAGGGTCTCTATCCTGCCTTCACCTCCCAATGATACCATTTTGGGGACATGTTTGATACATGGGTTTCAGAGGACATTTAAGATCAAACTGTAACACCCACTAAATCACTTAAACATACAAACCACACTAAGAGCAATCCTGTATTTAATAGCAATGATGATAATAACTGCCGTTACACCTTTCAGTGTGTGTTTGGCCATAGTTTAAAAGTTTCACCTACACTAGACTGTTTAACCTTCATGCACTGATGAAATAGAGATGGGTGAATAGCTACACCACCAAGAGGTTAAATGATCACTATAGACTCACCACTGGTGAGTCTAACAGCCTGGGCTTCTGCACATCCACACACTCTCCTCCTGCTTGAGCTCCCTTCCTGTTCCTCTTTACCTCCTTCCAACTTCAGCTTGAATGACACAGGCTTTGAGATGCCCATGTAGGGCCCCCCTTTCCATGTTTTCTTCCTGTGAGTTGAAAACATCCCTTATAAACTGCAGTTTGGACAGGTTCAAGGCCCCTACTCCTCTCGAGGCATGATAGTACACAAGAGTGAGACTTTAATCATGACCTTTAGAAAGAGCACTCCTGTTATAGCTCACAGGGCTACAACATCCCAGCGAGCGATTGTTCAGGAGCAAGCATCTTGGGCCCAGAGACACTCTTCCCTTTACTGGATGGGTGTTCTAGAGAGAGAACACTCTGGGGACTCAGAGCTCTAGTGTGCTTTCAATGGGGAACTGCAGCTCTACTCATTGGCCTGGTAAAGGGTGTCATGAGGATTTCCACTCTATTCCTGGGTGGTTGCCCAGGGGATTTTTCACCTCCATATTATTATGGTCTCTTAAATATTTCCTAATTAGATTCTTAATGCCTAATGCCAGTGCTATAATACATGTAAATTATGGTTATGAATTTCATCGCCTAATACCACCATTAATAAAACCTTTTTAATAGTATATCTTTAACACACACCTTACATAGAATCTTGGGTTTATTTGTACACATGCTAACCAGATGATTTAATAAGTGTATACCAGGCTGGTGGTCCTGTGCCAGGCACTAGGAATAGAGAAAGTTGAAGAGGTACGTATTTCTCCTCAAGGACCCCAGAGTCTCACAGAAGATATACAATCACTGTAGTTTAGTGGACAAAAGTATTTTTAATCTTTGTATTACATATATTTACCAATTGTAAAAAGTGTTACAATACAGAAGATGAAGGCAAAGAATGAATTTATGAAATTCCTAGGCAAATGGATGGACCTGGAGGGCATCATCCTGAGTGAAGTAACCCAATCACAAAAGAACTCACATGATATGTACTCACTGATAAATGGATATTAGCCCAGAAACTTAGAATACCCAAGATATAAGATACAATTTGCAAAACACATGAAACTCAAGAAGAACGAAGACCAAAGTGTGGACACTTTGTCCCTTCTGAGAATTGGGAACAAAACACCTATGGAAGGAGTTACAGAGACAAAGTTTGGAGCTGTGAAGAAAGGATGGACCATCTAGAGACTGCCATACCCGGGGATCCATCCCATAATCAGTCTCCAAACGCTGACACCATTGCATACACTAGCAAGCGTTTGCTGAAAGGACCCAGATATAGCTGTCTCTTGTGAGACTATGCCGGGGCCTAGCAAACACAGAAGTGGATGCTCACAGTCAGCTATTGAATGGATCACAGGGCCCCCAATGGAGGAGCCAGAGAAAGTAACCAAGGAGCTAAAGGGATCTGCAACCCTATAGGAGGAACAACAATATGAACTAACCAGTACCCCGGAGCTCTTGACTCTAGCTGCATATGTAGCAGAAGATGGCCTAATCGGCCATCAATGGAAAGAGAGGCCCATTGGGCTTGCAAACTTTATATGCCTCAGTACAGGGGAACGCCAGGGCCAAGAAGTGGGAGTGGGAGGGTAGGGGAGTTGGGAGGGAGGGTATGGGGGACTTTTGGGATAGCATTGGAAATGTAAATGAGGAAAATACCTAATAAAAAAACACTAAAAAAAAGTATTACAATACATAATTATTCTTAATTTATCTGAAAAGAATTAATTATTTTTTTTTTGGTTGGTTCTGTTTTCAAGACAGGGTTTCTCTGTGTAGCCCTGGCTGTCTTAGAACTAACTCTGTGACAAAGCTGGCCTCAAACTCAGAGATCTGCCTGTCTCTGCCTTCAAGTGCTGGCATTAAAGGCGTGCGCCACCGCTGCCTGGCTTAACATTTGTTTCTTAAGGGAAAGCACCTTACAGTCCTTTATTTGGAGCAATTTCAAATTATTATTGATCTTTAGTAACCAAGGGCACAGCAGTCAGTTAAGAGAGTTGCTTTAAATTTTAGCCCCAGCAGAGGCTACGCACGTCAGGGAAGCCCTCTGGGTTTCACAGTGAGGGCTTAGACGCGGAGGATGATGATTTGTGCGAATTCATTATCTGTCAGTCACTTAGAACATCCCATCCTTAGAGTCACTGCTCTGTTAAAAGATTAGCAGCCAGAGATGCATTTCATCTACCAGGACAAAGTCTGAAATGTCAATATGTACCCAGAGAGAGGCAGAGATGTCTGTCAATCAAACATACACCACCAGGCTTGTGGCCAGCACAGCCATCAAATACCAACATGGGAGTTAAGTCAGGCCATATACTAGCTCAGTCAATATAAGAGAGTTAAATGTCAGATCTCAAAAATCTAATGCAGAAAGAATTTAGATAGTGTCAATATGAGCAGAAGAAACATTAGCTCTTGGAAGTTCAAGGAAAGGAACCGACCTGGCAAATACATGAGCCGTATCAGGAAGCTAAATCCTTAAGAAACTGTACCAAGGCCAAAATAAATATTAACCTAATGTTTAATTGGAATCCACTGAAACTTTCCCAACTGGATGAAATGATAAAAAGTCTAAAGACTCATAACTTGTCTAGCCACTAAGCTAAACTGCAGCACAGGGGGAAGCAGAGCCCAAACCTCAGCAAACAGAGAGGCAGAGTGGAATAATGAATGTTCTAATTCAGCCAAGAGTACATACTTTATTTCTGAGCATCAACTGCAGCCCTATTTGATGGATGGGAAACGTAATGTGCTAAGGTACAGTAAAACATAGGAGTTGATACTCAGAATTTATTCAAGCAGTGCATGCTTTACTTTTAAAAGGGCCATCAAGGATAGACTTAAAGTATTTTACTCTACCTCCAGGGCCGCCTCATTCTCTGATGATCGCTGCAAGGCTGCTCGGAAGGACAAACCAACATTAAAGCGACAAAGTCATCATAAGAAACAAAAACGGCAAAATGACTCTTGGAACAGCAAGAGAGCAAGGGTGGCTGGCTTTTGAAGGAGAGGGTCCAGATGAGGTCCTGGGGGCGGAGGGATATTGTGGAGGCTGAGGTTGCATGGCCGGAAAAGGCAAGAGACAAACAAGGCAGAAAAGTTTCAATAAACTGGAGGGAAATCAGAAAAGTAGAGAAACAGGATGAGGTGATCAGATCGGACATGGAATGATGTCCCATGGTGGTTTCCACAGGTAAAAAGCCTGTATTATCACTACACAGCAGATGGCCCTACCATCCACTGAGATCTCCTACATGTTGTCAATTACCCATGTATATTGGTAATTAACCATAACAATAGTATTTTCTACATCTATTTACATTTTATCCCCTGGTGTGACGGTTACAGCATTTGTTTCCTTGCTCCTTCATTACAGCACCTTCTGAAGAGTTAAAAGGAAAAATACGCTGGTATTTAAGAAAGTGAACAAAGAGTATTATAAAAAGTGGTCTCAATGCTTACAATTGAAAATAAGATTGGGTTTAGAGATGAGTGTAGAATGCTTGTCTAGCACATGTGAACTCCTAGGTTAGTGTCTCTGTCCTATCAGAAAAACAAACAAGTAGTCAATATAAATCAAATAAAATGGTGTTATTAATTTTATTGTCTTAACTGTCTGACCCCCTCCCAAAAGGGAAGACTTGGATGATATCTCAGCTCATTTCTTTCTCTTTTGTAAATCTCTTTAAAAACTCATTGCCAGTAAGATTAAACAACATCAACACCAACAATAAAGCAAGCAAACAAACAAAAAACAAAAACAAACCAAAGCCTTGTTTATAAATAATTCTTTTGGCCTTTATTTAAATTTTAACTTTTTTGAGACTGAATCTTTCTGCGTAGCTCAAGCTTTCTGTGCCAAGCTTGCAATAATCCCCCTCCCTCTGCCTCTCCAAGGCTGGGCTTACAGACGCACACTGCAGCTGCCTTAATAACTCTTATTCATCATTTCAAAACAAGATTAGTTTTTAAATTTTTGTTATTTTTGTTCAGATTATTTTCAGTTAAAGTTTTGAAAAAATTTAATAAGCAATTTGAAAGATACTGTGATTTAAGAAAATTATATTTCTTCTGGTTTAGGAGAAACACCCCGGAGATCAGAAAAGCACATCCCTGGGTACATCAAAGAAGGAACTTCTAAAGACAACTAGGTCACAAGAGCTCTGACAGAAGGAAAGGATTAATCCTTTGAAAGATCCATAATCTGATAGAGATCTTGTGAGGTGGTGGAAGGTGGGGCCTGGCTGGAAAAAGTAGGCCACTGTAGCAATGTGTACTTTGCACTTCCCTGCCCCATATTCCTTCCCTTGCATACTTTAGCATAAGATGAACAGGTCTGCTCCCGATCCAAATGAATGAGCCTTCGAAACTGTGAGCAAAAATAAACCTTCCTTCCGTTCAATTGTTCATATTTGATATTTTCTCACAGAGACCAATTCAAGGATAACAACTTCCCCAAGGCCACCTGGAAGGAGAGAATCATTTGGGTAGGTATACCCTCCCAAATAGAATAAGCAGCATATTATTATGTTATTATATGTATATATATTATATATAATATATTTTATATTTATATTATAAAATGCACTCGGTGAGACTCTCTTCTTGTAGTCTTGTAACTTTAAATACAGAAATCAGCTTCCGTATTTAGCTGATGCTGGTCCTCAAGTCTGCAAGGTTTGGGATCCTTTAGAGTAAGGGATTGTTCTTATCTCTTGCAAAGAACTCTGGAATAAACACCAGTACTTTCCTTACCATATCTCAGTTCTCATCATGGCCAGCAGAAAACTCAGTTCCTTTCTGTCCTCTCTGTTCTACATAAGCACTAGCTAGACCCAACCGTAACAGCTTATCCAAGCTCAGACAAGTCACTCCCACCCTCCATCAGGTACCTCTCTCCTACAACACCTAACATTTCCCCATGCTTCGACCACACACTATTAATCCACATTTTTCTTGTCTCTTCTCTTTGGACTCCAACACACTCAGGTTTCTAGCACAGTATAATGACTGCAGCACTCTTTTTCCATTAGGCTTTGATGTTACACAAAACTGAGTTTAGATACAGTTTCTCCAATTATTTGACAAGTGTACTAGTTAAGCCATTTATCCTTCTCATACCTGTTCTAGTACATGGGATACTATTGAGTCAGAGATTCATGGTGAAGATCTAATGGACTGATATCATATTTAAAATGTTTACTGCCAGTTGTGCCAGCACCATTTGTTGAAAATGCTTTCTTTTTTCCACTGGATGGTTTTAGTTCCCTTGTCAAAGATCAAATAGGTGTGTGGGTTCATTTCTGGGTCTTCAATTATATTCCATTGATCTACCTGTCTGTAGATGTACCAGTACCATGCAGCTTTTATCACAATTGCTCTGTAGTACAGCTTGAGGTCAGGCATGGTGATTCCACCAGAGGTTCTTTTATTGTTGAGAATAGTTTTTGCTATCCTAGATTTTTTGTCATTCCAGATGAATTTGCAAATTGCCCTTTCTAACTCGGTGAAGAATTGAGTTGGAATTTTGATGGGGATTACATTGAATCTGTAGATTGCTTTTTGGCAAGATAGCCATTTTTACTATATTAATCCTGCCAATCCATGAGCATGGGAGATCTTTCCATCTTCTGAGTTCTTCTTAATGGGAATTGATCCATTCTTATCTCCTTGTACAAAGCTCAAGTTTAAGTGGATCAAGGAACTCCACATAAAATCAGATACACTGAAACTTATAAAGGAGAAAGTGGGGAAAATCCTGGAAGATATGGGCACAGGGGAAAAATTCCTGAATAGAACATCCATGGCTTGTGCTGTAAGATCAAGAATCGACAAATGGGAACTCATAAAATTACAAAACTTCTGTAAGGCAAAAGACACTGTCAATAAGACAAAAAGGCCACCAACAGATTGGAAAAGGATCTTTACCAATCCTAAATCTGATAGGGGACAAATGTCCAATATATACAAAGAACTCAAGAAGCTGGACTCCAGAAAATCAAATAACCCTTTTAAAAATGGGGTACAGAGCTAAACAAAGAATTCTCAACTAAGGAATACCGAAGGGCTGAGAAGCACCTGAAAAATGTTCAACATCCTTAATCATCAGGGAAATGCAAATCAAAACAACCCTGAAACAACCCTGAGATTCCACCTTACACCAGTCAGAATCACTCAGATCAAAAATTCAGGTGACAGCAGATGCTGGTGAGAATGTGGTGAAAGAGGAACACTCCTCCATTTCTGGTGGGATTGTAAGCTGGTACAACCACTCTGGAAATCAGTTTGGAGGTTACTCAGAAAATTGGACATAGTATTACCAGAAGATCAAGCAATACCTCTCTTGGGCATATACACAGAAGAAGTTTCAACCGGTAATAAGAACACATGCTCCACTATGTTCATAGCCGCCTTATTTATAATAGCCAGAAGCTGGAAAGAACCCAGATGTCCCTCAACAGAGGAGTGGATACAGAAAATGTGGTACATTTACACAGTGGAGTACAACTCAGCTATTAAAACAATGAATTCATGAAATTTGTAGGCAAATGGATGGAACTAGAAAAAAATCATCCTGAGTGAGGTAATCCAATCACAAAAGAACACACATGATATGCACTCACTGATAAGTGAATATTAGCCCAGTAAAAGAATATCCGAGATACAATTTGCAAAACACAAGAAAATCAAGAAGAAGGAAGACCAACATGTGGACACTTCCTTTGTTCTTAGAATGGGGAACAAAATACCCTTGGAAAGAGTTACAGAGACAAAGTTTGGAGCTGAGACCGAAGGAAGGACCATTCAGAGATCCATTCATAAACAGCCACCAAACCCAGACACTATTGCATATGCCAGCAAGATTTTGCTAACAGGACCCTGATATAGCTATCTCTTGTGATGCTATGCCAGTGCCTGGCAAATACAGAAGTGGATGCTCAGAGTCAGCTATTGGATAGAACAGAGGGCCCCCAATGGAGGAGCTAGAGAAAGTACCCAAGGAGTCAAAGGGGTCTGCAACCCTATTGGAGAAACAACTATATGAACTAACCAGTACCTCCCAGAGCTGTGTCTCTAGTTGCATATGTAGCAGAGGATGGCCTAGTGGGTCATCAATGGGAGGAGAGGCCCTTGGTCTTGCGAAGATTATATGCTCCAGTACAGGGGAATGCTGGGGCCAGGAAGCAGGAGTGGGTGGGTAGGAGAGCAGGGTGGGGGTGGAGGGTATAGATGACTTTCAGGATAGCATTTGAAATGTAAATGAAGAAAGTACCTAATAAAAAAATTTTGAAAAAAAAAAAAAAGAAACGTTTACCGCAATGTTGATGTGGGCTACCCAATGCAAATTAACTGGTTTTGTATCACAAAAATTCTTTATAATTAAATTGTAATTAATTACCCCCATCATCTAATAAACTGAAAATCTGTATCAAGCACAGCTATCTCTCCAGTGTCACTTCCCTACTGGACCCCGACTTTCTAGCCTTTTGGATAAAAATGTCTGCTTCTGTGTTTGTTGACTCAGCTGCCTGGAATGCAGCCTGGCCCTCTGTTTATGAGGAAAATGAGGAAAACCACTCCAACAACGTTTCTGCTTCGCAGCGAAGTCTTCCCTGACAGCGGTTTAGTGATGAAACTTGGTATGGTCAGGGTTGGGGCTAAGGATGGATGTGTAATGTGTTTTAATCTTGACTCCCTTCAAGCTGTCCTCAAGCTGCAGAGTTCCGAGTTGGAACTTAAGCCCCGCCCCACTTCCTCCTTCTTTGTAGGTCTGCACAGGATTTTTTTTTTTTTTTTTTTTTTTTGGTAGAAATTTCTATTAGGTATGCATCTGTCAAAATCTGTTCTCACAGCTTGCTGTTTTCCAGATGTTTCCAACGTGCCCCCATCCCCATCCCCATCACTGTGGATCTCTCGTTCGTTCTACAGTAAATCCCCCCCTCCCCCGCCACGTAAAAAGGCTGACCTTGCTCAGGCGGCAGCTGTTTGTTATCGTGTGTGCATTTTCCAAACAGTGAGTGAAAAGGCTTCTTTCTTGCTCCTTGGGGTTGCTTCATCGTTCTTCCAGTCCAGGGAAAAGCCCGGGTCACTGAAAACTTAAGCGTTGCCATCACGGTTTCTTTCTGCCCTGCTATAGTCAGATCTAGGATGATTTGATCCATTTCAAACCCACTGTGTCGCAGCACCTTTGCCTTCTTCTCTATATTCTTCCTATTTCGAGTGACCTCCACCTTCACTAGGTTTCTACTGTGAGCAACTGCACACAGTTTGGAGCTAGGCCAGTCATAAAATGCTACATCCACGTTACATCCTACTCCCTACAGCAATCTCTTGCTATCATTTTCCCAGTTCCTTGCTTCCTACCCATCCTTTGATCCTCCATGGCTTTCCAGATGCTCGCACCCTTTCCTCCTCCTGTCTGTTTTTATTTCCTGTTTTCATGAGCTTATAAAACCAAATGCCTCCTTTCTTCTATCTCCAGGTCCCATGTTCTAGTTTACTTCCATCACACTCTGGTAAAGCTCCAACCCAGAAACCTTTCCTTCCCTTCTTTATGTAGAAACTTCTACCGCTGACCTCCGTTGGTAAAAGTCTGCTTCAAAGATAGACACAGGAAAATACTGATTTGACCACAAACGGCCCACCACCGTGCCCAGAGCTGTTTGTGTTTTGTTTACACAATTTGTTTTGTATTCATGAATCTACACTAGCTGAAATCTGTTTCCTCTAGCGTTTCTACTTCCATTCACCAGAGACCCGAGTCTCCTACTTTATTAACAAAATAGTCATTATCAATGTTTGCTCTCCTCCAGTCACTAAGCCTGCTGGATTGTGTTTGTCCCACCCAGTACTTCCTGTCCCTCTGTTATTATAGAACAGATGTCATTGCTCAAAGCTAAACTGCATTGCTCTGCCCGTGCTAGGGGTACTATTTATGCAAACATTTTAACTACATTTCCCTCCAGCATACATTTACAGATTTTGTTTTCTTCCTTTACCCGTCCTTCTGTAACAGCAACATGGACAAGCATCTTACAGTCCTTAAACAGTTACAAAAGCAACAACAACAACAGCAGCAGCAAAACCCAACCTCCACGGTGCATGTCTGACATCCCAGTCCTAGGGAGGCTCAGGCCTGTGCTCCAGCAGTTCAAGGCTGGTCTGTTATGGGGTGATTTTTGAGGCCATCTTGGTCTACAAGAGACTCCATTTTAAAATTCAATAGTCAAAAGAAATAAGGAAAGACCCTGGGTGCCCCAGCTGCTTCTCACCTTGTTCTCAGGCCTTGATCTATTATAATTTGTGCTCTTTTCTCATGCTCCAAAGAAACTGTGTTTTGCTGAGCACTGGAGACTTCTGGGTTGGCAAATACAGGGGCATATCCCAGTTCTGAATATTTGTCAGGGTTATTTACTCTTAGGTTTTCTTTAAATGTTGTTAGAGAAGACTTCAAACATGGCACACGTATATTGATAAATGGACTAATGTCAATCACTCAGCTTCAGTAATTACCAACACACATGCAATCTTATTTATCTGTATTCACAAGCTCTCCCTTTCCCAAATGGCTTATTTTGAGCAAATCACTGGCAGCAGTATAGAAAATATATTTATATTTTCTATAAATATTCTGGTATGCATCCCTAGAAGGTAATGCCATTTAAGATTATTATAATATCATATTTAAAGATTCATGAAAGCCATTCAATAGTAGTCATATGTCTTTGACAGCTTTCTAAACCTTTTAAACAAGCTGACAGTGTTAAGTAAGACTTGTGCGAGATCCCTATTTTGAGATATTTGTAAAGTCTCAAGCTTGTTTTTGTTTGATTTTTTAATATGTAGTTTCTATCTAATATTTTGGTTTTTTGTTTTGTTTTTGTTGTTTTACCTTTCTTGCAGATTTTTTGTTCTATTTTATTTTAATATATATTTTCTATTTAATTTGTTTTTTTGTTTGTTTTTGTTGTTGTTTGTTTTAGCTTTGCTGTAGAAATGAAATGCCTTGTCTTGTCAATTTCCCCACAGTCTGGCAGGGCTACCTATGCACCTGTGCTGTTATTTACCATGTGGCTTCTTGGCTTACTTTTGTATCTAATCTCAGAGAGATGAAGATTGATATAATTCAGGACTGATTTTTTTAGTGTAAGTCCTCTATAAAAGTGATGTCCCTACTATCCTAGTTACAAGTATCCTTCCTAATTTTTATAATATTATTAGCCATAATCATTACTGGAACCATTAGGGATATAAAATGATACAATTCAAATATGTTTCATATTTCTGTGTCAACTGAAACACACACACACACACACACACACACACACACACACACACACACACCCCACTTAACAACCCTGTAGCACAAGTCTTTTGGAAATATAGAATAATTATGTTTTTCTCTTACTCACCAAATTTTAAACCAGTGAGCTTACTTGTCTATTATTTTCCAAATGTGATTCAGAAATATGCTTATGTTGGCTTGTTTTCTTCAATTCACCAAACAGTCTTAAATCTATCACCCTTCTTGGTAACTTACTCAGGATGAGTTCCAAGTCCTTTGATTGAAAAGCTTTGTAGTAGTTGGCATAAAATTATACATGTACCCTGCTTCAGACTGCGGAGGAGATAGTCCTACTGTGTCCTTAGTTTACTAGGAGAACTTGCACTTAGGGAGAACAGTTGGAAATCAGGGAGGTCTTTGCCATAGGCTTTCTAGAGTTCCTAGAGTTTTCTTGAATGTAGAACAATGGATTTTTCTAATGAAAATGTAATCCTTACCCCAAAGTCTTACAGATACTTCTAAACCAGGAGTCCTAGAGAACTGTCACTTCAGTCCTTGCCTCTGTGGCTCCTTTCTACCCACTGATTTTATGACAGTTCTCAGTGACAGTCACATAGCTGTTTATTTAATCTGGACCTACAGACCTAACAGTCAGAGCAGTGGCAGCAAATGCCTAGCAGTCATGTTAGTTTTAGAAATGGTTTAAGGCAGTTTGTTTTTCTGGTATTTTTCCTCTTGAAATATATAGCTCTAGGAATGGATCCCCAAGTGTCGGATGTTAAAGCCACTTCAAACCATTTCTCGGTATGGGGATTTTGTCATCACTTTGAAGTACACTAAAGAGATTCAGATCATGTTCTTTTAAATTTTCTTACAAATTAAATTCTCTTATGAATCAATTTCTAAGTTGTCTTACTTTTTTAAAATTACGAAATACTTTAATGACTTCCATATCAAATGTACCAAGCAGAGTATATTCAAAGAAATGTGATCATTATTTTTTTTAAGCACATAATGTGTGTTGGTCGTTGTTCAAAGTTTCAAAACTATATAAAGAAGAAATGACAAAGTACTAGTCTCAGTTCTTTCTGCCTAGCTCTTCTAATTTAGATATAGTTTCTAGAGTTCAATTTATAATAGTGTGGAGAAGTCATTTTTCTCTATTTTTCCTCTCACAGAACCCTGTTAATGAAGACTTCTGGGTTTTTTCAGCTTTTGGTTCTTTAGTTAATCTTTCAATGACTGTGCCTCAGCAGACACCCTTTGTGTTTTGGCCCGTGCATCTTTAGCATGGATTCCCTAAGAAGAGAATGGCTTGTTAGGGTCTGCGATGTTTTCAGATCTTCCTAAATGATTCCCCATGATTTGCACCATTTTGCATTCCCAACAAGTACAAGACTGGCTGGATGTTTTCAGATGTGAAATTGTTAGATTCTGTTCACCTGATATTTGGAAATAAATTTTTGAATGCGAATTTCATTTGAGTTTCCCTTTTAAATGAGGCTGTGCATATTTTCAGACAATCTCGGGCCACATCTGTCATCCTAACATTATTATCTCCCCGAAGATCCATGAATAGACCCACAAAACTGCTTCTCTCCCATTTCTTGCCTTGCTTTCTGCTCCCTTCTCTGTTGTTACAGCTCTTGATTACCATTGAGACCCTCCTCCACTGAGTCTCCACACTTCCTTCCAGACCCTGCAACTACAACTGTCACTGCTTTCTGACGGCTACTATATCCGCCACTGCAGCTCAAGCCCTCTCCTTCTCTGCTTCACAGCAAACGGCCTGCTCAAAGCTCTGCACTGAACTTCCCAGAAACCTCAAGCTCAGCTTGTCTAGGCTTTCCCCTGACATGTCCTTCCTTGGGTGTGCTTCACTACATGCAGTGAAGGCTACCACACATCACTAGTTTCTTTGAGCAAGGACATGTCTGTGCGGATGTGTGCATGTACGTGTGCACATGTGTGTGCTTCTGTGAAGGCCAGAGGTTGGTGCTGGGTGCTTTCCATCCTGTCTGTCATTTTCTATCTTACGATTTTGGCAGGGGCCCTTGTTGAACCCGGAGTCTCTCATTTTGGCCAGATCCCCTAGGTATCGCTGACTCTATCACAGTCCTTCCAGTGAAGTCACTAACCAGCCACCTCTGTGGCTATCGTCTCTTTTGATTTCTATCTGTAGTCATCTTCTTCCCTTCTGTCCCAAACTTTCCAGCTCTATAACACTCTTTGTTCTCTAGGCCACTGCACTTTTTTTTTCTGTCATAGTACAAAGGACATTTAAATCACAAGTAACTTATATTTTAACATACCAGTTGAGAAACCCCGAAAGGTTCAATAAACCAAAATAGACGAAAGATACACAATCAAAGAACAAGACAAGACTAACCACACAAACACTTCCCCCCTAGCTGTGAATGTGTGTAAGTAAATGTTACACGGCCTAGAGAGATTTTCAACAAGATTTATGTTGGTGAACATTGATGGGATTAGTAAAGAAGGACTGTGAATTCATCATTATTTGAAAAAAAATATATATTACAATACTACTATATGTATATAACAATTGGATATATATATATTACAATATTGCTCAGATAAATGGAGTTCCCCAATAGGCTGTCTGAATTTCAATGCCAGGCAACAGCTGTACTCTGTAACTATCCCAGAAAGGAAACATCCTCTCCCCCTGTGTTTTATGGAGCATTTTCTATCAAGGCATCCTTACCTTTGTGGTCCATAGTTTGACAGTCCAGTCAAATGATGACGTGACAAACAGATGAGAAAAGTCAATGGGACCCACTGCCATGTGGCAGTTAATGCCTGTCACTGGCCCTTGGTGACCTTCAAAGACCTCACCGATGCCTGCTTTGCTGCAGAAAGAAAACACGAAGCATTTCAGTGACCTTTGCAAAGCAAAAATGTATTACAAACAACAGTTCTCATCTCTGCATATGTTAAAAACAACCATACACAATCAGGAGTGAAACCATTTTCACAGTGATTTTGAAAGGAAGACATTGATGCTTAAGAAATCTTGAGAATTTAATAATACAATTTGTATCGTTTATCTATTTCCTGTGGTCTTGCAGATTTTGTAATCGTTGGGCCACTGTTATAGTGAAACAAACGCACTTGAAATCTCAGAAGTGTTCTCAGATGCAACCAATCCTGAGATACTTAGGCCCCATTTGCGTGCTCTCTAAGGAGGTCACTGGCTTTACAGTTCAGTTCTTCTTTGAAAGAGTAGTTGTTTACTCCTTCTAGGAAATTTCTTAAGTTGAGTTGTGACATCTCATAAAAATCTTTGCTACCTCAAAATAATTCACATGGTTTCAATATAATTTGAAAAAAATGATATGCTCGTTTCTCTGGAATCTATAAAGAGATTAGAGATTCGTTTTGTAAATTCTATAAGGGAAGATAGTTTACATTTTTTACATTTCTTCCAAGTGTCTAGTATACAATAAGTACTCTATAAATATTTGTTGAACTATATAACAAAAAAGAAAGACAAACTTATGTTCTTTAAAAAGCACACTTGAGAATAGGAATACACATTTTAAAAGCCATTCTTAGACATGGATTATTTAACCAAGCAAGGATCATTTCCAGCCTTTTAAAAATCATGTAATAGTCTGCATACAGACATACATAATTAGAAAACTCATAGAACATATACCAACAATATTGTATTTTAAAAATCCATATACATGAGGTTGTAAGTATGACAAACATACAGGGATCGTGGAATCTCAGTATTATGTCACTAATAGCAAAACTGAATTCAGTTAATAAAACATTTGGGCCCATGGGCACTAATCAATGTCAGTGTGCTGAGTAAAATTTGAGGACAACACTGTTGGGTATGTATGTACCATGTAACAAACACTCAATGATTACATCCAGGAAAATGGCTAACAGTGCTTCCATCACATGATCAGCAAAATGTGCTCTGATGAACATGAGTCACTGATCTTTGAAGTGTCCCCTGGTGAAACCCACTTGTTTTTTTTGTTTGTTTGTTTTTGTTTTTGTTTTTGTTTTTTTCTTATAGGGTGCAAAGTGAAGACCTTGTTTAATTTGTGGAAGTGGATTTGTACTTGGGTAAAAAGTAGAAATCTGCCAGCTCTCTGTTGTAACCCTTAATAACCCACTTAACAATATGACAGAGCCAGTGCTTGCTGCTTAACGAGCTCATCAAGATTCAAATCCTATATTTCAGATGGATAGACCAATGTCAAAATCAAAGCTAGATTTTTAGGAAAAGAAATTTGTGGTGTGAGTCATGTGGTGTGCACATTCTTTTGCACAACAATGCACATTATGCTCCCGCTTACAATGGCCACAAAATAAAAATACCCATCACTTAGAAAGTGATTCACTTAAAAAATATGGAAAAAGAAAGTCAGAATTTACACTCCAATTTACATTTTAAGCAGCCAGAGTGTATACACTCAGGTTGTAACTGGTTTGGGTTAACCAAAAGCCTGTCTTATTGATGCACATGGAGATGGACCTGTGGCTACATGATTCCCTAACTGGGCTCTGTGTGTCATATAATGGCATTTTATTAGTGTTGCATGTATTTATGTATGTGTGGGAAATGCTGCTGTCAGCTCCCTGATGACAAGAACCAGGTTTCAATGGTTCCTACACACTTAGAACATCCAGCAAGGCTCTCTGTAGAGAGGAGGAGCACAGTGACTGAACAACTGAATCACTTGATCAGATCTTTTTATGTTAGGTGTGTGGGCTTAGTCAAGTCTTATTATTGTAGAGATGTTGGACATGGATCTGTATGCCCTGTCTTCCCAGGTCATTCTTTAAATCATCTAAGCAGGGCAAACATGGCTTGTTTGGAACCAAAACCAATGGAAACATCACAGCTTGTGTGCTTGGAGTGTAAAAATTCATGTGGCTGAGCTTAAACCTAAAGAGCCTGGGATGAGTGCAAGCGATGAAAAACATCAATTGGCTGAGAACTGTAAAGGTGAAAGAGAGATTAAGCATCCTTGTGGGTACAGGGATCCTTTCAAGAGATGTGAGGCCACCTGTTAAGTCCAAATGGTTGGACTCCACTTCGGTGTTATGGCTGTTTTCAGAGAAACCTGCCAGTCTCTCTTGGGAACTGCAGAGTGCTGTGTATATTTCACTGATTCAAACCTTCTCACTTGGTGGGAGGATCTTAAGGAACTTCTTTCATTATTTAGATATTGTCATTTCTTTATTTCTTATTTATATTGTCATTCCTTTGCTGAGTGCAAGGTACTGGGGCAGGAAATAAGAGATGAAATGGGAATCGTATCGTGATAGAAATGTGGTAGATGAATGTCTGGAAAACAATGTGAAAAATGGTCCTCGCCTGCTCATCCTACTTCAGTTCTTTGCTTTTGTATTGGTCTTTACTCTCACAAAGGACATTAACTCATGAGCACCTTACACTTTACTGTATTCTTTTTTTTTTTTTAAAGATTTATTTATTATATGTAAGTACACTGTAGCTGTCTTCAGACACTCCAGAAGAGGGCGCCAGATCTCGTTGTGGATGGTTGTGAGCCACCATATGGTTGCTGGGATTTGAACTCTGGACCTTCGGAAGAGCAGTCGGGTGCTCTTACCCACTGAGCCATCTCACCAGCCCTACTGTATTCTTATGATGGTGTCTGATACAGAGCGAGTTCTTATCAAACACTCCTTAAATGAATGAACTGACAGAACAAGGTGAACTCCCATAAGCTGTAAAGGAAAGAGAATCGGAAAGACTTCAGTGTGGAACCATGCCTGTGTTGGATATTTAATGAGGAGGGCTTAGGCAAAAACAACCTCAGAAACTCTAGACCAAGCAGAGAACAGAGCAACTGAGTCTCGAAGGCACGGAGGGATAGGCGATACTGGGTGCTTATTAATCTCTGCAGGACACATGGTTGGGGCTTGATGGCATGTGCAAAAAGTGAGTCTGGCAAGGGACCGAGAGTATGATAGGCTCTGTGAAGAAGTCAAACATTGCTCTTCAAGGTGATGTGAAGTGAGCAAGGTTTGTCAGTCACCGGGAACCCAGACCGATGTGCGCCTTAAGCTAGTAAGAACTTGGGGTTGTGCGTTGCGTTTGGTTTTTCAGAAATAACTATCTTACAAAGCAAGGTGGTTATAATCTAGATGGCAAGATTTTGGAAAATGAGGACCATGTCATAGGAAAGGAAACAGAAAAATCACCTTCCGTGTCGACAAGCCGTGTAGACGGTCCCTTCCTCACTGCCAACCACGAAGTTGTTGACGTCTCCCGTTGGGAAAGCCATTCCCGTCACAGCCACAGGCTTGGACTTATTGTACACCAGCTCCATGCTCTCCTACCAAAACATGGTGTAGTTACATTTCCATCTGTCAACTCCTCACAATGCCAAAGATAGCATGGAAAAACCATTTGGCTCAATGGTCTGTTTGCTTTTCACACCGTGCTACAAAAGACCCCCACTGTGCTAGAAGCCAGACTCAACTGCCCCTGACATCCAGGCCACTCTGTATCTCTGGTTTCAGGCCGACTGGATTTCATCAGCATGGACCGCTGCTTCCCCACGCAGTCAGAGATGACAGGTGAGAATTTTGAAACTAATGGTGCAGAAACTAAAGATAATACGGTAATGATTACACTTGTCAGCTCCAGGCTTAAATAAAACACACAATACCCTTGTATTTACAAACATTTTCAAAATCAATTGTTCATGAGAATACTCGTGTATTAATATCAGATGTACTAAACACATTTGTCATGGAGGGACTGTGGGTCCTGCAGGCACTGAGACCAGGGAATTGTCACTCAGGTCCTATAAAGGCAGACTTCAACGGGAAGAGGATCCCACGAAGGGTGGTTGTTAGTTGTACAGGGTCTAACAGAGTGCAGGAGTCTTTATTATGATAAAATGTGTTGTTAAATGGAGAGTTAGAGAGTATGTCAAAAGTCACCCCTGATGCTGGTAGATGGATGGTTAAGACCACTGGCTGTTCTTCCAGAGGACCAGGGTTCCATTCTCTGATTCCAAGGAAGGCAGCTCACACCTGCTTGTAACTCCAACTCCGGAGGACCTGATGCCTCTGACTTGCATGGGGACTTTTGCACACACAGTGTGCAGTCACACAGATACACGTGTCTAAAAACGATGCTCTGCTCAATTAAGTTTAATGACAATAAAGGAAACCTATCAAGCATGCTCCTGATTACTCCTGGCTATTTATATCAAACAGCCTATTTTATGTGTCTGAAGCTTGGAACAAACTGTTCCTGGAGTTGTACAGGAACTCGGATTTTTCTGTAAGTTAACCAAGCTGTTTTGGCCACAGGGTCTATGAATAGGAAATGCTTGCTGATAGGATACAGTCACATGGACCCTGAGGCCCCATGTGATACTGATCATCCTACATTGACATCCCTACATTGAGAGCATTGTAGGATGCTGATTAAAGGGAAAGATGACAGTAACACAGAAAACAGGAACATCTGATGTTCTGCCCTGCCTCTAAAGTTAGCAGCAAGGAAGGGATTTCGTGATGGTAACTCACTGGGTGAAGGTGGGCCTGGGAGACGGGGTAGGGGTAGGGGCAGGCAATTGTGCGATGCCCCACTTGTCTCTGCTGTCCTTGGAGTCCAGACCATGAAATACCCTGTCTCCACACAGAGCCAGGCGTCTGTGGGCATGCTAACACTAATAAAAATGGGCTTGGAGCTCCCACACCACTTGCTTAACCCAAACAAACACATTTAATCAGCAAAATGGGCAATTAAAACTTCCCAAATAGAGGGTTTGCTCTGATATCTGTTTATAATCTCTGTGCTTTTAAAAGAAAACAACACATTGCTGAAAAATTTAAAGCAAAACCATAAGCTCTCTGCACACAACTGCAGGCCTGTATAAAGTCAGGCAAAACCAGGAACCTGAATTGTGAGCTGCATCTTAGCACTCTCTCAGTGCCTCTAAAGTTATGGGAAGAACTTCCCTTTAGTATTGTCTACATTTGTAGAGACTTAAAGGGGATTCTCTACAGCTTCCATATGTCCTTATATATCTTGAAACTAGTGCTCTTTAGAAATCAAATGGGAGATATTTTAGAGCTGTCATTCCCAGGGGAATGGATGGCAAAGGTAAGACTCAGAATTATTTTCTGGAAATTTTCTATGATCTTCCTCACATACCTGCCAAACACTAGCCCAGTGAACGAACTCTTCATGGTTTTAAGTTGGGGGAGAGCACTGTGCCTTTTCACATAAAGATATGTGGATAGTATGAGCATGTCTGCATTCATGTTTGCACACATGTGCATGTCACATGTGCATGCTCTGAAGGTGACACTCAGATGCCTGCCTCCAGCAGTCCTCCCTACTCTGCTCCTTGGTTTGGCTTCCATGGCTGTGATCAGTAGTGGTCTGGAGTCACTGGCACTGATTCATTTCCAACTTCTCACTTATTGGGCAAGGATTGGCAGGAGCCAATGCTTGCAAACACTCCAGAGAGGAAAACAGGCGGTTGTCTAGGGTACAGAAACAAGCAACAGATTGAGTTTCTGTTTTGCTGGGATACTTTTCCTTCAAGGCAAGTCCCCAGGAAGGGCTGCTCTGCTGAGCTGCAACCTCATTTGCATGACTTCCCAATGCTGTAGGGTGAGTACAATTCTCGCTCCAGGCAAGTTCTGTAATCCCCATGCTTTAAAATTGATTATTCCATTTCATTTGAAACGGACCCAAGGATTAACAGATTGCAATAATGACATAATTTGTGGTAGAGGAAATAGATTTTGGCTTCAAGGGCTGACTTGCTGAAACCAGGCCTTTGGGCCTTTAGAAGATGTGTTCTTGAAAAGGCAGGTCTTTGAGCCAGAATCCTTCAATGGGTAGGTGAAAACAGACACACCTGTGGGGTTGAGAGCATGTCCAAGCTCCAGGAACACATTTTGCCATCAGTAGAGACAGTGATCAGGTTGTGAGCATTCTGGGTCCCAACAACATTGACACAGTACACAGGATGCTGTAAAACATCAACATGGAGGATCAGGCACTGCTGCAAGAGGAAACGATTGCATCTGAGTGTCGAGCACATTATTCAAAGACAAGGCCTACCCAACAACATCATCTGGCTAGCACAGGAGCATCCCGTCATGTGCCATTTGTGAGCCTAATTTCTGGAAACGTTCTGTAGCAACTGCTAGCAGTGCAAATATGTGCAGAGCTCCGCCTTGTTAAGTTATGCAACGCAATAGAACTGAAGGGAACGAGAAGAGAGGAGCGTTACTGGGGCAGGAGCAAGAAGAAGGAAGCCTGAGTTACATGACTGTTTCTACTACACAGCATAGCTTCTAAGCTCAATATGAGTATGAAAAGAGGCAGTCTTCAAAGACACAGCACAGTCTGGGAAGGACGACGTGTTACTAAGTCTGAAGTGCAATGTATTCTGGCCAAGGCCAAACATTTGATAGGACTGTCTTTACAAAGAAGTTAATACACACTAGTTTAATTTCAGGAGGGGGATATTGGTAGTGGACTTAATATCATTATATCTTTAGTGAGATGGAATGGGGTTTCTCTTCCTTCCTTCCTTCCTTCCTTCCTTCCTCCCTTCCTTCCTTCCTTCCTTCCTTCCTTCTTTCTGTCCTTCCTTCCTTCCTCCTTCCTCTCTCTCTCTCTCTTTTCCTTTTTCCTTTCCTTTCCTTTCCTTTCCTTTCCTTTCCTTTCCTTTCCTTTCCTTTCCTTTCCTTTCCTTTCCTTTCCTTTCCTTTCCTTTCCTTTCCTTTCCTTTCCTTTTCTTTTCTTTTCTTTTCTTTTCTTTTCTTTTCCTTTCTGGTTTTTTGAGACAGGGTTTCTCTGTGTAGCCCTGGCTGTCCTGGAACTTACTTTGTAGACCAGGCTGGCCTCGAACTCAGAAATCCACCTGCCTCTGCCTCCCAAGTGCTGGGATTAAAGGCATGTGCCACCACTGCCTGGCTCTTTTTCTATTGGTTTTCTAAGACAGGTTTCTCCATGTAGCCCTGGCTGTTCTAGAACTCTCTCTGTAGACCAGGTTGTCTGAACTCACAGATTCTCCTGCTTCTGCCTCCTGAGTGCTGAGATTAAAGGCCTGGGCCACCACCATCCTGCTAGGGTTTTCTTCACGTTATTTCAAAATCTAAGAGAGAGATTTATTTTTCAGAATACCAGTTAACGATGTATGGAGGTTGAAATTTGGCCTCAGCCTTGACAAAGGTCATTTACATATCCTGGGAACTAAGTAAGATGCACTAAACATCTGTCAGAACTCTAGAAGTCGATCCTGTTCTGTAGAATTCTACACAGTAGGCTAAAACTATCTGCAGCTGTTCACTAAACAGAAAATGGAAGGTTAGCATAAGCAGAATCTCATAGCAATTGGGGTTAGATTCCAGGCATCTTAGCCACGAGTGGCCTAACCACAGCTAACTTGATGCTTCTCTGTACAAACAGCTGACAGTTTAAGCCATACTCTCAATGAGTTAGTGTCCGTAATACCTAGCCACAACTACAATGAAACAACCTTCAATAGTCGGAAACTGGTATTACAGAAAGATGGTTCCGAGACTATCATTATCATATAAACTCCTGGTCAGAAAGAGCAGCAATAATCATTGAGTGTAGCTGCTTGGCTGCCTCTTTCTAGAACTTGTCCAAACTCGTCTGCAACACCTTTCTTAAAGGGCAGTCAGTGTTAGCAAGAACGGCTGAGAGATTTCCCCTCCAGTAGCAGGGGACCTACTCTTAGCGCGTTTGAGTCTGAACAACACAACTGTGTAAACATTTTAAGATTACTGTTTTATAATCTTCATTCTTAACTCCTCTTTCTTTAAGCTAGCCATCATGAATTCCTTCCATTCTTTCTTAGCTATCTAGTTCTCAACATTTCTTTTTTGTTTCAAACAAACTTCTGTCTTTTATCAAAGTTCCCTAAGGGTAATATTCTAAGAATGATACAGGACCACCTACCAGCAATTGACTGTACAGTATAGAAATCTGTGGAGCAGGGATTTCACTTTTAATGTACTGAAACATAAACCATGATAATGTATCATAAGAGTACACTTGTTTTTAACTGTTCAATCCTCTTCTACCTATGTTGATGGACAGGTAGTGAGTTCCCATGTTTCTATTGACACCTTCCTGTGTATAGGCATTATGGGATCTACGCAATGGCAAGTACAACAGATATTTGAAACTAATGTCACTTTAATCAAGTTTCTAAATAAAAGAAGAACAAGTTGGGCTGAGACGGTAGCCAACAGTCTTTCTCAGGTCTTTGGTATTTTGGAACTCAAAGCACTCTGTCATCAAACTTAAGTCACGAGTTACAGAGCACCCAGGGCCACTGTGGGAGATTAAATGGTAAAGTGAATGTATTAGTCTCACTTAAAAATATCTGATTTAGTAAAAGTGATGAATATGTGTGAATGAAGATTCAGAAAGTTGTGGTTTCGACCTATTGGGACTGACCTCAGAAAGCATACACTGATGTAAAGTTTCCTTTGTCCCTTTGAGTGAAAAGCATGCCTCACGGATGTGAATTGAAAGGTAACAGAGGTATTTTTTTCTTTAAGGAAAGACTCCAGTGGAATGTAATCAACCCCCCCCCCCAACCAGATCCAAACTGTAATCAGTTCAGAAGTTCAGAAGTCTAAAGATGCAAGGGGGAGAAAAGACAGGCCAAGAGGAGTCATTGAGCCGAATGAACACAAGTACACATCTCTATTCAACAGAAAGAAAATGGCACAAGCTCTACTGACTGGAAAGAAATGAGCAAAGAAGGCAACAGTATAGCTCTTTTCTTCCCCAACAGAAATGCCAGATTGCCTTTATTTAGTTTAGGAATAAATGTACTGTGTGGCAACAGGATTTTGTTTTAACTATGATTTCCTGTTATCCCAAATACATATGTGTGGTGGGTGTGAAAGGAATTAGCAAGTCATCTGCAGAGAGCTTTTTGTTTGTGTGTTTGATCCTGGTACCAATCAGCCCGGCCATGATGGAAGTTGAAAGACAAACACAAAACAAACTGTCCACATGGATCTATGAATGGATTAGACAAAACACAGTGAGCGAGAGAAGAAATTTGTTTGTGCTTTACTTCCTAACAGAAACAGTGCTTCTCAGCTTGACCATAGTAGCTTTGACCTGTGATGCTCACACCAGTCATTACTTGGAGAAGAAATAGTAAGGCTTTGGAAGAACTTCTGAATTTGGAATCCCCCCAAAAGCTTTTTCTGAAATCTTGTAGCAGTTGGATTCATAATTTTAGAAAAATTGGAAGCTTGTTCGCAAACGCACCAGACATCCACAGAGGGCCAAGGAATAGGCTTTATGCTACTTGGACACCTGCACTGGGCTGGTCTTCTCCTGGGTCACTATTTTCTGTTATTAGTTTGGAGAAATGGGGTAGGTAAGATCAATTTTCCAAGAGTCCCAAGAACCATTTTTTACCTGCATGACTCTTAGGCCCCAGTCAATCAAAATTAAAACTGACGTGGCATTTGTCATTTCCCATTTTCAAGCTTAACAAGAGCAGGAGAATTCCCCTCCGCCTTGTTTCAGCTAAGTGGCCCATCCATCCATTTTATAGGCTGGAATGGTTTTGTGGCCAGCAGATGAAACAATACAGCAATCGTATTAAGGAAAGTGGAAACAATGCTGGTGCTGTATCCTTGGATATAATTTAGGCATTTCAGAGAAGGAACATCAGCTACCCTGAATGTCAAGGTAACAGCAATTGATGGAGACATGCCTGTCTCCTCGTCCCTCCTAACAATTGCTCTTCACACCTGTCATTCTCTTAACGGAAATGACAGAGCAGTTGTCTTGTGAACACTATGCTGGACCTCTTCTACTAAATTATGGGTAATGGGTTTGAGATGTTGATTTTTAACCTTAGGGATTATACTGTCACAGTAGACTTCATGTTGAGAACACTACACATTCCCAAATTTAAAGTCATAGTACCCTTTTAGATTGCAAATGGAAGAGGCATGTTAACACATGCCCCATGCACTACTCCTAGCCATGGTACTCTCTGCAGTCTATTTGGAAATATATGTTTGCATCTCAAATACTAACGTGAAGAGATTCTTTAGGAAGATAGTCACAGGAAACCTGTTTAATGAATGACCTCTAGAATGTCATAGAAAAGCTTTCCGTGTGTTCAAACTTAAACTTACAGAAAGTTAAGATTATTAATATGTTTCTCCAAAGTCAGTGCCTTTCCTATTTGTTTATTTGTTTGTTTATAAATTGAGGCGGGGCTTCTCTGTGTAACCCTGGCTGTTGTGAAACTCATTGTGTAGACCAGACTGACCTTGAATTTAGACCTTCCTGCTTCTGTCTGCCTTCCGAGTGCTGAGATTAAAGGCATGCATCACCACTGACCGACCAGCAAGTGCTTTTTCTTCTGTAGTCCTCGCTGACCTGGAGTTCAATATGTACTGGGCCAGATCCCATAGACATCAATCTGTCTGTGACTCCCAAGTATAAGCTAATGCTTTTTTAACCCACATTTTTTTGAAACAGGTTTTGCTGTGTAGTAGCAACTGTCCTCAAATTTGCAATGCTCCTGCCTTAGCCTCTAGAGTGCTGGATTAGAGGCATGAGGCATCACGCTTTATCTACTATTCACTAAGTCATTCTGTAGTCAGTCAGGAGGAACCAGGCACTAGAAGTTAGTTATTTCTACCTCAGCTTCAGCGCTGTCCTGTGAGCTGTTTCTCCTTTCAGAGTGGGGGTAGCTTACAAAGGTATGGTAGAAGCTTAACTTACTGTATGTGCAGCGGCTGACAAGGGGGTCCTCTGGACAGGGGTTCTCCGATGACTGCGGTTGTCCCAGAGGACAATCTGGCCTGAATAGGTGCCACCAACCACCAAATTAGGATGAAAACGGGCAAAGCAGACTGACATCACAGAAGACTGTGTTGGAGAAGGAGAAAAAAAAACATAGTTAATGGTCATTGAATTGTCTGTTTTCTTCCTGGATAGAAAATCCCTCATTAGACAAGTTCAGTTCCCCCATGGAAGACACGAATTAATGTTAATATGAATTGGGAAATACATAGTAGGACACTTTATACACCAATACAGGATTTTTAGAGGTCAGCAAATGGCTTTCCTCCTTGAAACCTGAAATTTGAACTTTTGCCTCTGTTGCTGAATAGGCGTAAAACCTATCTTAAATACATCATTGTTCTGTGGTCTATGAATCTTGCACTATGGATATTTCTCATCTTTGAATAAAATTATGACAGAAACAATATGAATTCTCCCACTCAGGCCCTGACCAAAGCTGTTCTTCACTCTGAATGCAGCAGAGAAGCAAAGCAACTCTAGTTTCAAGAATTTTAACGTAAATTTTATTTATTTTATTTTATTGGCATAGTGGAGACTTCTAGGAAGTATCCTGACCTCAGATGGGCACAACCTGCTCCTCCCAAAGTTCCCGCACCTCCCATGGACATTCTTCATGACCTTTTCCTGCCCACTTCAGACAAATGTTAATGTTACCCTTTGCCTATTTTAACAAGCAGTCAGAGATGGACTTGAATCCAACTTGACCATGCTCTGTCATAATGTCACAGTGTGGCTTCTGAAATTCCACCAAAGATTGCTTGGCACTGCAGTTCATGTGAAACAAGTTAGTGGAGGCACTCAAAGGCAGACAAGTCCCACATCTGCTCCGTTCCTCTGAATTCCTGAAAGCACTTTCCATATTGCATTTATAAGCTGAGGTAGTGTTTTCAATAAACACATTTCATTCCTTCAATTAAACTCAGTGAACAGTTGCTGAGAACTTACTCTGTATAAAGAAGTCATTATACTAAGAATGATGTAGTAAATAGAGGCACCGTGAAAGGCCTCAACAGATGTGTGCTCTGCTAAAGGGAATGGAAGAAACATGAGTTCAGATGAGCAGAGCCACTGCTGGTGGAGGCTGTGCCTTAATGTAAAGTAGGGAAAGGCACCTCCTGGCATTGACAACACTACGAGGCCAGTCACGCGCCTTGGCCAATAAAGATGAAGATAGAATTTGTTTATCTGTTGATGAAGGTAGTGGATCGGAAAAAGCAGGGTACTTCTAAGGACTTCATGGAAGGGGATGTGTTAAACCTTGAACTCTTCTTGGAAAATTGAGTAGGTACAGCAGACAAGAAATGCACTTGAGAGCAATGAGATCACAAGGGTGAACTGAAGACTGTTGACCAGTCTGCTATCTGATTGAGCTGGAAGGGGCCATGGAAGAAGCATAGATTTTGAGCTTTCAAATACCAGAATGTTATAATTGATAAGCAGATAGAACAGTCATCAAGGCAAAGACTTGTTCTGCGACTTGTTCTGATGGGAAACTGTCCTTTTTCCTAATTTTCTTCCTTTTCTTCTGTCTTTGTTTTCTTTTTTCTTTACTTCTTTCTTTCCCCTACCTCTCTTCTTTTCCTTCCTTCCCTTCTCTTTCTTTCCATCCGTCCCTTCCTTACTCACTTTCCCCCTCCCCACCACCCCATGTGTCTCTCTCTTGGTGTTTTGAGGCAAGGTCTCACTATGTTGCCCTGGTTGTCCCAGAACTCACTACAAAGACGAGACTAGCCTTGAACTCACAGAGATCTGGTATCTTTGTCTCCCAAGTGCTGGGATTAAAGGAATGTGCCACTAGATCTTCCACCAAACTGTGCATTTCAATAAGAACAAAAAATAAAAATAAAAAATAAAAACAGATCTGGAATCTACGTAGGACTCTCCAGTCAGAAAGTGTGAGGTAGAGGAAAGAATGCAGACTATTTTTCAATGTCATGTTTTCCTGGTTTGAATGATTTTCAGTTCCAATTCCTTGAACACAGTTCGACAGAGAACATGCCCATGCTCCAATCTGGTTTTCATAAAATCCAAGAATAACTCTCAATAATGACGACGAATTAAAGAAAAGGAGCATAATTCTGGTCAGCTTCTTGTTTTACACATCCCACAGCAACGATTCTTAGTTTTCAATTGATGAAATTCTTATGTTCCTTGAGCTATGTTGGAAACTTAAAGCAAACAACAACAAAAAGAAGCTTCAGAGAGTCTTAAAATCATCCAGGTGGGATCACCAATTGAATTTACCAAAGCCCAAATCAATACGGATAAAGGAATGTCATTCAATTGGAAAAACCCGGAATTCAACCACTTGATTGCTTCCGTGTTTCAGTTAAGTCCCAGCAAATTTCCCTGCAAATCTCACAGAGTTTCTTGCTAGGATGAACTGGAGAAAAAAATAGTAAGAGGTATTTCTGAAACGAACAGAGCTAACAATTGCTTGGATCCACTCCACAGGCTAGAACTAATAATACCTGATTGTCCATTCATTCACTGGTTCCTACTTAGTTCATTCATTCACTCATTCAGCCATCAAACAATTAGCACCAAAGTCTGCTGAACCATTTTATAACTTTCCAAGTATCATAGAGCCCCATCTGGGATCCAGAGTTCTATTTTCTTTTTTTTTTTTTTTTTTTGGTTTTTCGAGACAGGGTTTCTCTGTGTAGCCCTGGCTGTCCTGGCACTCACTTTGTAGACCAGGCTGGCCTCGAACTCAGAAATCCGCCTGCCTCTGCCTCCCGAGTGCTGGGATTAAAGGCGTGTGCCACCACGCCCGGCTCAGAGTTCTATTTTTTAACTTCAGAGAACACTCAAAACACAATTTTTATGATATCATCAAGAGGAATAAAAGCACACATACTCATTTTCACCTGATATTTAGTAAATGATGTATAGGTATGTTAATAAATTTTCTCTTATTTTATGCATATCATATCAATCATAACACATTTGCATTATGTGATGATTTACATAAATGCACAATCTACATTCTCTATCATCTTGTTTGTGCTTCTGTCTCTATCTACCTCATCACAGGCTTCTGTATAAAAAGTTCCACAAACATCTCCAGGGTTCACCACATGTGATGCGATATTTATTATCTTTCATATGAAAACATGCCAGCAGTGTGATCTTCATGGCATACATGTAGAGTTTAGTTAGAATTTGGCCATTTCTTGGGCAGTTCTTAAAACCACCAATATTTGACATAATGATGGCAAACATTTGCATGATTCGCTTAAAGATTCAAACATTTCACCTCAAAGCTTAGGCTCCTTCAGTCTCCAGCCACATTCCTGGTAGTGAGACCATCTCTTTAGATTTGGGGATTTTTGCATCAACCATCGTGGGGCAGGGAGGGAAAGGGGGAGTGTTGGAAACATCTGTGTCTCTCCTGCATACAGCTACTGACTTAATTGCTGCTGCTGCTGGGACTGTCATGGAATTTCCTAACTGCCAATGAAAAGCCCAAATGGTGACATCACCTTCCTGCTTATAGTTGTCAGGTAAAAGGTAGGAAGACATATCTCAGAAAAGGTACTTGACGTGTCTAAAAAAAGAAGAAGGGTGGGGGCTGGAGAGATGGTTCAGCAATTAAGAGCACAGGCTGCTCTTCCAGAGAACCCAGGATCATTTCCCCATACTCACATGGCAGCTCACAACTGTCTGTATGTAACTCCTGTTCCAGGGGACCTGACACCCTCACACAGACATACATGCATTCAAGTCATCAATGTATATAAAATAAAAATAAAATAAACATGAAAAGAATAAGGGTTATTTATTTATTTATTAGCAACACATTTTCCCAAAGACAATTATCTTGGAAAACATTTTTAAAACTAATATTAGTGTTACTTTAAAATTTACCACTTTCCTACACATTAAAACTGTGCAGTAGTTTAGTTTTCTAATATTGTAATAAGGCATTATTAAACTAAGACTAAGAAAATTAAAACAAGAAAGATTGATTGGAATGAGGATGCTTTCTTTGCTTTTCAGGGCTCTATAGGAAGATGCATGTGGCCCAATCCAGTGGTACCTGGGTGATGTGCATTGAACGCTACATCCGAGGGGTGGGATTCCATCTATGGGATGTAGAGGCAGGAGATGAGGAGTTTGAGGCCAGCTCTACTTCGTTAGAGCTATTCACAAACAACCAAAGAAATCAAACACATGTGTGTACCAATATTCTTACATTCAAACCTTTTTACTTCTTGTATTTTATTCTTTAAAGCGTTAGGGTCTCTACTTTGAAACAATAAGTGTAGACTTTACCAATATTAGTAAGGTAGTGCCTGAGAGAGAAGCCATGACATTGGTGAGGATTTTTGGACAGTGTCAACCATTTCATCAAAGTAAATGCTCCTGACACTCCAGTTGAACTCTGTTTTTCCAAAGCTCATGATTTCATTGATGTGACCATGTTGGTCAAACTGGAGGCCTAGAAATATAAGCCTAGATGTAAGGAGCTTGATGGAAAACTGCCTACCCTGCATCTCTTTCCCACAGAGACCGTGCCACAGTGGGAATGTGCTTCCCAGCAAGGCGCACAGCACAGTTGGCTTATTTGAAGAACACAATTCCTCCCAATTCAGAACAGGGAACATCCCAGCACTGTGTGTGAGAAGCAAGCCAGCCCAATTGATAAGTTTGGTTTTTTTTTCTACTCATACACTTGCCCAGACTATTGAAGAAATGTCTTATTTTTCCAGTCTTAGGCAGCTTGCCTGATTATAGCAAATTAGCTCTTCTTATTACCCATGTGGTCTTGAACCCCTAAACTGATGCTCCCACCAGAGAAGGTTACACATCCTCACCCTCTCTTTCAAAAGAACTGCTGTTTTGCCCCTTTCACGGGTGGGTGAAAGGGGGTGGGCGGGGAACTCCAAAGGGCGGAGTCTCCTCTTTGAGCATCTCTCTTCACTCACAGCCCACTGCTGCTTTTAGTTCAGTCAGCCCAAGTTCTTCTTCAAGTGGTTGCAGAGGCTGTTTTACATTTTGTAGAGCTAATCTAGGCCAGCTTAGAGATCAGACTCCCCCCTTAACCACAGACCCATATAGTGAGGGTGAACAGCCTTTGGTCACTGCTGTCTGAGAAGTTTGCCCCCTAGGTTCACATTTGATCTGGCTCCCTGTGTCCTTCTGTGGGTGGCAGTCTGCCCACTCCTTAGCCACCATGCCTGGGTGGGAGGGATAGGAGGTCCTGCATTCAAAAACCTCTCCTATTTCAAGTACCATCTCTTCTGGGGGAGAGGTTGGTCCCCACGGATGAAATGACCATATTGTTGCCAGATGCTGCCTAATGGTGGCTGACATTTTATTTGCGTTAAAGTAAAATGCTTAACTGCCAGAAGGCCGTTAGGCAGATGGATCGGATCCTTCTGGTTACCACTGAACTAGTGTGCATTTCTGTAAGCACCTCAGAACCTCGCAGAGATATTTGTTAATGGAAGCACGTGTAATAAGAGAGTGTTGCTACCAAAGGCTCACGTGTGGAAGACGTGAAGGCGATAAAGCTCCCAGGAGACAGGAATTAACACTCAATGGATGGAGGGAAAGGGTCCCAATTCATGTCCTTCTTCCATCCCCACCCCCACTCTCTCTCTGACAGTCTATCCTGGCACGTGCACTCCATGATTCCAAATTGTAAGAGGAAGGACCAGACCATGCACGAAAAGTTGTCACTTGATTGTTACTGAGATCTCTCTGGCAGACACTGAGTTAGCTTGCCTATTACTTCTCTTCTCAGTTTGCATTTAAAAAAACAAAAAACAAACAAACAAAAAAACAGTAAAGCAGCTGATTTTAGAATCTGACTCCTTCAAAAACGGAGAAGCCAATCATCCCAAGAAGCAGTTTTGGAATTCTTTGGCATTAGCATGCCTTTCTCTGGTGAGACCCTCACTAGTCACAGCAGGGGCTATGCAGCTGCAGCCATACAAAAGGTGGGAGGCAGACTCCAAGCACTGACTAGCGTGTGTGGAGAAAATGGAATGCTCACTACAACTGCCAGTGGGAGTGGACACAATAGTGAGGCTACTCCGCAAACGGGGCTCGTGGCTCCTCCGCAGACAGAACAGTTACCACATGACTCAGTCATTCCACTCCCTGGTGACTACCCAGGATCACTGAATCCAGAGGTTTATGCGAAGCACCAATGTCCATAACAGCACCACTTCTAACAGTAAGAAGGCAGAAACAATTGAAATGCCCACCACAGACGAGAGGGCACAAACAAGGTGATAAGTCCTTGTGAATGTTGTTCAGCAACACAAAGGCACGAGTACCATGTGGGCTTTAATATGGATAAGTGCTGAGAGGTTTCTTTCTATGAGAACCAAGCCAGACAAGTCATGAAAGGACAGTTTCACATTTTGGGAAAATTTTGTTAAAAAAGTACAAAGCTGTAGATGATAAATTCGGATGTATGTTGTATTAGTCAGGGTCCTCTAGAGGAGCAGAACCAATGGGATGAATGTACATATACATCATGTACATATATGTGGATTTACAAAGTCACTTAAAATAGTAACCACAGTTTAAAGTTGTGTCTAAGGGTCTGAGAACCTGGTAGTTAAGTCGATCTTTGAAGCTGCATGTCTCAGCAGTCAGAGGAGCCCCTCCCACAACAGCTGGCTCTCACTTGGGATGTGAATGGGTGTGACAACCAATAGTGACTCAATTCACAAGGTGGGGTGCTGGCTCAGTTCTGCTTCTGCCCTTGGGGTGTCCAGGCACATTAGACCGGACTTCAGGGAATGAAGCTTAGCTCAGCCTGGCAGGATCCAGGGACTCTGATGGCGTGAGGGAGAGGAGAAACAGTCTTCTCCGAGACTGTTCTCAGTAAAACTCTCTTTTATAGGGTGTAATAGGGGCTATAAGCTTTGGGGAGTGGGTTGGGGTTTTCAGGATGAATGTACATTATTGGCTGGTGCCTAGGTTCTGGGAACGCTTCATTTGCATGAAGAGGAATTCCAGGTGCTTGTAGGACATGTCCTTACAGGAAGGCAGGAAGTTAAACCTGTCATTTGGCCACCAGGCTAAGTGACTACCTGAAGGATGGCAGATCATAAGAGGTAGGGATTGTAAGGCTACATGTTCTATGACATGCAGACCCAGAGCAAGGAGGGAACAGTTCTAACTCCTGCTGACAATCTCAGGATGAGATTTTTGGTGTTTGGACACATCTTGACCTTACTCTTGTTCACAGGGTGCCCCTGTAGTTCCAATATGCCCTGAAAGTCTGGAAGTTTCTTGGATAGCAGCTGTTCCCTAGTTCATGATGGATGATTAGAAACATTGGTCTCTGGCTGTCAACTAGGGCAGCAGCAGCAGCATCCCTGAGGTAAATCAACTCCTGGCAAGAGGAAGGCCATGGAGAAAAGGTGAGAAACTCGTTCTCTTGCTCTACTGTTTGTATCTGGGCTGCTACCAGGAGGTGCTGCCCACAATTGGAATGAGCCTTCCCACATCAATCAAGACAATTGGTGTGGTGCTTCAGGTGAGGCCCCCAGTAATTTGTGGTGAGTTGGCATCAAACCCAATCATGACGCAAGGTATGTGAGATATGAATCACTTTTTAAGAGTGCAGACGTTTCCAGCTTCGCAGATTTACCAGCCTTCTCATCTCTGGAACAAATGTCTGTATTGCTGAAATTGCTATCTGTTCATTGCCCTTGATGTTCTTTCTGAGCATCCCCTCCAGTTTCCATGCTCAAAGAGGCACTGACATGAAGAGGTTACCAGGGTTCTATCTAGGTCCAAGATCTGGCTTTCTGCTCTGACATCTACCCTATGTGCCACTTTTCTGAACCTTAGGTATTTCCGTCTGTTTGTGTGTATATATTTTTATGTATGTGGTCACACGTGTGTGGGTACACAAGTATGCAGAAGCCAGAGGTCAACAAAAAGGTATACTCTTCAACCACTTCTCCAGCTTATAATCACCATCACCACCATCATCTTCGTCGTCATCATTGTCATCATCGTCATCGTCATCATCATCAATTAGCTGGCCTGGCTAGCCTCTGTAGTGTCTGCCTGCAGAGTACTGGGGTTGCAGACACACACTGTTGTGTCATGATTTTTACATTAACGCTAGGCATCTGAACTCATGTCTTGAAATGTGTGCAGCAGGCGTTTTTACCAATTGAGAAATTTATAGCCCTTACTTTTGTCACACCATCAAAATTATCTATTTTTAAAACTAGCAGGAGCCAGAGAGATGTCTCAGCAGTTAAAAGCACTGGCTGCTCTTCCGAGGACCTGGGTTCAATTCCTAGCACCCTCACGACAGCTCACCACTATCTGTAACTCCAGTTCTAGGCTATCAGTCAGGCTCACGCAGACATTGATGTGGATAGAACACTAATGCACATAAAAATAAATAAATCTTAAAAAAATTAAAATTGTAAAGAAACGGTGAAACTTTCCCTATGTGAATATTGCTCTAACAGTCTGAAAGCATGCAGTTCGGTGGCACTAAATATGTCCTCACAGCGTTTTGTCACCTCTGGACCCTTTTCATCATCTCCAGTGAAAACTATGCTTCCATTAAACACAGATTGTCCGGTCCTCCTCTTCTCTTAACCCCTAGTTTGGGACTCTAAGTTCTGCATATTAGCAGAATCAACTTCTGCATATTAGCAGAATCAACTGTGGAGTATTTGTCTTATATAAAAGCATTCTCACGGATGTCCACGTGAGAGCACATGCAAAATGTCCTACCTTTTAACTGCTGAATAGCAATCTATTGTCCTTATGGGTCACTTTTGCTTTATTGATTTTTCTACTACATTACACTTGGGTTGCTTCTTCCTTTGGCTTCTGTGAGTATGGTTTCTATGAACATGGGTATGACGATATATCTTTGGGATATGTGTTTAATTTTTTATTTCCTTTTCTTAAAAAAGATTTATTTATTTATTTTTGTATATGAGTATACGGTAGCTGTCTTTAGACACACAAGAAGAGGGTATGAGATTCCATTAAAGATGGTTGTGAGCCACCATGTGGTTGCTGGGAATTGAACTCAGGCCCTTTGGAAGAGCAGTCAGTGCTCTTAACAACTGAACCATCTCTCCAGCCCCATGCGTTTAATTCTTTTTGGTTTATATTTGTAATTAGAATGATGGGATCATATTGAAGTTCTAGTTGCAGTCTTTTGAAAAACTATTCTGTATAATAGTTTCATCACTTTACAATCTATAATAAAGCACATGGTTTCTATTTTCACAAGCTCATTTCTTCCGTAATTTTTGTTTTCAACAATAATCACTTCTATATTTGAGAGCTATCTAAATCTTAATCCTTATTTATTTATTTATTTATTTATTTATTTATTTATGAGGTACTACTTTGCTATGAAACATGAGCAGTTCTGTCATTCTCTTGTCTCAGCCTCCCCAATACTAAAAGATTACAGGTGGACCTCAGAGTGTCCGACTTAGTAATTTTCAAATGATAAAAGGAGTAAGATAGTTGTTACCCTGAAGACACAAAGGCATTCTCCTGCCCTCTCACTCTTCCTGGGCAATTAGGGTCCATGGACGCACTTTGGAGACTCTAATAAATAATTTGTCCCACATAGAATTAGTAATGACGTGGCTCTTGATCTAAAGAAATATTTGCAAACATAATGAAAATCCACAGGACTCCTCATTTTGGCCAGTGTATCTTTATCACATAAATCCTTGCTCCAGTCTTAATGACTTAAGCATTTTATTAGTATTTGTTTTATGACTTAAAGTCTTTTGAATTCTTATTCTTAACAACTAGACATCAAACCATAGATCTAATTAGATTGATTGATCTCTGATAGAATTTTCCATCTGACTACTGCTTAGTTTTCATTTACAGTACAATTAAAGTGATTTTCTAAGTCACTGTCACTCCAAATTTGTGGATCTTTTACTATCGAGCAGAGGACTTGAAAAAAAAAATCTCCTATGTTTAGGCCACATCCCATGCAAAACATCAGTATTTCTAAAAAAAAAAAGTCTGTATATAGTAAGAGGTGAAGAGTACCAATTGTAATCAGTTCTCCACATACATTTGAAGAACTTCACATACATTCCTTGGAAATTTCCTTTAAAATACAGATCACTTTCTAGTGGCTGTGAGGAAGGGTTATAACGATGTTGGTCACATGATCAAATGACATACAATTGCAGTGAAACAGAAGGAAAACGTTCAAGCCATCTATTATACATCCTCATGGCTATAGTTGATAGTATATTGCATATCTGGAAACTGCCAAAGTGCATGTAAGTGTTCTTACTACATATACAAACATAAAAAAGTGTACACAGGGATTATCGCTCAACTCTGTCATAGTATGTTACACCCATACATCAACACATCATGTCCTATGTTACAATTTTTTCTTAGTTAAGACAAATAAGCAAGCGAGTAAACACATACAGACAGATGCCTGTGTCCATGCTTGGATCTGTCAAATCAGAGGAAGAGGCCCATGGTCTGTGTATTTAACAGGAGCCCAGTATTTCTATTACACAGAAATGTGAAGGACTCAATTCGAAAGTTAATACTTTAGTAGCGAATGGCCCAGCATTCTCCTAGGGGGTGAGTATCCCTTTGCAAAATGTTGTATGGGGCCTATGACACTTTCTTTATGTGCATACACACCATTTTAAAAGTTGGTCCATCGGAGAAATGTATTATAGGATGCCCCAAGAGTGTTACACCTTCGTTTCCATCAATGCTGCTAGTCTTTATGTCCCTACTTGCTTTCCTCCTTCTCCTTAATAACTAGACTCTCAGACCTTGCTAAATGACTGTGACATTACAGTCTTCTTCTTGGCTATCCATGAAATCAGGGGACATGCTGAGCCTTCTTGTTTACCACCGGGCAAGCTTATAAACATTACCATCACCATAGATTACATAATTGTGTCATCTGGTGGCATCCTGAGGCTTTGAGATAACACTCTATCAGGCCTGTTTGGAGCTTGTTTTGCCTATATCTTTGCAGATAAGGAAACTTAGGCTCAGAAAGTACAGCCACTGACCTATGATAGAACACACAGAAGACTGACAAAGTCTAGATTTGAAATACAACCTGGGAGCTTCTCAGCCAGTGTGTAAGAGCAACTGTCAGGATTGAATGCTAGTTCCCTCTTTTCCTGGGACACACCATCCTTCCCCTGCACCCGTACTCAGGATTTTCTCACTTCCATCAGACTGGAATCACCCTGAATGTTGTGGTGCCCCATATGGCAGGGAGGGCTGGTGGGCCCCCTGCCTGCTCCAGTGGCCTTGGCAGTGATTCACTGACCCCTTTATAGCTCTGTGGCTGCTGTTCCCATCAAGGCGGCTGCCCTCCTCACTCAGCTCCCAGCCTATGGGTTGTGACAGGTGACAACCGAGGTAATTAGTACCAATCGTGGTGATATTTACCATGAGGTGGGTATTCCTGCTGAGAACTGATTGGGGCCAATTAATCGTTTCCTGAGAGTCTACTGAACAACCCGCCCGCCACTGCTGGGCTGCCATGGCCCCTCCTCACACGCTCTCTGTTTATTGCCACTGCTTTGGGAGATTTTCTTCTTGTCTTTGTTTTTATCTTATCACTTTGCAACCTAACCAAAAACACCACAAAAATCCAAAACCATCTTTGTGAGTATATCTATCCTCTCAAATGAGACGAATTGTTATTGATTATTATAAAAAAAAAAAAAAACCCAAACAGTGTCTCGTGGATTTTCCTGAAGGAAGGTGACTTGTTATTTGGAAGCTTCCACGTAGGAGCTGGCTAACACTCTTCTGAACTCATGAAATAAAAAAATTAAATTCATATATCTTTTAATTTTATAGCAGGCTCATTGTGAGACAGAATCATCTTAAGTAAAATGCTCACATTGTTCTGAGAAAAGCAATGGCTTATGCCTTTGAAAAGTTTAAAAGTTAATTCATTAAATATGAATGGAAGATTTGAGGTGCATTCTGTATATATTTGTACACAGAAACCCTTAATATTAGAGACACAAGCCAAAAATTCAAGGTTAAATCTTCACACATCTCTCTCTCTCTCTCTCTCTCTCTCTCTCTCTCTCTCTCTCTCACACACACACACACTCACAAACATATATAACACATACACACACAGTCACACAGAGACATACACACAAAGCACACTCACATACACAAACATACACACACACACTCATATATACACACACATAACACATATTCACATACACACACAGACACACACAGAGACAGAGAGACAGACAGACAGACACACACACACACACATACAGAGAAAGAGACATTTTTACTAAAAACATTCTAGCATCGAGGCCAAGAATCTCAGCAGCAAGTTGGTAACCATGTGGTCATTCTTAGAGGTGCCTCTGCCATCCACCACGCCAGGCAGCACAACTTTGCCTGTGTGAGTGAGGTGACGTGCTGTCGGTGAGCTGTCACATGGCAGAACAGTTGCAGAATTTCTATTTTCTTGTTTGTAAAGGCCAAATTTGTTACAAAAATGCTGAAAATTTTTCAAAAGAGAAAGTGATTCCCATCCCTCCTGTTCAATCCTTGCAGTGAGTCATCAGAACAATGCTTAAAAGTTTTTATAATAGTTTTAATTTTTATAGGAAAGTTATGCGGTCAGTTTATATACATGGAGCCATTTTCCTATTGGGACCATCTTCTTGTCATTATGTTAACACAGAGACTTTGTCATAGCCAAGTAAGCCATACTTATAATCCTATTCAGCAAATCCCACAGGCCAGCCAGATTTCCTCAGCTTTTGTATCGAGTCCTTTTCTTTCTGTTTTTTTAATAGTTCCATTTTTTAAAAATTAGGTATTTTCCTCATTTACATTTCCAATGCTACCCCAAAAGTCCCCCATACCCTCCCCCCACCCTCGAGTCCTTTTCTTACTCTAGAAGCCCCATCCCGGAGGCCACCTTACACTTGACCACCCTGTCTCCTTACACCTTTCTAGCTGTGAAAGTTCTTGAGATTTCCACTATTTTGAGAAAGGACTTTATAGGTATCTCTTGCTTTGGGTTTGACTTTCTTGTTTTTAATATTGACACTATAATGAGTCAAACACATCTTTGGAGGCTGCACAAAATAGTCTACAATAAAACAGGAAAAAAGAGCCAAAAAGTTTTCAATACTGAGCTCAGCTGGTTAAAAAGTTTAACAGTAGCATCATGACAATAATCATTTATTCTATCTATCTATCTATCTATCTATCTATCTATCTATCTATCTATCTATCCTCTATCATCTGTTTATTGAGCAATCTGCTTATCTATTGCCATATGATACATTCACTTTTTTATATATTTATTTTCCAAAATTTTATTATGGTAAAATGGGTAGGGGTTTGTTATTGCATCAGACAACAATGCCCTGTGAAACAGTCTCAGCTCAAAAATGCTTTTTTTCTGTATGGACTTTGAGTCTATTATCACCTTCATTTTGGGCTTTCAGCATAAACTCAACACAAGTTGCTCTGCCAAGATTGGAATAAGCATGAGATACAAGCTTAGAGCTACCTTTTCCTTTCAGGAACAAAATTAATAAACAGGCAGAAAACATACACTACCTTTGTATGTAAAAGCACCAGGTTTCTTCAGAGGGAATATCTAAAACTTGATTAATTAAAAATATATAAAAATTATATATAGTATGTGTCAATGCTCACCCCGTTTTATTTGAGTATCAACTAGCCAAACCAGATTACTCTATTCAAGAATGCAGAAGAGCTCCAAGCAACAGGAAGTTGGGAGGCGGTGTTGGCTTCATTGCTTGTTCAAACATGATGGATTCATAGGAGAAAGGGAGGGAAGAGTTCTGCATGTCACCAGTTTCGTGTCTTCAAAAACACTTGGGGTTTTCTAGAATGGGTAGCTCAGCCACATGAAAGCTACGCTAAGGGATTCAGCCACGCAATTTCTCTAAACTTATGGGTGGGACCGATCCACTTTAACCAACCGATCATCCTCCTTGAAGTGAGGCCATAAATTAAATTTATTTTTATTGAAAAAGTACTAAGTCCTTGCAAAGGGGCAAACACAGAATGCATACGTATGGCCCAATCCCTCTCCCCAGCCTTGATAGAGTAGCTCATATAAACAAATATCAACACAGCTTCATTTTCTTTCCTTGGAATTTAGCTACACAACGCCCAAAAAGAATAAATTCAGTTATGTTTTCTTTTCCTTTCCCTTCCCTGATCCCCTTCTCCCACCCATCCCTGCTTGCCTTCTTCTCCTCTCTTCTTCACTCTCCTCTTCTCCCTTTTCCTTCCTGACATTTTCCTCTCTAGTTTTCAAGCACAATAATAAATTGGCCAGTTGTGTGAAAATGAAGGAAGAAAAATGTCACCCCCATATGGCACTCAACAAATTCTCATTTTCACTTGAATGCTCCATCCAAAGGGTCACAGGCTATCCCACATTAGATCATGATTACCAAGCCACATAGGTCAGAAATTACAGGGAACCATCAAGGAAAAAAAAAAAAGCTAAAGATGAAACACAAAGTATTCCACAGTAATGCAGACGCTGCACAGTTGGTCTGGGTCACGATGGTGGCTTTGCTAGCTGCAGCAGTTCTTGGAATCCGTAGAGTCATTCTAAACTTAGCAAGAAACTGCAATCATCCGTCGAGAATGGAATTAGTTCTTTTCACTTAAAAGATGTTGGCTAATACAGACCCTGGGAAGCAAGTAGGAAGTAAAGTCCTGCATCTAACACAGTGTGAGGCTCTGAGGTGGGATATCAGAGTAAGCCTACGCATGAATGTAGTTAGGTATGCTATTCTTAAGGCCTGGAGAAGAGTTGGGACTGGTAGATCTCTGAGGTTTCCTATGGGATCCAAAGGCTGAGAGGATTGGGAATCTGTCCTGGGCTCCTCCTTTACTTCAGATAATCTCCTTTTAACACGGTACTCATGTACACAAAAGAAGACAAGTAGATAAATAGGTCAAATTTCCTCGAGTGCAGCCTGGGCTAGTTTTAAAAAGAAAACACCATCTGGTAACCCACCAAGAGTCAAGGGTACAGTGAGTTAACTTCCTTTCAAAGAGGACTAAGAGGGGACGTAGAGAGCTCAGTGGAGGGCAGTAATAGAATTCATCATGCAAGGTCTATTGGGGACAAGGAGAGGGGTACCAATGAAAGAAGCAGGGGGATGTGGAAGGTCGGTGGGGGAGGGGAATTAACAAAAACAGTGCATAATGATATTTATGTTTGAAAATGCCATGGCAGATCCTACTACTTTCTATGCTATCTTTAAAATGAAAGGAATAGATGAAATTTGAAAATTCCTTTAGAATCAACTGATTAAATTTACATCTCTTTAGGGGGGAGGATATTTTCTTACAGGGCTAAAACGATCGCTAATCATAAGACTTAGGACACACAGATCAAAGGGGATTTAGGTAGATTTTGAAGTTCCCAGTTCTGGAAGGAGACTGGAGCTCTAGTAAAGACCATGCAGAGCTGAGTCCCAACCTGACCGTGTGCTTTCCTCTAATGGCACAAGCAGCTGTGCAGGCCATTGGAAATGTAGACATAAAAGCTAAGCCTGCTACCACAGTGTGTGTATCAGTCAATTACCATTCTGGAGTGAACTATTTTGTGTCACACAGAAAACCAACTGATTTTATGTAAAGGGTAAGAGAGGAGTTTGTAGAAATCTGTGATTTGTTTTTAAGTTTGCAAGGAGGAACGTTTTGTCACTGATTCTGGAATTAGAAATAGGTAAGATCACGGAGAGCCAGTGGGATTTTTCCAAGAACTGAAGAAAGAAAGACACCCATTGATGCAGGGGGAATATGGAACAATATAAAACCAGATAATGAAGAGTTAAGAAAACCTTCTCAGCTTGCTAATGAACTCCATCTTGCCCTGGTAGGACCACCCTCCTTTTAAGAAAGAGGTAATTTAATATGTATCAAACTCAGTTGTGTTTGGGCTTCATCCAATCTAAGAGTATCAGTGTGATAAATTATAACGAATTATCTATAATAGCCCTGAAAAACAAGATCCTTAAGCTTGATTTCTCAGCTCTGTTCGAATACATTTTCCTTTATTGGTCAGACAACTCCAAACCTTAAAGATATTTGGTATGGCTCTCCCCAGACCCCCTCAACTGAAAGCTATTATATATGTTCTGAGCCCCATTTGATGAGATCCATGGTTGTTGGCTGCCTATACTAAATCAGACCCCATATTTGAAAATGACACTAACATTTCCAGCCAAATAATATAGCAAGAGAAGGAACATGGCCCCTTTAGCTTCTAAAGGGTTTCTTCACATGTTAATTTCCCTTTGTCATCTGCACTGTGCTGGGAAGTAGGTTAGAAAAGGCATATTTCCATGTCAGATTCTGGAGCAGCAGCTGGAACCAGGGCACCCTAGTGTGTGCAGAGAAGACATGGTGACTGGAAGGTCTAGCAGCTCTCTCTTAGTTAACTGTGTTGCTTTGTTCTTATGATTAAAATCCCTCCAGGATAGTTTTTCCAAGTAGGAGTCCTTTCCTTAGGGAAAGGGCCACTGTTCTTTCAGTTGTTGAGGAGGCTGTCCCAGCCCTTCAGTACTGTACTCTATAGATGGTTCTAATTCCTCATGAGTAAAAAGGATTAGATTGTTATTAACATGGGTATGAGAGGAAGGCAGCACAGCCCTTGGGTAACTGATTGCGTGGTGGGATGCACCTTCCAAGGCTCTACATACATAGGATGCAGAGGTGATAGGAAGGTTTATGAAGTGTCAATCAAGGATGGTTTTCTATAGGGAAATTATGCCAATTTTAATAGGCTTAATTCTTCATAGGCAAAATGCAAAGGACCTGTGGGACTCAGGTACAGGACCAGAAGCTGCGTTGCTTATCCTAGGTTGGTTTCTGTGCCAAGAACAGCTCCTAAGAACCAGCAGATGTGGGTGTCAGTTTCTAATTCCTACTGTAATGAATTACAGCACACAACAGCTTAGAATAACAAAGCCATTATGTTACAGTGCTGGAGTTTAGAATGGTTAAAAGAGTGGGTAGAGAGAGCTACATCCTTCCCTGGAGGCTCCAGGGAAGAATCTATTTCTGTGTTATCTGCTCAGCTTCTAGAGCCCATCTAATTCCTTGTCAAAGCCAGCCATGGTTGGTCCAGTTTCCTCCCCCACAGCCCTCTGATGTCTTTTGTTGTTACTTTCCCTCCTCCGAGGGGATACTCTTCCCTCCTTCTAAACAGTCTACTAGCAAACACAGGATAATATCCCTCTTTTAAGAAGTACACAACAATCACATTTCTAAACTTTCTTTTTCCATAGGGTTCTGATGTTAAGACCCAGATATCTCTGGGTGAACATTCTATCTACTAGCCTTCAATAAATATTAATACATTTGTAGAAATGTTGATAAAATAACATATTAAATAGTTTGCACTGTATGTGTGTTAGTTAGCAGATCAATAGTTAAGGCCACAGTCACATGTATACTTGAGATCCTGCCAAGAACACAACCCTCACATTGCCATAATATTTTGGCTCAAAAATGCACATTGGTTCTGTTATACTTTCTCCCGACAGAATACTTTCCTAACCAGATTATGTGAACTGTGCACTGTCCCTCAAGACAGATGATAACCAAACCATGCTAGAGATTCCAAGTTCCTTTCCACAAGCTCTTGGTAGTCTTCCTAAAACAAAAAGGAAGAACGTAACATCCTTAGGTAGGAGTTGAGACAAGGCGCATTAGAATCCTAAGAGCAAATCCCCTAAGTGTGCCACTGTACCTCAAACATTCTCCTTCAAATCTTTCAGATCTAAGGCATGTTCTCTGAATGACTCTGTCAGCTTCCAGTCTTCAGTCAAAATCTATGGACCTTTGGCCAAAGCTGTTCAACTCCACTCCTCCCACCCCACGTTAAGACATTTATCAGACAACCACTGAAGCAGAAAGGTTTTTGGATGGTTTGGGTAGGAAAGCTAGAAGAAGAGGAAGAGGTTTTCCTTTTTAACTTCATCAATTGTTTGGATGCTGGTGCTTTCTGTATCCTAGTCTGTTCATGTGGGGATTCTCCATTAGAGCAACGATAGGAACCCCATTTCTCGTTAACTTATCTATAGAAAACAATTTGCTATACTTCCTCAGAATTCCTTCCACTAATGTATCAGATACAAAGACATCAAAGAAAAATTAAAAATAATTGAAAATCAACTGAACACTGTATTTAGTATGAGTGCAGGAAGGTATAATTATTGAAGACTTAGTAGGCATGCGATCTCACTTTAGGGTTTGCTACCAGACCTCTTCTTATCTTAGACATGACAATGACATCATACCAGTAGCAAACTGGTATGACGCACTGAGGCTGTTAAGTCTATTGTTTTTAAACAATATTTCTTAGACTAGATGATAAAACTATCTGTCAAAATATCTAGATATCTATCTAAAACTCACAAAGTAAAAATTTTCCTATTTTTCCTTAGGTTCCAGATCACTGAAAACTTTAGCTTTATTGTGGACACCTAAAAACAGCCTACAGTTTGAATCACAGAGCATAAATCTTTCAGTGAAGACTAAGAATTTCTGTTGAAAAATTCTGCTCAAGAATTAAAATAAAAGCTCTACCACACTTTAGTTTTTCATCCTCATTAAATTCCATGTTCTTGAACATTATTCTTAAAATGAAAAGAAACTGGGTAAGCTGATATGTATGGAATCAAACATAATTGCTATTAAAGAATAGGGAAAAAACAAGCACAAAATGAAGTGAGGTTCAGAATTAGTTGGCATCTCTCAGGAGCAGATCAGAATGTGATGGCAATGAGATCTTTCATAGGGCAATTCCAAGATACTTACAGATGCCTTTTTGCGGCTATTATTTTTCAAGTTAAATGTAATGTTGAAGAAATCTGTAGAAAGACTCCCCTCCCCCCATCTCCCCAATGTAGAATTAAATTTCTTTTTGAAGGGCAATCATGCTAGGTAGGCAGTAAAGAGTTCGATTTTCTCGTATAATTTGAGTAAGTACCTCAGATTACCATCCTCCTTCCAAAATGTAGATAAGGGCTATGGCTGGCTATAAGTTGCCACAAATCTGGAAGACTATTTCAGAAATACATTCAAAATGTTTTGACTACTCGATGCCAAGCATCTGGTAATGCAAACTTCTCTTAGGTATTTCTCTATTCCTCAAACACTCGGCCTTGTGTAGACAGACACCGTGCCAGTATTTCAGCCACATATTTTATTTGTAGGATAACAAAACATATATGGGAAGGTAAGACTTTCCTTATGATTCTGATTAGGTGAATTTAGCCCCAACATAATAGTCCATCATTCCTGTGTTCTTGAATGGCACCCAAGCTCTACTCTTCCTCTAGCTCCCAAAGACTTTCAGTGACTTCCTGTGGTCAGTCTCTTCTTAAGAATAGAGGCTCCCAAAGGAAAAGTATTCACTCACTTGTCTAAATAGTAGCTGCCTTCCCTGGTTTCATTTCACATCAAGGAGGAGGGAGAACGAAGCTTCTAGTTTTCCCTCCTAATGAGAACCAGTCTTGGGAATACCTGTGGTTCAATCATCTTCAGATCATTTGAAGGATTCTCAAGTACGATGTAAGGTATCCTCCAGGGGAGGCTGCCTCTTGCCTCAGGTAAGCTCAGCCGTCCAGAGGTGTTTGACACGAACCAAACTAACTATCCTGACTCTACGCTGAGCCTTAGCTTTCTCCAAGAGCAGTGGAGCGTTCTTAACACTGATCTCTTTCTCCCGACACTCTAGTTTCGACAGACAGGTCCCTCAAAGGCATGGAACAGAGCATACTCATCATTATCTTAGAAATGAGCGTGGTTCTGGGCTTACTAACTATCTATCGGATTGTTCTGGATTAATTCAGAACAGGCAGCAGAAAATGGTAACGAGACTGGGCAAATCAGAATGTGGACTTAGAATCAGGAGGTATTTTAAAGGAGAGGTACTCCAATTAAACATATGTTAGGAATCTGGTTTTGTAGTTCATGGCTTACCTGTCCTAGCATTGAAAAGAAGGCCATCATATTTGAAATAACATTGAACAGTTCAGTTGAGCATAAACAGTAATATACAGTTTGGGTGGGCAGATATATTGCCAGTAAGTGAGATGGTTTGGCAGAACTACATTGTTATAGTAGTGTTACTGGTAGAATAAAAAAGACTATACATGCTATGGATGTTGAAGACAGTCAAGCATCTGCTTGTATTGACAGCCTTCCTTAAGACAATACACATTTGAGGGGCAAAAATAGTTTGGGTCACTTTCTTCACTTTCTTTGACTTGATTAACTAGAAGTTCTAGAAGTCACTGAGCTGCTTGGGCTTCACTGCTGCTACATCATCAAGCGTGGTGAGGCTTGGATACCTGAACACAGGACATAGATCAGAGGACAAGGCCAGAAGGTATGGAAACTAGAATTCCTGAAAATGATTTTGGGTTGACCAGCAGACACTGGAATTTTTACTCATGAGTACAATTGATATTTTCTATGGAAGCTTCAAGGGGGGAGAAAAGGTAGTATTGGAAGAGTCCAGAGGACTAAGTTGAAATCTATTCTATTTTGTCAATAGTACCATTTTTTTTAAAAAAAAAGATTTATTTTTATTATTTTAAATTATGTGTAGTGTGTGTGTGTGTGTGTGTGTGTGTGTGTGAGTAGCCTTGGAGGCTAGCGGTATCAGATCACCTGAATGAAGATGCAGATGGATGTGAGCCTCCCGATGTGGGTGCTGAGCACCAAACCTGGGCCATTTTCAAAGGCAACTTGTGCTGTTAGCTACTGAGCATTTTTCGAGTTCACTGGGACACTTTTATGTGACTTAGGAAAACTTAGATTAGATAGATGGACAACAGATAGATCATGGATAAATCATATAATAGATATGCATGCTACACAGATAATGAATCTGGTGATTTGAAGCAGTATAATATGTTGCTATGTTGCTCTTATCATATTCATTAAGATATTTACTGCTTTTCAAATTGAATAGCATAAGCTACTGCATAAGCTGTTGCTACTTCACTTTTAAATATACATAAAGTACTTGTAATAGTTTCATGGTCTTTTGAAAAGAAAATTTGTCAAAGGATTAAATCTAGAAAGTGTCCTAAAGGGTTAATTTTTCCAAGGTGGAAAGCATATTTACATAAATATTCCTCCCAAATCTATTCTCCTATTTATATTTTACAAATAATACAGATGGTTGCTAATACTCCTAACCTTTGTCAGTTTTCTGTTGATGAGAAGTCAGATTATTACTTTCAGAGAGAATATTTAGACATCCTGATGACATGATCACTATATGAAATATAATTCAAATTATCTCGGTTTAACACTGACTTTGACAGTTAATAAAATCATTTAATTTTCTACTATGGAAACTGTTTTAATAACTTTAACCACTTTTTAGATTATACCAATTCTTTGAGATGAAGTATGACGGAGAATCAAAATAATCTGTAAATTGAACTCTACTGCAAAGGGTAATTTTCATTCTTTTCTTGGGATTCTAGCAAATGACCTTTTGAGGGCAGTTGGCATCTATTTCTCTTCCTCTTCTGCCTCTATATTCTCCCATGGACCAGAAAACTCAACTCCTGAAAGCAGACTCCATTTAATGACCCCTTCCCTTGACCTTCTCCCATTCTTTTTCATTCACATTCCCAACTCTGCCTCTGTCTTCTCATTTTCCTTTTTTTTTCTTTCTTTCCATGGAATGACCACCTCAAAGGATTAATTCAGAACAGGCAGCAGAAAATGGTAACAAGACTGGGCAAATCAGAATGTGGACTTAGAATCAGGAGGTATTTTAAAGGAGAGGTACTCCAATTAAACATATGTTAGGAATCTGGTTTTGTAGTTCATGGCTTACCTGCTCTGCTGCCTGTGATTCTACTCCTGTCAGATCAGCCTTGCCAGCAGAGCATTCCCGATGGAATAATAAATACAGCGGCTTTGTATGTGTGGATCTCAGCAGCTCAGCAGGCTGCCTTTCTTTTTGGTCTGGCCTTGCAATTGGATCACAGGTGGTACTGGCTATTGCATTAGTGAAATAGATGTGAACCCTCTGGCTCAGATCCAGACAGAAGAAAGTTCAGGGTCTAAGCAATGAGGCTTCAGACATAAAAGAACTCTGATGTATTTCTTATATAAATTTATTTCACATCATCTTTTGTACCTAGATTATAAAGAGTAGACAATTAAAACCCATTGCTCTTTGTTTTTAAGAAATTCTGTGTGGAGACATAGAATTTCTTTTGTTTGTAATGTTTTAAAGATTTGTTTTCATGAATTGTGTGGGTATGTATTTGTGTGTGTCTGTTAGTATGCAATGGCCATGGAGGCCATTAAGGACAAAAGGACACTGAGTTACTCAAAGCTGGAATCACAGGCAGTTGTATGCTGCTTGCTATATGTGGGTGCTGGGAACCAAACTCAGGTCCTTTGAAGGAGCATCACGAGCCTCTTCATTGCTGAGCCATCTCTTCAGCCCTGAGACTGTTCTATCTGGGGCAAGTTTGGTATTAGGTTAGAGTCTCTCAACTCTCTGTCATATTTTTCTGTAGGGCACACATATCCTCTTGCTGCCAGAGAAGCACATAAGCTTTTTGTGCTGGGATTCCCATTAGTTGAACACAGGCAAAATCCACTATTAAAGTTTTTGTGCTTAATAAAATATGCTATTTTCTAAATATGTTACTTTGAGGAGGAGCCAAAGACACCTCCAAAAGTTCAGACATGTTTGTTTGGGAACCTCTGACGCTGACTTTTGTAGGGAACTACATAAAGCTTTGACCAGTTTCTCCCCCTCCCCCCCCCAACAAATCTAACTGAAGCACTCTACTGCATTGGAAGTTTGAAGACAAACGCTATTGGTGTGAAGCAGGTAGAATTCTCTCTATCTCATGAGGATTTCCATTAGGAACTTTATAAGATAACAACATATCATTTATGAGCTTTCTTCCTCCCCCTCCCTTCCTCCCTTCCTTCCTTCCTTCCTTCCTTCCTTCCTTCCTTCCTTCCTTCCTTCCTTCCTTCCTTCATTCCAACTCTTGATTTAAAAGATTTTGAGGCAAGGAACAGTAATTCGGAATATTTACGGCTTTGGATAATTCAATATGTAGGTAATAGCCAACTAGACATCCTCACTAGAGGGTGAATGTCCACAAAATGAGCAACATGTCAAAAACATAAAGAGTCCTTAAAATTTGGCTTAATAATATTGGGACTAAGGACTTCACAGAGCCCCTCCACCATATTCTCTCCGCAACAAGTACTGTCTACCTAGCTGTGATGCTCCTCCTGGATAACCAAGGAGAACTGGTGTTCTTTTACATATGAGAAAAAATGAGCACTTGGTGGCTAAATGGATAATGTGAAAAAATAGTTTGTTGTTACAATTCCTGGTATTAGATACATAACAAAAATATCCTCAAATCTTGATTAACATAGGCAGAACCCGTAAGTCCAGGTTTTTCGCATAGTATTATGCTTAACAGTATACAAAAGTATCAGATATCATGCTAAAGAAACTGACGTAATGAACATTCTCATTCATAATAAAGGAAAATTTGGAGGTCGTGATTATTTTAAAAAACCAATTTAATTACACTATCCTCTTCCCCTCCAGTAACCCATATCTGATTTAAGAAGTGGCTGCCTTTCTCCTTATTATTCAAACTGATGATATTTTGTAGATCTTGGCTACTGTAGAGATACACCAAGGAACAAACACACTTTGAGGCTTGAGTGGCAGGAGATTTGTCTTCAACATCAGTGAAGTCTAGTTCTGAGCCTCTGCAGAGCTCTCATGAACTACACCAAGAATATTGAGGGAAATGCCACCAGAACACAGGGCTCATGATCAGAGCTGTGGCTTGGGAAAAGGGCATACACATATAGCTAGTGTTCTTTCCTATGAGTTCCTTATCTCAAAACAAGTCCTTTTTCAGCAGTTTTAATTGTGAGAAGTTGGCCTAGTGTTAAAAAAAATGGAAGATACACATGAACTCCCTCAAATGGCTGTATCTCCCTGATCAGTCAATCACCTTCCACCCCCAAGTACAACCAGAAGATAAAACAATAAAATCCTATACCCAGCTATCATGCTTGTATATATGTATCTCATTTAATTAGAAGCTGAGATTCTCTAATAAAAAGAGTAAGGAGTAATAATATTCATGATGAAGACAGAGAGACAAGTATGGGAATGGAGAAAGACTGGTTAATGGTACAAGGTTAGAGCATGGAGAAATATGTTCTGATGTTATGTCTCAAAGATGGAAAACTGTCTATAATGGGGTACTGAACATTTTCAAGTAGCAGACAAGGGAATGTTGAAAGATCTCCCCACAGAGAATGGTGTATATAAAATGAAGCATGTGCTGACTTCACTGTTTTGATCATTAAACAGTGGACACAGGTTCTGACAGGAACACGATCCATCTTACTAATATGAGTAATTCTATGTTAATTTAAAAAATAAATAAAATGCCTGTGAGTTCAATAGATTCTGTACATATGAGTCTCTCAACCTCCCTCCATATTTCTCTCCCTGTGTGTCCCTGCTGCTGGAGAAACACATTTGTTTTGATTGTAAAGCTCTATTTAGTTATTAAAAACCACAACTCCAGTTTTTATGCTTGGAAATTCTTAGAATGTGTTACTGTTCTAGGGAAGTAGCAAACTGAGTCTTTGAGTGAGCACTGCTTTGATGGCAGAGTTTGAGTATCTGAGATGCTTTCTTCCTTCCTTTCTTCCTTCCTTTCTTTCTTTCTTCCTTCCTTCCTTCCTTCCTTCCTTCCTTCCTTCCTTCCTTCCTTCCTTCCTTCCTTCCTTCCTTTCTTTCTTTCTTTCTTTCTTCCTTCCTTCCTTCCTTCCTTCCTTCCTTCCTTCCTTTCATTTTATTTTTATTTCTTTATTAGAAATTTTCTTTATTTACATTTCAAATGCTATCCCGAAAGTTCCCTATACCCTCCCCCTGCCCTGCTCCCCTACCCACCCACTCCCACTTCTTGGTCCTGGCATTCCTCTGTACTGGGGCATATAAAGTTTGCAAGACCAAGGGGGCTCTCTTTCCAGTGATGGCCGACTTGGTTCTGTAAGTAAGTAATACATGTGACTATCTACGTTCTGAATTACCACGGTTCTCCTGCAGACCTTTGCAAAGAGTCGTTTGCAGGCTGGCCAGCTGTGGGATCAAGGGTGGCACAGTAGATTTTTAGACACCAGGATATGGACAGTGAGGACTAAGAGCCTGCAGGAGGAAGAGCTGAAAAAGTCCAAGAAAAACCTCGTGCATAAGCTGTTTTCTTTGCTATTATTAGCAAGGTGAGGGGATCTAGGCAGCACTTCATGGTCTTTAAGGACATTTCGGTTTCTCTTGGCGTCATGCACTGAAATTATTTTTTCCATTTTTTCATGCTGCCTCTGAAACATGACCCCTATGCATAGTCTATCTCAGGAAATGACAATTGGCCATCGTATCCCATACAAATTGATTGGCTATGACAGCTTAAAGGAATAACTCTTGATGGGGGGGAGGGGGGCTTTTACTTGTGTGCTCCCTTATTTTAATCCCGTCTAAGTCTTCTTGGTTAATTTTACTATTTCAATTAGATCATTTAAAAATCAACACATTACATACCAACCTCCCCTAAGAGCAATCATAAGATTTGATGGTTTTTCTGATACACAGGATAGGGTTTCAAATTTGCATTATTCTATCTACTGAATTAACTATGAATTCTAAGCCAAACTCAGGCTGCCATGTGCTTTTAAGCATCTCTAATCTGAACCATCTGGCAAGGCGTGGCTTTGCAAAGGCATCTCTCTCAGGACACTCTGTGGATTCTGTCCCTGCCTGAGGTTTTGGCCAACTATCAACATTACTATAATTCTCTTTTATGAAATATAGCTTTTGACTGGGATTTTGGAGTCTTGGTTGACTTTGTGTGCATGTATTTATATGAACATGGGCACTTGTGTCCACATTTTGATTCCATTCTCTGCATATTTCAGAATATATTTGTAGTAAACTTATTTTAAAGAGACAAACGGTTTTGCTGTATATAAGGCATGCTTGTGTTTGCCCTCACTTACTCCACAGAACCAAGGATGGGCTTACAGGATAAGCAAGGGTGCACTGCTAACTAACGAAGCTCACTGTCACAGGCGCTGCAGTTACTTTTTAAATGGGTGAGTGCAGGAGACATACCAGCTTTTGAATTAGAAAGTGAAACTTGTAAATGATGATTCCAAGGACGATTTTAAGACACAAGACAAACTGGTTTTTGAGGATACTGTGGTTAAAGATACCCAATCCAGGCACACTTCAGTTTTTCAGCTATGATCAAGCATAAAGAAACCAATCTAAATCTTTGATTCGAGAAAAAAAACAACACTCTGTTAAATTCTTTATCTAGGAGTAAGCATGTCTTTGCAACACTAATAATCAGTACGCACGTGGGAAGAACTAAATATAGACTCCTTGCTATAATAAAGGGTATAAGGCTTTTTTTGGAATTAAAGATGATAATTCTATTTTCACTGGTTCTCTTTGTTAACAAGCACTTAGTTTAAAAAATCAACTTCTTTTAAAAATTGAATCTTTCACGATTTCACACAAATGTGTAACTTTCCTTCACCAAAGCCCCCTCTCCACTCTCTTCTCTTCACCCCTTCTCTCTCCCACCAAATACCTTCTGACTTTGTCCTCCTTCCACGTTTATAGGTCTAATTGCAAGCATGTGGGTGGGATATAATTTGCCTTAGGAGGGGCAAGGCACCAGTGGCCATACTTCTGAGGCACCCCCCTGACTGAACTGTTTTGATAAAACTGTGTGAATCCCGTGTGGCTAGAGAAACATCAGTCTATTTGTTTATTAGTAATGGGAGAGGGATGCAAACTGGTCAGTTCTGGTGATATTAGGTAGCTCGTGCATACACACACACAGACACACAGACACACACACACACACACACACACACACACACAGAGAGAGAGAGAGAGAGAGAGAGAGAGAGAGAGCATTTTAGAAAGAAAGGATCAAGAGGGGATTCTATTTCTGTCTTCTATAGACCTGTGATGGAAACCACTGTCCTCCTGAGACCACATGCTCCTGTTGACATGCCTTTAAACCTGCTCCCAGGTATCTGAATCTGGGTAAAGAAAATGCTCGAGAGTGTCCACGCTTACAGATCTCTAGAAAAGACAACAAATAGCCAGCCTACTCTACACTGGACTCCAGACAGCCACATGAGCTATGAGTTCTGTGATAAAACTGAGGGAATCAGTATGAGAAGGTAATCCAAAACAGAAAACAACAACAACAAAAATAAAGACCTCTCATCCAACCCCCCCAAAATGTATGTGTATCTCCTGCATGCCAGGAGTAATAGCAGGCATGGTACTTAATCCACTGAAATCCAGGTGTCCCTGCCAGTTACTAGTTAGTTCACTCTGCCCTCATACTAAAAGTGTTTTCCCCCCATATTTCCTGCTGCCTGGCTGCCCTCATTCTTTCTCTTGGAACCGCTTAGTCACAATCTTTCCCATTCAGAAACTAAAGACACTGCCATTTAAGCAGCACATACAGATTATTACAGGCTTTGAAACTTATTCTTGTACCTTAAGTAATAACTATAGCTGATATCCACTGGACACTTAAAGTGTGCCCCATACAAGTGTTTTATATGTGCTCACATATTTCAGTCTCATTAACAAGCCTTCGATTTCCCCAAGGTAGTGTGTAAGTAATAGATGTAAATTGTAATTCCAGGCTCTGTGGTCCATATACACTTACCTAAGCATATACTTAATGACTTCCCAGGACTCAGAAGGTTTCTCATAACCAGTCAGTCTGGAAAGCAATGGTTCAATGTTTGGCATGAGAGGATTCTGGACTTGTCTTGTGTTCCTCTTTCTTTGACATGTGCATAAAAGGGGCACCTAAACTAGTCTAGTCAACACTAACAGGATTCAAGCAACTCCTATATCTAGGAGTGTAGGCCAGGTGCTTAAAAATGAAGTCTAGGAAAGACCAAGTAGGTCAGCCATGTTTTGTGGAGAAGCGATAGCTACTTCAGAATCTCAACCAACTGTTGCCTCGTGGGAATGGTTAGGGTGGGTATCCTGTAAAAATTTGTTGAACAAATGGATGAATTTTCAAAACCGTTTCAAGGTTACAGCTAAGTGAGAGAATGAGGATGCTTAGCTAGGTTTCAGTTTCTTCCCATGGAACTCTTCTGCAGTATTAGTGAATGAAGAACATGCAATGTTCTTCTTCCTTTTGTTGTGGGCTGACCTACGCCCCTGGTCCTCTAAATGCATTATGCTGATGCTCTAACAATGGATGGGATGACATTTGGTAACCGTGCATACTTAAAAGTCCTGAGCTCACACAGTAGGGCTCTAATAAGATAGGATCAGTGTTACTGGAAGAAGTGTTTGAGAGCTTGCTGCCTTTCTGTGTCCTCAGATGGTAGAAGAAGAGCTGTGTATGCATACACAGTGTGTGTGTGTGTGTGTGTGTGTGCACACGCATGTATTAATGCACATGCATGCCATAGTGGTTTTGTTGTACTAGAGAACAACTTGCTGGAGTTGGGTCTTTCCATCTACCATGAAGGTCCTGAGGGTGAAACTCAGGTAATTAAACTTGGCTGCAAGAATCTTTGTCTGCTGAACTGTCTCACTGGCTTGTATGTTGTATTTTGTCAGCACAGTTATCTTAAGAAGGGTATAGACCCCTTTCCTCATTAATCCTGGACCCCTCAGAATACTCTTCCTCAGCTCCATACCCAAATCAAGGTTTCCCTGACTTGGTGAATAGCTACTGGGAATGAAGATGGATGTGAATGTCATAGGCCAGAGAAGTTGTTCATACTGCCTGCTGGTTGTGATGGACATGACCAACAACAATTCGTGGGGGCAATCCCTTGAAGCACAGATGGAGAAAATCCTTCAAGGGGGCTATAGCACAAATGGGGAAGAGGAGGGAAAGACATTTAGGAGAATGGGTGCCATATAAAATTCTGGTGTTCATGTCTAGATGGATATATGCACATTAACGGGACACCTTTATTATCATAAATACATATTCATAGGACACCTTTAGTTATCATACCAGGAAGCTTCAGCTTGACCTGTGCTATAGCAAGATGAAGAAACTATTTAAAAACAGTTTGCTCAAAAGCTATATGATTATTTTATGGTGGCATCAAGTCAGTCACTGCTTGTTGGTCACTAGCATTCAGGAACATATACACAGCCCTTAACTGCTGTTTTCAGATAAGGAACCACCTCGAATTCCATCTCTTTGCTATAACCTATACAACAATCCATCTTACCCAAGATCTATCTCAATATCTAATTTTACTTCTTGTGTTATTTGTTTACAATTAGGCTCTCACCCTATAGCCCTAGCTGACTTGGAACTTGCCACATGGACCAGGCTGGCCTTACATCAATCCACCTGGCTTTGCCTCCTCGTTGCTAAGATTAGGGGCATCACCTCTGGGCCCAGTCCTTGTGTCACTTACCATTTGGAAAAGACCCAAATAGAGGGTAGAGGGTGAATGAAAGTAAGCCTGATTTTCTGCTTCTAGCTTCTTGGGCCAAATGGAAAATGGAGTGACTTCTGTTTCATTTAATAACAACCCCTATCTAGATCAAACTTCAATCATCAGACCAGTCACATTTAGTTGCATAAAAGAATTGTTTCCTTATGTCCACGTTTGATGTCAGTCTGCACATTTAAAGTCAGTAAGGCCTATTCCTCTCATCTGACCCATGACACTCTAGTGTTTTGTTTTGTTTTCTCTTTTTTTCAATTAAGAGTTAATTTTACCTTTATGTTCTTCCTGTAGGTAATCTTTAGTTTTTCATACCTCTGTACTATGAAACGTGTGTCATAGCTGCAGAAGAGCTGTGGCGCTATCCTCTTCTGTTTGGTGACTCAGAGGTATCAAACATCTCATTTGAAAACTGGGTCTCTCCTTGGCCTGCATGTTCTTGACCATGGAGTTGATTTTCCCATTACAAAGCACCTATGACGTGTTTCAGTTGGAATGTCAGGAACTTACAATAAATAAGAAGCACAGATCTTCAAAGAATCTTGTATTCTTTTTCCCGTTTCCTTTCTGGTTGCTAATAAGGCCCTTTTAAGCAAATCAAGAGACTTGCTTAAAAATAGTTTTCCCAGATTGTTCCTAAGAAAGTTAATCCTTCTGTATTAAAGAAAAAAATCATAAGCCACACTCTAATATTTCTTAGTTAAAATATACTCTAGAAAAGAAATGCAAATTCATTTAGAGCTGTGTCCAACAACTTTTTATGGGATGCTGCTTTATAGATGTCTGGACTATGAATGTCAGGGACATAATTTGTTGGGAAATTGACCCAATTAAAATGAACCTCACGATCCTGCCAGAGGCTGGAAAAGGCGTCTTTATAGGACCAGGGAGCATAACAAGGCCAGCAGGGCCAGCAGGATCCACGAGCTGTATTGTCAGCTAGGAGTGGAGCTTCAGTGTCGGACTTCCTGTCCCGGCTCCAGCAGCCTAGACACTATCCTGGTTTAGCATTACTCCTCACAAGGATAACTCTCTTTGAGGTCACTGGGAACCTTAGCAGACCCAAAGGCTGGGCAGCTGAGGCCACCAGCTCCAGCTCTATCTATAATCTTTGCAGAATCTTAATGAGAAGTGAAGCCACACATAGGAAAAAAATATAACCGAGGGTTTTTAACACTGGCACCAGTAAGGTCAACTGATATCACCCTGCTTCACGTTTTGCCTTCCTCCCCAAACCATAGTGGGTTAGCTATGGTCAGTTGCAGGCAACTGCCAGAAGTCCTGAAATAGAGGAGAGGCCCTGAACAAAGAAGCCAAATCAGGGAAAATAGGAAAAGAGAGAAAGAAGGAGAGAGAGAGAGAGAGAGAGAGAGAGAGAGAGAGAGAGAGAGAGAGAGAGAGAGAGAGAGAGAAGAGAGAAGACCTCTGACCACACTAAGCCACTAAATAAAGCACTTTTTACTTAGTCCGATGCAGATAATTCTAAGATATATATTTCCGATTCCCTTCATTCCATTTTAAAGAGAACAACCACACCAGAGTAAGCAATGCAGGGTGGCCAGACATATAATCTAATGAGAGTGTGTGAAGCCACTACAGAAGGCAGCAGGAGCGCTGCCAGAATGGGATGGGGCCGTGTGGCTGATTTCTATGCAGAGCGCACCGATATTTTCCAAGTATAGACAGCTTTTATTGAAATGAAAATAGAAAATGCAGGCCCAGTGCCCACATGAAAAATTTAGTGTAGTAGACACATGAAGCCGCCCATGAAGGGAGAAAGTATTTGGCCTTCTTACTCACAACAGAAAAAAAAAAAAAAACAAAAAAAAACAAGCTTTCATATGAAAGCTTTGCATGACAAGGCTGAAAGCTCGGCAGGCCTTGTAGAAGGAAGAGGAATGGAAGTTTGTTTCCTGAAACAATGGTTTTATGAGGCACCCGGATTTGTTTGCACTTATAGGAACAATGGAGAGTTACAAGAAACCATTAGCTACAGCGAAGGAAGTACCATCACCGTAAAATACCCCATCCTTCTCCTACTCCACAGTCATACGTCTTACCAAGCACACTATTCATCTAATCTTTAAATTACCAGAGTGCCACAGAAGACACACACACACACACACACACACACACACACAGAGAGAGAGAGAGAGAGAGAGAGAGAGAGAGAGAGGATTCAACTGACTTGGTTTTGGTGAGCTAGCATCAGGAAAGTACTGGCTTTAACAAACAAAATTTGTTAAAGGTCAGAAAAGGTCATATACTGCAATGGAGGGCATTTGCTTTCTCAGACATATATGACTTATTGGTTTTGTAGCACTGGCTAGCATGGAGCTAAAAAGAAAGAAAGAAAGAAAGAAAGAAAGAAAGAAAGAAAGAAAGAAAGAAAGAAAGAAAGAAAGAAAGAAAGAAAAGAAAGAAAGAGAAAGAAAGAAAGGTGCCCTCATTACCTACATACACCCTGAGGGCTAGATTGTAGAGTGTGCTACCAAGCCAGATTTCTCACATTAATTTGAGTTCTGTTGGCTCTCCAAACTTCTCTGTCAGGTTAGAAGATAATAATAATCCCATAGTTTATGAGAGCCAAGCTGCCAGGGAGAAAGCTTTGATGATCTGCTATAGGTCTAGTGCTTGCCCATTGACACCACATACAAAGTACACCAGGATTTCGCAGAATGGAACCCAGGGATAAAGAATTCTAAAGGTAATTTTTGAGGTTGCAACCCAGGCATCAGTTATTCTAAAGTCACCCAGGTGGCTGCAACAGTCAGCCAAAGTAAAGGCTCAACTTGGTTCATTTCTTCTCTATTCATGCTCCTCCCTCCACAGCAGAAGGTCATACACCGACATGTGCTTGCAGCCCTGACTGGTACACAATGACCCGGGATATGGTCTTTGGAGGAAATGCCAACTGATTTCAACTTCGCTTTCCTCCCTGTGTATACTTATCTTGTTTCATCATTCTTTGGAGCCAGTTTCTAATCTGCAGTCACTGAGAGTTTATGGTAACAAATGTCAAGAATTCTCAACACTCGTATATGTGAAGATTTAGTACTGTAGACACGTTCTCCACTATCTCAAATATGCGTTTTGTCATTACCAAGGGATGCTCATATTCTCTTCAAGGTGAGCTTTCTGGATGAACTTACTTGCTTGCTATCCCAAAGTGACCTGCCATTAGCTTGACTATCCTGGGTTGCTCTGGACGAAATAAAAGTATTAACTTTGTGTCAACTTGGCTACCCTGTTGGCACCCAGTTTATGGATGAAACAGTAGTCTAGATGTCAGTGGAAAGTATATTTTAGACATTATTAATACTTAAACCAGTAAAGTTTGAGTAAAGCAGATTATTCTCAATAATGAGAGAGGCTTCATCTAATCTGCTGAAGGCCTTCAGAGAGGAAGCCAGAGTTCTCCAAAGAAGAACTGGTTCTGTTGCCAGCATGGAAGTTCTACTCACTGGCCTGTCCTACAGATTTCAGATTTCAGTCTCTGGACCACAGCATCCCCCACTACCTAAATTTCTACCCTCTGGCCAGCTCTACATATTCTAGGCTTGCCCAACCTCCAAATTTATGAACAAATTCATTTAAAAGTCTCTCTCTCTCCTACCTTTCAAAGGATAACTTTATCTCTTGAATATCTGATATATATTTCCCATTGGTTTTTTTTTTCTGTGAAAATCAAACCAACAAAACCTGGCCTAATATATCTTGGGAGTCTTTAGAAGGATTGTATAGAGTTGTACCTCAGTATTTTTGGGGTGACTGGTTTCAGGACCTCCCTTCCTTTAAATATCTGTAGGTGCACAAATCTTTGTGAAAAAGGGTGATATATATATATATATATATATATATATATATATATCTTGTACATATTTCCCTGTATGCTTAAAGCATTCTCTAGACTATTTGCAGTAACTAATGCAATGCAAATGGAATACATCTTATTACTATATTCCTCAGAGAATAATGACAAAAAGTATGTGTGTATTTGGTAGAGGTAGTTTATTTTCAGATATTCTTAGACCACAGTGAGTTGACTTCATGCACACAGAACCAGAGGATGTCGAGAACTGACTGTCAAGTCTCTCACTATCTCCTTCCTTTCAAGGGCTCAGAGCTCATTCTTTTCACCTTTCAGAAAACCGGTTCTACAGTTTGGTCCCTGCAGTTGCTTTAGTTAGAATGCTTAAGCTCTGCTAAATAATGGCACAAACTAGATAGTATAGTATAACTGCATTCTGTGTGATGTTTTTTTAAATATGATTTCCTAAATTGGTCTTTTATGAATATCTAGGTCACTTCCATGAAGTACCTATTTGACATTTGAGAGAATAGTTCTGCTATTAGATATCTTCAGATGCACATGTAACTAGGTAAAATAGTCTTGACTTGGGGAGCCTTCCTGTTTCCATCTCTGTCTGTAGCAGATTCTCTGCCACAGGGCCCCATACCCAAATAGCACTGGGGGGTGGGGCAGGATAAAGACTCCTAGGAGTGCAGATAGGCCTCTAAGTGCAGGTAGGACCATGGCTGCTGCTCATTCAGAACCCTCAGGACACAGGAACCAAGGGGCTGCCTGGGACAGGAGTCTTTCTGTCTCCATCTGCACCCAGAGCTGATCCTGTGCCACAAAGCTACTTATACAAATACTTCCAGGAGAGAGCAGGTCTCCCAGGAGGGCCTACACACCTGTTAACACAGGTAAGACCACTAATCCTTTTCAAATTCCTGGCCCAAGAGGGACCCTCACACAGTCATCAGGACACAGGATCCTTCTGGTCTCTGTCAGAATCACAGAGCTGACTCTGACCACAGCTCTCCATACCCAAATTCCTCCTGGAGAGAACTGGTATCCCCAGGAGTACTGGCACACAGGCTTGCAAGAGGGACAAGCCAAAGTCAGAGACAGCAAGACCAGCTAACACCAGAAATAACTAGTTGGTGAAAGGCAAGTTCAAGAACATAAACAACAGAAACCAACACTACTTGGCATCATCAAAACCCAGTTCTCCACCAGAGCAAACCCTGGTTACCGCAACACATCAGAAAAGCAAGACTGATTTAAAATTACATCTCATGATGATGATAGAGAATTTAAGAAGGACATAAATAACTTCCTTGAAGAAATACAAGAGCACACAGGTAAACAGGTAGAAGATCCTAAAGAAGAAACACAAAAATTCCTGAAAGAATTACAGGAAAACACAACCAAACAGGTGAAGGAACTTAACAAAATCATCCAGGATCAAAAAATGGAAATGTAAATAATAAAGAAATCACAAGGGGAGACAACTCTGGAGATAGAAATCCTAGGAAAGAAACCAGGAAACATACATACAAGCATCACCAACAGAATACAAGAAATGGAAGAGAGAATCTCAGGTTTAGAAGATAACATAGAAAACATTGACACCAACTATCAAAGAAAATACAAAAGACAAAAAAGCCCCTAATCCAAACCATTCAGGAAATCCAGGACACAATGAGAAGACCAAATCTAAGGATGATAAGTATAGAAGAGAGTGAAGATTCCCAACTTAAAGGGCCAGTAAAATTATAGAAGAAAACTTCCCTAGTCTAAACAAGGAGATGCCCATGAACATACAAGAAGCCTACAGAACTCCAAATAGATTGGACTAGAAAAGAAATTTCTCCTGTTACATAATAATCAAAACACCAAACACACCAAACAAAGAAAGAATATTAAAAGCAGTAAGGGAAAAAGGTCAAGTAACATATAAAGGCAGACCTATCAGAATTATACCAGACTTCTCACCAGAGACTATGAAAGTTAGAAGATCCAGGACAGATCTGATACAGACCCTCAGAGAACACAAATGCTAGCCAAGACTTACTATACCCAGCAAAACCTCTCAATTACCATAGATTAAGGAACCAAGATATTCCATGACAAAATCAAATTTGCACACTCTCTTTCCACAAAACCAGCACTACAAAGGATGATAGATGGAAAATGTTAACACAAGGAGGGAAACTGCACCCTAGAAAAGGAAGAAAGTAATCTTTCAACAAAACCAATCAATGCAAATCAAAACAACCCTGAGATTCCACCTCACACCAGTCACAATGGCTAAAATAAAAACTCAGGTGACAGCAGATGCTGGCGAGGTTGTGGAGAAAGAGGAACTCTCCTCCCTTACTGGTGGGATTGCAAGCTGGTACAACCACTCTGGAAATCAGTCTGGCGGTTCCTCAGAAAATTGGACATAGTACTACTAGAGGACCCAGCTATACCACTCCTGGGCATATACCCAGAAGATATTCCAACTTGTAATAATGACACATGTTCACAGCAGTATTATTTGTAATAGTCAGAAGCTTGAAAGAACCCAGATATACCTCAACAGAGGAATGGATACAGAAAAAGTGGTATATTTATTTAGTGGCATATTATAGTAGTACTGCACAGCTATTAAAAACAATGAATTTATAAAATTCTTAGACAAGTGGATGGGACTAGAAAATATCATCCTGAGTGAGATAATCCAGTCACAAAAGAACACACATGTTACACACTCACTGATAAGCCCAGAAGCTCAGAATACCCAAGATACAGTTCACAGACCACAAGAAGCTCAAGAAGAAGGCAGACCAAAGTGTGGATACTTCGATCCTTCTTAGAAGGGAGGACAAATTACCCATGGGAGGAGTTATAGAGACAAAGTGTGGAGCAGAAACTGAAGGAAAAGCCATCCAGAGATTGCTTCACCTGAGGAGCCATCCCATATACAGTCACCAATTCCAGACACTATTGTAGATGCCAATAAGTGCTTGCTGACAAGAGCCTGATATAGCTGTCTCCTGAAAGGCCAGTGACTGACAAATACAGAGGTGGATGCTCTCAGACAACCATTGGACTGAACACAGGGTCCCCAGTGGAGGAGCTAGAGAAAGGACCCAAGGTGCTGAAGGGGTTTGCAGCCCTATAGGCAGAATAATATGAACCAACCAGTACCCTCAGAGCTCTCAGGGACTAAACCACCAACCAAAGAGTGCACATGGAGGGACTCATGGCTCAAGCTGCATATGTAGCAGAGGGTAGCCTTGTTGGTCATCATGGGAGGAGAGGACTATGGTCCTGTGAAGGCTCTATGCCACTGTGTAGGGAAATGCCAGGTCTAGGAAGCATGAATGGGTGAGTTGGCAAGCAGGGGGAGGGGGAGGGGATAGAGGTTTCTCAGAGGAGAAACCAGGAAAGGGAATAACATTTGAAATGTAAATAAAAAATTATCTAATAAAATGTAAATAAATAGCTTTGAGTTGATACCTAAAGTTTTAAGTTCTTTACAGTCTTCAGCACCAGTGAGGATCAAATTACCCAGTTTGGGTAGAATCCTAAATATTCCAGAAGATATCAGATAAAGCTTAAAATTGTCATTTCTGCTTCTGGTTACCTAATGAATTAAAGACAGTAGGGGCACTTTAGGAGATGAAGAGATATGTTTTGATTTTTTTATTTTGTCCCCCCCCCAATCTATACATACATTTATTTATTTATTTATTTATTTATTTATTTTTATTGTTAGATTTATTTTATTTTGTATTCATGAGTGCTTTATCCATCCATATAGCTGTACACCACATGCCTGCCTGGTGCCTAGGAGAGTGGTGAGCCTCCAAGTGGGTGCTCGGAATTAAGCCAGGATCCACCGCAAGAATAACAAATGCCCTTATCCTCTGAGCCAATTCTCCAGCACCAAGATGAAGAAGTTTTATTCAATGTCTTTTCATATCTCTTATGTGACTTTATCTTGCTTATTCACATAATGCCTGGATTTTAATCAAATCAAATCAAATCAGGACCATATTCTCTTCTAAAACACATATATTGGATCATCTAAATGAGAAACTAAAACTGAAGCTGAATGACCACTTAAGTCTTTAGTAAGTGATACCCGAACCGTCATGAGAAGGAAGAAAGGATCCTTGCCTCAGTCAATGCTGGTATTAGCTTTGTGACCTGACAACACAAATCATTAAAAAGGTTCTGATACTTTCAAAGACTTGGTCTTCTTTATACAGTGTTATCATGATCCCATTGGCTTGTTTACCATATAATATTGTGAGTATTAACCATATTACCCATTATTGCCACAGGCCACCAGTACTCAGCTAATAGAATTAGAAAACCTTAAGTTATGATAAACATCATAAGCATTGACTGAAACAGCATGGGCTACTTCTTGGAGTTTTAAAATGAAAGATATGCTTTCTGTATATCAAAACAGTTTAAAAGGCCCTGGCTTTCAGAAATGTGCTTCTCCTTATCCCATAAGCCCTATAGTATTTTCCTGGCAATTCAGCAAACCCTTAAAACTGAACAGCATTAGAATTTTGTGCTTCTATGTTTACAAAAAGAGCCTATCAGGCTGACAAACTTGATAATCTTTAAAAAGAAAAAAAAAAGAAAGAAAGAAAGGAAGGAAAAGAAAAAAACCCTGTTTTCATTTCAAAGGTTCAGAAAAAGAAAGGTTATTTACTATGCAGGCCGAGGCTTCTTGTTAAGTCGTTTGTGAGATAGCAAATTAGAAAAACATGGCCAGAGTTAGAGGTTACTCAATCACGTTGAAGCTAGGCCTTTACTCCAGCAGCTCCTTTTCCTCAAATTATATCTGATAATGTTCTAAAGTGTAAACATATTTCACTTCAAAAAGATACTCAGGTCTTAGATAGATCCTGGCACAAAGTGTCCTAGGATGAAACAAGCAGATTTGCCTCTTTAGACAAATGCATTCAGAGTTCTCGGAGCCTCCAAATTCTAATATTTGAGGAACTGAAATTTTGATGTAGAATGCATGCTTTCCATTTTCCTATGCATAATCTCATTAATAAAGGGCTTGCTATACTGGCCAACACCAAGGCCTGTCATTTGGGCAAAGTCATGGCAATAGAACAAAGCTGAATGCATACATGTGTGCCCTAATTTCAGTGCCAGTGTGTCAAAGAGAAAAGAAGTCACATGTCATTAGAGTCAGGGAGTAAACCACCCCCAGTGCCCTGATACAATTTGCACTTGCAAAGTAGAAACAGCATCTATCGTTCTCAACAACTCCGGTAATATTGGTGGTCAAGCTTCCCCCAACTCAGATCCAAAAGTATCCTTATCTCCAAAACAATACGGCACCTAGAGACTTAGAAACAGCGACATCCATTGAAGTGTGTTTCCGAGACAGGGGGAACTTGACTGGTAATGCGTTCAGGGAGTCCACATGGGTGGGCTAGCATATGCTGCCCCTAAGCAGAGGAAGTGGCACACCACAATTTCTTCATGAGTGTGAGATCTTTATAAACTCATTTTCATGGAGGCTGTTTTAAATAGAACGAGAATGACACACAGTTCCCAACCAGGCTCCCTAATCATTTGAGCAGGGCTGCCACTTTCCAAAAACATTAGGTTACTGTGGGGGAATTTTCCAAAATTGTCAACAATTCCATTTTTAAACTTGGTTCTTCTTCCCAACCCAATACAGATGCAGTGCAGCTCGAACTGTGTTCGGTGTGGTAGGAGATAGGAATTATTTTTACTCTGATGACACATACCTGACAGTGGAAGACATATTCTGGTGTGGTTTTCTTGAACTTCATGTTCCAAACCAAGGCCACTCCATCTGGCTCGTGGGGAGCATCTTCGTTGTTGCTATAAGAAGCAACCATCAGCTCAGGGTACTAAATGAAAGAGGTCACAAGGATTCATTATATTAAGATGACAGCATAGGAATTTTCTCATGACCCTACTGCATCCTTGTCTACACTATAGTCTATCAGTGTGCACCACTACTGACTCATAAGAATTTTTCATCCTACATATGTGTGCTGTGTTACACATTTCAAGTAGTCCTATCCTTTTAAGTTTTGGCACATTTAATATCAAGTCAACACACCCTGCTTTCTGTCTCTCATTGTTGTGTGTGCATGCATGGTCACTAAACTGGAAACATGCTCAGATCCTACAGAATCAGTCACTATGGGCTACCCTCCCCTTTCTTCTATATTGGTTTCCATGACAACTTTTGGTTCTGATTTTCTTTCTTGGCTGCTTTGTAAAACTCATGCAGATTCTTCTTTTGTTATATACATTCCCAGACAAGGCTATTCTCTTTCTTCTTATTTTTTCCCTTTTATTTTTACATTCTTGCCAGGTTATCCTATAGATGCCAATGGTTTTTTGGTAAGCTTAATATGTTGATAATTTTTAAATGTCTTCTAGGCTTGCTATTTCTCAGAGCTATATGTATTAATATTTGACTATCCACTGGGGTTTGATCAGGATGAACAAAAACATATCAATACCAGGAGGAACACATAGACAATATACTCCACAGGCTTTACCACACAGCTTACTGCTCTACCTGTATTCCACCACGTTTGTGCCTTATACATGGTATTCACTTAACTGGCCAAACCCAATAGTCTATTTCCATCTTTCCGTGTTCCTTGTTTTGCTTCCCCAAATGCTGTTTATCACTATGTACTACACGCATTTTGAATTTACATTTTGTTTCATTAGGGCAGAGACACCAAAATTATCCTCTTGTCTGATGAAGGTATCAGATTTGCTGCCTTTTCTCATAGGTAGGGACTTATTAAACTATAGGTTCAGCAATAAAAAGACACAATCATATCAGGCTTTCCATAGCCTGTGCCCACCTCCTCCCTACTCCAACCTTTGTCAGGATGAATTTGTAAAGTATATATTTGATAAGCTACCCTCAGCATGACAATTAATGGCTTTCAAGGGAACGATCCAAGTCACGTAGAATCTTGTTGGGCCTGTCTTTCTCTATCACTTCTGTTTAATGTCTTTTGGCTTTTTTTCTTTCACTCTTAAACACACTGTACCCAGACTTACCAGCTAACCATGAAGCACATAGCTGCTACTTGTGTACCTATGATTCTAATCACATGCCCACTGGAAGCCCCTTCTGTGTTGTTTATCTCATTACATTTGAGACTGAATAAAGATACTAAGTCCTCTAGGTAATTCTAACCATTTAATCCCTCCTTGCCTCTTAGCATCCTTGATTTGATGCCCCTATTAAAACATTTGTTCAGTTGTATTATGTTCTTTTCTCAGTGTCTCTTCCCTAAATTGCAGTGTCCTTGAGTATTAGTACTAGGGTGTTCTTGCTGTTATTGTGTTGTTTTACTGCTGAATTCATAGTTTAATAAACACAAACATATGATGTGTTAAGGTAAAAAAGTTTATTGAATAATTCATCATTTTTATCTTAGAAAGTCTCTTTTATTTCAGTAGCTCTGTGATCAGCATAAATATTAATTCCATTATTATCAAACACCACAATAATTAAATGCTTAAATATAAGAAGCATAGTCATGCAATAAGAAGGAAGGCTTCAAAGAGATGTTGAAAACATCTTTCACCCTACATGAGCTCTGTCCTGAGCATGAAGAAACAGATATGCAGTCTCATGGGCAATTTCCAAGTTAGAACACAATTCACACAAATGTTATTCCTACCTGGGCTTCTCATGAGTGGCTCTATTACACACCAGAATTCTTAAACCTCATATGAGCTTCGCCTCCCATATAATCTAGTTTTCTCTTCCTGATTGCTATACTATGTATATATTCAGACCAAACAATACTTAATGTGAACCTAAACTTTGACTTTTCCTTCATATGAACCATAACTAAGTCTAAGTCATCAGTGTGGCTCATTCATTCCTTCAGCTACGGAGAGTTCCAGCTTACTGCCTGCTACAGAGGCATCCTGTAGCACACATGGATGTGGCCACCAAGGGAAGTCATCACTCTTTATTAGAAAATGCTCCTTAGCAGATGACTCAAAGCCTATTAAGCAAGGCCTTTGATTCAGCGCCCGTTCAATGAAACTAACATCCAGATAAACACAGAAGTCTCCAGACTGTCCATCTGAAGTTTAACTATGTCACATGTGAAAAGGCAAGTCTATAAACACTGACACCACTACCGCAGGGGCCAGAGAGCAGCCAGATGTGTCTGGAATAGCATCCCACAGTTTCACATCTGGGTCTCATCGTTCACACCCACTTGCAGCTTTTCTTTTCTTTCTTTCTTTTTTTTTTTTTTTGTCCATCTAAAAATATTTTAACTTGCTTGGCTTTCAAGTTTCTTTAGCAAACAGGCTGTGTGTTAGCAAAAACTCCAGGAAAATGCCTTTGGCAAAGTTTTCTAAAAGAGGAATTACAAGGTGTAAACGGACTGACTTACATGTTATCTAACGCAGACTGGTATGATTTCAAAGTGTCTTCTTGTACTTCTTTTAGAAAACTATTTGTTTGAACATGTCTAGTCATATTTACTCATTATCAAGTTTCCAAGCAATTATGGAAATTTAAATGTTTAAAATTATACTTTTGAACAATTGTGAAATTTCTGGTCACCTAATTACACATAAGGACTAGATTATCCTATATTTAATTTAGACAAATTTTACCCAGAAATTACTGACTTTGCTCTCAAGTCCAGTTATATCTTCAGGAGAAATGGAATCTAAGATTTCCTGGAGACAATAGAGCCAGCATGCTTTATGGACCTTGTGTTTCAGGCACTGAGCGGGCACCGTCATAACTCAGGTCTGTATGAAGAAGACAATGGTTTACTTATTTCTACAGGCAAAGGAGATGAATCCTTAGGAAAGTGACATGTTCTAAGTCAGAATGCTCATGAATGACAGGGTGAGAAACCCTATGGAAGTCAACTGGGGTCAAAGGCTTACATCCCTGTATGTCCACTATGGCATTGTGCCCACTGCATAAATGAAATGTGCCATTAAGTTCAACATAGGACAAAACCATTCATGTTAGCATTTCTGTTGTATAGGAGCTCACCATTGGCTAGTGAGATACATGATACATGTAGGAATAACACTGGCTCAAACATTAGAGCCAAAAAAGTGTGCTAGGAGGGAGGAATCACAGGATTCTGTACAAGCATGGGCATGGGCGTGTGCTGGGGGTCAAGATAGGGGTGGATATTTCAATGAGTCAGCTGGGAAGGACATTTGAGAAGCAAAAATGGCAAAAAGTCTCAAAAACCTAAAAATATTTTTACCATATGTTTATGTTACACCACTCTTTGGCATATGCCTAAAGGAATGGGCATCTTCTCTCGTGGATATCTGCTCATTCATGTTCATTGCTGCCCTGTTCACAATCGTTAGGGAGCAGAAACAATCTAAATGTCCTTCTGTCAATGAAGGCGTCATGAAAATGTTGTGTACACACAATGGATTGCTATACAGTTGTAAAACTAAGATTAAATCATAAATTTTTCAGGTAAGTGGATGGACTTATGATCATATTGTATAAAGTGCATCCAGAAAGATAAACACTGTATGTTCTTCCTCATCTGCACCTCCTAGCTCCAAATCCTTAAGTTTGAGGATAAAATCTGGAGTAACTCCAGAAATAAGAAAAGTAAAATGGGATAATTGGGGGGTTGTAGAGATAGGGATGACATGATACAAGAGGGACATGGGCAGGGACCTAACTGGGGAGAGAGTAGAGAAGAAAATCAGAAGGAGAGAGATGGGGAGGGAAAATTACACTGACAACGTTTAACAAACATAAGGAATTCTACAGCTTATTAACCTAAAATTGCATTTTTAAAAAATGAAGCTATGCCACTTGAGCTGACAATGTTGCCTGTCACTGAGAGCTGTAGACTAAAATCCTCCAGTGCTAGGCATGCAAACCCCTCTTTGAAGTTGCTGGTCAGGTGAGTCCAAGAGATTCCCAAAGCAACATACTCCACTGCAGTTGCCCTGCTTGCCTCCGGGAAGTTGAAGGGACTCTCCATCGTTAAAGACAGCAAACACTTGGGACACAGGACTCGAAGAGCTGAGCTAGATTTGCCATGAGCACCTCTTTCCTGAGGACTAGCTTTTGCAAACTATGGAAGCTGCTATGGAAGGGGAACAGCCATACTTTGGCCAAGCTGTGATGCCTATGAATCACAATAGCCAGTAAAGCAAGATATTCCTACAGTGCAGTAGTGACACTCATATCTTAGCTGTAACCAAAAGTTGTCTAATTGGACTTAAGGCACACTTATAGGAGTGACATCATACTTGGTATTGGAAAAGTAGCTAGCTAGCTTCCCAGGGATGGTGAGGTCATGTGTCTTAAAGAATCGTCTACTGCCATGTTACTAATCCAGCTTAATTCCCAACTTCATTCCAGATTCTTATCTTTATATACTCACAAACAAATGTAGCTCTCACATCTCATCAAAGAAGTCTCTCTTTACAGCAGACAGAACCAGTATAAAGACACGCATACCTGGTCAAAATATGTAATTATGGAATGCCTAGATCCAGGTGAAGCATCTACAACACAACACCTGCATCTAAGGCTCGGGAGATCTTGAGTAAGAGGGGTAAGAGTCAGAGGACCAGAAAACGAGGATTTGTCTCCTAGAAATGACAGGAAAGCTACACACATGATACCTCAACAATACATCTACCTTAATAGAAGCTGAAAAATAACATCAATAGGCATGCTATCGTGAAAGAAGGAAATCTCGTGGGTTGGTACCTCTAGACAAAGAACTATAGGCAACTAAGAAGTGATGAGAGACAGCGAATTACTTGTCCCCAGGAATGAGGCCCCTAATTGATTATTCAGTCCTTGAAATCATATAAATACAAACAATGCTAAATAGGTTTAGCATGTTCTATATGCATACATGTGCATACATGCATTTGTAGATATTTGTATATGTTCATATGTGTATATAGGACATATGTGTATATGTTTATATGTGCATATGTGTATTTAGGTATATATGCAGATATTGTATGTATCCAGATATGTAAATATGCACATGTGTGTATATGTGTGTACACATATGTATGTGTATATATGCATATATGTACACATGTGCATATGTGTATGTATGCAGATGTACATAAATGTATAAATGTGTATATGTGTACATATGTATATATGATAAAGAAAAAAGACGTGAAGTTGAGAGGGAACAAGTTAGGGGAACTCATGGAAGTGGTAAGGAGGAGGAAAGGGAAGAAAGAGATAATACAAAAGATAAATTGTTCAATAAAAACATATATCTAATCTTTACAAATGATAAAAATGATTATAGTAACTCTATATTCTGAGACTAGATGTAGAGATGCCGACAAGGACTCTGTTTTTCAAGCTAGACAAGAAAGAGAACACAGCATGAAATGTTTGTCAACTCCAAGTTTTAATGGCCTTGAATTAGTACCAGGAGAGATTCTCTTTTGCTTCTCCAAACCTGACTGAATTCCTAACCAGACAAGCTTTGAAGATTATTCAGCTTAGTGTCTTATGTGACTAGAGGGTTGAAGGATGTCTTTTACCCAGGAGACGGGTACATACATACTGTGTGGCCAACATAAAAGTCTGATTTTATGCACGCTCTGACACAGGAGACGGGTACATACATACATACTGTGTGGCCAACATAAAAGTCTGATTTTATGCACGCTCTGACACAGGAGACGGGTACATACATACTGTGTGGCCAACATAAAAGTCTGATTTTATGCACGCTCTGACCCAGGAGACGGGTACATACATACTGTGTGGCCAACATAAAAGTCTGATTTTATACACGCTCTGACACAGGAGACGGGTACATACATACATACTGTGTGGCCAACATAAAAGTCTGATTTTATGCACACTCTGACACGGGCTATGGACAGTGTTCTTATACTAAACACCGCTAAGTAGATGGAAGAGTTGCTAGGGTCTGCCACAGGGCTGGGGCCACTTGTAGAGGCGGGACACAGGAGTTTTGAGTGTTCTTACCCCACGCTGGTGCCAGGTCAGTGGGTGTCAGGCTATGGGAAGTCAAGGGACACTACTTTGAGGTTGGGGAAGCACAGTTTGAGGTACCAGGGCTCGCCAAAGCTGGCTCAGGGGTCTCTGGGCCTGCAGGGATGCTGGGGCAGTCTGGTTCTCCGGCTCTTGGGTATCCAGGCACCGCTGGGAGCTGGGGAAGAGCTGAAAATGGAGTGGAGGCCCATGGGCTGGAACTAGCCTGGGGCTAAGGGGGTAAAGACAGGGGGACTCCGGCTGCATCCCTCTAGGAGTCCTAGGCTTGTCGATGGACCGCTGGTTAGGCTTGGTGGTCATGGCTAAGGTGCACAGAGAGGCCTTGTGTACCTTATGTGAGAGACTACATGACCTCTACCTGTGGGGGTCTTGCCCTTATGTGACTGAAGGGCACAAATCTATGGAGAACTGTGACCTTGTGCCAGGAGCCTAGTGTCTGGGAACCAGGTGAAACACCTGCTGCTCCTCAGTCAGGGTCACCGGGGTTTCCAGCTTGTGCTCCACCAGGAACTAGGCTGCCTTTCATGGTCCTACAGGTGTTGAGTTTCCAGATTTTTTGAGTGAGCAATGATTATATGATATTTTGCATGCATTGCAAAATTAGAGTGTTATTGCCTACTGAAGTCAGAATATAAAGCAGAATTATCACTCACAGTTCTTTCCTTTTCTTCCTGCGGTTCTATTTTGTTTCACACAAGAAACTCCAAGGCATAACTGCTGCCATTACACCATAGCCCTTCTTTTTTTGTCTTACTATGTCCAAGTGCGTCTACTCCAATTCAAAGTGTCACTTCGTCTCAGAAGCATGAAAAGCTGGTTCTTTGAACTCACAAAAGTATTATGATACAGAATTTTAGGGATTCTAAATTTTTTTTTAAATCTCTATAAAATGCATGTCTTACAATTTCAAATCAATTCCCACAGTATAGACAGGAAGGTGTGTGTGTGTGTGTGTGTGTGTGTGTGAGAGAGAGAGAGAGAGAGAGAGAGAGAGAGAGACAGAGACAGAGAGAGACAGAGAGAGACAGAGAAAGACAGAGAGAGACAGAGAGAGAGAGACAGAGAGAAAGAGAGAGGTAGAGAGAGAGAAAGAGAGAGAGAGAAGAGGAGGAGGAGGAGGAGGAGGAGGAGGGGAGGGGAGGAGGGAGGGAGAGGGAGAGAAAGGACAGAGAAACACTTCCTTTAACACAATGTCCCATGGGGAGGAACTTTTGTGGAAATAACCCCATGCAAACACACACAGAGGCTGGGGAACCCAACAGTCTCTTTGGGGAGTATTAGCCACCACTAGCAGTTGCCTTTGTTGGGGTATGTGTCAGATAAAGCTCCTGCATGATTTCCAGACCATGAATGAGTGAACACTCCAAGCTAAGTGTTTGCTAGGGCTTGGATCTGATTTCTGTGAACACCAGGGCATGCTCTCAGACCACCCACACACTGCAGAGAGACTGAGCAAGCTTGACTGTCTTAGTACAGTCATACTCTCTGTGCTCTGTTGTTTGGATGCCAAAGATGGTGCAAGAGCAGAGGACCCCACCTAAGTGGTAGCTGTCGACCATACAGTTATGGGGATCATGCTCTCCCCCAACTCCCAAAGACATTAAATGAGACTCTTTTTATATCATCACTTGCTTATCTGCCTGCATCACCTTCTCCTTCTTTGCCTTGATCTGTCTTCAGAGATGTGACCAGAGAGTGATCCCCTCATACACTCCACTCTGAAACAATGCTTGCTGTCTGTCTGGATACTCCGTCACCCTTAAGTGCTTCTTTTTCAGCTTCATAAGCAAGTTTTTCTGTTTTTTTTTGTTTTTGTTTTTGTTTTTAGGGGAAAAGCAGTTAAAACCAATGCAGTAGAGCACTGCAATGTTTGAGATCACTGTTCCTGTACCCTGAGTGAGTGAAGGTTAGTGACTTACTCAGCATCTACTGAGCCTTGGTTTCTTCAGCTACAGCATGCAAATCTTGATAGTGGCTGCTTTATATAATTCTCTTGATGGTGAAATAATCTGACACTTTCAAGGCAGTTTCTATAGTGCTTGGCATGTAAGCTTTACAGATAAAAAATGTATGGGCTCACAATTTAGACCACATGCATTCGAATTCTGACTTCACCACAACTTAACTGTGTGCTGTTACACCTTGCTTAACTGCTCAGTGCTGGGCATAGTGACTCATGTATAGTCAAGAGGTTGCTCGTTCATCAAGTTGGTTAGTGGGAAACCAACAGTGACTATGCGTAGAAGAGCTTCCTGCACAGAACGGTCTGGCTGCTTGTTCCTTTCTATGAGTGTATTAATTAATAAGTACCAATATCTAAATGGATAATTAGCCCCCAAACTTTTGAAAAATGTGAACAAAAACAGTAGGCAGAGTCATAGATTAATAAATATATCCAAAATAGAACAAGTATCCTTTTCCTCATATAGATGTTACCAAAACACTTGTCAAGATTTTCCTGCCAGCGCTCTTACCTGGAGAGACCAGTCCATACATGTGACCACCCGATGCTTAGACCAATGTTCATCGTAGAACTGACGGTTGAAAGACAGGTTGGCACCAGCCTGCACATCCCTAAGGTAGGTTAAGCAACAGAGGTAAAAGTGAGGTTCCAGGACAAAGTTGTGTCTAGGCAGTAGCACATGATCATGAGTAAATGAATTAAAGATATTCTTTTCTACAAAAGGCTCTTTCTACCGGCTCAGAAAGGCTTTTAGTATTTGCTCTGAGCCTGCTGTAAAATATCAAATTTGTTTCAGCTTATAAAAATACTTATGTGGGTCTGATATCCCAAGTTCAGCTCTTTGATCCTCTAGTAGAAGGAGAACCTGACTCCCAAGGTTTGCCTCTCACTTCTCCTTCAGTCCCCACGCTATACACACACTAAGACTAAATAGAAAAATTAAACCGTCTTCTCTTAAAGGAGCATAAAATGAATGGAGTTTCTTGTTATCAATACCTTCTGTACTATTAGACCCCAAATGATATCCATGTTTCTATCTGTGAATTGTGATTGGCCTTAGTGGCTGACTCCTTGAGAGACAGTAGGTGATCATTTCTGCCATGAGGCAGGTGTGGTAGAGAGCTGGGGAATCACAAGAGTGGTCCAGGCATTAACTGTGTCAGTCATTGACCAAAGGAGCACTGGGCCTCGGAGGACTGACTGCAAGTTGGCCAGTGTATATTTGGCTAACGTTCAACTGACCTTGGTACTGCCTTTGAAGAACTCTGCACTGGTCATTCAGTTCCTTCAAGGGCCTGTGTTCTTAAATTGAGTAATGCCTGCTCTGTGCCAGCAGCTACTGGTTCTGCAAAAGAATCTGCCTAAACTGCCTCGCTTTCATTCAGCCCTGGAGTCTGTCTACAGTCACCCTCCTTCCATTCACTTTACTCCACTACGTTATGTCAGTACTACTCAACTTGGTAGTTCTTGTTCAGTAGCCTGGCTTCAGAAACTATCTAAATTCTGGTGATCTGACATAGCAAGGTTTCCATGTCCACCCCTTGGCTCTAGACCCCTCGGTTAATCCTAGGACAGTGCTAGCACTATAGGTAAGATGAATGAAACTAAGTCCTGTTAGAAAAGCAGTACTGTAGTGGGCTGTGTACTCAGATAGGAAGGGAGACTGTTACAATCAACTGAACCACTAGAAATGGCCCTTTTAAAAGAAGCCAATTATTGGTAGAACTTGCAAATTTAGACTGTTTCTCTCCTCTGCACAGTTTAACTATGCCAAACTGTTGAGAATGTTTTCAGAACACTGCATGAAAGTCAATAATTACCATGCCTCCGCTACATAACCATTTTGTCCTTTAAGAATGCATTTGAATTTGAATTTTAGACATAGCTTTAAAAAAAATAAAATTTGATGCAAAAAGCAGGTGACCCTATCTTCACACATTGTTCCCAGACAAAAGAAATCTATAGGAACAATCCAACAGTGTCTGTTTCTTAAAAGTCTTATAAAGTGATACCCGACATCCCATGGTGATGGCTGGCAGCTCCTGTCCTTTCTAACACTTACATCACAGTTACAGGGAAAGTCATGTGGACTCCCTCTCCCTCAGTTTCTTTGAATAGATTTTGGTTGTTTTATCTGTAAACATCTCTTTGGCATCTGTGTTTCCTATAATGTGCACATGTAACACATGCACAGCCTTATAGGACGAAAAAGAAGATGCACGGTCTAGACTGTTTCTTACCTCTCTTGTTGCCCTATCTAGCTCTTGTTTATTTTCTCCAGGTTCCTGCCTGCTTAGCCAGCAATAATCAATCTCGATCTCCAGATCTCCCCCAGCCACACAGGAGAATGTTTTATCAAAGGGCAATATGTGCGACTCTGTTTGTCTCCATCACCTGGACTGGACTGCTGATAGCAAGTTCATAAGCATTTCATAGGGGCACATGATAATTACATGGAAATGCTAAGCCAGAAGTTATAAACAAAGCCCACAGTCAAAGATGTTTGGTAAGATCAGTCCTGGAATTCCCATCTTCCTCTCATTTGCTAGACTTAGGGTTTGCCTAGCAAATTCACAAATGTATTTAAAATCAGTGAGTTAAGCTGAACTAGCATCCGGATAAAGCACTGGAGAAGCTGAGCCTAGATCATTGCTTGAGTCTAGTACAGGAACAATTTAGGAAGCTCAGAGGGACCCCACATCCTAAAAAGAACACTTAGAAAATAGAAGCAACAATTTATCACACTACGTTTCTCAAAGTGTATATAAGCAACGAACCCATCTTTCTCCTCCAGCTCTCGACCGCTGTAGTCAAAAAAGATGTCCGAGTCCTCTGCGAGAGCTCTTTCAATCACTCGAATGGTCCGGTCGAAGAAGATGAGGAACTCTTCCGAGTGCAGGATCTGCTGTTTTTCTTCCTCCGTCAACTCTCTTGGAGGGGCTTTTTATGCAAGACAGATTGTTAAGAAGGAAAGGGGACAATTGAAAACTGTTCCACAGAAATCCTGCCCTTGAAAGAGCTTGCATTTTAACAGGGGAGAGATAATACACAGGAAAGCAAACCATTGTTAATTAGGATTATAAATCATTCCTTTTTTTAAATGCAGATCAGCGTGGTTTTTCTTTTCTTTTTGAGTTGTTTTCATTTTTTAAAATTTTTCCCCACATTTTATTAGATATTTCTTCATTTACATTTCAAATGCTATCCCAAAAGTCCCTTATACCCTCCCCCTGCCCTGCTCCCCTACCCACTAACTCCCACTTCTTGGCCCTGGCATTCCCCTGTACTGGGGCATATAAAGTTTGCTAGACCAAGGGGCCTCTCTTCCCAATGATGGCCAACTAGGCCATCTTCTGCTACATATGTAGCTAGAGATATGAGCTCTGGAGGTACTGGTTAGTTCATATTGTTTTTCCACCTATAGGGTTGCAGACCCCTTCAGCTCTTGGGTACTTTCTCTAGCTCCTATATTTGGGGCCCTGTGTTCCATCCTATAGTGACTGTGACCATCGACATGCCAAAGGCATTTGTAGCTATTCCCCCCTAAAGGTCTCATATTCACCTACTTGCTATTTTTAAGAAGTAAAAATTATTGTAAGTAAAAATAGATTGGCATGTTTTAAGATATCAGTTCTAAATATTATTTGCTTTCAAAATGAAGTGGAAAAAAACCTAAATAAGGCAGAAAAATGCATGAGTAAGATCTTACTCACTAGAGTCTATCCGTGCAGATGTGCAGATGTGTGCTCTGCTCTCCCTGGGTGATTCCACCTGACCTGTATCCTGGACACTGACATCGTTAGGGAAGCTATGTCCTTCCTGGTCTGAAGTCACACAGGGCTTCTCTGAAACATCCTACAGTTTCTTTTGTTACTCAGAGTGGTTATTTTATTGTAATTCCATCTGGTTAAGTGGTGGTGCATGCCTTTAATCCCAGCACTCAGGAGGCAGAGGCAGGTGGATTTCTGAGTTCCAGGCCAGCTGGTCTACAGAGTAAGTTCCAGGATAGCCAGGGCTACACAGAGAAACCCTGTCTCGAAAAACCAAAAAAAAAAAAAAAAAAAAAAAAAAAAGGACATGAAGTAACTTTCAGGCTTCCATGGTGCCTACAAGACAGCTGACGTCAAAGTCTATAAGCAAATTCTATAAGCAATTTCTTCAGCAACCCTTTTTGCATAAAGCTCTAGGGAAGAGATTAGCAACTCCCCCAGGCTGGGAAAGGTCTCTGGGCAGTCATTTCAGCGGAGCCTTTATGGTCTCTAGAAGCTCTACTTCTCCCCTGAACACATCCAGGGGACAGTTGAACTATCACGTCTGAAGAAAACACTGGGCATTTAGCTCAGAGAGTAACCAATTAAGATCGCAGTTAGTGTCCTGGATGAACTAGCTTTCCTCCGAGCTTCACAAGACTCCAGAGCAGCTCCACAATCAGGACCATGCTCTCCCTGGCCACACGATATGAGGAATCTTTTAGATACAGTCAGCTGCTACATAGTATTTTATAGAAGTTTTATTCAACTTGATTAATAACATTTAAAGGCATTGTTCTAAGAAATCTGAAGGATGAAGAAGCCCTTCTGTAGAATCATGGCAGGGTGTTTTCCTCTTCCTTTGGGCTTCCCCCTTCCTTGCATCAGACCCTTCTACTGAGAGTTTGAAAAGACTCAAGATTCCATTCATAATAGTAAAAAAAATGAGACTGACTCTGATGGAGCTGATTCATGCTTCAGAAATGCTGCCCGGTTAGCAATATGGCAAAATGTGATTTATCAACTACAGCAGAAGACCTGCGAACACAAGCCACTCATCACCTCTGGCAGTCCTGAACAGAATCAGAAACAGTTCTTAGAACTCTAAGGTGCCAGAGCCCTAAAATTGCTGGGTGTATTGAGGCTTTCCAAGATTCCCTTCAAGCTCGACTGTGAAGTCTTGCCCAGGTGCTAGTCTGCAAAATGAGGAAGCTGGTGATGTCTAGATTCAGAATTCAGAATGGGATTTGGTAGAGACCATTAATAATGAGGAGAATGCTACCAAACCACCATTTTACCAGCCACTTTCTAGCTCTGACTCTTGCTAATTTGAGCTTAAACTCTGAGCAGTAGTTCAGTTTAAAAATAAAAAGTATATACAACCCCAAAATAGATAAGCATCAAGCATAAGTGATTAAGAACCAATGTATCAGTGTATTTTCCTAGCCTCCTGGTGAAGCTTGAATTATCTCTTTGATGAGTACAGTAAAGCTACTAAATGCAACCAGGTGAAACAAAGACCAAAGCCATAAAATTCTAGGTCCAATTGGTTTGGTTAATATTGTTAACAAATGAGTTACCCTCACCAAACAAAGCTGGCATGGGCCAAGCAAAATGTCTTTTAAAAAGATTCGGGCTTGGTTCCTCTTCATAGATGACTCAAGACGTGCTTGGAATTAAACAAAACAGCAGGAGCTTTCATCCTTTACCCTTCTGCCTTTTACTCTGAATACAAGAAAAAAAAACCAACAAGAAAATCTACTCTCTGTTTATCTTTTTGAACCACATCTATTTCACCCTGTATCTCCTCTTACGAGTCTATTACCTTGAATAAAAAATACTATCTGTGTAATTTTCCGTAATTTTTTTTCTTTCCTACAGCTTATTGTCACTTTGATCTCAGCTTTCAGGACATACAACCTCTTCTTTGGGAGGAACATAAATGGCTGATCAAAGTGACCTTGCAGAGGCTTGAGTCCAGGTAGGCAAACCAGCCGCCTCTCCAGACAGCATCCTTAACAATGCAATGTTTGGCCCCAAATCAAATTGCTACTGAACCAAAACAAAGGATACACTTTATGCTCAGCTTTGATGTCTAACAGGGATCAAATGACATGATTTGTTTGCACAAAATAATAACATTCACGTGCAGATGAGCGCTTTCAAAAAGTCATAAACAATATTCAACTTACAAATTAAATACAATCCTACCTACTTTTGATTAAAACTGAACTCCCAATGCTTACAAAATATTTAAATTGGTGTTGTTACAATAGAAATGAGAGACTAATGGAGTACCTAGTTAAAAGAGGAACCAAAAAATAAAACCTCAGACAGAAAAACAAAGTGTTAGTTAGTGGAGTCCTCTATGCTTTAAATACAGAAATGAACAAATCCAGTCAACAGTCTCTTTTCCCCAGATACACTCCCAAGTTCCCCTTGGAATATCTTTCTGCTGCTTCTTCCTGTCTCTTAAGTCCAATGGATTGTATATATCTATATGATATGCATGTATATATACATATACATACACATACACACACATATATTAAAATATGTTCAAGGGAGATGTAAAAAAGGTAGAATTAATTTATCATCAAAAGCCACATCAGAGCAAAATGTGGGTGTGAATTATATAATATTTTATTTAGTGTCATAACATAAAGCATAAAGAATTCCTTTCAGGAGCTTGATGGCTCCCAATTCTTTATGCATTTAAAATGTCCTTTGAAAAGAAGAATCTGTGTGAAAAATAGACTCCATACATATGACTTACTTAGTATCCAAAGAACAAGCTAACCTATAAATGCATTCAGTTACAGTTAGCCTGAATAACATCCATGGAAGAGATGAAACATGCTCATGAATTTATATGAGCTTGTGGCATGCAAAATTAAAATCTAGTACAAATTTTATTCAGGATCTGCTTTTTATTACTTAATTATATAGTGTTAATTTTCCTTAGTCTTATGTATGAAGTCTTACATTTTTCACACACCCTTTAAGACGGTTCTATCCCACTGGCTCTGTTTTCTTTCTTTTTCTCATTCTTGACTTTTCTTACAAATATGTATTTAGCTTCTTTTTAACTGTTCCATTTACTATATCCACTTTCTCTTGTTTCTAGGGTTCTTAGAACATTTGCCTCTACAAAGACAAAGTGTCCATAATGAAGCTCACAGCTTATACTGAATATTTTCATTTCAGTGTGTGTGTGTGTGTGTATGTGTGTGTGTGTCTGTGTCTGTGTGTCTGTGTGTGTGTGTGTGCAGGCCAGAAGACAATGTCAGATGTCTTTCTTAATCACTTTCCATTTTTGAGGCAGGAAACCCCAACCTCATCAGTTATTTAGAAAAGGCCATCTAGCTCCTGGGTCTACCTGTCTCTGCTTCTCCAATGCCTGGATTATTGGCAAGGGGCTGCTGCATCTAGCTTTGCACATGGGTGCTGGGAACACAAACACAGGTCAAGTATGCATTGCATAGAATTTATTGACTAAGCCACCTCCCTAGTCCCTTCATCTCATTTTAAGTCTAGATTAATATGTAAAATACCCACTTTATAAATGGCTTGCCTTGTTTTTACAATCCAGCATTGCATTGGAATATAAAACATGGTGCTTAAAAGATGTTTTGCAAGACAATCTAAAAGATAAAAATAAGCATCCCATGCAGCCAGTGAAAACATGAGATGAAATTGGGGCAAATGGTCCTAATGGAAATTTTACAGTACAATCAGTTCATAAACAGCAGCAGGGAACCAATGAAACTAACACAGACAGGCACTGGACTCTGAAGCTAACTTGAGGCTTAATGTTTCATTTGAATTTACAGGACTGAGGGCTCCAATCCTCCTGTTCTGAATTCCTTAACCTGACAGGGACATTTGGAGAGTTCCAGAGTTTTGACGCAAACTTAAAAAGCTAACCTGCAACATTGTATATTCTTTGTGCAAGAAAGTGCACATGACAAAATAGTAAATCAAAACTATTTCCTTTATCCTCAAGGCATCTTGGTGTCAGATGGAGAACTATGTAAAAATCAAACAAATAAAAACCTAGTGCATATTGAATTTTCCATGTCTTATTATATTTTTCTTCATGAAGAAGAAGAAACAGGAGGAGGAGGAAGAGAAAGAAGAGAAGAAGAGAAGAAGAAGGAAAGGAGGGAGGGAGGGAAAGAGGGAGGGAGGAGGAGAAGGAAGGAGGGAGAAATGAAAAGAGGGAAGGAGGGAGGGGTAGAGAGATAGATTTCCCAAAAATGTGTTCCCTGGTTTGGAGCTGTATGTCAAGTTTTAGCCCAGAGCAAATTTTTATGGCTGAGTACTAAGTCCCCTAAAGGCAGGGTTCCTGCTGGAAGTGCTGACACAGCCCTACTCCACAGTCCTGTGAATGGCGCCACAATTAGATCTGCTACAGATTCTTTTAAAGGTTTGTAAAATACTGTCTTGCTTAAAGGGGGTGGGGGTGGGGGAAAGCCAGATAGTTTGATGCTAACATAAACATGCTTTTAACCCATTATGTGCTAATTTGCAGAAATGTCATTAATGGAGAACAAGGCACAGGGTGCTGCGGTAACAGGAAATGTTCTTTCAAGCTCCTTTTTGACTTTTAGTATGGCTTTAATCAACTCCATAAGCATGGGGGAGCAGTTAAAACTGAGGGGTGTTTTTGCTTGGATGTTAAGAAGGAGGCGCTTGACTTTGCCAGGAAGAGGGTCTGGAGATTGGGGTTGGGGGTGGCATGGCAGTGGTGAGTCCCTGCCAAGGCCTACCAAGAACTTGGAGGCTGTATATCACTGGGCATGTTTTAAGCTGTTTTGCAAAAGAAAACAGAATGTGTTTCAGTGGATCCTGGCTTATTTCATCCCTGGCTTTACCAGTGATAAAGGCATTCACTTCATTGATTTTTTTTTTTTAAATAAGATGTTTTAGGTATAGGTTTAGATGTGAAATCTTTCCTATGCAATCTGTTTCGAGCTTCTCAGAAAAAAAAGGCAACCCCAGTGCCTTCTATGGATGCAACTGTTAAGACACTGAGTCTTTCTCTTGTTCTCAGTCCTTCCTGGAACCTTATTTCCTTGATGCCTGAAACTGGGCATGGTAAGAGCCTTACCGATGGCTCTCCAAAACAGAAGAAAAAAGCCAAACTGTTTGAATCTTTTGATTTCAAAGCTATGGGTTATGCCGAACATGAGCTCAGGGAACTGGGGCACACAAGGCCATAACATCATGTGTAGGGCACAGTTACAGACCCAGTACTGTAAGGCAAGACAACTAATAATAATTTGGCAAACATTTCCACAGTGCTTATTTCATGCCAAGTTGTTCCATACTGGCCCCTTTGAGTCTTACACTAAAAAACAAACTCATGAGGTAGGTATTATCTCTGCTTGCCAGATGAGGAAACTGGAGCCAAAAGAAGGTAAGTCAGCCAAGTTAGTCATTATTGATCATGGAGCTAAGGAGTGGCAGAGCCAAGATTTGATCCAAGCACCTTGGCTGCAGACCCCTTTCTTTTGCTTCACTACTTTACACTGGTTTTTCTATAACCTTGTTTGCATAAATATAATCAAGACACAGCTAAACACACATATGGAACTCAAATATGCCTTACTTAGCAGGAGGCAATTTTTATTTTTTAATCGCTCTCTTTTTAAAAGAATTTGCTTATTTTTATTTTATTTGTATGGGTGTTTTGCACGCATGTATGCACCACTTGTGTGCCTGGTACCCACAGAGGCCAGAAGAAGGTTCTGGATTTTCGGTAAGTGGAGTTACCGATGGCTGTGTGCTGCTATGTAGGTGCAGATAATCCAACTCAAGTCCTCTGAAAGATCAACAGTGCTCTGAACTGCGTAGACTTCTTTCTAGCCTCAGGACACAAGTTTCAAAAGTTAAGAAGTGTCACCACTTCGTATCTGTGCAAGATTCTACTAAGTGTGCATGGGTGCAGTCTGTGGCAGCTATTCAGACCAAATGGATTTTTTCTCATGAGAATGCAAGGAACTGGAGCAAGACACACTCCTATAAAACTCTCGACTCAAGAACTTGACCCGCACCAAGCCAGATCCAAAGCCATTTTTTAAAATTTAGATATGAACTGAGCTGCTTATTAGGTTTATGCTGATGTGCACTTGATCTGAAGACTAATTAGATGTTCAGGAGAGTCTTTCAAAGCCTGCTCCCAGTTCTTCAGGGGCCACTTGCCATTTTTCAGTAAGAACAATTCAAATTCTCTGTCTGTCTTAGTAAACAAGAGAAGTTTCTAAAGAAAAGTCATGAACATGGCACTATGGTATAGCATGCAGGCTGTAGGTTCAACCTAAGACTTAGCTCATGCAAGCTTCAACCTATGCTTTGGCTAACGTACTCATACGTTATGTATCCTGGGGCAGTTTTTTAAAATCTTTCTCTCTTAGTTCTCTGCCAGTACAATAATGATAATAATAGTACACGCATCCAAAGGACATTTTGATTAGTAGACAGTGTTTTTTCACCTGCTTGGAGGAGAGGCAAGTATATTGTAAGCCTTTAATCAATGCCAGTTTTTATTTTGTCTTCTTTTCCCTTCCAGTGAGGAGATCTGAATTCAGGACCTTGCAATTACCATGAAAAAATTTGCTCTATCATTGAAGTAACTCGGCAGTGTTAGTAACTGTTATCACTGAAACATGTGCTTAGTTGTCTTAGCATGTGCAGAGCTGTGGAAGAGCCCTTTACTCAGCAGAATAACGATTGCCGTTACTGTTTCTATTTATAAAACTTCACAACTATTTTTGGTTGTGAGCCTAGCCTTTAACGGCTGAGCCATGTCTCCAGCCCATGGGGAACGCCAGGGCCAAGAAGTGGGAGTGGGAGGGTAGGGGAGTGTGCGGGGGGTGGGGGGGGGAGAATATGGGGGACTTTTGAAATAGCATTGGAAATGTAAATGAGGAAAATACCTAATAAAAAATTTAAAAAAAAACAAAAAACTAAAAAAACAAAAAACCCTTCAGAACTAATTGATAAAGTAATTGCAGCTGTTCCTTTTCCTCCCGATTATCTTTTCTGCTCTAACATGGCAACTGGCAGCTTGTGCGATGTTATCTCTGTGTTTAGTAGTCATTCTATGAAATTGTGACTATCACCCAAGTTGCTTCTACTTTATTCATTTCAGCCAGCCTAGAAGCAACCAATTCTTGACCTGGAGCTTCCAGCGTCTGTTTTCAAAGGTAATGTACTGAGTTGTCATACAAAATCTTATACAAAGGGCATGTGAGCTTCAGCTTTCTTTGCTTCTATTGTCTCTTAGTTTGGTAAAAGAAAACAATACAACCAAGTGGTAACCCAGTGTATCCGCCAAAGATACCTCCCTTTGTCTCCTTACCTTCCTTTGTCTCCTGCTTTTTTTCTTGATTTTCCAGTTCAGAATCATGACCAATTTTGGGTTCTACCATCTCCTCATCGTCCTCATCCTCTAGAAAGAAGAAAGAGAAAAATGCAAAATTTTTTCATCTTAAAAATCAAAGTCTTCGGCTGATGGTGGGAGGTAAAATAAAGTGCAAAGTTCCAGTCGTTTAGGGCAACTTTGAAGTAAATCACTTCACAGAAAATGCCAGACAAATGCTCATGAATACATGAATAAATTATCTTCCAAACGGACCTCTTTGAAAGCCTCCTAACCTGCTGGGAAAACTGCACCAAGTGGGCACCTGTTAGGTTCCTCCCCAGACCCTGACCACATGGGATGCCGTGGAATCACCTTCATGACCTCTGAAGCTTCTTAGGAGATGGCCCAGAAACAGGTCTGAAAATGCTTCCACCTGCAGTGCTTTCTGAGCACAGGACACCTGGGGCACACATGACTCATTTCCAATTTCATCTTTGTCAAATCAATTTGGTTTTGACCTACAGGAAAGGGTTAAATACAGGTCTAACCCCAGGTCAAATGCCACTGGCAAGTAAACAAGCCGGGACAGACCCCCAAAGTCAATGCCACTGGTCTGGGAGAAAACAACCTAGACTGAACAGCATTTACAAATTCAGAACAGTTCATGAATTCATGTGAATTCAATGAGCTCTCACAAATGGGCCCAGGCAACTTCCACTGGCCAGATGTTAACTGGTGCCCTTTCTGCTCTGTGAAAATGTGGGTCTCTCTCCACCTGCTTCCTTTAGGGGAGCGTTCAGGACCACTGACGGAAACATAGCAGATTTAGGGAACAAGGTATCACAGGAAAATCTAACTCATAAATACAAATGAGAAAAAGTATCGAAAGCTGTTCTCATGGATTTTTGAATACGGTATTACATTTACTCTAGTAACGTAAGTAGGTAGTTTATTTCATTGGTTCTAATGGAGTTTAGATAATCCCTCCTTCTCTTCTCTTCTACACGTTCATTTACTAAATTGGTACAGATTCCGTGTAAGATCCCCAGTCCTGTGGTACCACCATGCCAGCAGATGCTAAGCATCACAGACGTTCTCCAAGCACGGAGAAAGTACATTATCAAGGATAACAGGAGCCAGTGTTCTGGTTTGGGAAGGCTGCCTCCCCACCAAAAAATTTTCACCAGGAAAAGCTCCATGGGGTGACCTTGAGAACTGAGGGACTGAGTTGTGCGAAAGTCTAGAGGAAGTAAGATGAGAGCCACGTCTTTTCTCTCATTCTGTGAAGAAAAAGGTCAAGGTGCACATTCAGTTATTTTGGTTTTGATAGAGCTGTCTCATCTGTACGCTGGCATCTTCATGATCTCAAAACTGGAGGCATTTCATCGAATGACTACATTAGTCACCTTTAAATAGTAGCCCATTCTTGTCTTCCCAGATAGAAGGGTTTTGATTTTAAACAATGGTTCTCAGAAGAGTTTAAAAGCCTACTACAATAGAAAGCCATGAAGAGTTTATTAGAAAAATATTACTCTACTAGGTGCTTGGCCAGACAAAGGGCTGTGATCCAATGCTGTCGTCTATGCATAGAAGAACACAGGAACGTTGCATTCTAATTCCTTAGATAGAAGAAAACTCTTCCCCGAGAGTGTGCTTTCCATTTGTATTTTTTTTAAAGCACAAAAATGTGTGCTGTGTTTACAATATGCAAAATACCACAATAAAGAACTTCAGACAACAGAGAGAGAAAATGTCAAGTGCCCACCTTTTTTTAAGTGGTTATGAACCATTTGTAGGTATTAATTTTTAGTAGCCACACAATTCCTTGTCTATCAGCCTTCTAAAGACATAAAGTAAGCATTCCTGTGAATTTGTTGAGGAAGTAAAACACAAGCGGCTGGTTTGCTTCTCTGACTCCCGGTGTGTTTGCCTTGCTGAGCAAAGTGAGTGTGTTCCTCTGTAAGCCTTGGTTTCCTTTCTGGTGCACTTGGAAGAACTTCTGTTGAGACCGTTTTCAAAACAGCTCAATAACTCTAAAGAAAAGGATTTATGTAGACCCTCTGCAGACCACTGATGTATGACTTGGGCCTCTCATTCATTCCCAGTTACATTTCTTTGGAGATTGGAAGGGAAAGGAAAAAAAAAACAAAAAAAAACAAAACAAAAAACCAAAAAACCTTTACCACCCCTGTATGGTTTCCTGTAGCTGGATTCACACAAGAAATTAAAGTGAGTGGAAGAAGTTAGTTACCTGTGTCCTAGGGGCTCTCTTCATACAATGACATCTTTTGGACACAGGATTTCATTTAGCACCCATGTTTAGCCACCTCCAGTTGCCACAGTCATTCTCCTGGTCAGAAAACTCTTTGTGAACTACAGTCCTCCTTCCTGGAGACTTTGTGAAAGGCTCAGGGGTTATGGTTTTTATACAGCGACAACACGTGACATGCTCAGCACAGGACCGCCTGCCCTGTCTGTGAGCTCTGGAAGAGTTTCCTCTGCTAATCCTTGATTCAGATAAGGCCAGGGCAGCCAATTTTCACATGCGGTGGCCTTTCCCCAACTTGCCCTTCTAGCCTTAAAGAGTTGGAATATTGGAAAGTGAGTCTAGTGGAAAGTTTATCACTGTTTGGGAATATCTCCTGTCTAGAAGATAGTGCCCTGAGCAACTTTGAAGCCAGAAGGGAGGTGGGATAAAAGCAAGACCTCGGCAGACAGATTAGATATTCCCAACTCACACTTTGTCTTTGGGAGGTAAAATGAAGGCGACAACTGGGATAAATTTAGAGTCATCAAGATGTTAGAGCATGAATGCCCGACATGCTGGCAAGATTGGACCTGAGGACCTAGGCCTGGATTCCCTTGGTCAATGGCTCTTTTATGGACTGTTCCATCTGTCTCCTGTTGATTCTATAAGTACCAGATTTCCTTCTAATAAATTCCACCAGAGGTGGTGTCAGCCCCAGACTTCCTTCTAGAAAATTCCACTGGACTTGGTGTCTGCTGCCTGCAACCAGAGCCCCGAGAACACAGGGAGGTCCTCTGTTTTACAAGGTCACTAGGTTGTTGCTTTCCCAGTCCTCCCAGGACCTGCAAAACCTCAGGGTGAGAAGGGCTGAAGGCCTGGCCACAGCTTTTGCTGTTCAGTTGCTGCCTTTCAGGAGAGGGCGATGGTTCCTTCATCTGCCACCTCAGGGAGACAGCTTGTCTGGGTCAGGTGGAAAATGGATAGAGAGAGCAGAGTAGGGCCATGTCACTCCATCCTGGTCTCCAAAGGGCATACAACTGATGTCCAAAGTGGGAGGCCCAAATCAATTACCACAGGGCTTTGAATTGAACAGGTCAACGTCTGGAAGATCACTTTATACACTCCTAAGAAAGCTGATTGCTATTTTGCTATTTAAACTGCATTACATCATCCATTCTACTGTGAAAAGTTGTGAATATTGGAGTTCATAAAAGAGTTTGTGGCTCATAAAATTAGCAGAAACTGCTTCCAAAAGGGAAAGAAATGTCAAAGACACCAAGGCAGCTCTAATCACTAAGGATCTATTGATGGCACATGGAGAGGTAGAGAGGGATGCCATTTGAGAGAGGAATGCTATTTGTTTTTACTTTTCAAGATTTTCATTTTTTATTAATGAAATTTGTTCAATTTCATATATATATATACATATATATAACATAATAATTACATACTAGTGATTTGCACTTCAACCTCTCATAACTCCTTTCCACTCCTCTCAACTCCCTTTTCCCCTACAAATCTTTCCCACATTCCTGCCTATTTCTTTTGGCTTGTGACCCTCTGAGTTGAACTGGGTCCATGTCTTTGGAGATCCACTGGAGTGATGCAGAGCTCAGCAGTGGGTGCCCAACTGAGGAAAAAGACAATGACTCCATATCTTCCAGAGCCTATCAATAGCCAATAGTTCAAGAGTAAGGGGTAGGGACCCATGAGTCCTCTCCTCATCCATCACTGACAGTTGACCCAGTCCTTCGAAGGCCCAGTGAAAGTAACGGCAGTTGCTGTGAGCTCATGACTGCAGTTTTTATGCCATGTCCAAAAGACACCATTTTGTAGTTCTTATCATTTATCTTCCAACTCTTTCACTATTCCTAGCCCTTCTTCAGCAGTGGCTCCTGAGCCTTAGAGGTAGAGTATAAATGTCTTGCTTAAGGCCAGGTCATCCTAAGGCATCTTGAGCAGCTATGAGTCCCTCTATATTCTCCTTTGTTCACTGCAAAGAGAAGTATTTTTGGTTAAAGCTGAGTGTAGCATTTGCTTATATGCATAAATGTAGATATTTAGAAGACAGTTTAGTGATATGTCAATTTAATTAAATAATAATAGTAAGTTCCCTCATTGGGCCTATAACCTTCCTATTATTATTGATGGGGCTTACAGTCCTGTGAAGCTGACCTTGAAGCTAATCAGAGAACAATTGGTCTCCCTTGTGCCATTATTGCACAGGTGGGCATATGTGTTGTGTGGCAGGTAGTTTTTATAGTTTGTAGGCTTTACAGCTGGGTATGATAGTTGAGGATTTTCTATAGGTATATACTTAGTTGGGACTATTTTTATTTCCTACTACCCTTGCATGTCCCCTCCCCTCCCTGAAATCCTGCCCAGAAATTCCCCTTTCATCTCTGATGTCCTTTTTAAAAATAGACTTTTGATGAAGAAGGGGCCTCATGAGTCCTTTGCCATGTGTGACAAAATGGTGACAAGCCAGTGTTGTGCAGAGCTCTGGCAGGTGGTCACAGCTGTAGGTGAGCTTATGGGAACAGTGACTGGGTCCCATACAGGAGACACTCTTTCCTGCAGTCTTTACCATATTCTGGCTCTTACAATCTTTCCTCCTGCTTATGTGAGATGTTCCCTCAACCTTGAGGTTTACTGTTGTTGATATGTTCTCAACTAAAGAGGAAATGCTCTTGCCACTTTTATATGATTCTGTATTTGAACATTTTATGTCATAATTCTTCTCAGAAGATACTTAAAACTCTTTGATAGAAAAATAGACCTATTTCTTTAAGCTTTCTTTTTTATTAAAAAGATCATCTAAAGAAATATTTTTAGCCTTTGGCATATCATGCATTCATTTTGAATAATATGTACATTTGTGTCTTCTATTCACCCCCGAATTAATATCCTGGCCACAAATCTCTGCTAGGGTGCAGGGTCTACTAGGCCTTCTGGCATCTCACCTAACTTCTGCTCAGACCCATGCCCCTCACTGAGTTCTCCAGTTCTGACAACTGTTACCACATTCTCGTGGGATCACAGCTGGATCCAGGAGATGAAGCTCATTGCTGTTTTCAGTCAGGGCCTATGGAAGAGAACAGACAACTCCACTTCCAAATTGGACTCAAGTCTACTTTCTCTTCACTGTCTTTCTGGTGCTGCTCTCACTCTAGCGAATCTATATGATTCCTCCATGTTTCTGACACTTCCCTGTTCACCTCTCTAAGAGATGTCTCAGAGGAAGCATTTTAAGTGAAGTTTATTTATCCCTCTGTACAACCAAAATGAGTTACTCAAAGTTCGACCTGATGTTAGCATCATCAATGTCAACTCTTGTGACCAATACTATGAATAAAAATGATACTAATAATACTAAAGGAACATTTTTCTGGACATTAGTCATATACTATACCATGTAGAGTATCTTTCTTATAACAAGTATATCATATTCTGCTCATAAAAATTTCTTAAGCTTTCAAAAGAAAGACAAGGTACCAAATGCTAAATAAGACATTTGAAACCATATTGCTATCCATCCCAGTTGGCTCTGACATGTCTTTCAAGGGCAGCCTGACTTCCCATGCATAAGTCTCTTCTGGAGAACAACACGATGTTTTAAGAATAAGAGATACCTTCGGATTTTAAGGTTACAGAGGCAAAATGGAAGCTGGAAGGCTGTAGGGCAGGATTCAAGTCAGGGAACAACCAAAAGGCTGGCCGTGGCCAGACTCAACCACAGAGAACAAGATGTTAACCATGCCTGACTAGGTGGCCAAGGGGAGTTCTACGTGAGCTGTGAATTTCCCCCATGTGTTTGCACAACAGATAGTAAAGGCTCTTGTACAGTGCTCACTAGAGTCATCCTATCCTTGGAGCAAGTCTGTATACAGCTTGCCAACTTCACCCAGAGTCTGAAGAGAGCCACCCTTCTAATACATGTCACACCAGCCAAAATAAAGTATAACATGTACCGCTCAATGCTTACACAAGCCAAGGTGAGCACATGTGTGCTTTAAAAGTATGCAGGAAAGACATATTTTGTGGGATTTTCAGTAAGCACTTTGTTAAATATATTACATGCTAATATTTGAATAAACCTTCACTTTCTGGACTAGAAAAATTTGGCTAGAGGAAAGAAAACATACATTTCTCATCACACAGAGCACCCCTGTTAACACTCTTGGCCACATCACTTCTCTCCTAAGGTTCTAACATGACAGTCCTTGGAAAGTTTACTTCCTGTTGGAATGTCACCCAAGACATTGCAAATGAGAGGAAATGAAAGAAAATATTCAAATGGAAGATAGGCCAGCAATGAGTGCTTTAGTAGGTGTTTCTAAAGCGTATGGTTGTGCTTATACACACTATATATAATTAATACATAGTGAACAGGTAAAAGTGATCATGCAGTACGTGTGGCAAACAATGCATTGTCCAAAAGTACTCAGTCAGGAACCATGAATAACTTTTACATACCATACAAGAAGGGCTGACTGATTTATGTTTCCATCAGTTTTCAATTTTAAACATTTTCTATAGTCCTCTATTAGCATAACATTTAAGGTCCATTGTTACATGGCTCGAGTTATCTCTCAAGTCAGACAATTCTTGGTCCATTTCTGTGTGGAATAGGCCAAGTGTGGTTTTGGAATGTCCCACTCTTTAGCCTTTCTTATTCTATCTATCTATCTATCTATCTATCTATCTATCTATCTATCTATCAATATTTTTTGAGATAGTAGCCGACTGTGTAGCCCTCATGTAGAACTTGCTATGTTAGACCACATTTGTCTCAGACTCACAGAGATCCACCTGCTGTGTCTTCTCAGTGCTGCTATTAAAAGGGTGCACCATCACACCCATCTTCTCCGTCTTTAGTCTTTCATATCGTCATGTATGTCTCCAAATCTTTCTCAGACTGTCACGGACTCTTCAGCCATAGAAGTCAATTACATGAGTTTACACTGCTGTATCAGTCTATGGTAACCCAGATAAATCAACCTGTAATGGTATCAGCTTTTTCTGGACCTAAGAGGGTAAGAGCATCTGAAAACTCAGAGCCCCTTCCCTTTCTCCTCTCCTCCCCTCCCCTCCCCTCCCCTCTCTTCTCCCCTCCCCTCCTCTCTTCCTCTCTTCTCATCTCTCCTCTATATTCAGTCAGTCTTTTCTTTATCCAAGTGGGCATAACAAGCTCAACTCTAAAAAAGCATCATTGCCAGTGTATTCTATGAGAAGAAAACCTGCTTCAATTGTATAGGTTATCACCTCTATGGCTTTGCTTATTATCCCTATTTACAGACACACACACACACACACACTACATATACACATTGTACAAAAGCAGTTGAAAATGCAACTTCCAGCTTCTTAGAAAGAAGGACACATATGTTTGATCTGTAGATTTAAACTCCTTTGTCACCTGCTTCTCCTTTTGGACAATTTTATGCTTTGACTAATCTATTGTTTTGAAGACATATATACCTGTAGTTCCATTTAGTGGGAGACTTGATTGTGAGAAAGAAAGCTGGAGTAACAGGAGCAGAGGTACCACAATCTTTAACTTTTAGCAATAACTGGAGCTATGTCTGAAAGGAAGATAGCTACGTCAAGACCTCCAGGTGTTAATGGTTTTGATGTTGTGTTGATTTATGAAATCAGAATAAAGAAGCAGAAGGTGCTCATAAGCATTATTTTCCCATTAAAGATCTCGTTTCCAAGGAGAAAATGACATCTTCTATCCCTGATATTCTTCATCCTCTCTCTGCTTCCCAGTGCCAGATCAGTTACCACGCCAATGCCACATGCAGGCCATTCCATTATCAAGCGTTCTCTAATTGCATTGATTTAGTTATTTCCTTAGTTATGTTAAATAAAAATTCTCTTTTCTTGCTAAATTCTCTTTCATTGGATACTCTTCTAATGTATATCTCTCTTAATCCTTTCAGGGTTATTTAAGGCCAGCATAGCTCCTGTAGTTTACTGTTATGATCGTCTTTAGCTGGGGTGCTTGCCTCCAACCTTTCTCCATCCCAACTCAGGCTACAAACATTGCTGTTAGATAGCTCATCTAGAAACAGAACCACGTATCACATTCATGGGAACACATACAGTTGTTTCCATTCCAAGCAGAGGAAAACTGGCTTGTTTTCAAAATGTACAAATGTGTTTCCTCTGTACCAATCCTCTCTTTTGTTCACATTGCATACATGTGTCCCAATCCACTCGTCAGGTACACAAACACATACTGATTGACATTTGGTTCGTGGCTTCCTCTCAGACATAACCTCCCTCCTATCCTTTTAGGTGCCAGGAACTATTCTAGGGACTAGAGATATCGCCATGAATAGGCAAACAAGTCCTACCCTTGTGCTGCTGGCATTTTATTGGGAGAAGTAACAATGCACAAGACAAAACAACATGTAGAGGGCATAATGGGTTAAAGAATTGCTGGTGGTAAAGATGAATAGCGTGGGAACTGGTGAGAGCTGCCATTTTATGAAGGAAGGAAGGGAAGTCCCTACTGAGAGCTAATACTAGAGACAAAAGGATCGAAGAAGCAGCAGAGCAGGTCGGTGGGAGCCTTCTTTGGCAGAAGGCACACAGGTAGGGTGTACCTCAGTTATTCAGGGCTTCCAAGGCTTTATTATGTCCACATGTGAGACAAGTTGTCCTTCAGACCTGATTTTAGTGACCTCCAGTTCCTTAAGTCTCATTTCACACTCTACCTTGACAGTAAGGATTCCTCTATCCTCCAGGCCCCTCAGAACATTTCAGCGGGGTGTCTCTAAAAGTGTTTTTTTTCCCCCATCACAACAAAACATGCTACTTTAAAATGTCATTGATCATTTTCTGATCTACTTAGTGCTGTGTTTTGGATATGGCATGTCCCCCAATGGCCCAAGTGTTGAAAGCTTGTTTTCTTGCTTATGCTTAGGTTTTGGTGGGTACCCTTAAGAAGTCATTGGGCCCCTTGTACCTTCTCTTGCTCCTTTTGTTTTCTGGCTACCATGACACAAACAGGTTTCCTTCACTCTGTACTTTCCCATGCTACTCAGATCTGCTCCAGCTATTGTTCTTTTGAACCATGAAATCCAGTGCCTATCAGCTTATCGAATGAAATATGTCAAGTTTTTGTGGCAAAGGCTTTATATTCCTTAAACCTATTTAATCTTCATAACTCACCCAGGCAGATATGATTAGCTTTCTGTATATATGAGGAAACTGGAGCTTAGAAAGGCAGGATGATCCAACTGGGGTCAATAAGCTGGAGGAAGCAACCAAGCCAAGATTCAAACCCATGTTTTTATAACACCCAGTCTCCTTCAATTTGCTAGTAAATTGTACCAAACATTATAAAGAGGAAAGGGGAACTGTAACTGACATTTGTGGCTTTGGCCACCCAGAAGCCACTACCCCATTCCTTGGGATAACAGTCCCTTCATTCTTTGATGGACACATGCCTCTTACTTTCAGCCATGTAAGTCCTCCGTAAAATTTAAGGGAAGGCTTTGAATCTCTTGTGGTAGCCAACAAGACTGGTCTCAGAATTGGACGTTTTTAATACTATAGTGGAGGGAACCATAAATTGGAATCCTTCTGAGAGAGTTAGATATACAATTAATAATTAAACTGTGGTAGCAAGTATGCTTGAAGACAGTCTGGACAAGCTAAAACCTGTGGTGACTCCATCCACCAGGAAGGCAAATTCCTCTCCTCTCCCAGATTAATCAACTGCCTCAGGAAACTCAAGATGTGTTACTCCTGTGTCAAAGAAGTGGACTGTTCTTTTTATTGGATTGGGTGACTATTCTAGCTAAGCCAGTACTCCCAGTCACTCTAAGCCCTAAGAAAACAGACTCTTTTCCTTTCTTGGATTGGTGTTGTGCTAATAGCAAAATCACATTGCTCTGGCTTCCCTAGATAGAGCTTGAGACAGAGAAGAAATAAAGCAGGGTCTAGAGATGTGCAATGATAACAGTGTGGAACGCAACAGGGGGGTTCCTATTGGCTGTCACATTGACAGCATCTAGACTCGCCTAGGAGGCAAACCTCTGGGCATGCCTATAAAGGGGTCTTCTAGAATTGATTAAGGTAAGCTGACTCACCTTTAGCGTAGGTGGTACTTGCAAGTGTTGAGGTTGTGGCCCCAATAAAAAGGAGAAAGCAAAGTTAACATCAGTGTTCATCTACCTCTACTTCCTAACTGTGAAGTGTGCCCCGTTGCCTCTGGCTGTTGGTATCAATTCTGAATCATGATGGAACATACTCTCAAACTATGAGCCAAAAGAAACCCTTGAGGGGTTTCTTGGGGGGGGGGAAGGGTCAGGTATCTTTGTCACATCAATAAGAAAAATGAGCAATACACACATGGTGCATCCTACCAATGAGAAGTCCCCTCTTCCAGCCTAAGTAATGCAGCAGCACAGTGCATTCCATTCTACCAGGAGTAAGCACTTGTTTCTCTTCACCCTGGTTAGGCATGTGTGCGTGTGTAATGTGTGAATGCATGAGTGCAACTGCATGCATGCCACAGCACATATGTGGAGGCAGAGGATAAGGTCTTGGAGTCAGAACTCCCTTTCCCCTATGGCTCCCATAGATTTCTTACTCGTAGGCTTGAGCAACACAGACTCTGCTCACCAAGGCATCTCATCCGTTCCTATTTTCTCTTCCTAAGCAGATCCTGTAGCCAGCTAAGTCCCAGAACCTTATCACAATTTCCTAACATTATCCACTATCTGGCTTATGAACTTGTTTATATGTCTAGTTCTTTTCTCTCCCAGCAAAAGAAATAAGAATTCAACAACGTCAGAAACCCTGTCTTGTTTTTACTGAATTCACAACATCTAAAAGGAGCTGGGTCCATGACAGGTGTCAATAAATATTAGTTGGATGGCCAGATTATGGAAACCAGAGCTTCGCAGATCCGCAGATCTGACTCTTCCATACAGGAGTCACATATGACGCAGAATTTGCTTTCAAATTCTCCATAGATAGAAAGGACACAGTGATGTCTTTTGCTGGCTCTTTCTTAATTAAGCATTTCCAAATTTGGTTGGCTAATCCTCAGACTAAGGAGAACTGACATAATTCCCATCTGAGAATGCATCATAATCTGTCGCAGTCTGATTCTGAACGAAGATCATTAACAGATTTGTTTGCTTTTATCCTGGCATTAGCAGCTTTATTGGGGGCTAAGTCATTTCCCCTAGTGTTAACTTCATGTTTTCCCATTGGCTCAAACACGAAGTCCCTTGTCTGTCAATGTAATAATTTTCTATGAGTTATAAAAGAAGAAACTAGCCAACTGAAAGTCTTAAGGAAGAATTTGTCTGATCCAAAAACACCGAGTTTCCAGTTCCTTGGACTAGGTACAACTCTCAGTTGTGGTCAGATCTGCAGGTTTCAAAGTGTTCTCCTGTTTTCACTTTCTGGTCAGTCTAGACACACAGATCCACAGTATTGGGAAGATGTGGACACTGAAGGGCAGGAAGATCTGCAGAGGAAGTAAGTGGTGGCCTTAATGACAGGATAAAGATCAAGAAAAGCAAGCTGTTGCACCTATGCTATTTGATCTCCTCAGCTCCATTGAGAAGCAGCATAAAGCAACATTGCCTCAGTTGATGCTGAGAGAGTTTAAGGATCTCTAGGTAATCAGCATTACCACATCTTAGGAGAACAGTTTTCATGTGTCAAACTGCCTTCATCTCCCGACAGATAGCATGGGGAAGAAGGGTCCCATTCATTATCATTGTTATATGATATGCAGCACACAACGTTCTCACTTTCTCCAGTGTCTGCTTTCTCATCCAAACATGAGGGATGTTAAAGTCTGTGCTTACTTACATAATGCAGTTGTCTAGTGAAAGAAAGCAATAATAGATCTTTGTTGCTAGCAAAGGGCAAAGTGGGTATTAAAAGGGAGGTGAGTGTGACCACACTTGTAGCTTCTTGGTGGTCAATGACTCACCCAGTCACAAAAGCTTGCATACTATTAAGGAGGCTATGCAAAAGAAACGAGAAGGCATTCTAGTTGGTGATCATCATAGAAACAAAGGACTGGAAACTCCTCTAGAGACGACCATGGCTGAATTATTGCAGGGTTGAAAATTCGGAAAAGAAAGTTCCCAGCACAGATTGTGTCTGAACTAACGGATCTAACTAAGAGGCATGTTCCACACTGAAATCCTTAACATGGCTCCAGCTTTTATCATCATCTTACTTCTTTACTTGGAATGAAGCAAATTCATTGACACTGAATTTCTGTAACTTAGGAGAGGAACAAGGCTGTCACATGAGGTGTCTTGTGATCAAACTCTTGGCTAGTTTGTTAGTCATATGCTGCATAATTCCTCTTAATGCAAGGTGTAGTTAAACAGCTTAATCTCCACATGGTTGCTTCACAGAGGCACTGTATTAAAATGTCGATGTGTACTTGTTTTGGGGTGGATTGCTTGGCTTAAGGGCAGCCTGGGATTGAGAAAGTCCAGAGTCTGCATGCTGTGGCTTATGTGCGTTGAACATCTCAGCAAGCACTGGCATTCATTTCTTCAATAATGATCTTATGGAACCCCTATGATCATCTACCAAGTGTGTACTGATGCGCTAACCCCTTTGTAGGTGAGAAGACCAGGGCTCAGAAAAGTGTCGTGGATTCAAGGAAGTATAGTACATTCAAAACAGAACTTGGATATAGATCCAGTCTCCTTAAGAACTGAAAGGTTTATAGCCACTCCATCCTGCTGTCTTATATTTCCAGGTCCCAAACTGATCTTCTACCTGGATTCTTTTATCTGTAAAAATTAGAATAAGCCACTGAGTCACTGTAACTTGAAGTTTGAGATCCACCAGGAATATCTACTTTATGTCTAGAACTCCACAGACTAGTAGATTAGATTTCTTAATCTCTGAAAGAGCTCCTTTACCCTCTCCTGCCTAACCTGCCTTAGCTTGATTTAGGTCTCTATCAGCTTTCACCAGGAGCATTGGAGCAGCCTCCTGATCATGCTTCCTTATCTAAGCGCTTCCAATAATGTGCAGAAGAGCTGCCAAGAGCTTCTGTTCTGCCCTTGCTACAATTCTGCCAGAGTTTCTCCATCATGGCTTTGAGCTCAGCACCCAAAGCCTGCATAGTGTGGCTCTAATGCTCACCTCATTTTATGCCCTTGCGCCATGTGGTCCTTTAACCCAGTTATCCTTTATGATCTTAACACAGGCTGCTTCATTCTTCTGTGTCTTTACACAGTTTGCCTGCCCATTGTGCTCTTGCTTACTTTTATATCCTGCTAACACATTCATCCTGCAATACATAGTAGGTAGTCATAGGACTTTGATTTGGTCTCCCCGCGATCATTTTCCTTACAACTTCACTTTGATGTAGTTTCCTTCCCCCTGGGTAGAACAGCGCTCTTTCATAATTGATGCTTAGCAATCCATTGCTACAATGTTCTAAACTCCTAATGGGGTGTGTGTGTGTGTGTGTGGAGGGGGGGTGGGTGTGTGTCCCAAATATATGGAGCATAGTAGGTAGTCAATTATTGTTTAAAATAACAGGAAGATACTCTGAGAGATATGGCACAGAGTCTACACCATTCATCAGTCTATCTTGAATATGATTTATCTTCAGATTCCCTATGTGAGTCTCAGACTTGATTGGCTTAGAAAATGTTTAAAGGTGTTTGTATTCAAGTCCCACAAGAGGATGCTCATACTAACCACTTGGTGATGACATATGAAGTACACGCTTCCAAGAAGAAAGCTACTAGGATTCTTTTCAGAAGTGGCAGCACATTTGAAATCCTCAGAGAATACCTTTATGGTGCAGCTTTTCAATACCGAGAAACTTTTGTTTCATTTAAACAAATTCTGGATAATTGAATTGTATCTGAGGATGTTTTCATCTGTGATGTGTGCGGTGCTCACTATTGGAGTAAGTAGGCAGAAGCATCAAGGGAGCACCAGGCTTGACACCCACAATGCCAAGAGCCAGAACGCCCATCCCTTCCTTTCTGGAGATAGATTTCTGCAATTGTGATGCCCTGGATATCACTCAGCAGTATTTCCTTGGCCTGACTAAGGTTCTCGTGTTGAAGGTGTTTTCTCTGGGCATTAATGAGGCATTAAAAAGTCAAGACAAAAAGGATATACTCTGTATTCCTCAGGACTGGCCCCTTGACTCATTTCCAAGTGTGTGTAATTTCTTATAATCCTGTAGTCAGCAGAAACATTTTACTGCTACACACGGGCTCTCTGCATCAGGCTGCTTCCTCTCAGTAAAGGCTGCAGGTTGTAGCCATCAGCCACCCTACTTCTGGTAGCCTGCCTTGCATGCTATAACAGACAGGAGCGTACCCACAGGTCTGTAGGGTGAGAGCTTTCTTCCACAGACAGATGGGCCTCCAACCATAATGTCTACATTCAAGAAGTTGAACGACCAGAATCCTAAGGCAGCAAATGAGCAGTAATTGAAGCAGAGGCTGAAGAGCTTGGATAGCTTTCTGTCTTGTCTTAGATGTTACGAGCTTTGGGTCAGTTAAATGATGTGAAGAAGTGTAGGGATGGGATGAGGTAAGAAGACAGTTTTGGGGATTGCTTCCTAAAATGCCAGGCTTTACAAGGATGCTACTGACTCTGAAACTCTAAACTGCAGCTCACAGCTTCCTGTGATGTGCAAGATATATCCCAGAGTGTTCCAATGAAAACTGGTAGGCTTGCAGTAGCATTTTATTCATGAATACTTTAGCCTTTCATAGTAGTTGTTCGATTTCATCGCTACACTGCATCACCTCTAATACAAACCAGTGCTATTTTTCTTAGGCTAAGGACTGGCAGAACCTAGAAATAAGAATTATTTCCATGTCATAAAACAAGTCACGGATCAAGCTGGAGTTTCAACAACATACTCTAGCCTCCACAACAATCACCAGCAGCAAAATATGTCATCTAAGTTACACCAGTGGAACACAATGGCTGACTTGTAGGTCAAGCATACCTGTTTTTTTTTATTGTACCCTATAGCTCCCATAGCTGGTTACATGAAGTTGTTTGAGCACATACTGTGCGTGTTGAGGTAGATAACAGTCTTCTCCTTTAGCTGGGAGCCAGCAAGTGATCACTGAATTCTACAGATCATCGACTAATCAGCTGTATAAGCCTGTGCTGCACAGACTGGTCCCCAGGATGGAGGGCACAGGCACATAGCTAGCCAAGCTGGGATGGCATGGGACTGAAGCCAAGGATACGCCTGTACTTTGTAGACTGGTTCCCAAGAAGCAGTGCACAGAAATGCAGCTCGTCAGAGTGGGGAGGAACTGGACAGAGGCCGAGGATACTTCTGTTACAGACTGTCAGTCACATCAGAGGGAAGCCCCCCCCCCCGCCCCGCCCTTGTGCTGAGAGTCAGGAAAACATATCTTCTTTCAATTCAAATACAGTAATACTCTTCAAACAGTAACAGCTTTCATTTGCTGAAGGACACATCTTCCAACCTTGGCCAGGGGACAAAAGAGGCATTACATGTCCCTCAGTCACACACATGCTACTTCTGCTCCAATTTGAGACCTCTAAGGTAGAGAATGTCATCTAGGAGTAGAGATTGCTTTAAAAGGCAAACCATCCAGCATTAACTCTTGTCATCAGGCGTATATATCGGGAAGTGCCTTTCCTCACCGAGCCATCCCACCAGCCTCTACTTGTCTATCTTGAGTGTGAAGACAATTTCTATAAAGCCAGAGTCTTAAGGATGGGAATATTGTACATCATTCAGTTCTTGTTTCTCAATACTTTAGCTGTCCAATCAACATGAAAGTGCCGAAGAACCAAACACCAAGAAAGAGACCTTCTGCAAACCCAGAACCACACAGTCCAACAGAATTTTCCGAGATGGCAGAAATATGTTGCCTGATAAACCACACACAGCTCCTAAGCACTGAAAAGCAGGCTAGAGCAAGCTCAATATGTGATTTGAAATGTTAGTTTAAATAAAAACAATGAGCTGGAGAGATGGCTCTGCTGTAAAGAACTGTACTGCTCTTGTGGTTGACTTGAGTGTTCTCTCAACACTCACGACTACCTGTAAACTCCGGTATGCAGGCCTGAATACCTGTGGCTCCCACGGGCACCTGCATCTGTGTGGCACACAGGAACACACTTAAAAATAATTAACATTAGAAACCTTAAGTCTAGATAGGCCATGTGGCTGGTGATCCCTTATTGAGTCGCTCAGGTCTGCTTCATGATCACAGAAACCAGATGAACTTTAAAGAGCTTTTATAAAGATGTGGCATGGAAATATTTTAAAAGCAAAATTGTTTTGTTTTGTTTGTCCAAAAGGACAATGCTTTTCCATACACAAACTCCCTCTACTAGAACCCAGAGCACCCACCCAGCCTTTCCAGGCCCTAGCCCCACGGTCCCTTAAATTCCTGTTGGCTTTCAGAGTCCACTTGGTTGTTGCCAGCACAGTGGATGAATGATGGCTGGGGGGGGAGGGGCAGGGAACCCCTTTCCTTCCTAACACCCCATGTTAATTAGATCTCCATCACTCTCACTTTCAAGATAGTCAAGGCCTTGTGGCCAAAGTGTTGAGTCAAGGTATTTGTGCCTGCACAGAATTAAGTCACAAGTAAAGCACTTATTTCTGACAGCAGATTTATAATGGGGAAATCTCAGTGGGAATGAGGAGTTGGAGACCCCAGCCACAGGCTTTTCATAAACTTTGCCTTGATTTAGTGACTCAAGCAGCCAGCAAGTCGAACTGCAGAGGTAATCCCGTCATCCCTTCCCCAAGCAGTGCCCTCCTTCTCCTCGGCTTCCTCACGCTGCTAACAGGAATTCAAATCATCTGTGTTTAAAGTTAAAGTCCATGATTGACAGTTCTTTAAAGTTGGTCCACAGTGAAGATTACTCTAGATATCTATCAGTTATTACTACAAGCACAGTATGATATTCAATACCTACAGTGAAAATTGTTTTCAACGGTGTAATGTCTGATCTGTTTTGAAAGAGATTTTAAAATAAAGAACTAACCATAAGCAGGTGGTGAATATTCTAACTTGCCCACCATCTCTCGTAGGTGAAAAGGAACTGGGTGGAGAAAGTAAAAGATCTTCTGGAGGGCTCCCCCCGTTTCCATAAAAAGAAGGCTAACATTTAACTTTTGTAGAAAAAAACCTAAACCAAACACCCCCCCACAAAAAAAAAAAACCACCACCAACAACAAAACAAAAAAGGACTTACGAAAAGGAAGAAATGTTATTTCTAAAAGAAGCAAGAATCTCTTGCAACAATTGCAACTGGCTAAGAGATAAGTGTGAAGGAAGAACTGTCTGCCTTATTTACATGGCTTCCTCTGAGCAACAGCTAGCCACACAGAACACTTATAGCAAGTGTTTGCTGAGTAGACACTCAGGCTTGTGAAGGGAGACATGTAATATTAGGCCTTTAGCTACTTTGTCCAGTCAGGCCCTGTCTGGAGGAGCCTCCAGAAATCATGCAGTCTGGATGAAGCTGAGCTGGCTGGACATGCACACCCTGAGGATCTGATATGACCCATTGGTCCCCAAGATCCACCCTGAACTCAACAGCACTATGCCAAATCAAGTCTTGAAATGAAGACAAGAGGGGACAAAGGACAAGGGAAACCAGGAAAAAAAAAACAACCAAACAGAAGGACAGAGAAAGGACATAAAAATGCTTTTTTTCTCTTAAGCATATTGTATACCACTTACAAGTTTTATGTCTCCACTTACACAAAAAGGTTTTTTTTCCCCCTTTTGGCCAGGTACAGTAATAACACAGTGATGCTTTCAAAATACTGCCTAGGAGGGCAGCGAGGGCAACGTAAAAGCACTGGGTGGGGGCAGTGCCCCTTGTGGGCTTGCTGAGGACTTCAATAAGAACCCCCGGGTCAGGAAGGAGGAGGAGGGGACTTAGGTTTCGCCTGTAAAGGGGGTGGGGGGTATAAAAGAAATGGGAGGGGCCCTGGGGATGGAATTTGAATGTATTTCTTAGTCTCTCTGAGGCTCTTCTCAAAGCTGAGTGTCTAGTGGCATTTTCAAGATTTCCGTAATCACCAGTTGTCACTCTCTGCCATTAGTGAAGGGAGCTGCGAAGGAGAGGGAAATCTAAGCTGAGAAAAATCCATCACCTTATGTCAGATGTGATAAGTGCATTAACAGTGGCTTGGGACAAATATGAGTCCGAAGGACAGAGAGATTTCTTCATGGGGACTAGTGGCTGTTCCTGGGGGGTGGGGGGAAACACACTCTGAAAATACAAAGAACAAAGGAGAGGGGAAGGAGAAAGGAAGTGAGGAGAAGAAGGAGGAAAAGAATCTAGAGGGATGACAAGTCAAGTCTTACTTTCTATTATCAGACTCAATCTCCCAGAGCTCAGAGCACACATTTCAAAATCATGCAGGCAGTCAAAACTTAAGTGAAATCGGTCCTTCTCTGTTTGTCAATTTGGGTTATTTCTCATCTGCAAATAATGGAATGTTGAAAGGAATCTATCCCACGAGGCTCTGGAGAACCACTGAGAGGCACACACAGAGAAGCATGAAGATGGGGGATCCTGCCCTTGACATGGCCAAGCGTGAAGGTGTCACAGGAGAAGCAAGAATGTGCCTGTCAAAGAAACTGTTCTGTCATGTGCATCTTGCTGTGGGATCACCCCAGCAGAGGGATCCTTCTGCTAGGCATGTGGCCTCCCCTTCCATAAAATGGAGGGACCATGGAATCATCTATTTTCTTTCTCCTTTTCTGCAGGATGTTTTTGAAACATGAACAAAACTTTCATAGGACTGCTCCTTAATAAGACGTATTTTTATTTTGATCTCTAATAAAAAGGTTATATTCCATACATTGTTTAAAGATATAACCAATAACTGCGATTTTTTTTTACAAAGCAAACACTTTTATTTTCTATGCAAACGTGATCCAGAGAATTTACATAAAGGTGGGGATGGGCTGAATGCAATTTTTAAGGAACCCTATTCCGTATTCATCTTATTCAGAGATGCTGTAATCCAACCTGCAGGAGACCCTCAGCCAGACCAGCCTGTGGACGATTCCTAAGTGAAGTGTTGTTAGACCCTCCCCACAGATTCCTGTCACTCTTTCTCCTGAAACTTCCTCCCCCTTAGCTGCATGGTATCCTGCTGCAGCTGCACATGGTCTTGGGGAAGGATATATATATATATATGGATGGTTAACTGAAGGAAGTTTTCCATCCATGTAGATGTGTGGAAGTTGCCATCCATTCATGAGCGAGCTGTTTCAAGGTGACCTATGCTCTTGTAAATACCCCCCACTCACTTCATGATCCCATAAGTAATCCCAATGAACTCATGAATAAACCAAGATATAGTTGATCTGTCTCTAGTGCCCTCTCTGGGGTGAATAGACACTTGTTTATTTATTTGCCAGAAAGATAACAGCAACAAAGAAAAAGAAACGAACAAGAAAAAACCCAAAGACCCTTTTAGATTCCAGGGAAGTTTTCAAATTCCAAATCCAGGTTTTGGATTTGACTGTGGGTGGGACCAAACCATGAAAGCCTCAGCATCATTGCCTCTGGGAGCACATCCCCACCTTCATCACCAGTGCTTGATGCTCAAGGCAGGGTTTTGTGAATAGGTATGGGAGGGATGTCAGGGGAGGTCCTGTGTGAGGTGGTGTTAGGAGGAGGGTGGCTGATTTGTGGATGTAAAAAATTATCTTCAGTAGACAGACAATTCAAATATACATGTATATCTATAAATATTAGGTGATAAGACTTTTCCTGATGATCAGTACACATGTCTACTTATCCCAGACAGAAAGTCCATGAGAGACTAAAATAAATATACCACTAAGTCTAACTTGGTGAGCAATCAAAAAAAGAATGAGACTTAAGGGCTGGGAAGGATAGACCACTTAGTGTTTAAGAACACTTGTCTTACACAGCCCGGGACGCCCGCGAATGGCGGCTTCTGCATGGCCGTGAGCATGAACGCCTTGTCCAGTCTGGACGGCCATACAAGGACAGCTACTGGGGCCGCAAGGGCTGGGAGCTGCAATCCCGGGGGAAGGAATGGCCCCACTTCAACAGCCCCCGAGAGGTCCCTAGCCTTGCTGTGCCCCTCGAGAGACATCTCCAAGACAAGGCTGCACTGAGTGTACAGGACAGCAGCCACAGTCTCCCTGAGAGCTTTCATGAACACGAAAGTGTCAAGTCGAGGAAGCAAAGGTATGAGACTCTAGAAAATCATGATGGCCGTCTAGAAAAGAAAGTCCACAAAAGCCTGGAGACGGACGCGCTAGAGGAGCCAAGGGTGAAGAAGCACAAAAAGTCTAAAAAGAAAAAGAAGTCCAAAGATAAACACCGGGATCAAGAAAGCAGGCACCAGCAGGAATCTGATTTTTCAGGAGCGTACTCTGATGCTGACCTCCATAGACAGCGGAAGAGAAAGAAGAAAAAGAAAAGGCATTCCAGGAAGTCGGAGGACTTTATAAAGGGTGTTGAGATGCGTTTACCGAAGCTCTCCAGCTATGAGGCCGGCGGCCATTTCCGGAGAACAGAGGGCAGCTTTCTCCTGGCTGATGGTCTGCCTGTGGAAGACAGCAGTCCTTTCCGGGAGAAAACGAAGCATTTAAGGATGGAAAGCCGGCCTGACAGATGCCGTCTGTCGGAGTATGGCCAGGGTAAGGGAAGCAAGGACACAGCTCTGAGTAAAGTACTTTGGGAAAGGTGATAAAAACAGAAACGTAAGAGGCACAGAAGGGCCAGGCAGTGGTGGCACACGCCGTTAATCCCAGCACTTGGGAGGCAGAGGCAGGTGGATTTCCAAGTTCGAGGCCAGCCTGGTCTACAGAGTGACCAGACTGAGTTTTAGGACAGTCGGGCTACACAGAGGAACCCTGTCTTAAAAAAAAAAAACAACAAAAATCAAACACACAGACAAAAAGGCACAGGAGGATATGAGAGTGGACTCGATGCCCAAAAACAAGACCTGCCTGTGAGCAGAGGTGTGCTTTAATCTCTGGCTGGGAGTGTCTAGCTCTGTGGAGGGCCGAAGTTGCATAGAGCTAGGCTCAGCACAACCTGTGTACTCAGATCCCTGGAACTTGGAGCATCTGTGAGTGTCACACAGTGGAACTTGGGCTATTAAAGCATTCTGTGCCCATGTATGTCTTTATGTGCAAAAAACAAACAAAAAAAAAAAACAAAAACAAACAAACAAAAACAAAAAACACTTGTCTTTGAAGAAGACCTGGATTCAGATCCTATAATCCACATGGGGCGTGTCTCAACAGCACTCTTGACTCGAGTTCCAGGTGATCTAATAGCCTCATACACAGGCATACACACATATATGTACAAATAAAGAAACCTTTTTGTTTTAACAAAATGTGATGAAGTGAGGTTTTTTTCTTTTCTTTTTACCACAGCATTGGAGAGAGCCTAGGAAAGAAAGCTGGCAGCACCTTGAAGGAATGTCAGCTCTGTTCCATTGGGGGAGAAAAATCAATTCCAATTACACCTGCAAACTTCTAGAATTGTCCTGTCTACTGAGCAGAAAATAATGAGAATAGTAAGGTTGTATTTCTCAGAACTTTAAAAGGTATAATCATTGCCATCCAAATACAGCAGTGTGTTTCGGTCCGCCCTGCTCATCCTTAGCCCTGCTCATCCTTAGCCCTGCTCATCCTTAGCCCTGCTCATCCTTAGCCCTGCTCATCCTTAGCCCTGCTCAGTCTTAGCCCTGCTCAGTCTTAGCCCTGCTCATCCTTAGCCCTGCTCATCCTTAGCCCTGCTCATTCTTAGCCCTGCTCATCCTTAGCGTTGCTCATTCTTAGCCCTGCTCAGTCTTAGCCCTGCTCATCCTTAGCCCTGCTCATCCTTAGCCCTGCTCATCCTTAGCCCTGCTCATCCTTAGCCCTGCTCATCCTTAGCCCTGCTCATCCTCAGCCCTGCTCATCCTCAGCCCTGCTCATCCTTAGCCCTGCTCATCCTTAGCCCTGCTCATCCTTAGCCCTGCTCAGTCTTAGCCCTGCTCAGTCTTAGCCCTGCTCAGTCTTAGCCCTGCTCATCCTTAGCCCTGCTCATCCTTAGCCCTGCTCATCCTTAGCCCTGCTCAGTCTTAGCCCTGATCAGTCTTAGCCCTGCTCATTCTTAGCCCTGCTCATCCTTAGCCCTGCTCATCCTTAGCCCTGCTCATTCTTAGCCCTGCTCATCCTTAGCGCTGCTCATCCTTAGCCCTGCTCAGTCTTAGCCCTGCTCAGTCTTAGCCCTGCTCAGTCTTAGCCCTGCTCAGTCTTAGCCCTGCTCATCCTTAGCCCTGCTCAGTCTTAGCCCTGCTCATCCTTAGCCCTGCTCATCCTTAGCCCTGCTCATCCTTAGCCCTGCTCAGTCTTAGCCCTGCTCATTCTTAGCCCTGCTCATCCTTAGCCCTGCTCATCCTTAGCCCTGCTCATTCTTAGCCCTGCTCATCCTTAGCGCTGCTCATCCTTAGCCCTGCTCAGTCTTAGCCCTGCTCAGTCTTAGCCCTGCTCAGTCTTAGCCCTGCTCATCCTTAGCCCTGCTCATCCTTAGCCCTGCTCATCCTTAGCCCTGCTCAGTCTTAGCCCTGCTCAGTCTTAGCCCTGCTCATCCTTAGCCCTGCTCATCCTTAGCCCTGCTCATCCTTAGCCCTGCTCATCCTTAGCCCTGCTCAGTCTTAGCCCTGCTCAGTCTTAGCCCTGCTCATCCTTAGCCCTGCTCATCCTTAGCCCAGCTCATCCTTAGCCCTGCTCATCCTTAGCCCTGCTCATCCTTAGCCCTGCTCATCCTTAGCCCTGCTCATCCTTAGCCCTGCTCATTCTTAGCCCTGCTCAGTCTTAGCCCTGCTCAGTCTTAGCCCTGCTCATTCTTAGCCCTGCTCATCCTTAGCCCTGCTCAGTCTTAGCCCTGCTCAGTCTTAGCCCTGCTCAGTCTTAGCCCTGCTCATCCTTAGCCCTGCTCATCCTTAGCCCTGCTCAGTCTTAGCCCTGCTCAGTCTTAGCCCTGCTCATCCTTAGCCCTGCTCATCCTTAGCCCTGCTCATCCTTAGCCCTGCTCAGTCTTAGCCCTGCTCAGTCTTAGCCCTGCTCATCCTTAGCCCTGCTCATCCTTAGCCCTGCTCATCCTTAGCCCTGCTCAGTCTTAGCCCTGCTCAGTCTTAGCCCTGCTCAGTCTTAGCCCTGCTCAGTCTTAGCCCTGCTCATTCTTAGCTCACTAGAACTGTTTATTTGGCAAGTTCTATGGCTACTCACAGGGAGACAAAGACCAGAGGAAACGGAGGGACCTTCTACAGAGGATCGATTCACAGCCCTGTGTCATGATAATCCCACCTTTGGCCAATATCATCCATCTTCAAGGCTGCATTTTACCCATGTGCTGTTGGTGGTGTTTCTGAGCTGGATTTGGTCCTGGGTGTTAAGCCAGCTCATGATTGGTTACAGTTTATCGTTTCCAGTTGTCTGTGGTATTCCTTCTCACATTTCTCTTCATTCTTGCTCTTGAATTGGTCCTTTTATTTTATTTTATTTTATTTTATTTTATTTTATTTTATATTCTTTTCTTTTTAAAGATTTATTAATTATTATATCTAAGTACACTGTATCTGTCTTCAGATGCACCGGAAGAGGGTGTCAGATCTCATTACAGATGGATTTGAACTCAGGACCTTCAGAAGAGCAGTCGGTGCTCTTAACCACTGAGCCATCTCTCCAGCCCTTGAATTAGTTCTTAATTCCTGCCTTTCTGCCCAGGATTGTTGGGACAATTTTGTAAAGGCCCACCAGAGAACTACAACTGTAAAACCAAAACAATGCCAAAGGACACTCAGGGTTCCTGATTGCTAATGGGTAACATGAGCTGTTCTGTACAGGTTCAATGGCACCGACGGATCAGAACAACTGAGAAGCTTTGCTCTTCAGACATTCGACAGGGAGGCATATTTCAGCTAGGAGTCAAAGAAGGAGATGTAGCGGGATCCAAAACAGACCAAATTAGTCTTCAAAAAAAAGTAAACAAAAAAGTTTATCTGCTTTGCTCCTCCCCCCAAAAAATTAAATTCAAATATAGCACTTTGAAGCTATGTCCAGAGAACAGGGAGCCGTGTCACCTTCATGTCTAGTGTTTGTTAGTATAATATGTCCCAAGTGTTTCCTCTCTCTGAATCCTTCTAGACATACAAAAGTCTAACGGAGCCCTTAGGTTTTCTAAGCAACCGTTTTCCCTATTTCTTTTTTTGTGCTACATTTTTTTTAATGAAAAGAAAAGGGGGAGGGGGGAGAGCTAAACGGCCTGGCCGTGGTAAGCATTTCTAAAAGGGGGAATGGAGACGAGTATAAAGCAAACACACCTGGAGATCAGAGCTTGCTATGGCAAGCTAGGGAAGGCCCCTGCTTAACAGTCATGTCAACAGAAAATCTAACAGGTAGAGCGCTTGGCCGCATTCACTGAAACCTCCTGCACTGAAGTACTCAGTAGTTCCTACGGATGTTGGAGTTCAGAGGAGAAGAAGGAGTATGTAAGCTGAAAACAGCCTGTTTCCATCTTAGTTCCTAGCCATGGCCCAGAACAAAAACAAAACCCTCTTAACATGGTGCTGAGAACGCCAGCTGAGTGACTTCCCGCTGAGCATTTAAAGGGAACCCAGCAAGGGAACAGCAGGGCTCATGTGCCGGTTCTAGCCATCTCCCTGGATTTCTTACAACACCAGGAAGGTTATTCCCAGAAAATCAATCCTTCATTAAAAGTCAAGTGCCTTGAAGATCAGGCTGAGGCCCACGGCCACCGAGAGGCACAGCTTCAATGTGCAGGAACTGGCTTTGCCCAGTCTCTTGTTTCCACCTCTAACTGATTTGTCCCACAACAGTCAAGGATCGGATGCATCAAGGATACTTGCCCTTGTGAGGGCCGAAGGTGAGAATTCCAGAAGGGATTCATGTGCATAGGAGTAGACCCTGAAACGGCTCTCCTGAGCTGCACTTTCTGACCACGTGTTCCTAGCAGCACAGGCGGTACATGGGCATGTTCACCATGCCCACACTCATCTTAGCACGCATGTGACTTTGAGCTTCCTACAAAGTTCTTATTTTCTCCAGCTCACCTATCTTTGCTGTACCTTGAACCACATCCCCTCCCACAGAGAATCAGTTTACAGATCGGAGGAAGACCCGTAGCTTGGGAAGAACTAACAGAAGAGACTTTATGGTTAAAAATGCAAGTGACATTGTGGCATTATCTCCTAAGCCTGATGAGGACACTGAGCTTCGGTATAAAACCATCCACCATTAAAGCATTGCTGATCCAGCAAACTGGTGCAGAGCTGTGGGCTAGCATGCAGGAGGCTGAAGCAAGAGCACAACTTCCAGGCCAGCCCGAGCTACACAGTGACCCACTCTCCCATTATATAAGTCCCCGTTCTTTAATTTATTCCTTGATGTTTACTCCCAAATGGAACTTCCGCTCACGTTCTTGATTCCTATACAAAGATCACATCCGAAACGGTATTTTTTGTTTGGTTGGTTTCTGGTTATTGCTACTCAGCTTCATTCTTGCTATGTATGCTATGTAGCCTAGTCTACCCTAGAACTCACAACCCTCCTGCTTTAGCCTTTGAGTGCTGGGACAACAAGCATGCCCCACTATATAAATCCCTACTTTATACTTGTATTAGAAGTCTTTCGGGTGACAAATTGCTAGCTGTTTAATGTTAAGAAAGTAAATGATGATAATTTAACCTGTAGAAATGAGTCCATTGTACGTTTTTTTTTTTTTTTTTTTTTAAGAAAGGGGGGAAATCACAAAATGGGATTCTGAAGTGAATTTATATGCGATAGCTCATCTTACAGCGATTTCATGTCACTTATTTATAGAGAGTACTTTTCTCCATGATAATCAAGACAAGAGTGACAGAAAAAATGAATTCAAATTGGAGAAATACTTGTGCAAAATTAGTACTACTGAGAAAAATTGGAGATCTGTACATTTAGTAGAAAGTCCTTCTTTAGAAGGCGCAAGCCTTACTATTAAATTGTTGTGATTTATATAGAATAGGACCTTTCCTAGAAAGACTGAATTGTAAGATAAATATTGATTCTCATAATTGAATTCTAGGGGCAAGTTATACACCTCTTTCCCACATCTTCATGTATATAAACTTTATTTTACAGTGGTTTGTACAGTCCCTAAAAATACATTATCATGAATGCATTGGGTTGAGACCAGGGGTTCCTCGGGAAATTTATCCCTAAAATAAATATCTCAGCAAGTTGCTTTTTATCAAGGTTTCTTTTCCCTTGATTACTCTCTCTGTTGTTGCTATATGCTACCAAGTCCACCACCTTACACCATTGTCCTTACCACTCCACCAACTCTTACAGTTTACAAAAATCTTTCTGTGCATGCTCCTATTGAATATTTATAACATCCCTATGAGATTTTGATATGTACTTCATGGTCCATATAAGCTCCCTAAAGTTGAAAAGTAGTAGAACCATCATTTGAATATGAAGGGACTTTTTTATGTTAAGTTACCAAATTCAAAACGATATCAGAGTAGAAAGAATCTACATTCCAAAAGCACAAGTCAGCATGTCTGCGAATTCTGTGTTTTCTTAACTTAGTAACACTTCCCCCCTACTTTCAAATAACATTTATCTTATCAACATGAGAATAATTTTTTATTGCATTAGCTCGATGTCATGTAGCTGCAAGCAATCGGCTCCTGTCTTTGGAGACTCAGAAACTTTATCAAAGTCACTGCTGCCATGAATGTTATTATAACGTGAGAAGTAGGTGCTTAGCAGATTAGTCTGCTAAATCAAGTATCAGTGAGCAGAGAGATACACAGCCAATTTGTTATATGTAAGCTCTATACATCTAGATAAAAATGTTCTTCTGAGCTAATGCAAGTGAGAGGAAGGTCTCCCTGACAGACTGACTAAGAAAGCATAACAAATAGCTAAGGTCTCACCGGGAGGGAATTTAGAAGCACACGAAGTTATACACACGTAAGAAATGCCTCAGGCACAGAAGGAGCTGGGACCTAGTAATAGTAAGATTTCCTGTGAGCCACCTCACATGGAAGACCAGCAAGCACTCCTCGCCACTGAGCCAGCTCTCCAAATTCTCATAATTCGTTCTTAGGTTGCTTTTTTACTACGTTGTCATTGTTATGTATGCAGATACTTTTTGACTGGCTCTCTCTGCACAGAGCCATTGGAAACGCCACCGTGTGAAGAAACTGACAGTTCCTCCTAAATAGACAAATAGATAAATAAATAAATAGAATTTCTATATGATCTAGCCACCCTATATCTGGATACTTACCACAAAGAATTTTAATCAGGATTTTAAAGAGAGATTAGTATGTTCGGGATAATTGCTGCCCTATTCAATGTAGCCAAGAGTGAAGACATTGAATATTTGGAAAGTTAGGTAGAGGTGAAACAATAAGACAATGTGCATAGATGCAAGACAGAATCCTATTTATTTAGTCTCCAAAAAGGAAATTCTACATTACACATCAGTATGGATTGATGTGTCAAATAGTAGTGTTTGAGTCCAACATGGTTTGACTAGAATGTGGCATCTCAATAGTTAAGTTCATAGAGTCTAAGAATGGATCCACCGTGACCAGAGGCTGGGAGAGAGGAGAAGCAGCACTGACCGTCTGTCAAGCGCTGTGAGTAATTTCTAGGACCCTGCTTTAGCTCGTCACTCCTGTATTCCAAGTAGCACATGCATGTTTAAAAACTATGTTGTACATAGGTCACTTGCTGGCCACCCATACAACACATAGCACAACCTAACCAAACCAGACAGAAACTTAAAAATGTCTTAGTGATCTTCTCATGCTGAGATGTTTCTCTGTTTTCCTTTTAAAATTATCACTCCGTGTACATTTTCTTAACTTTTAAAATGTTAGTATTAAAAATGGAGTTTAATACTTAAGTGATAGTAACAGGTAATACCGTTAAATTTGAAACGGACAAAGAGAGTCAAACAGGATCTTTAAAATTTGTAAGTAAAACCCAAGAATCGAACAAAAGCAACAAAACTGGTACTTGGTAAAGTCCTTTTCCTGATCTCTGAGCCTTTTATTGTGTGACTATGGTGTTTTATACTGCGAATTGTGTGGATTTTTCTTTTTATAAAGCCCAAATAACAGCATAACATTTTAAAAAATGAATCACTTATTTATTTTATGTGTGAGTATACTGTAGCTGTCTTCAGACACATCAGAAGAGGGCATTAGATCCCATTACAGATGATTGTGAGCTACCATGTGGTTGCTGGGAATTGAACTCAGGACCTCTGGAAGAGCAGACAGTGCTCTTAACCACTGAACCATCTCTCCAGCCCATACCATAACCTTTTAAAGACTTCATTTATTATTATCATTGGTTGTGTGTGTGCACATGCATGTGGTGTGTGGGGTGAGCAAAGCTGCACGTTTTCCATAGTGTGTGAGTGGAAGTCAGAGGACAGCCTTCAGGAATTAACTTTTTCCTTCTATCATTACTTCCAGGAAGAAAACTCAGGTCACTGGGTTGTGCACCAAGCTCTTTTACTAGCTGAGCCCCGCACCCCCACCCCCCGCCTCAACCTACTTTGGCTTTCATTTATTCATTCAGCCACTGTTTTATATAAGAGAGGGCTTAAAAATCTTGGTCCTAGAACGACAAGAAAGATATTCCCATGTGGATGCTCATTATGATGTGTTTGTCTTGTTCTTGTAAACCATGGCTATAATTTGGAAAACAAAGATCTTGCCTGTATTTTATGATGCACCCTCTAGCACTAGCCACACACCATGCACCTCATGAGAAGTCAGTGGCACTCAGTGTCCTCCTGTGCCTCTGACAAAATGCCCACATTGTTTTTTTCCCTTGTAGTCATCGACATTGGTAGGGCCAGCTAGCTGTCTTCCAACTGCTTTCCCCTGATCTCTATGGTTTTTAGGCCAAGAAACTAAATGGCTGAGTTCACCTTAATTGTTTCCCTTTTATCCTTCTGCTCCAAGACCACCAGGCAGTTACTGCGGGCACGTGCATAGAGGCAGTTTTCACTGGCAAAACCCTCTACCTACTCTAGCGACTGTGAGCTGTGATTGTTTTCTAAGTAAGTCTCTCTTTGGCATCACAAGTGACCCAAGACTGAATTTATGAATTAAGAATAAGTCATTCTCTGAGTATCAGGTTGCATTTTGTGTTTCTTCCTTCACCACCACCAGGCTGAAAATAAATCTCGTGAACAACAGTGACAGAGGGAAAGTGTGGGAGGCATAGCAAAGACAGCCTGAAGGCGGGAGTTTCATTAACTCTAAAGGTTTACGTGATTTTGTGCTGTTCAATTGCATATCACTCCCTTTTGTGCAGTTTCATATATCCTCTACAGGATTTTGGATTCAAATGGTGTACCCCTCATGAATGAACATTACACTGTATTTGAAAGCCATGTGTTTGTGAAAATGAAGGTCTCATCAGTGGTTGGTCGCTACATCTAAGCCTTGAAAAATGTTAATTCACCTGACTGTTTATGGTTATTTCTTTAGTAGAAGCAAACAATTTTCTTACAGTTCTAAAATATTACATTTTTATGTTGGTTTAAAGCTTTGTGATGCATGTTAGACATTTTTGTCCTTGTGACAAGACACTTGAAGAAACCATCCTAGAAGGGGGGATACATTTTGCCTTAAAGGTCTAGGAGTTGCGGTCCATGAACCCTTGATTCCATCATTTCTGGCTCCCTGTAGAGGATAAATCTTTGTGGTGGAAGGGCAAGACAGTGGAGAGTACAAGAGCAGAAGGGCCAGAAATAAGCTCCATCCTTCAGAGACACACCCACAGTGGTCTGCCTCCTTCAGTTAGATCCAGCCTCTTAGTTTTCATCACCTTTGAATAGCAACCATCAAATTGGTTTTTTTTATTACAAGTTTATTACAAGTTGGTCAGTGGATTAGCTCATAGATCAGGTCAGAAGTATGATGCAATCACTTCCCAAAAGCCTAACTTCAAATTATTGTATCAGAGAACCAAGCCTTCAATGTGTGCATCCTTTAAAGGAACATTTCATGCACAAAGCACATGAGTATGCAAGTCGCATGAACATGCTAAGATGACTACCTCTGAATCTAAGTCACTCACATGCACACACCGACACACACACACACATTGTGGGAAATCTGGAAACATAGCCCAAGGCTTTGTGCTGCTTAGACAAATGTTCTACCAGTGACTTTTACACCAGCGCTCCATTGACTCTGCAATGCACACAGAGACTCTAGCGTTGCCAATGCACAGATTTCCAAACTGCCAGGCCATCAATCAGTCAGACTCGTTTTGCTGGGTTGCTAGGAGGGCAACAACCAATACAAGGTCAGAAGTGACATTACTGAAATAGATTTTTCTCATATTAAATCATGTTTTCAAAAGTTCTTCAAATGCCCTGATAGACTCTATGAGTTTTGACTGATGAGCTCCTGTTGGTTGCATTCCACTTGAATTATAAAAAGAAGGCATTTCCAGTGGAGGACACTGAAGAGGCTACGGGGAGACGAGCTAAGTCATGCTTCCAGCCTCCCACAGAGGTTTATCATACATCACTTAATGTGTGCAAGGCTCAGAGTCCAAAGAAAACACTGAGCAGGTTCAGCTGGTGCAAGTTCTTAGAAATTTTGGTGTTCAAAATTTTCATGTTTCTAACACAGGTGCTTCAATCTTGACACTCTCCTCAGATCTGCCTTGAACAGAGGCTCTGGCTGGAAATTAAAACAAAATGTTTTCCTTACATCATGCTTGCTGTCTGATTTTGAGATTCAGACTGGGTTTATTAATCCTCTTTCCTTCACAGTAGCAGGGTTAGCACATTAACTTCTATAATTGTTAATATAGTTTTCCAAATAATTGTGGAGGTACAGGGACAAAAAGCCAAGTATTGAACAATACAGGATGATCTGATATGACTTACAAATTCCACATTAGTTCAAGTGTATGAAGATGTAAAGAAAAATATCTCAGCCAGGTATGATGGTACAGGTCTACAATCATAGCATCCAGGAGTGGTCTGGTGATCAAGGACATGCTACATAGAGACTCTGTTTGAAAACCAAAGCAAAGCAAAGCAAAGCAAAACAAAGCTGGAGCAGGGACAACAAACTTTCTGCAAACGTCCACTCTGCATTACCTTCCAGCAGCGTGGACTGTGCGCTCTCTCTTGGAGCTACGCTGCTCAGCTCTTACACTGTGGGAGCATCCAGAGACATCTAAACTGTATTTCAACCAAATTTTAAACAAATGTGGGAGTCTGGTTGGCCTTGGCTCAGCTGCTGATTTAGAAATATGTAGACTAGCCTGGGAAAGGCTTTCTCATTCTAAAAACAAACAAACAAACAAACAAACAAACAAAACAACAGCAACAAAACAGAGCCGAAGAGGACTGGTCAAGGAAAACGTTCTCTTACTTCTAGTGTTACATTTTTTTCTCCACTTAACATTGATTCACAACTTATTTATATAATTAGGAGCAATTGCAATAATGTTTTAAACCATTTCTGTTGGTATCTGAAGTATCAATATTCTGTTTTTGACCATGTTTTTAAAATCACAAGAAGCAATGTTCCTGCCAGAAACATGCCAGGGTTTGTTCTCCTATTCGTTCTCCTATGCACACAAAATTATTGCAGCTCAGAGCCTGCAGAATTAAAAAAGCACAGACCACTGAGATAGAATCCCACTCAGAGAAGATCATGGACAATTGGCCTCTCAAGTAAATGATAGAACAAGCTGCACTGTGTTACATTTCATTTTAAATCTTGTATCAAAAGCACATTCCAGTGCTAAAGAGATGGCTTAGGGGTTAAGGCTGCTCTACAAATGGACTGGGGTTCAATTTCCAACACTCACATGGCAGCTCAAAGTTGCCAGGGGATCTAACACTACTGACCTCTGCAGGCATTGCATGCATATAGTGCATATATATATATATACATATATATATATACATATATATATATATTATATACATACTATATACATATATATGCAGCATATATATATATATATATGTATATACATATATATGCATGCAAAATACCCTCCACATCCACTCCACACAGAGAAAGAGAGGGAGGAAGCAAGGAAGAGGGAGAAAAAAATTAAAAGAAAACATCATTGCAGATTAATGAAAAAACAAGCTTTGTAACTGGGATCATTAACACAGACAGCAAATAATGATATTATTGTTTCTAGAGGTTCAGCTTACCTTTTAAAGTGTGAACCCGAAGTTCACACCTCCCAACTCCTAGAAACCTCCTTCAGAAAGGAGGAAAAGCCATCTGTGTTGGGTGGGGGTGGGGGAGCATGCAGACAGTCACCCATTAAAGCAATGACATCAAAATATAAGACAAAATGCCATTTCAGTATTTATTGGCAAACAAGTCACAGAAATGCTAGTGAAATCCTCTGAAAGACATTTTCGACGGTGTCTCGGTGTCAGAAGTGAAGACTCTGGCACCAAGTTAGACTGACAAGGGATTACAATCCCCACCCCCATCATGACGATCACCAGTAAAACACACTCAAAAAAAAAAAAAGTCTCAAAACACCAGGCTGTCCAAGGATCTCTGTCTGATTTTCACCAATTTCATGAATGGCTGGGCTACAGAATAAACGGCTCCTAGGTGCAGCAAACAGTCCACCCCAACTGGGGGCGATGTGCCGGATGTAGGCACGAGATATCATCCCTCGGTGCTCTTTCCCATAGGGTGAGGTGTCAGAGCAGACATTTTGGTGGATACACATTCGATTATCTATTCTATCCCTTTTCCTCAGTTTCTTTTTCTTTTCTTTTTTTTTTTTTTTACCTTTCCTTGCCTCTACTCCACCCAGCTCATCTCCGCCTTCCCCTTGCATCCAGATCCACTACATTTCTGCCTTTCATTAGAGAAGAACAGGCTTCTATGGGTTAATAATAAAATGAAATATAAGATAAAGCAAACACCTACGCATTGGAATTGAACAAACCAAACTAACAGAAAGAAAAGAACCCAGAAGAAGGCACAAGAATCAGAGACCCATTTGTTAAACATTCAGGAATCCATCTAAAACACTAATCTGGAAGCCATAATATATATGCAAGGGACCTCCACCCCATCCCCAGTAAAGCCCCATGCAGGCCCTACGTATGCTGCCTCAGTCTCTGTGAGATCCTATCAGCTTTGAGCATGTTAACTAAGAGGACCTTGCTTTCTTGGTGTTTTCAATCCCTCCTGGCTCTTACAGTATGCCTCCCCTTTCTCAGGGTTCCCTGGGTAGGGTCTGGATTTGATAGAGTTATTCCCTGTAGGCCTGAGTGGGGGAACTGTTTCCCTGATAGACAGACAGTCGTGTCCAATTCAATTCACAAGGCTTTTGTTTCCCAATGCCAACGGACAGAAGAATGGAGAACAAATATGGGTATATCCATGTAGTTGCATATGATCTATATCCATGTAGTTGCATATGATCTATATCCATGTAGTTGCATATGATCTATATCCATGTAGTTGAATATGATCTATATCCATGTAGTTGCATATGATCTGTTCAGAAGAAAGAACTTCAAGCACACAGAGCATGAATGCATCACAGACATTGTGTTAAGTGAAAGACGTCAGAAACAAAGGCATGTACAGGATTGGATTTAGTTTCCAGAACGTTCCATTGCAGTCTAAACTAATTTGTGACGATAAAGGGCAGGAAAAGAGTTACTCCCAGGGTAAATAAGAACTAAAGAGGGATTCTGGATTTCCCTGATATTTTTCTTATCTAGAGACTGGTTACAAGGTAGTAGCAGCAGCAGCAGCAGCAGCAGCAGCAGGAGCTTCCATACAGGTCACTGGGAGTGCATCTGTCTCCAGGGCCTCATGCAGGAGCTGGAGTTACCAGGGCAATATTCATCCTCCAGAAATTTATAACTGGCTAGGTGAAATGGCCTTATAAAGTAAAGCGTGCTGTCTTAATCAAGGGTTTACATGTAAAAGGTGCTCTGGAAGCAATTTCTCCTGCTTATCTTATGAGCAAATTCTTCAGGTGACACTAAGCCAGGCTTCAAGTCGAGAGCTCGGTAAGAGGGACTTTCTAGACCTTGGCAGTGTAGTGCAGAGCAAGATAGATGTGCAGAATACACAGAAGAAGAAAAGGAAAACCACACTCCTAAGGATAAGACCACACAACTAAGTGTCCACTGTCTTTGTATCTACGGAGTACACCTCAGAGTCTTGAAGAACATCTGGATCATATCCCACTATAGGACTCTCATCTCCAAAGAAGTGTCCCTAAGCACGGTTGGACCAGTTTAGAGCAGCGTCAGTATGTTTAGGGAAAGAAAGGCAAAGTCATTCGTGCATGGGTGGGACAGGCACAGCACTGATAACTGCCTTCTGTACAGCATGCTTGCATACACGGTCTGCTGTGTTTTACCTCCTCAGCCTTCTAGGAGCTGAGAACTATTAATATCTCCATTTGATGAGTGCTCAAATGAGGCTGTGCAAGGCTCATTCATTTTCTGCAGCCCACCTAGTTTCAGCAGTCAGTAGGGCTGCTGTGTGAGCCCGATGGGTCCGACTCTGAGCTACACATTGTGTGCTCTTGGAGAACTGTGTTTAAAGGTGGAGCATCACAGTCTTTACAGCCTTGGTAACAGTAGAGATTGTTTGGAGAACAGACTAATGATAGTCTACAGCCTACCACACAGCCAGAGTGTAGCATTTGGAGTCTCCTAGCCCCACAGGCTCAGACGCAGGGTGATTTCTTTGGCTGCGTTCACACTGGAGTTCTTACCCTGCTCAGGGAGCCTGAATATACACGGCCCTGGAAAACATATTATTTGAATAGCGGCTTTTTAAAAGTGTGGGTCTGAGTCATCTTGTGAAAGTGTTAGAGAAGGTTATCTGGACCTTAAAAATGAGGACTCAGCATCTTCCAGCTGGGGATGCAAAGTATTATAGCATTAATGAGAGCACTCAGCTTCTCCCAGCACAATGTTCAAAGACACAGGCATGCTTTCCTGAGGAAGACAGGGCAAGGTCCAACAGAAGGCAGAAGGCTTTGTTTTGTAAGCCAGCCTCTCAGCTCTCTCTACTCACACTGGCTATTATTCCACAAGGCAGGGGCTGATAGCAAAACGCTGAACCAACAAGGCCCAGTGTGGTTGGCCACCCCTGGTTCCTCCCCACACCGCAACACAGGCTCCTGCTATTTCAGGCCGTGGGTCTGTAACACAGACGCCGCCGCTGCCCTCCATCCTGGCTTGTGTGAAATTATGCAGTGGTCTAGTGAGGTCAACAAATAGCTACAAGGAACCACATGAGGGAAATGAAAAAGAAGCTGGCACTGGCTCTGTCTTCAGAAGATAGTTGGTAAGGACAGCTGCCCTCAAAAGAGCCTCTTATCTGAGAGCTGGCCTAAAAAAAAAAAAAAAAAAAAAAACAAAACCCTTTCTACCTGCAAAGGATTTCAAATGAATAGCCACACTGCAAAGAACAAAGTTCTTGTTTCAGACATTTCAATAATATAAATAATATATCACCCCATTTGTTAAACAGTTCATGTATTTCTTGGTTAAAGGGATGATAGAACAGTTACTGCCTTCAATAAGTTTATTGACATAGCCGTGTTTACTAATCTATTATTAATATACAGTTTTGTCAGTTAACCTAAAAACACCCTTCAGACCCTGCCAAGTGGGACCTCTACCAAGACACCATCGCTGGCAGGTCCTTTTTCCTTGTGACACTCGGTGCGTAGATTATCTCTCTTGTGACTATTATATCTTGCCCTTACTGTGTTGCTTGATTGCTGCCTTAAAATACAAGAGAGCAAGCCTTTTGAAGGCTGAAAAAAAAAAAAAACCCCAAGAGTATTGAATCATTTAATTTATATGAAATGACTTCATGACTTCCATGATGCCAATTTAAAAAAAAAAAAAAGCCAGGTGGTGGTGCACATCTTTAATCCCAGCACCTGGGAGGCACAGGCAGGTGAATCTCTGAGACCCAACCTGGCCTACAGCAGGACAACCAGGGTTACACAGAGAGACACTGTCTCAGAAAAACAAACAAACAAAACAACAACAAAGACTTCCTCCCTCTTGGCCTGAGAGAGTCTGTTGAAAAAACAACCATCAAGCGACAGCAACGGAATGGCAGCTCGCTGCCCTTGAGTATTTTGTTGAAATAGATTTACAAAACTCCCATGGTGTTGTCAACTATTACATATTTGGTTATATGATTGTTCAAACTGTGGATCACAAATCCAATGTAACTCATTGGATGAAAACACAGTCCATGTTCATTCTGGCTATGGACTGAGTATATTTAAGATGAGAAAGTTAAAAGACATAGTATCTGTATTGAAAAAGGCTCTTGGGAGAAGGCAAATTTATGGTCTTTACAATCATAACCGATCAAAGCCAACAGTGTAGTTAACGAGGCCATGTCAGGGCAGTCAGGGGGTGCGTTTACACATGGTGTCATTCCTTCACTCTCTTTGCTCCTGTGCTGGTCCCAGGACAAGTTTTTGTGCACTCCTTTATCCAGGCATGTTCTGAGGAATAGAGGTGACTTAAAGGATTCCCCAGGAGCTATCAAAAGTTTGTCAATTGTTTACCAATACCTAATCCAGCCACTCAGCCAAACCTCTTGTATTTTCTCAAATCATGACAATAAGTAGATTTTAAATGCAAAAATCAAAGCTCATATACTTTCAATTAATTTATTTTTACTTTGTGAGTGTTTGGCCTGCATGTATATGTGCCTGGTGCTTCCTCAGGCCAGGCAAGGTGATGGGTCATGTGGAACTGGAGTGATGGACAGTTGTGAGCCACCTTGTAGGTGTTGGGAGTCCAGCCCAAGTCCTCTGCAAGAGTAACAACTGTCCTTACCTTTTGAGCCATCTCTGCAGCCCCTAAAATCTTTAAGCTTTTTAACATTCAAAGATAATCATCTTTATTATTGATGCACTCATATGAGTCATTTCTAGGCATATGCATCAAGTAGATAACACCTGATAAAATAGAGCATATAACACGCTTAGATATCTGGTAGCCTTTTTATTTTGTAGTTTTTTTCTGTTTTCTCCCTAAAAAGGTATCATTAAACTGCATCTCAGGTGCTATTACTTCAGTTTATAATTGCACCTTAATCTACATAACTGATATCCTACTCACGGTATTTCTAGAAGATTTATTTTGTGGTATCATAGTCATGCTATAAGGAGCATTCTAATACTTTGGTCTTTTTTCTCGTGTTTTAGCTCATCTGAGGAGAGTTGACTCATATAGACAAAACTGCTCAGTATATAGGTCTTCTGGATGTTTTTGCTTTGGAGAAATGTGCTGCTACACTTATTTCCCATGGCAGTGATGCAGGAAAGCCCTCACCCACACCCATCCCACCCCCGGGGACTATCTCCAGCAGTTAAATATGCGCGTCATGCCTCCTGCTTTGAATTTGGAATTTTAGAATGTATATAACATTAAATTACTTCCATGGATGTTTATAATCTCCTTTTATGAGTTTTCAGTGTAAATATTTAAATGACAAAAATAAAAACTAAAAAGATGAAGCAACACTTAAAGCATTAGGTTCAAATCCAGTAAAACGTAATTCTATGCCATAAAACAAAACTTGCGCTCAAGAGAAGGCAGGTTTGTTCCAAGTTCAAGCACAAATGTCACCGGAGAACACGGCTCTTCCTCAGCGTCTCCAAAGGGTCAGATCATTTTGCAAAGTGCCTGTCAAATTTTGGCTATTTTCTATTTTCCAGAGAGCTGAATGTTAAAATCAATAGAAATGTTACTGCATTCAGACCATCCTTCGAGGGGTTAGACAGACTCATGCCCGCAGCAGTCAAAGCCATTTCTGTTTAGAATCTTGGGACAGAACCTATTCCAAAGTTCCGAATCGCAGCTGGCAGGCTATAATTTCAAGTTGCATACAGGATAATGTGTATTAGTCCATTACTAAACTGTAAGTTGACACCAACCTTTGGAATTGCTTTCTCAGAGGAAATGTTGAAAAGCCGATGCCTCAATCATTTCCAACAGGGCTGGGCAAAACACTCAGACAACCCATTAGATCCTTTCACCTAACATGTTGATGATTTTCATCAAAAGGGAAGTGGAAAGGGGGTGATTAGACACAAATCTTCACTGCCGAACATCCAAACAGGTATTTTTAGGCTCAAGACATTGATAACATATTGGCAAGCCTTGTCCCCACTTACATGAACCAACCCAGCTGCCCAGGCTATCCTAATGGTAATGGACATGTTTCCCGAGCTGGGACAGGACGGTGAGCAGATACTAAGACCTATATTGCAATCCGTCCTATTTTGACAGGCAAAAGGCATTTTTATGAATACCGACGCAAACTTGAAGCCACCGGGAATTAGTTTGGAGTTTTCAGTCACCAGTGCTAGTGCTACACTGCATTCATGTTGTGAGATGAAAGGGTTGCTCTTCGGTGATGTAGAAGCGTCTGCCGTGATTATACTGCTTGGGCACAGCCACATTAGAGTCCAGAGTGTCTTAATGAGAGAGGAGTCCTGTCTCTTTGGGACAGGTTAAAGGTGTAAGCTGCATCAGAGCCTACTCAGTCTGGTGACTTCAGGTGGCTACATGCTAGGACGTCGGTGGCCATGGTCTGGATCACTGTGCTGAGCTAGCATGGTATGTCCTTGTCTTTGAACAGACACATTGGAGCGAATCTTTATTTAATATCAAAATTCTGCAAGTCGTTTCTCATGCTTATGAAAATCTTGAAAAGCCATCTATCTACCATTTAGTCTAGTGCTGCCTGATGGGGATATAGCAAAAGCCACACATGTGATTTAAAATTTCCTAGTAGCCACATTCAAAAAGTAGAAATATAAATAGTATGTTACATTAACGATAAGAACACAGTGATTTCAATAGAGAATCAATGTAAAATAATTGAGTTTTACTACTTTCTTACACTGACTTTTTAAAATCTACTGTGTTTGATGTTTGTTGTGCAAGAATCTCAACCTGGATGGGCACATTTCAGATGCTCAGCCACCTCCTGTGAGCACTGGCCACTACACTAGACGTGTACAGAAATGGGAAGGTGCTGAGGGAGCAGGAGAGATGGCTCTCTGGGAGTGCACTTGCTGCTTACGCCTGAGGAGCAAGGCAGGCAGGGCTGTGGGAGCCTGCAACCTTACCTGGGGAGTGTGGATTCGGGGTAAAGACAGGGAGATGTCTGGGGCTTAAGCTGCAAGCCTAGCTCTAGGCTCCGAGAGAGACGCTGTTTCAAGGGAATAAATAGGTAGTGATAAAGAAGGACACTGGACAGCTTCCTCTGGCCTCGCACACAAGTGTGACTATACACACACACACACATGTACACACACACACACCACACATACACACACATGTACACACACGCGCACACACACACACCACCACACACATGTACACACACCACCACCACACACATGTACACACACACACACACACACCACACACACCACCACACACACATACACACACATGTACACACACACACCACACACACACATGTATACACACACACAGCACACACACACACACACACATGCACACACACACACACACCATCACCACCACCACCATACACACCAAGTCCTCACAAAATTGGTAATAAATCACCATCATCAAATATAGGTCTAAGCAATATAAGGATATTTTGATATTCAAAGTTTGGGAGATTATAAATCATAAACACTGTGTTTCACAAACCCCAAAATGCAGGAAAAAGAAACTCTATGAAGGGTCTCTCTAAACTTCTCTTGCAGTGCCCACATGTGCCTTGTGACGGGCTACATAAAATCAAAACTTCCCTCAATACAGGCTCCAATATGAAAAGCCATACCCTCCGTTATTGTCCCTTGGAAACAATGTAAGGAACACACAAAATTGTCCCTGCACCTTGGTGCCAAGTGCAGATGCCTGGCTTGTCAATGAACTACTAACATTTTGGTAGGCACTTCTCTATTTTAATCCCACTCCCCTCAAGTACCATTTGTATGAGGAAGTCATACAACTTGCAAATATGTACGACTTGTTAGGAGCAATTAAAAGATGTTGACAGATGTTATGGGAGAGTTTAAACTGCTTCCCCATAATAACAGACCATTGGTCTTTGTAGGAAGCTTGTGCAAATGAGCTATAAAATGTAGTTTTCCCACAAAAATGATTCTCTGCATGCCATCTTCCTTCATGCAATACAACCTATAATTTAGTAATAATAATAATACTTCACATGAGGCTAGGACTTCACTGTTTACAAAGCATGGTTTACTCTGTTTCATTAAACTTTAGAAGAAACACTGGGCGGCACAAATAGGGAGATCCGAGAAATACAAGCCCTCTGTTACCTCGTTTCCAACAGTTTACATTTTGCTTTCTTTGTGCACATGGTTTTATATGCAAAGCCCCTGAAGGATGGATCTCTGGCATTTTGATTTTTTAAAATATTCTAAAACAAATATTATCAATGACTTCCATCTGGCTTGATAACTACAGAATATTTGCTTTCCACAACGAATAGGTCAAAGCTACTCAACCCTGGAAGAAGCCACTTCACCAGTCAAAACAATCCCCCTATTATTCAGTAGATTATAATTAAACAAAATGGTGGACTGAAGGCTTTGCTTCTAGAGTGACTACCCTTTGAATTCGCTTTGTAGGAATTCCCACCTGGTGCAAGAAGAGCTAAGCCTTTAACAGATCCCAGCCTCTAACAACAACAAAAACAGTAAAAAGATGGACCTAAATAATTAAAACTCAGGTGGGAAGGTTGATTTTTTAAAAATATTTCAAAAGAATCTGCTGAGCATAGTCAGGAGTGAAGTTTCATGAAAAGAAAGAGTGACCTTAAACCAACACCTTTAGAACTCAAGACCACAGAATTTAATTCTATCTTTAGAGAAAAAATAAGGAAACCAAGAGGCTTGCATCATAGGATAAGGATAAATCTGTGTAAATATTTATTTATTTATTTATTTATTTTGCTTACTCCTTTTATATCCTGCTCACTGTCCCCCTTCTGGTCACCCCCTCCCACAATCCTTCCCCAACCCTCCCTCCCTCCTTCTCTGAGTGGGTGGTGGCCTCCTGTGTATCCCCCCACCCCCCCAACCTGACACATCAAGTCTCTGTGATGCTAGCATCCTCTCCCACTGAGGCCAGAGAAGGCAGCTCAGCCAGAAGAACATATCCCCCCTACAGGCGACAGCTTTTGGGATAGACCCTGCTCCACTTGTTCGGGCCCCACATGAAGACCAAGCTGCACATCTGCTACATCTGTGCTCAGAGGCCTAGGGACAGCCTGTTTAAAGATTTTTTTTAAAGCCAGAGCTCTCTGTTAATTTCCCTCATCTTTTATACCTAAAAATCAAGGAAGCATAATGAAGTACCATTGTGCATGAAGTGACAGACATCATCTGGCCTACAGCCAGCCTACGTTGCTGCTTGTTCGTGTCTGCATAAACACATAAAAATGTTTGTGTCCTGCAGAAACAGCTACACTTGCTAAGGAGATGGCTCAGTGGTTATGGTGCTCATCTCAGAAGCAAGAGCACCAGAGTTTGGATCTCAGGAACTCACACAAAACGCCGGATGGGGAGACAAGACAAGAGATTCTCCTGAGGAAGCTGGTTAGCAGGACTTTTTTTTTTTTTTTGTAATTTCTTTTTTTTTTTTATTACATATTTTCCTCAATTACATTTCCAATGCTATCCCAAAAGTCCCCCATACCGCTGAGGCAGACATCCGGTTAGCAGGACTTAGAACTCTGGGAACGACTGAGAGAGCCTGGCTCAATGAATGTGCTGCAAGAGTGACAGAGGCTGATTCTTGCCATCAACTTGGGACCTCCACATGTACCCACAAATTCTCTTGTCTACACACTAGTGTGATCACACAGGCAAACATGGACACACACATAGAGACACCATACAAGCACATGAAAATGGAAAAACAGACAGCTCTTCTTACCCAGCATGGAAACGAGAAGGAGGGAGCAGAAAGACCCCTGCTGTATGTGTGGTTTGTACTTTTTTTTTTTTTTTTTTTTTTTTTTTTTTTTACTGTAGGTGCCACACATGGAGAACAACGAAGACAGCAAACCCAGGGGGGAAAAACTGAGTTTGGTTTCCTTCGATCAACAGCTCAGTATGGTTGGAAGTCCCCCCATGCCAAAGTAAGCTAACCAGTTGGTCCTCCTCCCAAGAGCTCTACCTTCTCTGTCCCACAGAAATACAAAAGCTGCTCACGTTAAAATGAGGCTTTAATCCATTTCAAAATATACCAGTCTGTGTCAGGAGCTTTTAAATTACTCAGACCATTTTTTTTCAACCCACTGATGTTAAAGAAGAAAAGTAAAATTCCTAATGAAAAATTTATCTGCATTTGATTTGAATGAAGATTAAAAACACAACTTAGCAGCTGTTTGATTTTTATGTCATTCAAATTCCAGTTTCATATTTTTAATTGCTACTATGAAAAATTCTTTGATTGCACTTGATGGAATTAAATTTTGCCTTTTTAATGATCAAACATGGGAAAATTCAAGTGTGTTCTAGTTAAGAACTTAAATTGTTGCCAAGGGTTTAAAAGACAGTAGCACAATCTCTCAGGACATTATTTTATCTCAAGGGTAGATACAATACACAGTAATTGTACAAGGCACTCGCTCACTCAGTCCTTTCAAAATAACTAAACTATTCCTTCAAAGAACAAGACAGGAGTCATTTACCGGGTTCACAGGGAACCCAGGGCCTTACTGCCCATAACCATATTGTGACAGGAGTCATTTGAGAGAGGAAAAAGACACATGCATCACCACTCACTGTGTGACAGTCTCAAATGTCACTGGTCAGTCAACAAGGTCATAAATGTGGTACATATTCAACTCTTGGGCTTTCATTTTGTAAGATGACCAGCGTGTTTGCAGACGAGAGAAATGCAGGGAACTTACTGATTTATCAAAGACCCGAGGATCACACAAGAAATTTCCAGGAGGCCCAGACCATGTATTTCTTACTGTAGGCAGAAAACCCTGTGCACATTGTATCTGAATACCAAGAAACGGGCATGGCGTCTTTGGTCTGCAGCGAACTGAGAACATAATGGGTGAAATGAAGGGGCCCTGGGATCCCACAAAAGACTCTCACCCAAACAGCCTCTTATTCTGTCGAGGTTTGGCATCCGCAAGGATCTGTAGGATTCTGAAAGTTTCACAGCCACAAGGCACTACATATAATTAGATTCCTCAGATCACCCCACTACATTTTGCAATATCCATAATAAATTTTCCACCTCATGTGAGCTGTTGATTCTAGATGAAAGGGTCATTTTTTTCATCTCAGTGGAAATATATTTTACTTTCTTTTAGGAGCACAGTGCTTATTAATGCAAGAAAATATAATTCCATTTTGAGGCAGACTCTGATGACTGATTTTATGAGACAGCTATTTTGCCATCCCAGAGGTGGAGAGGATATTTGGATATTATCTGTTAGTGACACACTGAAAATTATATAGTTTTTGAATAAGTGTTAAACTGGCTCCTCGTGGTGGCCGCTCAGAGTTCTCTTCTGTATAAACGGTCACCACAATCCTTACAACAGGAAGCTACCCTATCTCGGAGAAACACTTTCCACAAAACAGAATATTGAATCTATACACGGCCACGCTAGTCATGGCTCCAACTGGGAGAGACATTTTCCCTCTATCTAATTTAAAGTCATACAAACCTGCTAAGGGTTGGGAAAGAGAATTCCATTAAGATTTAGAGCTAACACATAGCAACAACGATTGCTTTTGAAAATGTACTTTAAACTTTCTATATCTGTTTTCGTTTTACAAAAACAGTTGAAGATAGTTCACTGTCTTCTTACACAACTCCCATCACTCTCCAGGGATGTGTCACACTAGTCTGTCATTTGCTTCAACTTTTATGGTCACATGTTGTTATTATCTAAAGTCCACGCTGTGGGCACATTTCCTCAGCTCTTTACCCGATATCTTTTTTCTGCCCCAGGATCTTACCCAGGAAAACACACTATACCTAGACTTTTAGGTCTCCTAACAGTTCTTTGATCTGGATGACCTTAAGAGATAAGAGAAGTGCGTGCCTAGATTGTGGAAGATGTCAGTTTGGGGTAACGTTTTTCACGATTAGACTGGAGTTGGGGTGGCACATAAGGGCAGTACATTCTTATACTATCACACGTGCTATTGTTACAGGACCACAGACCTCAGCACAAATGACTCCATGATGCGAGTGCCATTCAGGCTGTAAAACCTCAGCATGCAGACAGCATCACCTGCCAAAACTACAACAAAGGCTTAATCCAAAAGTCCACAGCTCTGGGAAAGTCTCAAAATGTAATCAGCTTGCTTTTTTTTTTTTGCTTTTTTTTTTTTTTTTTTGCTTCTGGTGAACTCTTCTTGTTAACTGGAGTATGTCAACCCAGAACATGGTGGTGGTGGGGGTGTTGCTTAAAAGCTCAACCTGAGAAAGGTTTGGTGCTACACTGGGGGGATCCCCAAACCCCTTTATAGCCGTCAGCTGGCCGGGTAATAAAGACCTTCTATTGGCTGAACCCATGCCTGAGCAGTCTTCTCTGGTGAGGACCCCACAGCTGGTCCCAGGGCAACTGCTGTTGCTGCAGTGGACCGTGGCCTTTGGGCTGAGGTCTTGCCTGGTTTCTTGGCCAGGAGGTCACTCTTTACCCCATTTCCCACTCTATGCCCTTGGTCAGGAGTTATCTGAAGGGCTGCAGGTGGTGTTTCATGGCCTCCGCCCGAGACACTGTCTACCGAGAAGCTCCTGTCTGCGTCCTCTGGGCTCATCCCAGCCTTTGGTCTCACGCAGGGTGAGCATCTCACACTTCCACCACCACCTGGAATGTGCGCCATTTCTGTTCAGAGTGTTCTGGCTTTGACACTAGCTGTGTTCCCAGTTTATTCTTAAAGATTCACTTTCAAATATGTTAATCCATCTTTCCGTTCTTGTGTCCCATCTCCCCAGGTTGTACAAGACAAGAACATGCCAATTTTCATGCTGATTTTTCAATGCTTTTAAACATCAAGGCCAGGTCTTCAGGTCTGCCACATGCTGTCTGTCGCATATAAAGGCATTGGTTGAGCTTGTCCTTTCTTGGTGGACAATCACGTGCTTAGCATCCATTGGTTTCTCTTGTTTCCAGCACTGGCTGCTACAGCTTTCCACAAACAGCCAGCCTCACACTCTTTCTTTGACTTTGCTTCATGTATTTTCCTCCAAACACTGCTTTGTGAAAAGAGACCATTTTTTTCCTTTTTCTTTTGCAAACCTCAAACCTAACTAACCCCGTTTGTGAAATTAACCCATACTTATAGAAAGAAAAATGGAAATCTCATGGCATTTACAACCGAAATTAGCATGACAAGCCTTTAACCGTCTAGCCTGCAGCCAACTTGTCTCCCTTTAAAGGGACATTGAGCCAGCCATCAAACCTCATATCTAGATCATGTTTTGACTTATTTGAGAGTAGTGCAACTCACAGACAACATCTCTTACATATTTCACTAGAATTCACTGCTAATTTCCTAGGGTCACAGCCTCCCATAAATAGATATGGAAACACAGCAGAGTTAATATTGAGGAGCCACTACTGCAGAACAATTGAATCATCATTCATGGTTATTTTGGGGTCTCCTGTTTTACAAAGGAGCAAAGACTTTTGTCTCTCCCATCTTGTCCTCATGGTGCAGTTTCCAGGACTTTAAGCAGTACTCACAAAGTCCTCACAAGAGTGAAATCCTGAGAGGCTCTTATGTTAAAACAGAAAATGCAGGAATCCAGGGAAACAGAACCTGTTTCTTAAGTGAAGACATGCAAACCATGGTGGAAAGGAGAAATAAATTAGGATGGGGTTTGTGAACACAAGTATGTGTTTGAAATAAGGACTTTAAGATGAGCAAGCATAAAGGGGAGTAAGATGTCAGCTCTAAACACATCTTCCCGTGAGGCCCCGGCAACCTTCTCTTCACCTCTGGGTTAGTTAAGCTCGCTTTCTTTCCTAAAGGATTTCTTTGGCCACGCAGCAACATACCGGATAAAGAAAGCCAACTGGTAGAAGATGGACGCACGCACGCACACACGCACGCACGCAGGTACGTAGGCACGCACACAGCGTGCACACCTGCGGCTTCCCTTGCTGCTTCTGCATCCATCCACACCTCTGTCTTTGTCCTCCTGAGCTGGAAGCTGTCTGCCAGGACTTGGAAGCACTTCAGCTGTAAGGAGCTTCAGGCGATAGAAGAAAAGTTAGAAGACTAAGGGAAGACTCCAAGGGAAACCTACAGTAAAGCCATGGGGGCCGGGGGTCACATCAGGGCTTGGTTGGTGCTGACCACAGAGCTGAGAGAGAAGGCGTAGAACATGCGTTGTGGGTGTATGAGGGGCTGTGAGAAGAAGATGGATGAAAATTAAGTTAGCTGACTGGCCGTTGAGTGAGAAGGGAACTGAAAAGGACTCATCTACAAACCAGAAAAGCAAGCAAGGTTTTATTTTCTTTCCCCTTCTTTCCCCACCCCCACCGTTTGAGAAAGGGGACATGAAGGCAAAAGGTGAGCTGAGCTCCCTAAGGCCACCCAGAGAGTTCCCCTCAGCGCCCCCTTCTCTTGAAAAGAAAGGTTTACTTTAGATACTCAAATAGACATTTTCAAATGTTTCTCAATTCCGAAACCTCAACCACTGGTCCCCGTGTTTACCGTTGAGGATTGCACAAATTTCCCCTGCTCCTGTAGGCTTCATCTCAGAGACTGATTGATTGATAATGCTACTGCAGCCCCCAGGCCAGGGCCAGAACTTTCTCTGAGCCTACAGTCGCTAGCTAGTGGACACATTTTTCATGCCGTGGAAGGACAGACAGACGGCTGCAGCCAGCTACGAGGCCAGCCAAAAGTGTCACCTACCAGCTAGTGCTCAATGGCGGGGGGTGGGGGTGGGGTGGGAGAAAAACCACATGAAGGGGAGCTCAGATGCCCTGGGTGGGATGCATCAGATGCCTTCCGCAGGCACGACCAAAACAGGCACACTCAAAAAGATGAACGACGGTCACGTGTCGTTGCTTGGATAGTGCCTGTTTCAACCTAACACTTTGAACATTCACATGGTCCGGGGTGTCTGGCGGGCGGGGGAATTGTGCAGAATACGAGCTGGGGAGGTTCCAGCATTTCTTGGTAAGAAATGCTTAGCTGAAGCATTTTCTTTGGAAGAAGTCTTCGCAGTGTGTTGGCTGGCTAATTCAGTTTGCAACGGTTTTTACATGGCGGTTTATAAAACACAGAGGGACTGTCAATAGTTCATCTCAAAGAATGGAGGTGTGAGGCAAGGGTGGAAAGTTCCCTTTGGATGGCTTCAGAGAGTCTCCACAGGGTGTCAAGACACATCTGCACCCTGGGAGAATGCGTTTGAATCTGCAAAAGTCTTACCTTGTACTTCTCCCCTCCCCCGGCTTCAACCTCCCCACAGACCCCTCGCAGCCCACAGCTCGGGAGGCCAAGGCTGCATAGATATTTTCTCATCATTACACCAGGTCAAGGAATAACTGGCAAGGCCAGTTGGAAAGTGAAAGTGTAAACAGGTTTTTATTTCCCCCTTCTTCTGGCTCTCCATGAATAGAACTTTCACATCAGAACCTCAAGCTGATGGAAAAATTAGATAATCACACTGGGTTACCTTCACCTCCCAAAGCCATCCTTACTGTGGGTCAGTTAAGGGCGCCTCAGACACGTAAAGAAAAAGCAGTAGCCTAGCTTTACTCTTGGTTTTTGGATCGAGGTAGCAAAAGACACGAAAAGACAACTTTGAAGTATTTCATCCAATTTTCTCACTCTGATTGCTTTAACTAAACTAAAATAATTCCCATGTTTTCAAAAGAGCTGAAACCAGGGTGCCAGCGGTTTTCCAAAAAGCGAGCCAGCAGCGCCGCCTACTGGCTGTTTTCTGAACTAATGCAGGATTTAAAAAAAAGATATTATTTTGTATTTATATAGCGCCTTCTTCAAGAAACTTTTAAATGCTTTACAGAGTTCCTCTCTAATTAATCCCCACATCAACCCTGTGAGGTAGGTATTACTCCCATTTACAAGAGGGAGACTGAAGCACAGAGAGGTGAATGCAGGATTGAAAGCGGGGCTAAGAAGGGTTTAAGAGATAAGAGAATGAATGTCCAAAAGAAGACATATGCTAAGGAAATTATTTGTACTCACATGTTACAAGTTAAGTGAGAAACTTTAGCTATTCTAAATGTAATGTAAGTCTGTCAGAAAGATGAGAAAATGTGGTTTATAGCATGCAAATGTCTACTTTATCTTTTTAAAAAATATATACACACTCAAATTAAAATTCTTCTTCATCAGCAACTGCACAATTAAACACATAGTGATATTCCTGAAATTCACATAATTTAAACAAATTTCACACCCATTCCCTAGGATCTGCATACAAATTCCCAGTTTCACATTTAGAACAATAACAAGAAGCTTTTTACTGGTCCTGAAGTCCCAAAGCCCACAACCAAGGGACTTTAAATGGCAAGTATTGTATATATATGTGTGTGTGTGTGTGTGTGTGGTGTGTATGTATATGTGTATGTATGTATAATGTATATATATAGTACTTGAGCAAGATTTTTAGTTACAAATATTCCCATCAGTGACTGCTCTCTCTTAAATAAGTATTTCAAATATGGGGGATCAGTGTAACTCCTAAATGCTCTGTCAGGCAGGCAGAGTGCTACAGCTCCAGGCACATCCTCCCAGAGACAACAGCTCAAGGCTTTCCAGGTGCACTGACTTAAAGTAGCAAAAGCAGTTGTATACTTTCTCTTCCTGTTGGGGAGTCCAGTCCCCACCCACCTTTCCTATTACTGAGTGAGTGAGCTGCCAGGCGCTTTATTTCCTCTGCCTGTAAGCTGCACAGGAACCCGTCCTGTGCCCTAACTGTTGTTATCATGCTGTGTATTGCTTGTATACAGAAATAGGCTTCACTCTGACATTTGCACACATATATCTACCAGGCTCCGCTGTGTGCTTACCCTCCACACTCTCTCTTGCATCCCCTGATTCCCCTCCTTCTCTGTGCTTCCTTAGCACGCCCTGGCAGTGCCCCTCCACACTCTCTCTTGCATCCCCTGATCCCCTCCTTCTCTGGGCTTTCTTAGCACGCCCTGGCAGTGCAGAGAGTCTTTTTATTAGCATGACACTAACGCTGAAGAGATACCAAAGGAAAACTGGTCAAGGGGAATATTCTGACATTGCTGATGTAGGAATCTGCATACATAAATTTACAGAGTAAAAAGTAAAACCTTTAGATTTTAATTTTTTGACAAATAAGAATTCCATTCTGTGAACCCATGACTTTCCCTTGACTGATATCTATCATAGAGCCATTGAAAGAAACCCACATTGAATATTTGATAGCTTCTCTTACCTTGCTTCATACTGTTTTATAGAGATGTATAGAAATATAACACCCTACCTTGGGTCCAGAAAATATATGTTAATAAGGAAAGTGAAGGACCAGAGAGACACATGTTCAAATACCAACATTTACTCTACACAGGTATATGAATTTTTGCCAGCTACAGCCTTTTTTGGACTTGATGTGTAGAGACCAGCTGGAGCTTCCAGAATACAGAATTTAGTGAGGGACAGCTATCACTATGTATTAGTAATTAAATGTTTATTCTCCACGGGTTCCTTTGTGAATAGAGAAAACACTGCTTTCTGAATTAGGAAGTGCTCTGCTATCAAGCTAGCACTGAAGGGAGTAAACGAAGATGAGCGTTCGTGTTTCCTGTCTCATTTAAGACATAGGATTGTTCTGTCCAAGGTCATGAATGGGTCTAGGGCTCTCGAGGAACACAGAGCAGAAAATGGGGTGCTGTGAGATTTCTCCTTTCCTCACAAATCAAAAACAGAAGTCTTTTAATCAAAAGGAAGGCAGTAAATTAAAAAGAAGTATGTGAGTGGCTTATCTGCCCAGTCTCTACCTCAGATCCTGACTGCCAGCCTGTTGCCCTCTCAGACATGTCTTCTCCAGACAGAGGCTGCAACGCCATGTGCTGTGGCCATGGTGCTGGGCAAAGGCTACAAGGCCATGTGCCACAGTTGGGTATGGCTGGCACCCAGAGGAGAGAGTACATTCGTGAGCTCCATGGAATTTAAGGAAAACATGAATTAACACAAGTGCCAATTCCTCAAAGGCAGACTTCATTCTCAAATTGCATGCCAGCGGAGCCACTAATAAATTATTAGGTATCTTCATTCTGAAATGCTTGTCCAACATTAACTAATTTGACCATATGATATTTTCAAAGGGGTAATTATCATTCTCATCTCATCTCATTTCGATGGGGAAATAAATCAGAACGATCATCACATTTAAAAGGGAACATTATTTCATATTGTGACTAATATCATCTTCAGTTACTAATCTTATTAAGGGGTGAAAATGTTCTATCCACACATAGGAATGGCATGGCTGACCTAATATGGGTAAGGCATGTACTTTGAATGTCCTATTTAAAAAATTTCCTTTTCTTAATCTGCAACCTACAAAATTATTACAAGCATCTTATGAAAACAACCAAAATAGAAAAGAATACACAAGAAGGTTGGGAGATTCTGTCTATGGAAACAGTAGGGGATGTGTAGGGATAGCAGCCAGGCCTGTCCTGCCAAGGGAAGGGCTCCAGGCTTCCCAGAGCAGAGGAAATGAGCACAAGCACACGGCCATGAGAGGCAGGGAGCTTGGGTTGTTTTTCTCCAGGAGTGACAGATTAGTGCTTTTGCCTGTTGTCTAGCTTATCTGACAAATGCAGAGCAGGCTGAGGCTAACATCGAGCCACAAAGGAACTCTGATATCTGGGAGTTCTACATTGGGGCATCTAATCGACTATAGACATAACATAATTTCAAAGCTAATCTCTATCCCAAAGATTCACAGATAATATATAGTATCTGTGTTGTGTTCAATGTTGTGAGTTACCTACACAATTTAAAGAGTGTGGTAGGGTGTACACAGGTAGCATCCAGACACTACACCATTTTTCTGTAGGGAACTTCTGCATGCCCAGACCTAAGTGTCCAAGGCAGGGGCAGGGGGAGTCAGTTATGAAACCAATTCCCCAGGATACTGTGGGATGTCTGTATATAGTTCTGGCCACAGAATAGGTCAGAGCTGAAAGGCTTACAAGCAGGGCACATGCATGATTCAAGTGAGGATCTGAGTTCTCGGCCGCTGCGCCATGGATGGATATTGGTTGTGATGTGCAGGTTTTTGTTTGTTTGTTTTGAGTTTTACTTATTTCATGTATATGAGTACACTGTAGCTGTCCCTGGCACACCAGAAGAGGGCAGCAGGTCCCATTACAGATGGTTGTGAGCCACCATGTGGTTGCTGGGAATTGAACTCAGGACCTCTGGAAGAGCAGCCAGTGCTCCTAACTGCTGAGCCATCTCTTCAGCCCTCATCTGATGAGTGGAGACCTTAGAACAGTTTGCATGACGTCTTCACGGATTGCCCAGCCCCAGAGTCATGGGCTTTGCTGCTTCTCTTTCCCCCGACATGGCAGAAGTGCTGGACAGAAATAATGGAAGGGATGAAAGACTTTGTAGTCACGATTCAGAGTGTTTCAGTCCCTTGTGACAGGAAAGCCACAGTGGAGCAGCTTGATTCCTGGCAGGAGCAGGTGACAGGGGTTGTTCCCATCACATTGGAACAGGAAGTGGAAAGAGGAAGAAACTAGGGGCCCGGATATAGCCATCAAGGGTTCTCGGCTGGTGACACATTTCTGCCAGGGAGGCTGCACTTCCTGAAGGTTCTAAGTCCTTCCAAAGTTGCTCTGCCAGATGGAGAACAAGCTTGGATATGAGCCTGGGCGGGGACATCTCAAATGCAGATGAGAACAAGGAGCACCCTTGCTAGTCTCCAGAGTGCTCTCATCAGCCATGTGTAACTGGTTGATGTGAGCTTGAAACACAAGCTGCACCTTTTCTCCTTGTTCATCTTCTTGGCTGTGTAGACCTTTTGGCACCGTGGCTCTCCAAATAGTGTCCCTACAAAGTGTTGTCCTGAAACCTACTATGTGCCCATTTTCTCAGGCCTCATGTGAAGGATGGGTCTCAGCAGTCTGAACTGCGGGAGCTCTCCAGGTGACTCTGATGCACGCTCAGGCTCTTTGCTATCTTCCTTGCCACTTCAGTCAGACCTTAAATAGAAGCTTGGGCCTCAGATTCTCTTATGAGCCTGATCTCTGACACACAGGTATGGGGAATATTGCCCCTCCTGTGCATTCATCTCTCCCATCACCTCTGGTCAGCTGCCTTGACCCCAAGAAGAAGCGTACAACACACACAGGCACTGCCTCTGTGAGACTTCTCTGGATTTGTATCAGTTCATTTTCTCTTCCTGTAACACAAGGCCTGTGGCTGGGTAACTTTACAAAATAAAGAGCTTTATTTGACTAATAGTTGTGGATATTTAAAAGTTCACACCAGCCTGGCTCCAATGGAAATTTTTAGGCAAGAGGTATTACACAGAAGCAAGAGAGAATGATGGCATGGCGAGACAGGAAGCTAAAGCAGTTAGGGACCTGCCAGGCTCATTCTACTGCAGCAACCTTCTTGGGTAACTATCTCAAGCATGCCACAAGAGCTATCTTAGTGACACTGAAAAAGATTGATTTATGTCTTGGTTGAGTTGAGTTTGTGTCTACCATTTGCATGCAAGTGCCCTCTAGGGCCAGAAGAGAAAGTCCATCTAAGCTGCCTCTCCCTGGGCTGCCTTGTTTGAGGCTGCGCTTTGTCCTAACTGTGCCTACCTTTTCCTGTCTCAGAGCTTCTTCTGGCTTCTGCCCATTTTGCTTCCATCATTGACAGAATGATTGTTTTTAACTGGTGGCTGATCTCTCTAGTTTCTATCAGTCTTCTCTGTCATCTTTAACAGCAGCAGTTTTATTACATCTCCCCTGCCCACGTCTATGTCATGCTCAGCACTTGTCCGTCCTGCTATTGGCTGAGTCCAGCTGGGCTGCGTCTGCACCTGGAGAAAAATCCTTTCTCAGCCTCCTTGGAAAGTCAGAGCACTGCAGCACTGCTGTCATGGTGCTGTCTGTGCTCGCCTTCCAACCTAACAGACTCCACAGCTTCCACACCCTATACTAGTCAATAGTGGTCAGGGAGAAGAAGGTATGAGTGCAGATGATGAAGCCCACCATTTATTATGCACTGATCACAAGCAGCAGTGTGATGGATGCATATATCTTATTTACTATTCAAACAACCACCTGAGAAGGTGCTATTGGTACCTTGACTCTACAGGCAAGAGGGTTGTGAGCTTTTCCATGCTCACTGAACTGGAGAATGGTAGAGAAGAAACTTGAACCCAGGTCTGTAAACTATAAACATCCATAATCTAAGCACTGGACATTACTGCTCCAAGTATCACGGCCAGGCATCCAAAGCTTACCACACCTGGTACCCTGACCGTGTACCCTTCTACTTTGAACCCACTTGCCTGCTTTCAAACTCTTGCCAATGTTAGGCTCGCTCTCTGTGAGACCCTGCCCTTCCTTTTAGTTTCTTCTGATTTTAAGCCATACCTTACAACCTAGGCTCACACTTATCCCTTCAGGGCTAACACTCTGCCTTAGTGGCAAAGAAGAAAGGCTAGGTATGTCTGATAATACAATGGAAATACAAAATATCTGCCTATTGAGCACAAAATTCTGAATGCCTCTGCCTGTTCATATGGGCAGGAAGAGGAAGCAGGGATCAAGTGATACAGAAATCAATTTAGAAAGTTTTCAATTTTACTTTTTTAAGAGGTGGGATGCAGCAAAGGCTGGAGTTGGGGTTTTATCTCTTGGGTGATTAAAAGGAGATATGAATAAAAAAATCCATAGGTCCTAAGACGGATTCAGCATGGAGTGAAAATTGGAGGGAGAGAGAATAGCCCCAAGTTCTATGTCCAGGACAAAGCAAGGAGCAGTGTCTTCATGCTCATAGCATCCTTGCTGGAGCAACAAAGTAGAGGTAAGGCCAGGACAAGTCTCATAGTCAGAGATAACCCTGCAGCCATGCTCCTGATCTGGGTTCCCAAACAGCATTTGCTAGAGATGTCCTTACATGGGGCATGTATGTGTTCATACACGGGCTGGCGCAGATGAGTGCCATGTTTTGTTTGTCAGAGCTCTGTAGTAGTGAGTACTGTAGCTTATTTGACATGGATGTTTAGCATTAATCTACATTCTTGCTCCATATATATTTTATATCGTTAGCAAATTAGCCAAGATATCAGTCTATCGGCAGTTTACTGTGTGCTGAACACTATCTTGGACACTGCACAGAGACTGGTGAATCAAACAGAATGGGCTCATAGAGTACACAGAAATGTAAGGACTCACAGACTAGAACATGGGACTCCCCCTCACATGGAAAGGGGGAAGTGAGGTTATAGGTGGAAATTAGCTTACTAATTAGAAGACGTGAGACAAAGAGAGTTGCATGGATTATCCAAGTACATCTAATATCACCAAAAGAAAAGATTCCTTTCGTGTAGCAGAGACAGGATTCAAGAAAGCACCAGCAAAACAAGTTGATGGCCCATTCCTGAGTCTGAGCATCCAAAGAAGCTGAGAGCCATGAAATGTGATGATTTCAGAAGCTAGGTAAATCAGAGCAGACTCCACAGCAGCAGCAGCAGCAGCAGCAGCAGGGACCACAGGCTTGCCACCACCTTGAGCTTAGCTTGCTCTTGCTCACATTAAGCTTCCAATGAGCAGAAAGGCAAAGCAGCTCACGCATGAGGTCTGAAGCTACTAAATTTGTGGTAATGTATTGTGGTACCACTAAAACCCCTGCATTTTCCTTGGGAGCCAATGACTGACCTGGGAGTAGGGATTGCTAATAAACTAGTAAACTCACAGTTAACTCATAACTAGAGGCCAAGTGCCAAGAATGCACAGGACAGAGAGCACAAAGGGAAAACTTTAGAATGTCACCACACTAGGTGAGTAAGGGAATACACCAGGCCACAGGATGGAGCTAGGGAGTGAGGCAACCCTTCACTGTCAGGTGTTGAGTGTTGAAACACAAGCCCTGTCTGAAACCCAGCATGAATGATTATAACGTGATCAGTGCTCATGATGACAGGAGCCCAGCCCAGGAACTCATCCCATAGGCAGAACATGTGACTTTTATGCTAACGGCCAATCACTAACTGTGCCAGGAGTCCTGCCACCGGGTATGGGGGAGGTCAGTGCTCCTGGTGGCTGGGAGTGTGGTACAGTTGGCATAACTTCTATAGCCCTCAGGTCGGAAGATAGTCAACTCATCATCTGCATGTCAGGAGAATGACATTGGGTTAAGAGAAAGGTAGGGGAGGTGACAAGGGAAAGAGGTACACACCCCCAAAGCTGCATAAGCATCTGTGGTTTAAGAGAAGGGCACCATGAAAGACAACAGAGTCAGGGTTTACCAGCTAAGTTAAGGAAGCTGTGTGTGTGTGTGTGTACGCGTGCGTGTCCCTGAAGGGATGGCATACAGGTTTAGCCACTTGCCTTCTCCATTTAAAAGCACTAGAAAAGGCAGAGGACAGACAGGCATAGATGCTCTTATTTGGGGAAAACCAAAATATGTCCCGAATGAGAGGGAACATTTACCCTTCACGCAGTATTTCCTAAACTCCTGCTTAATGTCAGGTGCTGAACTAGGCGCTAAAAGACAGACGGACACAGACTCCCTGAGGTCCCAAGGCTTCTAGGAGAGAATCCAAGTAAAGGACCTGTAATAAGATAATTGTGCATCGTTAGCACCATGGAAGCTGGGTGATGTGACAAAGTCATCTGTGTGGTCAGAGGAGGAGAGGGCGGAGCAGCCAGCATGAGGTAAGGCTAGAAAGATCTGACTGACAAGTTCAGCAAGAGCCCATTGCTGGATGATGAAAACCAGGGGCCAATGAGAGAGCTGCTGCTAAACACACTGGGTAGTGGGGCTTGAAGTAGCTACAAAGGTAGGCTATTAGTCAGGGAGCAAATTAATACATTTGATAGGAGAGAAAGACTAGCAAAGAAGGTGAAATGGTTGAGAAGATGGCTCAGAGCAGGTGGTGAAGATAATGTATGTAGTAGCTGAAATTGATGTCAGCCATTGGCAAATGAATGATGTAATATTTTTTGACCTAGGCTCTCTAGCTCAGATTAACCTTATATTCATTATGGTGACAAGGCTGATCTTGATGACCCAACACTCCTCCACCTCCACCTCCTAAGTTCTGAAACTGAAGGTATGTCCTGGTCTGTACAACTTGACACAAGGTAAAGTCACTTGTGAAGCACAACAGCAATTGAGACAATGTTGTCATCTGATTTGCCTTGAAACAGGTCCACGGGAGGCATTTTCTTGATTAAGGGTTGATGTGGGAGGGCCCAGCTCACAATGAGTGATGTCACTCTTGGGCTGGTCATCCTGGGTGATATGAGAAAGCAGGCTGAGCAAGCCATGGGAAGTAAGCCAGTAAGCAGCGCCCCTCCATGCCCCCCCTCTTCAGTTCCTTCCTCCAGCTCCCTGCCTTGAGTTACTCTCCTGACTTCCCTTTATGACAGACTACAGCTACAAGCTGTAGGGTAAACCCCTCCCTCCTCCAATGTAAACACAACTAGGTCGGCCACCACCACAGCCTGTAGCAGTGACGTGATTTAACTATGCCACCTCTCCAGCTTCACCCTTTCTGGACGCAGCCAGGTCTTGCTTTTCCTTCTTCATTTTTTTCTCTTCTTTCATGTTGCAGGAGAGACCATGAGATTTGTGGGAACTGTCCACCCTGTCCTCAGCGCCAGGATAACAGGGCTCCACAGAAGACATCCCATAAGGGTGTATTGAGATTACAGAAGTGCCAGGGCTGGGCAGGTCTTTACTGTGCATGTAACCCCAAAGCAGAGGTCTTATGGTCGAGCATATGGCACTATCAGGATATACAAATGCGCCCTTTCCACCCCATTTCCTGTTTGACTTTCCAGCAGGGTTTATTTTGCTGTTCTATCCACTGGCATCTCTTCTCCTACAAGATACCCTCCATTTTGCTATTCACTCCCTTTCATTTAGAATTATTATCTTATTCACCTCTCCCTCACCCTCTCCCCCTCCCCCTCCCCTCTGTCCACCCCCACCCTCCGCTCAGTGATAGACAGGCACTATCTACATTCACTTCTTTAACTCTCCCATAGTCCCATAGTCTTTCATCAATCCTACTTAGTGGCTTGTGATGGAGTTTGTGTCTTCTCTTATAGGTAGCTTTTTATTTCTTTACAGATTTAGATTATAAGATATATTTGCTCCTGACTTAGGATAATGCTAAGTTTGCTAGTTCTCTAGTGCAGAGCACCAGGGAACGCTTGCAGATGTCCCTCCCCCTGGCCCCCAACCCTGCATCTCAGCCTGCTGGACTCTGAGCCGGGTGTTGGAGGGAAACAGAGGCCTGGATTCCTCCACTACTTAGAAGCAATCACGGATGCTCCCATTGTCTGGTTGTAAAAGGAGATCCCTCAGCTTCTGAAGAGGCCGGGCTACTAGTCTGAAATCTCAATCTTACGAATCCACCGAAATGTGTGGGAGAAACTACAGAGTTTAAGACTTTTCAAACTAATATTTTGTGTGTTACTTCCCTTTGGGCAAAACCAATAAGTTTTAACTTTATCACTGATTGAAGCAGCTGAATCATTGCCTCCCAAACACTTCTATCTAATGATTAGTGCCTAGTAATACTTCAAACGATAAAAGACATAATTGTTACAAAAATTGTCGTTGAACTTCAAAAACAATTTAAATCTAAAATAACTTATAATTGTACCTACACAGCGTTACTCAGGTATTAAAGAGGTTTGCTTGCAGGATAGAATGAGGAAAAATAGCTCATTTGCGAATCTGTAGACCTCTGTGCTCTAGATCCTGAAACAGCTATGGATCATTAAAGCTATAGAGAAAACACTTGCATTTTTGTAAAATATCAGAGTATTGTCAAAAAATAACTTTTGCCTGTATGGAGATTCAGCAAGGCTAAAAAAAACCCCATACATAAAAAATTATCATGCTTTTCTTCCTTTAATAAAATATCCATAGGACATTTAACTGAATTTGTCAACACTTAAATAGCACTTACTATCATTAATGTATAAGTCATAACAGGCGAATTAAATATGCTTAATGGTTATAAAATCCCCACACACAGCCTTCCCTGGAAGCTCTAACTTGGGTGACTTCTATTGTTACTGTTCCATTTATTTCACACCTGTCGTATTAAATTAGTGGAAAATTAATCTCGATGTGTTTATACTTTTCTAACTTTCTACTTACAGTTCTGTTAACCCTCACTAAAGTTTTAATAAATATGAGACTCCATGTGGAACAAAAACCATTGACTAAGGCACATTTCCATGTATGTAGACTGACGTGTAGTTCAGAGTTTCAGGGACTTACAATGTAAGGGTGAGGGTGGATGCTCAGATTCCTGGCATGCATATAAATGGCGGGTGGGCATGGTGACAGGGACTCGGGATCCATAAAGCAAGCTACCCTAGCCATATTAGATGGCAACACTGACAGAGGATCCCCGAAGCAAGCTGACTAGCTATAGTAGCCATTTTAGTAAGCTCTTGTTTCAAATAACAGGCCCTGCATTAGTGAATAACGTGGAGTCCAACTGAGGGAGACTTGTGACATCAATCAAGGCCTCCACACACATATGCATATGTATCAGCATAGACAGGTGTACTCCCAACATGCAAACACTCATAGATGACACACACACAAACACAAAAGTACACAGATTATACATACATATAAATAAGTGGAAGGAAGGAAGGAAGGAAGGAAGGAAGGAAGGAAGGAAGGAAGGAAGGAAGGAAGGAAGGAAGGAAGGTCACTTAGGTGTCATATTAATTGAAATGATTATGGTGAAGTCAGAGAATGGGAACCTGAACTTATTTAGAAGATCCACAGGCCATCGCTGTGGCGAGATGGGTCTTGAGCAGTCAAGGACTGGCGTGTGCATGTAGCAGGCGGACCAGCATTTGCAGAGTAAGAGAGTGAGTGTAAGAAGCCAGATTGAGGAGCCTGATCCACTGAAAACACGAGAGACCCAAAAGGGAGGGCACTGAGGGATTCTTTATTGGAATCAAGCAGAGAGCAGACAGCCATGAGAGAAGCTGTGGGTGCCAGCTGACTCCCTTGCAGGACAGAAGCTCTGACATTTCTCCTCCATATGTATTTTCTGGGAACTCTTTCACGACTTGACCTCAGCCAATCCTAGATGACCTGACCTCATTCTCAGGCATCCTCCAAAGCCAAGAGGTACAGGACAAGAAAAAGCAAGTAACTGAGAGATCTCCAGCCCTATGTGTGACTGGGTTGCAGATTTCAAAGGGGGTGCTCAGCCATCAGATCTCAGAAGGAAGCTGGGAAAGCCAGCCTGCTCAGAGAGCTTAAGGAGTTTAGTGGAATTTCTCTGTGAACCCTGTTTTAAATGGCTATGAAACCACAGCCCTGTGACCAGTGTTGTTGAAAGGAATGGAAGCCCAGATAAAATGCTTCTGTTTTCTTTCATGAGTGTTCAGGTTTATCCCTCTGTGATGTTTTTCCTTAACCACCCCTGAGCATCAATCACAGGTGAGCAATGGAGAATGAGCTGCCCACTGTGTGGCACAGACACTAACATTTTTTTGGTCTCTGTGTGTGTGTGTGTTCACATGTGTACGCTTGTACGTGGTCTGTGCACATGTGTATGCTGTATGTGGAGTTTATAGATTGACATCTGGTGTCTTTTCTCAGTCAGTCTTCACCTTATTGTTTTGAGTCAGGGTTTCTCACTGACCTCGGAGCTCACACGTAGGTTAATATGGCTGGCAAGCGAGATTCAGAAATTCTTCTGTCTCTGTCTCCCCAGTACAAGGATTAGAGGTGCTAGCTGCTGTGTCTGGGTTTTGCACAGGGGAGCTGGCGATTGACATCAGGTATTCACCTTTACATGGAAAGTTTTTGTTGTTGTTGTTGTTTGGGGTTTTTTGTTTGTTTGTTTGAGCCCTTTCCCCAGCATTTCATTTTCTTGGGGAAAATTGAATGGCTTGTAGTTTTTCAAACTGTTTCATGTGGCAGCTTCCTATAAATAAAACAAGCATCAGCAAGTTTGATCTCTAGGAAGGTGATTTTACCTAGCAAAGACTACGCTGGAATCATAAAGACCAGTTGTTTATATGTTGAATACAAGCACCAAGTCTCAATTTTATCCTGGCAAAAGAGTATATAGTAACAATAAATAAACCAGAAAATGTATCCTTCAACCTAATCTATTTGAAGCCCTGATAGAACTTATCTGAAGGCAGTGTTTCTAAAACCACCAGAGAAGTTAGATTGAAAGAGTCATGTGTTGATGAGAGGAAAAATTATCAAGCAGTATTGAGCTCCTTACTCCAGCAAGTGGTCAAGACCGTTTCTACACAAGATCTGCAAATAGCCCCATGAAAGCTCCCAAGAAGTAGGTGCTATTGTCTCACTAGCAGATGTAGTAACTACAGTCTCAGGGAGCTGAAATGACTTGTGGAAGTTCCCATCCTTCCTTGCTGTATGGATTACACATCAAGAAGTTGCTGGAAAGAAACGGGCTGTCAGCTAACACGTGATCATATAGTTTCTAAAAGCTACTGGCTGAACATAGCTTAGTCAGAAAATCTGTAACACTGCTCTATATCTATCTCACAATAGGAGTATTTTTGTAATAACTTGCTGTTCACTTTTAAACATCAATATGTTCTCACCATTGTAAGCTCTACCACCAAGAAATATGTCCCCCCAAAGCAAACAAACCAACTGGGGAATATGAGGAAAATTGAACCATAACCTAATAGTCCAATGGTATAGAGTCAGGAAGATTACAAGTTCAAGGCCAGCCTGGGCAACTTAATAAGGCCTTGTTTAAAAATAGAAAGAGAGGCTGGGCGTGGTGGCGCACGCCTTTAATCCCAGCACTCGAGAGGCAGAGGCAGGAGGATATCTGAGTTCGAGGCCAGCCTGGTCTACAAAGTGAGTTCCAGGACAGCCAGGGCTACACAAGAAACCCTGTCTTGAAAAACCAAAAAAAAAAAAAAAAAAAAAAAAAAGAAAGAGAAGAAATTTAGTTCAGTGATAGAGCATGCATCCAGTAATGGGTTCAGTCCCCATTACTGTAAAAATAAAAACGTATGCGATTGAAAGATTAAAAACTGTAACCTTTGTGGCTTTATTATTATGATGAAAAATTTAGCACTTTGATCTGTTTATTAGCAGAATAAGATCTCTTCTATGACAACAAAAATACTAAAACTCAGTGAACTGTGATGAGTAATTTGGGTCATCTCTGTCTCTAGAAAATGACCTTTGAAAATGTCTCACACAGCAAAGTATTAATACTTCATGACAATCAGGGACCTTTAGTAAGTGACAAACAAATGTCAGAGCCACCGCCAGTGCTAGAGTGAGCCTGTGAATCATTCGTCCCTAAGCTGGACGCACCAGGTGACCTCTTCAGGAAAAGAACTGCAGACTTTGGATCTGTAGCTGGTGGGTCCACAGCTCAAGTGTGGATAAGCACTGATAAGCATGCAGAGTTACTCTCTGGAGCTCTTGGGGCACTGATAGATTTGATGGAACTCTCTGGTCTAGTTGACCAATGTCTATCTTAGGGTGTCTGTATTTGTCACATGTGGACCTCTACACTTCAATATCTCTAAGATACTGCTATTTTTGACCCCTTACTTTCCAAACTACCTCACCTAGTTTTTATTACCTACCACACTTTATAAGGCTAGCTTGCTACTTTGATACTCCAACAGGCATTCCAGTAGGTAAAGAAAACAGTAGAGGCACCGTACATGAAAATAACATGTTTTAAAGATGTATTTGTTTTATCTTATGTGTATGGATTTTGCCTTTATGCACAGATACGTGCATCGCATGCATGCCTGCTCTCCTGGAACTGGAGTCACAGACAATTTTCAGTTGCGATGTGGGTGCTGGGAATTAAACCGAGGTCCTCTAGAGGATCAGGCAGTGCTTTTGATAGCTTAGCCATCTCTCTGGCAACAAAAATAACATTTTATAACAAAAGTCAGCACCAATAAAGTCATCTGTTACCCTAAGCAGTTAGCTTCTACGGAGGACTTGAAGAAATGAGATAAGAAATGTAGCTAGAGAGTAGCTTATGAAAAACACTAGCTCCAACAATAGTTTTGACTGCTTGGATGGATGTTTTCAGGGTTAAGGAGATCATTAATACAACATTAGCACATTCAAGAGGATTCTAGGAAATTCAACGTGTGCAATGTTATGCCAAGGCGTTAGAGAGGAAAGATTTAGCTGTGTGCAGATAGTCCAAAGAAGGAGCTCGCATGGTTTTCAAAACATAGTTAAACTGGAAAAGTCTGTTATGGATGTGAAATTTCAAAACAGCAGTCTTCAGAGTATTCAAGCTCACATTACATTTGTCTGTTTGCAAAAAGTATAAACGTGTGTGTGTATACTTGTGTAAATCAGGCAAGCATGTCTTTCTGTGTGTGTGTGTATGTTTTGGGTCTGTCACTGTCTGATAACATTTTTTTTTTCATTGCTCAGAATCCAACACCCCTCCCCCCCACACACATGCACCTCCACTTGTCTCATATTCTGACCTATTATTGGCCAATCCTGAATATTTTTCATGAATCCTTTTTGTAGGAGACCCCAGGTGAGGTTCACAAGCCTCATCATTATGTGTCTTAAACATAACTCATCCTTCTCTCTGGAAGTCCATCCAGAAGTTGCTGTGAAAGTCACCCTTTACCTTCAAAGATGATGAGATAAAGAGGAGCTGAAACTATGAATCAAATGTCTGAGCTGCTGTCAAGGTCCCTGTGACCAGAACTCAATTTTTCCCCCCAAAACATGGTTTCTTTGTGTAGAGATGACTGCTCTGCTCTGTAGACTAGACTGGCCTTGAAATCACAAAAATCTGCCTGCCTTTGCCTCCCAAGTTCTGGGACTAAAGGTGTGTACCCTACCCTCACCTCCACACCCCATCCCCCGTGAACAGAACAATGGTACTGATTTCATGTGCATTCTGTGATGTTGGTGACTATACTGGAAGGGAATTGCCAAATTTAGTGCAGTATAGAGCTTTATATATACAAATTGAAATACAGGATTAAGTGAGCCTGTATATCAGCTGCCTAAGGTCTGCCTCCAGTTACTCCCTGAAGCTGCACTCTACCTGCCTTTATCTCCTGGCTCTGCTTGCCTGGGGTATATTCAAGAGAGTAGTGGCAGAGGCAGCCAATGATCTCTTGAATACTGGCAACCTACTGGATCCACACTGCCAATGGGGGGGGGGGCAAATTCCTCCTAGTTGGCATTGTAGAGATTCTAGTTCTGCTTCTAATGCTTCTATATCAGAATTGTGATCTCTCCGTGAGCTTCAGTTTTCTTTCCAACAAAGAAGACTGGTACCCCCACAGTGTGGATGCAGTGTTAAAATCAAACGAGCAGTTCAAAACACATAAGCTAGGACTGAGACATAGGCAATCCATGAATCTTGGACTTTGACAGTTCTGCAGCGAGGCTATGCCATCTCTGTCCCCTGGGTCCTGCACACAGACACCGTGGCTGACACACCACATTTGACCTCTGTTCAGTCCTCCTCCCTGGGCCTGTCCTTTATCTCAGCTCTGTACTTTTTCTGCATCTTTATTTCCTCTGGGTTCTAGAGTTTGCTTTGATTAATTACCTAGCTGGAAGCAAATAGAACCATTCTTGCCACTCTCTTCTGGGGGTGAAAAGGGATATTTCAGAAATGCACAGTGCTGTAATCGTTAAAAGGAACACTTTCCCTCATAGATTTGGTGTGTGTGGATACAAGGGGACAAAGAATATTGAGAAGAGAGTGTGATCTCAGCCTTAAAGCTGTGCAGAGTGTGGGGGAAGGTAGACTGGTTCTTTATGCTCTCCTCCTGTTCGACTCTGGTCTTACGTAGCTCAGGCTATCCTTGACCTTGTTGTGTAGTTGTAGGTTATATTCAAATCTTCTACCTCTTTTTCCTGGGTATTGGAATTTCAGGCACCTGTCACCATGTCTGATTTATTGAAAATAATCTTTCCTTCTCATAGTCTCCTGCTTCACATTCTCCCTCAGTGTGGAAAGGCTTGTTACCAAGCTACCAAATATAGATGTGGAATAATCTAACATGGTCTTGCCTGGCTAATGCAGCCTCTTCCCACTGACATTATCCTTGACATGAAACGTGTTCCCGGGTCAGTTTGGAAATGGCAGGGAGTCAGGGGTGGGGTGGGGTCAGCCTCAATTCCAAAAACAGCTAGGAAAAAATGGTTTTCTATTCTTTTATTTTCTTTTTCTCCATGTCTCTGTCTCTATCTCTATCTCTGTGTTTCTCTCTCTCTCTCTCTGTCTGTCTGTCTCTCTCTCTCTCTGTCTCTCTCTCTGTCTGTCTTTCTGTCTTATATGTCTAAGGTTAGATGCAAATTAGTTATGCAGCTGAGAATGACCTTGAATTTCATGAAAGTCTGCTTCCTGACCTTTTTATTTCTGGTATTATAGCATAGGCTATTATGACCACATTATGCCCAGATGTACGTGTGTGTGTGTGTGTGTGTGTGTGTGTGTGTGAGAGAGAGAGAGAGAGAGAGAGAGAGAGAGAGAGAGAGAGAGAGAGAGAGATCAACTTTCTTTGGTCACTTTAGTGGCACTTTTAAATACCAGTGTTGGCAGGAAGCAGCTCAAGGATCAAGAGATGGCACTGGTCCTCTCCACAAGCCTTCTGGAGGCTTGGCTGTATCAGAGGATACTGAGGTCACTGGATCTGGGAAATCAGGGTTCTCTTAATCACTCAGCATCAGCACACAGATCAGCCCATTTCACTGACTGATGATCCATCTATACAGCAGTGACTTCCAGTAGTGTGTGTGTATGTATGTGGTATGTGTATGTGTGTGTGTGTGTGTGTGTGTGTGTGTGTGTGTGTGTATGGTACGTGTGTCTGTGTGTATACATGTGTATGTGTGTGTATGTATGTGTGAATTAGTATGTGAATGTGCACATGGACGCCAGAGGTCAGCCTCAGATGTGCTCACCTATTAGTCTAGACTGGCTGACTGCTCTTAGGCTGGCTGACTGCCTTAGTCCTAGAGTTCCCTCTGTCTTTAGGTTCCCAGTGGAGGACTTACAGTGTATGTCATTACTCTCTGCTCTTGCTTGAGAATTCTGAGGATCAAACCTAGAGCTCAACCTGGATATTAGAAAATAACAATTCTAATCCTGTTTCCGTGGAGGGAAAGGCGGGAGGTTAAAATTTTCCAAGTAAAGGAAGCTGAAGTGAGATAAGACGAGGACTCCTTTAATGAACCGAGCCTGAACAGCTGGTAGACCTGCAATGGCCCGAGTCAAGAATAAACGGAGCCACTGCTCGGGAGGAAAACACTTGGACGCTTTCATTAGAAGAAGCAGGCAAGAATATGATGTGGATTTAACGTACATCATATTCTTTCAGAGGACTGCTCCCCGTGTGTGGAGGCACAATATAAATATTAGTTTTAAAATGCTGCGTTCTTTAAAATGTTACAGTCCCCCCATATATAATGTGAATGTAAATAAGGCATCTGTCAAACACAGGTACAACCTATTGCTTAGCACAGCAACCTTATAATATGCACCTCTTATTCCCAGTGCCTTTAATGAAAGAAACTAAGGACACTGCATAAATTCTTTAACATGTGTTTCCCTTCTCCAGCTGCCTTGAGCTGCAGAGCATCATGCTAACAAGAAGTGATGCTAACAAGAAGCTAAAACCAGTGTAGCAAATGGGGCATTTAAATATATATAAACACACTGGCATTCATAAGGAAAGGAGCTATTTGGAGGGAACTAAATGGATCCCTAGACAGACATATTTTAGTTTAATACCCCATGTTTTTTTTTTCTACACGTCAACCATTTCAGTGAGGCTCAATGGTAGAGAAAAATATTCTATTTGTGAGCAAGGAGTCAGCACGTAGTTATCTATCTCCTCCTGGACCCATGTAATAGGTACACGTGGAAGGGAGGAGGAAAATGGCGTCTGCTTTAAATGTCACCAACTTTCTTTGGTCACTTTAGTGGCACTTCTAAATACCAGTGTTGGCAGGAAGCAGCTCAAGGATCAAGAGATGGCACTGGTCCTCTCCACAAGCCTTCTGGAGGCTTGGCTGTATCAGAGGATACTGAGGTCACTGGATCTGGGAAATGAGTGTTCTCTTAATCAGTCAGCATCAGCACGCAGATCAGCCCATTTCAGTGACTGATAATCCACCTATACAGCAGTGACTTCCAGTAGAAAGTCAGAATAAATGGATGGACAGTCCTACCTGGATCTGTCCTACAGCCACTTGGGAGCATACGGCAGGAGGCTCAGCAGTTCAACAGTAGAGGGTTAGCCTGGGCTAGGGGATGAGTTCAAGGACACTTCTCTATTTTAGTGAGCCCTTGTCTCAAAATAAGAAGGTAAGAATAGGGCCAGGAATGCAGTGTTCTTCCTTTTTTCATATATGAATATAATCCTTTAATTTTTTATTATTAGACATTTTCCTTATTTACATTTCAAATTGTATCCCCTTTCCACACTTCCCCTCCTAAAAGCCCCTATCCCACCCCCCCTCACTAATTCACCCACTCCTGCTTCCCTGTCCTGGCATTCCCCTACACTGGGGCATCGAGCCTTCACAAGACTAAGGGCCTATTCTCTCATTGATGTCCATAAAGAAATAGAAGCAGTCATTAATAGTATCCCAACCAAAATAAATAAATAAATAAATAAATAAATAAATAATAAATCCACAACCAGATGGGTTTAGTGCAGAATTCTATCAGACCTTCAGATCAGACCTAATACCAATACTCTTCAAAGTATTCCACAAAATAGAAACAGAAGGAACACTGCCCAATGTGTTCTCTGAAGCCACAGTTACTCTGATAAGTAAACTGGACAAAGACCCAACAGAGAAAGAGAACCTCAGACCAATTTCCCTTATGAATATAGATGCAAAAATACTCAATAAAATTCTTGGAAACTGAATTCAAGAACACATCAAAATGATCATCCATCATGACCAAGTAGGCTTCACCCCAGGGATGCAGGGATGGTTCAATATGTGGAAATCTATCAACATAATTCACTATATAAACAAACTCAAAGATAAAAAAACCACATGATCATTTCATTAGATGTTGAGAAAGCATTTGACAAAATCCAACACCCCTTCATGATAAAAATCTTGGAAAGATCAGGAATTCAAGGCCCATACCTAAACATAATCAAAGCAATATACAGCAAAACCAGTAGTCAACATCAAACTAAATGGAGAGAAACTTGAAGCAATCCCACTAAAATAAGGGACTAGACAAGGCTACCCACCTTCTCCTGGTCAATATAGTCCTTGAAGTCCTAGCCGGAGCAATTAGACAACAAAAGGAGGTCAAAGTGACACAAATTGGAAAGGAAGAAGTCAAAATATCACTATTTGCAGATGATATGATAGTATACTTAAGTGACCCCAAAAATTCCACCAGAGAACTCCTAAACCTGAAAAACAACATCATCAAAGTGGCTGAATATAAAATTAACTCAAACAAATCAGTGGCCTTCTTCTACTCAAAGGATAAACAGGCTGAGAAAGAAATTAGGGAAACAACACCTTTCACAATAGTCACAAATAATATAAAATATCTTGGTGTGACTCTAACTAAGCAAGTGAAAGATCTGTATGACAAGAACTTCAAGTCTCTGAAGAAAGAAATCAAAGAAGGTCTCAGAAGATGCTCAAGGATTGGTAGAATTAATATAGTAAAAACTACCATCTTGCCAAAAGCAATCTACAGATTCAATGCAATCCCCATCAAAATTCCAACTCAATTCTTCTTAGTTAGAAAGAGCAATTTCCAAATTAATCTGGAATAAAAAAAAAAAAAAACCCAGGATAGCGAAAACTATTCTCAACAATAAAACAACTTCTGAGGGAATCAAAATCCCTGACCTCAAGCTGTACTACAGAGCAATTGTGATAAATACTGCATGATATTGGTACAGTGACAGGCAGGTAGATCAATGGAATGGAATTGAAGACCCAGAAATGAACCCACACACCTATGGTCACTTGATCTTTGACAAAGGAGCTAAAACCATATAGTGGAAAAGACAGCATTTTCAACTGATGGTGCTGGTTCTTCCAGTGCTGGAAGACAAATACGATGAAAGGCTGCGGAAGAAGGAGTGAGGGGGAAGGGAACAGAAGTAAAAAGAAAAGAGAAAAGAACAAAGAAAAGTAAAGAAGTAAAAGTGTGTCTTGGCACCAGGCTATCCCGGTGTCTAGCAGAGACTGGAGCAGGTGACAGCCCTTAACTAAGCACACCAGGCCTCACCCATCTAGCAAGTTCCCAGACTGCAAGCCTCTGTCTGGAAGCAATGGCACTGAACAATCCATGGAAAACCCTTCTAGTAGTGTTTTCCTTTAAGTAAAGGGAGACATTTGGGACTCAATCAGCAACCTGTTGGGAACAGTCCAAGGGCAACTGCTTGAGGCAGCTGGAGGAAGGAAAGGTATTCCTAAAAGAAAAAGAAAAAGAAAAAGAAAAAAGAAAAGGAAAAAGGAAAAAGGAAAAGAGAAAGAGAAAGAGAAAGAGAAAGGGAAAGGAAAAGGAAAAGGAAAAGGAAAAGGAAAAGGAAAAGGAAAAGGAAAAGGAAAAGGAAAAGGAAAAGGAAAAAGAAAAGGGAAAGGGAAAGAAAGAGAAAGAGAAGAAGACCCGATGAACTTATAGACTAGCTAGAAAATGATATTTAGTGTTTAGCCTGTTTTGGCTAAAGGTTACGATGTAACTTCAATTGGTATCAATCCTTCAACTGGTATTAATTATTCTTTAATTTGGTAAAGGTAGCCAGTGCACTCACTGCTGCATTCTGTTAGCATTCAGGAACACTGTCCCTTCAGATTGCAGCCTGAATTATACATCAGGCTCTAGAAACCAATGTGATCTTGGCCCAGCATTTGGAGGCAGTCAAAGTTGGTCTGAACAGCTTCCAAAAGGACACAGCTCCAGCTCAACTGGGCACTGGTCAATTAGGGCAGAGCATCATTTAAGCTGAAAGGGGTAGTTATCTGGGCCTAACATCAGCTGGAGGCAGAGTGGCTGCCATGTCAGCAGGCTACCTCCCACAAGCCTCCAGCACCAAGGCTGGCACCCGTCACTTGTATCCAGTCTGATGTGGTTGCTCAAAGAAGAGGAAGCTAAGTCAGTTTGTTTACCATACTTAATTTCCTTTTCTTTTCCCCCATATCCAACAAACACATAAATGGAAATTTGAGATGCAATTTTAATAGTTTCTTTTTGTACCAACTTCAATCTGAGAATGTACCTTATTAACTATTCAAACTTACTTGGAAACAGCAAAGAACAAACAATCAGAGAGTGCCCCAACTCATTTATTCTCAATGTTCTATAGAATTAAAAAATCCCAGTGAGGCGTATATGGTATGTATCTTGCCAACAAAGCTTTCAATCCCTTTTTACTGAATTCCTCTGAGAAACGGAGGGTGAATGGCAAAGAGTAAGCACCAGAGAGCCTCCTTTACAAGCCAGCCAAGATGCCAAGAAAAGCCTGAGTCTGCAAAGGGATCAAGCACTCATATTTTCCTATTCTGATATTTTTCAAAAGTGAGCTTGTATGGTGAGTGGATGGCTTCCATGGGGAAACATTTTCCAAGTGGACTTCCAACTCCAGGTCTCCTTAGAGATGACCTTGGCATGACCCCACCTTAACACTACACATGAGACCTCAAGTGCAGCTTCTCCAGAAAAAACTCAGGTTGTCCTTCCTTCACTTTCCAAAGTAATGCGTGCATCATAACCAGGCCACAAGGATGGTAATTATTATATTAATAAAGCTACTGTTCCCTGGAGATGTGGCTTTGTGGCTTCTAAAGAGCCTCCTACCCTAGCCAAGGAGCAGGCGAAATTCTTGTATGGGTTGTTTTGCAGCGGCTTGTGGCAAAGAAGAGCAGAATGTCCAAAGGAGATGAGAATTAAAGGGGAAAGGAAATACGAATCAAAATAGGATTCCTTTCCAGGGCTGAGCCCGTGCTGTGCTCTTGAAAATGAAGAAGGAGCCTCCCAATCTTCCTCCTAGCCTCAGGAACCCTCTGGAGAGAATCCCCTAAGCTCGTGGCCATACAAGGTAGCAGAAATACTTGTACAAGCTTTCCATATTGTCAGGGTAAAACTCATGAGCTCCACAGAACAAACATTTCCCATGTGCACAGTACACATGACCCTCCTACCATATTTAAAAGAACAAACTGTTTATATTGACCTTCCTGTGGGCTACCCTGCTGTGAAGGGCTTTGGTGAATAAAGTGTAACGTATACAAAGGGCAAGTAGAGGCCAGATGATAGAGTGGAGATAGGTGTGTCTGGGGGACTCGTCATGCCAAATATCAAACATTCAAAAGTTACCCTAATACCAGAGAAAGTCCTCCGTCATGTCTTTTCTCTCCTCCTGCTCTGAATATCTAACACTGAAAACACCGAATCTCAATGGCCTTCTCATTCTCTGGTGTCCAGTACGCCTGTTGTGTCACCCAAGGTGAGCCTGTAGGTTGTTCTTCTCCACCAGCTGTCCTCCCTTCTCTCCATTGTTCATGCACAGAGTCTTAATTTAGAGAATCAACAAATCAGGCCTGACCTTCTGGAACAAGATGAGCCTGGGGTTCAAGGTCAAGAGTACTGAGCTTGCACAAAGGTTGACATCCGTCTCTGATTCCAACTAATAGACTTAAACTTAATTGCCCCGAGAATACCTGGATATTAGTTTTAGTTAGTTTGCTTGTTTGTTTGCTTTACCACTTTTCAACTAGTGATTCTAGTGGACAAACAGTTGTCATGTATCAAGAACAAGGTTGCTCCAACCTGGGTGCATAGGGGCTCACAGAGACTGAACCTCCATCATGGGAGCCTGAATGGAACTGACCTAGGCCCTCTGCACATATGTTGCTGTTGTGTAGCTTGGTCTTCATGTGAAACTCCTAACAGTGGCAGCAGGAGCTGTCTCTGAGTCTGTTGCTTGCCTTGGGATCCTTTCCCCGTACAAGGTTGTCTTGTTTAGGTTAACACAAGCGTAGTGCCTAGTCCTACTGCAACTTGATATGCCATGGTTGGTTGCCATCCAAGAGGCCCCTTTCTAAAGAGAAAAGGGGGAGCAGGTGGGGGAGGGGGAGGGGAAGTAGAGGGAGGTACTGGGAAGGGAGGGGCACTTCAGTGAGAATATAAGATAAATAAAGTTTAAAAAAATGACAAAGTTGCTAATGTGCTAGGCCTTTGGCTCCAGATGCAGTGTGATCTCTTTCTTCTATCTTTGGAATGTTGGATGTCTCTTTTGAGTCTCTTCAACTGTATAATGAGTACGAGCCGAGTCATATATAGTTTTTAAAACACTGTCTTAGGTGGTAGGGTAAGCAGTGACTAAAGCAGGGTCCCCGGCTCAAGAGTTCACACTTCATAAGTGCAACACCATATTTCAAAGATTCTCAGAGAATCTCAAGCTAAAGACCAGAATTGTATTGAAAATGGAAAACAAAACAAAGCAGAGAAAGAGCCACTGGCACTGCAACAGCCAAGGCACACCACAGTCCAGGAATGGCGCTCCATGGTAAAGATCTTTTGGTTTTGTTCGTGTTTGTTTTTGTAGGTCTCTGTGTTTCCTTTCAAAGAAAGCTTGATGCATTTTTCCTTATTTCTTTTTAAAGCCACACCAGGTCCCCATCAAGACACCTACACCCTGGATCGCCACTGTGGTGTGCGAAGAAAATCTGCAGTGTCCCGAGTATTGAACAGAAGCGACTTCTTCAAACCCCAATTCTTTCCTGGTTTCAACTTGAAAGCAGCCATGTGAGGAATGACACACTGGCAGTCTAGAACTGATCAAACACCCCTCTCCGCGCTCACAGGCAAGTTGAGGAAAATCATGATTCTTTCTCATGAATGGAGGAATGTTATGGATTCTTTTTTCCAGATACAAAAATAAATGTAAAAATGTAACAGTAAATAGAAATTAGGTCCTTCTACCATCCTCTAGTTACAACCAACCTGCATCTTCCTTAGTTGAGCAAACAGGGATCAAGGCAACTGCACATTTCTGAGGCCCTCGCCCTTTGACACTCAGCTGCTCTGAGATGTTTTCTATATAAGCATATGGAGGACATATGGGAAAGAAGAAAGTGGGCACGGGAAGATTTATGAAGTTTGTTATCTAAGCAAGGATGAGATCTGAGGCTCTAAGTTCTGACAATGGAGACCGGGGACAGAGATCTAAATTCTGCGGTGAGACAATCAGTTTGAAACTCTGTGGGACCTCCTAAATGAACAAGAACCCCAGAGCCACCCAGCAGGCGGTCAAGCTTGATATTCAAATCGTTAACGTTTTGCACGTGGAGTTTTCATTAGGACAAGTTTCCCGGTGATGGACAGCTTGCATCTACTTGCAGATGTCTGTGCTTGGCCATCAAACCTGTGTGGAGAGGGTAATTCCCGCAGTCTCCACCTGATTCTTGCTGAAGGCAATGTCCAATCAAAGTGCAGAGCTCAGAGAATAAACGAGTTGCTTTGACAGGAAATTCCAACAGCAATTTTAATTCTGATCAGGCTTCAGGAAATGGAAAGAATAAAAACACATCAATTATAGTGACAGGAAGTTTTAAATCACACGGCGAGCAGCTGCTGCCAAAAGACGCGTCTGCCAGCTTTGTTAAGGAGCCTGGTATTTTGGTGTGACCAAAGTTTTACACCAAAATGTTATAGGCTGACATCACTCCATAATTGCATGTTATCTCTCTACAAGGGTAAAGAAAATGACACAGCACTGAAAGCGTATCATTATTATATATGTAACTAAAAATCATCAACTCAACTATAAAGGTTCGGAATGCAAAAAAAAAAAAAAAAAAAAAAAAAAAAAAAAAAAAAAAACCAAACAAAAACCAACCGTCCTTTGCCCAGAAGGTAGATCAGCTGTGATACAGTTGAAGCACAGCCATTCACGGTGGATGGAGATGAAAAGCTTATCTAATCAACACCGGAGGGTGATAACTCATTCATTCTACCTCATGGCAAAGGCTAGAGTTCTCCTTCTTGCCCTAGGCCTCCTGTTAGAGAGGCTTCTTGGTGGTGGAGATTTTCATGCATTTAATCTGGGTGTGCTGGAAAGGGGATCTAAAAGAAACCTTGTTGGCAGAAAGCAAGGCAGTCGAGAGCAGGCCTGCGCTACTTGAGGAGGGAGAGAGGCTGGCTGTACACGGTATGTGGTACTGGCCTCCCCTCTCACAAGAGTTTTAAGTTGAGTCACTCTGGACGAATTATAACACAAACCCGCTTGCCCGGGATTTATAAACTGCCTTTCTATAAAGTTCAAAGGAACTCGGAACTTTCTTTGTTTGTTACTTGACCTGCTTCCTGCTCAGGAACCTGGGGATCCACGTTAATGACCATGTGCGCATAACCGGCTTGTGGCAAAGGCTGTAACTCAAAGTCTCCCTTTCCTCACACAGTTAAAGCCTTGCCCCTCACCCTAAATCTCCACGGACCCTGGTGTGTTACTTTGCAAACTCCAAACTTATCAACTTCTTTGAGTAACTTAGAGATACCTTTTCTGTTGGTTTCAGAAGTCATAGACGGTGGCATCATACATGTATTTATGAGAATAATTGATATGAATTCCCAGCCATCCTGTATGTGGTGACAATGTAGGTAGTAAGTCGGCCAGTGTTTACTTACTCATATTAGACATATGTCGGATTTTAAAATTTTAAAAAGAAACCCTTTCGTTGGATTCTGTATGAATTCGGCCTGGTAACTTTGGTTAAGAGGGTTAGTATAACAGAAACAGAATGTCTGAGAACAATACGGGTTTGGTGTTCAAGGCTCCTGGAAGATGGGGCTAGTGTGTTATCACTACTAGCAATGTTGGCCACACACAGCAGGATGATGAAGTAAATACCTGATATCACTCTGGCCTTTACTGACTTTTTGTTTTGTTTTGTTTGTTTTCTTGCTTTGTTTTTGAGACAAGGTTTCTCTGTGTAGCCCGGCCTTTCCTGGAACTGGCTCAGTAAATCAGGCTGGCCTCAAAGTCAGAGATCCACCTCCCTATGACTCTCAAGTGCTGAGATTAAAGGCGTGCACCACCAACATTCACCCCGGTCACCCTTCCTAAATTGACAATGAGCATGTTTCAATAGAAAGTATATGGGACTATCCAAGTCACAGTGAACCAAGTGAAACCATCTCTGAATGGTAACTAGTTTCTGTATAGCCTTGGTCCACATTCTTAGTCTATCTTTGTCAGCCCTTTTCTCTGATCATAAGAAAACTCAGTCTTGATTTATAAGGTTGCTGGGAGTACCAAATGGAGCACTGAATTTGAAGGGCTCTGTGGGAAATTATGTTTTTATAGCCATTACATGATGTTAGGCAACACAATTTTGTTTTTTATCATCAATCAATCTTATTAGTTTGTCCTTTGTCTCCTGGAAAGACATCAGGGTTTCTGACTCTCTTGACTCTGGCCTATTCCTCCATTTATGCCTGTCACACATATATAGCCATGGTGTTTGAAGATCGGGGTACTTCACTGAACGAGCCGGAGCAGATGGTTGCCATCAGGGATTTTCTGTTCCCATCAGAAGCCACCCTCCTAATGACCTGTGTCTGTAACTGCCTGAGAAAGCAGCCATCATTAGTTAACAAGCTATGTCCAAGTTTTCTCGGCAGCAAGCCAGCTTCTGCCCTGGCTAGCCAAGCACCAGTCTTAAACTGGGAAGGCTGAGGTTCAGAGAGCGCCCTCTTCTGGCTATCATCTTAAATAACTCCTCTAGGATAAAACGGAGGCCGAAAATAGTTTCTCTGACTTCCTCAGTATGACCCCCGAAGGTCACTCACTCATCCTTCAGGTGAGTGGCCAGTCTTTACAGCACTAACAATGGGGAGAGTTTAGGATGAGATTGTCACTATGTAAGTTTAGGAGGACACATTTCCTTACTTCCTACTCCCACAGTGCTAATACAAAGGATCTAATGATTGTGTTTCCCTACTCCATAAGCCAACAATCAATACTGTCACGGCCATGGTACTCAGTGTGATGATTAGCTTTGACCAGGATTCAGAGATTAGGACAGAGACTCATGAGTGGAATTAGTGCCTTTACAAGAGACCTCAGAAAGAATAGGTTCTCCCACCAGATGAGGACAGTGCTTGTGACTCAGAAAGGATCAGCTCATTACACAAAGCTTCCTAGAGCCTTTACTGTGGACTGAGAAGCCTGCAAATCAGAGGGATCCAGTTCACTGTATGTTGTTATAGCAGTTACAATGAACTAATGTGGATAGTAGTTTTGGATACTGCCTCTGAGATATAAGGAAGAGTCTGGTATTTGCAGCTTCACACAACAGTAGTATAACCATAACATTAACATTTAAAATAATTAAATAGTAGTATAATAATATATTGCGAGTTTCTATTAGTTGAGGTTCTCTAGAGGAACAGAACTGATAGAGTGAATATATGTATATAGTCATACATAGACACATATATGTATGTATGAATGCATCAAGGGATTTATTAGAGTGCCTCACAAGTTGTGGCCCAGCTAACCCAACAATGGCTGTCTACCAGTGAAAAGTCCAAGAACCTAGTAGATGTTCAGTCCATGAGGCTGGCTGTTTCAGCTGGTCTTCAACATATGCCAGGATCCTGAAGAGTATGCGGCAGTGAGAGAATACTAACAGACACAGAGAGAAGGCGTCTTCTTCCACATTCTCTCTCCAGGCTGTCGCAGGAAACTGACGTGCAGATTAGAGGTAGCCTCCCCACCTCAAAAGATCTGCATTAAACGCGGGTCTTCCAACTTCAGTTGACTTTATTAAGGAAAAACCCTCCCTCAGGTTGGGGTTTAGTTGATTCCAGATGTAGTCAAGTTAACAACCAAGATCAACCATCACAGAGCTGGAGAGAGAGGACAAAACCCAGGGCTTCACTAGAAATTCTATATTGCTTGGGAAATGGTTATCCGCCGAGGAACCAAAGAAATGTTCCCTCCACAGCAAAATGTCTATTTTAACATTTCTCAGGGCAGACCCACCCCTCTGAGTCGCAACCCATTCAGCTCACTGCTGTTTGATTTAATATTCTCGTTTCCTGTTCTCGGCCCTTGGCTTTGTTTGACATCTGTCTGTATTAACTATATTTTCCATTTACATTAGTAGTTCTGACAGCTCAAAGAAGCAAAGCCTTTGAGTCTGGCTGTGCCATCCCCCCACAGCTCCTCCTTCTGCAGGTTTTGTCCCATCAGCAGTCTCTGGTACCCAATTCTGTACATTTGGTAGTTGACATTCATGGTGTGCCAAGCAATACTACTGACCCTGTGTAAAAACAGGGAGCGAGGCACAGGGCACATGTTCTCAGCCAAGCAATTTATGGGACCATAAAACCCTGGCAACGTTTCCTACTGCCTTGAACTTTAAGGCAGTACTGGAAGTGAGGGTTTGTATTTGTCATTTTTAGAATTTTAAACAAAAGGCCCAGACATTTGCAAATCAAACTCGATGATACTCAAATGGCCTGTTTCATAAAGGATTATTGGATTTTCTGCTGCAAAACATACCATGCATTTTCCTACCCTTCCTTCCTCTGATAATAAAATCCTGGAGAAAAGGGCCAAAAATATATGAATAGAACTGTTCTGAATCCAAATCTTTAGAAATAAAAATTTCATATATGTACACATATGTGTATATACTCATGTGTATTATGTTAACACACATGTATATATATATACACACATACATACATACATATGTGTATATATAAGTGTATATGTGTGTGTGTGTGTGTGTATATATGTACATACAGTGAACATGTGGAAGTCAGAAGGATAACTGGGAGGAGTCAGTCCTCTTTCATCACATGGGCCCCAGAGATCTAATTGAGATCATCCATCTTGATAGAATCCCCCTTTACATGCTAAGCCATCTTGCAGGCTGAAGGGTCACAAGTCTTACTACAAATATTAATTTGGTTTCTCAGATTATCTTGAAGAAGAAATTCCCCCAAATTAATTCCCCATTCCACCCCTGATTCCTCAATAATACAACTTTAGGAGATATATACATATATATTCATTCCTTGAAAATGTAGCTGGTTTGAGACTGCTTTAAAAATTAAATGTGTATAGAAGTTAAAACCAGGAGTTTATTTTAATCTATCAAAGCCCAGTGTTCGAAAATATTAAAGAACCCACCAAGAAACTAAGAAACATGAACCCAATTAAATTGAAAATATTAAAGAACCCACCAAGAAACTAAGAAGCATGAACCCAATTAAATTGGAAAGTTATTAGGAGAAAGTTGTGAGACAATTTGCAATTCTGTACCACATTTTAATAAAAATATGGTATTTTTCTCAGTAGTCACAGAGCCGGAAGAAAAACATTAAAAGCCAGCGATTAAATTTTGCCTAGACACAGTCATGAAAATGGTACGGGAACATGTTTCCTTTCTTCAGGTGTGAGATGGAATTTGTACTGCCAGGAGGAAATTCTTGTAATAAAAATGTTTCTCCAAACAAAACTTACCCGGCCGGCTCTGTGACTGAGGCGCAGTATTTACAGAGGAATGATGACCACATCAGAAACTTCAAACGTCTAAAACGCACAGCCAGGAAGGACGGATAGAAGGATGTGAACGCTGACTGTACGGCCTATGAGGGTGCGGGGCACATCCCAAGTCACATCAGCTCAGGTTCTGAAGACCGGAAGCAGGCAAAGAAGGACCCTCCCAGTACCCTCTACATCCTTCCCATCCCCTCCTGTAATTCTCTTCACCATCCTCAGAAGTGAACAGTCCAAGGACAGGAAATTCCCCACCCACTCCAGACTGGGCCCCTGACCCCAAGATTCTGCCGCATCACCAATGAGGGCCCCCTCTCGAAACCCGTGCGCACCAAGTCAAATGCGTCCAGGAAGCCCAGGACATAGAGGGGTCGGTCTCCTTCAGACTCTCTGCAACTTGTTTCCTACTAATCGACTCAGTGCCAAACAGCGAGTGAAGTCAGCTTTTCTAACTACCACTGCTATTCCCTTTGGAAGCCCACAGTCAGCGCAAGTTTGCTTCGGAAATCTTAACCATAGTTTGGGTGTGTTAAATAACAAAATATCAGTTCCTCACAGGTGTTGGTGGCTCTAGTCTCCGGCCTCTTTCTCCCTGTGGCTTGCACACCGCTCTGCTTTCACAAGCTCCACCCATTGTGTACAGCTGTGTCTATGTGTCCTTTGCTCTGCATGTGCATGTGTATTTACGTTCATGTGTGTGTGCTTGGGTGCAAACATACATTTGTGCTTATGGAGGCCAGAGATCCCACCATGGGTGGGATTGCCTTTTTTTTTTTTTTTTTTTTTTGAGAGAGAGAGAGAGAGAGAGAGAGAGAGAGAGAGAGAGAGAGAGAGAGAGAGAGAGAGAAGGTCTCTCTCCCTGGGACCTGAGGTTCACCAACTAAACAAGACTGGCTAGCCAGTGAGCCCTAGGGCTCCTCTTCTCCTTAGGGCTAGGATTTTAACACATGCCACAATGCCCAACTATTTATGTAGATGTTGGGGTTCAAACTCAGGTTCTAATGCTTTGCCAACTGAGCCATCTTCCCAGCTACCGCGTTTTTGCTTCTTATAAGGAAACTAGTCATAATGGATGAAAGATCCTGGAAACGACCCCATTTTAACCTAATTACCCCCTTTCAAGAGCCTTTATAAAGTCCAGTGACACTGGAGGGTCTAGAGTTTAGGGGTTCACAGTAAGGATGGGGTGGGCAAAGTTAGACATTCTACTTCCCAGGCCATATTTGCAGGTGTTTCAATGGTTTGTCGCTAAAGCGCAGTTTATGTGGAATTTTAACAAAGCCGTGGTTGTCAAACACCAGACCAGAGTAACAGTGTGACCTTCACGGAGTGCTTTGCAGGAGAGGACTTCTAATTGTGGGGACCCTGTCAATCCATCATGTTTTGCTATAATTAGACCATTCCCGCACACTTGAGATTTGAGCATCTCTAAAACTATGTGGCAACTTCAGCGCACCGAAAAATAAGGACGATCCTGGTACTTGGTTTGGTCAGCAAAGAACTCTGAAAATGTGACCCATCACCTCCTACCTTCTGCAATTTTGGAACTTTGAATTTTACCACTAGTTTTATGATAGGGATGCAAAACAGCGTCTCACCGGATTGAGGGTAAAATTCATCTGTGGCAATTATTTTGTGTTAAAATTATTATGTGTTACGTATATGCAACATTTAACTATACTAATTAGTTATGTGGACCATGTTCAGTTTCTCGTGTTATTTTCAGTTTATGCAGGTCAAACCTCAGGCAACTCTCTCTGACTCCTCCACCCGTGTTTTATTCTTTGAAAGGAGATCTCCCACGCGGAGCTAAGCACTGATCAAAATTCCTGCATCACGTTGCCTCAGAATTACCAAAATTACCGACCTAAGCGGAGATCCTTCTCATTTTCTTTCTTTCTTATGTTCTAGAATTACAAATAAGTTCAATTGAGAAGACAGATGCATTTTTGGCAATTTTGTGCCCAGGAATAGAAAAATTATGTCGATCAGCTACTAAGTCATATTTTTTTTCCTAGTCATGTTTTGATTATTGTAGTTTTAGTCCCAAATATTTCAGCAGCAAATAATGAGACACTGGGAACTCAGAGGTGGCCTGCCAAAACGAATTTTATTCTTTTAGCGGAAAACCAGATCTTTGGCAGTGTTTGGTTTAAGACTATATATATATATATATATATATATATTCCTGAAATACATAAACATTTACATAATCACATGAACATTTGCCTCTGTGACTCGCTGGAGGACAGCAGTGCACAGCTCTGCTTTGATCGAGTAATTAGGCCAGGGACCTGCACTTCTCTTGAGCCAAGAACATAAAGCTCTTATTCTAATTCCATTTTTCTTTTTCTTTTTCTTTTCTTTCCTTTCCTTTCCTTTCCTTTCCTTTCCTTTCCTTTCCTTTCCTTTCCTTTCCTTTTCTTTTCTTTTCTTTTCTTTCTTTCTTTCTTTTTTTTGTTTTTTTGAGACAGGGTTTCTCTGTATAGCCCTGGCTGTCCTGGAACTCACTTTGTAGACCAGGCTGGCCTCGAACTCAGAAATCTGCCTGCCTGTGTCTCCCAAGTGCTGGGATTAAAGGTGTGCACCACCACGCCCAGCTAATTCCATTTTTCATTTAAAAATATTCAGCAATGCAAAGGATAGATGCTGTGCTAAATTAACCTCAGAATAAGGATATTTTTGAAGGCCTTTAACCTCAGGCTATAGGCCTGACCAACATGAAGGACTGAAAGACAGAGAACTAGCCCCAAGCCACCACGGTCAAGCCTAGATCCTTGCCAGCACTGAATGCCTCTTTGGGGAGTTTTTTTCATGTGGGTGGGTCATACATGGGTAACTTTGAGAACATAGAACTGTGGAGCTTTTCCTGAGTATAATGCACCCAGACTTTTCACCACTACGAATACAGTTTTGGGGGCTTGCAATGTTCTAGAATGATTCTTACTTTTGGGGAACACGCCTGGGATCCAGGCTTGGGATCAATTCAGATATAATCTGAAAAAAAATGATATTGATACTTCTGTTTAAAGGTTTGTGTAATTCTCTTTACGTTAATTTTTAACATTTGCAATTTGCATATTTAAATTTTAAAGTAAGCCATTGTCTCCAGAGGAAGACTGCACCCTGAACTTGGTGGAAGAGAATGTATTCCTGTCAGAAGTCTTTGGTGGGTGAAGTGTTCTAGAGTCCTTGGCTGTGTGTGCTAAACCCCTTGGAGAGCTAAAGACCCTACTCAAGATCAACTAAATCAGAATCCCTGGGGTGAAGATGAGACATTTGTGTGTCTTAAAGCTCCCAAAATCTTAGTAGTGTGCAGCCGGGCTTCAGAAGCACTAGACTGGAGCACGAAGAGGCAAGTCCAGACAGATACTGGGTGGTGAGAACTCTGCGGGAGGCCCCTGTGCTCACAGGGGTCTGTGCTTGTCCAGAAGTCGGGGCAAGTTTGTTTTGTTTTGGTTGGTTGGTTGGTTATTGTTGTTGTTGTTGTTGCTAGTTTGTTTGTTTTAAAACTTTTACCCATCTCTCATACATTCCATAGTTTCCCCTCCCCCACTCTTCTCAGTTTATCCCCCCCTACCTCCCCTCTCCCCCAGATCAACTCCTCTGTTTCCCTTTAAAAGAAGGGAGGAGGGTAGAGGGAGGGAGGGAGGGAGGGAGGGAGGGAGAGAAGAGAAGAGAAGAGAAGAGAAGAGAAGAGAAGAGAAGAGAAGAGAAGAGAAGAGAAGAGAAGAGAAGAGAAGAGAAGAGAAGAGAAGAGAAAACAGGCTTCCCAGGGATATCCACCAAACATGCTTTAACAAGATACAAAAAAGACTGGGCAAACAAAAAAACAAAAACAAAAAACAAAAACAAAAACAACAAAAAAAAAAACTGGGCATGGTGGTGCACGCCTTTAATCCCAGCACTTGGGAGGCAGAGGCAGGCAGATTTGTGACTTCGAGGCCAGCCTGGTCTACAGAGTGAGTTCCAGGACAGCCAGGGCTACACAGAAAAACCCTGTCTCGAAAAACCAAAACCAAAAAAAAAAATAAATAAATAAAGACCGGGTACAAATCCTTCTATTAGAGCTGGAAATAGCAACCCAGTAGGAGCAAAAGGTGCCTGCAGAAGTTTTTAAGCAAGGATGCCAGGATCAACTGTCATTATTAACCTTCTTGAAAGCTACCCTATCATATCTATGGAACCCATGAAGCTGGAGTGGCTAGCCAGGAGGTTTTGCCTATCCCACTCATGCCCAGTGTCCACAGAACCTGAACAGCATAGCTCACAAAGGGAACAGCTCCCACCTGTTCATGCTTATGTCAGCTCAGCACCTGCCTAGGAGACCAAGATATGGTAGGGGGTTGTTGTTGTTCTTGTTCTTGTTGTTGTTTGTTTGTGTTCTATCTGATTTTGCCCCTTCTTCGTGTCTCTGTCAAAGGCATGCACACTCGGACAGTGTTGATCAATTCACCGATGCCAAAGCGCTTTGAGAGGACACTGCTGCTGTCTAAAGGAGAGTGACTGACTGGTAGCATCACGGAGCAGGGACTGCAGTCAGGAAGGTCGGGCTGCAAAGTCGACACTGGCTCTTTGCCAGCAAGGAAAGCCTTCTGAATTTATGAGATGTAAAACTCTCATCTGCCCAGCACAGGAGGGCTGTAGAGGAAGTGCGTGGACAGCCGGCACTAGGCAGGGAGGAGGAGCTGACCCACAGCATCACCTGTGTCCAAAAGGTAAGAGTTAATATGTGACCTAAGACATCTTATTTTCTTCTGAGAGATTATTTTCATGTCCTAAAATCAAGGCTGACAAAAAGGAAGCGCTGGAATAAAACCCTTTTTTTTCCAGGACAATGCCTATGGCAACCCATACTTCTTTTATCCAACTGAGCTGAGATTGTTTTTTAACCTTTCCTGTGCAGAATTTAAATTTTATTCTTGATTAAAACGCTCAATAGTGTTCTCTTCCTGTTAATGAGATATTTGGAAAAGATGATACCATCTAAAATTATTTCAGTTTTAAGTGGTGAAAGATATTTATTGAAAGGATATTTGATCATTTTTTAACTGATACAAGAAACTGTTTATGGAAATTTCTAGATATTGTCCAATAATATGTTTAAATGGTAATTTTTATCTTAAAAATTTATTAACATGGGTACCATACCAAGACTTTTACTAAGAGTGTTATGCAATATATTTATTTTTAATTTGGTTTTATGAGGTGTGTGTGTTTGTGTGTTTGTGTGTGTGTGTGTATGTGTGTGATCATGTTCAGGCTGGCCCAGACTGCACCAGGCAGGACTTGAACTCACAATCCTACTGCTTCGGCTTCCGAAGTACTGGGATTACAGGTATATTTGACCATACCCAAGCTTGCATGATTTTTAGTGCTAACTACATCTGTTCTCACTAAAAATGTAGGAGGCAGATGAATGTAGACGTAACCCATTGTCCATTTCTGCTCCTCAGATCCCACCCATTGATCATTCCTGTCGTTTTCTCACTAATTTCTCAAGAGCTCAACCTTTCGCCTTGCCATGACCTCTCTTTGCTTCCATTCTTTCCCCATGGGATACTCATAGCTCACCCCCTGCCTACAATCTGGGCTCATCTCTCTTGCCCCATAGTGCCCATTTCTAGAATTTCTAATCCACTTAGAGCTGCTTGCCTAAAACTTCTTATTTCCTACTGTGGTTTGAATGAGAAAATGTCCACAACAGGCTCCTGCATTTGAACTTCATACCAGCTAGTGGCACTCTTTGGGGAGGTCTGGAACCCTTAGGGGGAACAGCATCACTGGAGGAAGCACATCACCAAGGGTGGGTTTTGAGGGCTTATAGCCTTATAGCCTCACGTCACATCCTGTGCTACCTCTTCTCCCCGTCCCTGTTACCTCCTCTGCCTTCTGTGTGGACATAAAGATGCAACCAGCTGGTTTCCTTCTGCAAACACCCCATGCCTTCCTTTCAACCCATATGGACTCTAGGTCCTGGAACCATAAATCCCCCCTCTAATCTTATGAAACCACTCACAATGGTCCTGTCCATTTCCATGAAAGTCTATTGCGTTATATATTTACCAGAGGTGACATTTAAAAACTTTATCCCTTGGTAATGTTTTTAGTGTTTTAAAAACTAAAAGCTGGGAGCTGGGGAGATGGCTCAACTGCTAAAATTTGCTGCGTACTAGTGATTCCTGGAGCCTACACAAACAGCCAGCAAACTGCAACAGTGAGTGCCTGTAACAGCAGCTCCAGGTGTACAAGAAGGAGACGCTCCTCTTCCTCCTACCTGCCAGGGGCTTACTGGCCAGCTCACCAGCCAGCTCCAGGTTCAAGGGACCCTGTCTCAAAAATAAGGTAGAGAACATCTGAAAAAAAAACACATGATGTTGACCTCTGACCTCTAGCTTCCACATGCATAAGCACACCTAGGCACGTGAGATCCTCCCTGCCCGCCCTGCTCCTCCCCCCCCCCCCCCGACACACATGTGCACTTTCCTGCCATTCCCAACGAAAATCATCTCCAGGAATCAGCATTTGGGGCCGATCTGTTAGAGGTCTTCATTGACACCCTCTCTGAAGTTTTATGGAACAAACAGTTTCCAAAAATATTTAAGAAACAAATTAGGTATCTTCGTTTAAAAAAGTAACCCACACAGTTCTGTTACTGATGCCTTTTCAGATTGTTTAAAGTCGATGCTGGGAGCTGTCTTTACATGCAATCCCTGTTTGTTAGAGGAGAGCCAGTAAAAGTGATTGCCTCGCTGAACTGAACTTCCAAAGGAAATTCCACGAAGGTCTGATTTTTTTTTTTCATACTTCAAAGAATAATACATACTAGTCCTGCTGCCAGGATCGAATTTTGCGAAACCTCTAGCTGCTAATATATTGCTGGTGTTGAAATACAACCCATGTCTCTCACAAACATACTTAACACATTTATGCATACATTAGTTAGTGTAAACATGCCTCACTTAAGTAGAAAGAAGTTTTTTAGAATTTTACTATTTCACCACCATGTCACTCCATGGAAACCACCTTGGTGCTTCTAGCTGAGAGCCCGACGACTCTCACATAAAACATAACATATTAGCAGCAACTCGATTTGGGCAGGAAGAATGGCAAACCAACTGGGGAGAAGTCTATGAACCACATGCAGTTTTAATTAAATTCATTAAAAATGCTGTGTCTCTCAGTAGATTTGAGGACAGATAGAACCACTTAACAATAGGCCAGCTCTAATCCAGTTTGTCAAAACTAATAAGAATACAGATGCAGTTTCTCACACAAGGACACATCCAGCAAGCTCACGAATCTGCAATTGCGGTGCATTTTTAAAAAGTAACATTTGTAAATTATTGCAAGATGTTACCAGCCTCAGACCAGGGTTGCAATTTCTAATTCCAGTGAATTGATAAAAGGCGCTATTAATAAAAAGGTACATTTTGGGCAGCTGACATGGCTAATTGATCAAGTAATTTGAGTAAAAAAAATACAAGACTTTGCTAGGAGCCCAGACAGGGATGAAGTCACTCAATTTTCCAGAAGTCAGAGGCCTCGAAAAAACTAGAAGAGGAGACCACAGAACACTTTCATGCCTGACCAAAACCAAATAGAATGATCCCAACATACAAATAGGCGTCAGACGATCTAAAGTGACGAGAGATTTCAGCTATGTAGGGTAACCTTTCATTTTCTTACTGAAACATGCCAAGCCAAGGATTACCTAAACAGGGTGAGTAGAGCAGCACTCCTCAGTGAGTCGTCACTGGAAGGGTGGGGGAAGGAACATTTTCCCCTTCCTCGTCACGTTTCACCATCACTAGCTAAGGTCATGTTCGACATAGCACTCCAGTCTCAAGATCTGGCTTATATTAAAGCAGGGTAAGAAACAAATGGTCCCAGATGAACACACATTCACCTAAGCTGACATTTTGAGTAACTGCAATTGGAAGGTGCATCTCTGCGAGCCCACCCAGGGATCCCTACAACAGCCCATACCACTGCTTGTTGAGAACATCTGATGATGACAGATGCTGTTTGGTTTTGCAAAGAGGCCCAGCTGAGGACTACTGTACAGGAACTGAGAGGGCAGAGGATGCGGCTGCTCCAGCTTGTGAGCCAGGTACTTGATAGAAGCACTGTCAGCACGTCGCTTCCAAAGCTCATCAGTGCGAAGAAGCCCTTCATTTCCCATCATCCTCTTGGTCCATTTCAGGAGGGGATGTTGACAGAAATACTTTCTCTCAGTCTTCTGTAAAGTCACACACTCCCTATCTCTGAAAATAACAGTTTCGGGAAAAGCACTCTCCTACCGTTTTCTTATTTTATCCTCATGATCTGTTCTTCACAAAGACTCAACAGGAGACACGGACTTGGTGATGATAAACAAATCAAAAACACTGCTTCTGGAAGTAGAGAAATTAGTGTTCAAAGCTGGAAGGCAAGCGTTTCTTTATTGGTCTCCAGAAAATAGGGAGATAGATATCAGTGTGATCTTACAATAAACCCAAGGGAGCCTGTGGGCACTATGCAACCAGCAGTGTCTAAGGCAATTCTTATCCACAGAACAGCTAACACATTACAAACCCACACACATGTCACATGCTTCTTGTTCTCTTAGAACTTTTATTATCCCCGGTATTGTTCTATGCGAGGCCACATGCCTGACTCAAACTGCTCAATCAGGAAATTTGAGTGGGCAACGAGAGGCTACCATGTGATGCTAGAGTGTCGTCAGGTAGAGGTGAGTTAGAGCTTATTCTCATTTCCTTAAAATCATCTAGCCTATTTGGTTTCCCATCATGCACAATAAAGAGACAAAGCTTCAATATACCACATTCACGGTGAAGATGACTACTCACTCCGTTACAGAATACTCCAAACTGCAAATTTCAGTTTTAAAAAGTTTTGACTGTTTCTAGAGTCCTATCATTTATTTATTAAAAGGAAGGCACAGTCATATATATGTTTTCCTGCAACAAATTCCTCTAGCTAGGTATCAAAACTAGAGTCCCATGCTGACAAGGCTATAGAAAACCTTTCATTCTCTGTGTCTATGGTAACAGTGCAGGATTTAGTTTTGTTTCTTTTGAGACAAATCACACCATGGAGCTTCTATCTCCCAAGCTGTCTCTTCTCAGTTGCTTTGTGATCTGTGCAGATGGCCACTCCTTCCTCTCCGTACCTAACACTGTATGAAGAATTCTAACAATTTCTAGCTCAGTATAGGAAATCCCTGTCCTCACTCCGTTCTGGATGTGAGTTCTACCTATTCCTGTAACTACTGTGGACACTACTACCCAGATTCTCTTTAGTGTCTAATTACCTAGAGTAATTAACATTATCACCATTATGTTTTTTCCTTTAGGGCTCAGAGATAATATATATTGTTATTCTTAAGCTGATCAAATAAGTACCTAGGTGGGAAATAAAACCAAAGTAAAAATAGAAAGATGTAAGAATAAAATATTGCCTGCTGAGAGAGAAAGGGATGGAAATATTGTTTTCTTGATGTAGGCACCCACTCACAGGCAATGGTGAGGTGGGCCTCCCTTTTTGTGGGGGTCTTGATTATAACTCACAGTAGAGGGAAGGGATGTGTGCTCCTTCCACGTGCTGTGGTTCTCCTAAGGGAACATCAGAGGTGTGCTGAAATGTTCAGCTTATTTTTTCAAACCTATAATTGAGAAAGGCCCTGCCTATCCCAGGGCATCGGGGCTACAGGTTGCAGCACAGAAATAGAGCATTGGGAAGGCAAGGACACCTCCCTAGCTGGCCTTTATGAGGAAGATGCATTGAATGTGGATAGAAAGTGTGTCCAGTTGGTAGAAATCCTTCTCGCTATGAGGAAGGCTTGATTGAGATTTCCAGGCTCCCTATAGACATTGGGTTTATAAAGAGGCAAGTTCATAGCACTACTCTTTTATACTAAGATACAGACTGGCCACGGAGATCAGGACTGACATAAGCTGAGGCAGAGCTGCCCTCCTCACTCCCGGTAAGATGGATGGGGAAACTGAAGCTGCTCAGAAGGTGCGCACGTGTGTGGCATCGTTCTCCCAGGTTCTAGACCTCTCCCTTCTTAGGAATAGCAATAAATCAGTTACAGCACAAAGGGAATGTGGCCACTGATTCCTGTCTACCAGGTTCCTTATAATTTGACTGGTATTTAAAGAAAAGCCCTGTATCAAGATACTCTTAGGATGTTCTTCCTTCTGGAGAGTCAGGGGAGAGTGGGCACTTCTCCCTTATCACAAGGCCAGTTTCTTTAATGAGATGTTTCAGAATTAAGTGTTTGACTCTCTAAAGGGAGCCAGGCAAAACACTGGCCCTACTTTCTAACGGTTTGAGTCCTCATTGGTTACGACTTTCCTCCTTGTTTTATTCCACAAGAGCCAAGCCTGCTTTTCCTTCCACTTTTAAAGTTGTCTTCATTTCCTCTATTTAGAAATTACTTTAAAAATTATATTTTTATTTAGCATTTATGTGTGTCAGAGAGAGAGAGAGAGAGAGAGAGAGAGAGAGAGAGAGAGAATGAGCCACTGCATGTGTATTGTGTGTGTAGAATAATTTCTCCTTTTCTATCAACTCAGATCATCAGCTTGGTAGTGGGAACTTTCACCTCTTTACCCATCTTGCCTGCCCTTCTTGTGAATATTTTTTATTGTGTTTGTGTGCCGCCTTTTATTTTTGTATCTCCTTATGCTCAAATTATGTCCTCATTTCTTTTTTTTTTTTTTTAGGTATTTATTTCATTTACATTTCCAATGCTATCCCAAAAGTCCCCCACCCACTCCCCCACCCACTCCGTCTTCATTTCTTTAACATTCTTAGTCTATAAGATGCCTTTTCGGCTCTCTGCTCCTCCCTGTTCCAGAGACAGCCGCATCTTCTTGTGCAGTGCCAGCCTCGACCCGTAGACAAAATGGTGAAGGTCGGTGTGAACGGATTTGGCCATATTGGGCGCCTGGTCACCAGGGCTGCCTTCTGCTCTCCACATGGCAAAGTGGACATTGTTGCCATCAACGACCCCTTCATTGACCTCAACTACATGGTCTACATGTTCCAGTATGACTCCACCCACGGCAAATTCAACGGCACAGTCAAGGCCGAGAATGGGAAGCTTGTCATCAACAGGAAGCCCATCACCATCTTCCAGGAGCGAGACCCCGCTAACATCAAGTGGGGTGAGGTCGGTGCTGAGTATGTCGTGGAGTCTACTGGTGTCTTCACCACCATGGAGAAGGCCGGGGCCCACTTGAAGGGTGGAGCCAAAAGGCTCATCATCTCTGCCCCTTCTGCCGATGCCCCCATGTTTGTGATGGGTGTGAACCATAAGAAATATGACAACTCACTCAAGATTGTCAGCAATGCATCCTGCACCACTAACTGCTTAGCCCCACTGGCCAAGGTCATCCATGACAACTTTGGCATCATGGAAGAGCTCATGACCACGGTCCATGCCATCACTGCCACCCAGAAGACTGTGGATGGCCCCTCTGGAAAACTGTGGCGTGATGGTCGTGGGGCTGCCCAGAACATCATCCCTGCATCCACTGGTGCTGCCAAGGCTGTGGGCAAAGTCATCCCAGAGCTGAACAGGAAGCTCACTGGCATGGCCTTCCGTGTTCCTACCCCCAATGTGTCCGTCGTGCGGCCTGGAGAAACCTGCCAAGTATGATGACATCAAGAAGGTGGTGAAGCAGGCATCTGAGGGCCCACTGAAGGGCATCTTGGGCTACACTGAGGACCAGGTTGTCTCCTGCGACTTCAACAGCAACTCCCACTCTTCCACCTTCAATGCCGGGGCTGGCATTGCTCTCAATGACAACTTTGTCAAGCTCATTTCCTGGTATAACAATGAGTACGGCTACAGCAACAGGGTGGTGGACCTCATGGCCTACATGGCCTCCAAGGAGTAAGAAACCCTGTACCACCCACCCCAGCAAGGACACTGAGAGCAAGAGAGAGGCCCTCGGTTGCTGAGGAGTCCCTATCCCAACTCGGCCCCCAACACTGAGCATCTCCCTCACAATTTCCATCCCAGACCTCATAATAACAGGAGGGGCCTAGGGAGCCCTCCCTACTCTCTTGAATACCATCAATAAAGTTCGTTGCACCCACAAAAAAAAGATGCCTTTTCATTAAGAGTTTTTAACGCTTGTCAGTATGGTATGGATGTCAGAAGGCTGGGAAAGTAACACAAAGGACATTGGGAGTTTTCTAAAAGCAAACTCATCGAAAAGTCATCCATTACCTGCTTCTAACAAAACATAAAAAATGCAAATTCTCAATGCAAAACACTAGTTCAAAACAAGGTTTGCTAATTGTCTTAGTTAAGGTTTCACTACTGTGAAGCCTAGTAAACCATGACCAAGGCAACTCTTATAAAGGACAACATTTAATTAGGGCTGGCTTCCAGGTTCAGAGGTTCAACCCATTATCACCATGGAAAGCATGGTAGCAGGCAGGCAGACATGGTGCTAGAGAAGGAGGTGAGAGTTCTACATCTTGATCCTAAGGCAGCAGAAGGAGACTGTGTGCCACACTGGGCATGTATGAGCAAAATAGCTTCCACCTCTGACAATGGCATACTTCCTCCAACAAGACCACACCTGCTAATAGGTAGCACTCCCTGCGGCCAAGCATTCAGACACATGAATCCTTGGGGGCCATTCCTACTGACAGCACTACACTAACAAACAAGCTTGTTTCTTACCTCACGTCCCTGAGGGCTTCTTTACGCTAGATATAGTGGGATCAAGTCTCAGAATCTTTCTCAACCCGGAAACAGTCCTGACTTGTGTATTTCCCTGGATTCTGAAGCTGTTTCTATTCAAGTATGCCTGATGTCGTCATGTGCTGTGGTCCTTGATACTACACTATCTCCTTATGATGTTAGTTTATGTCATCTTAGTGTCTTTGGTTTGTTTTCCGTTTTTGCTTTAGCAGTACATTTTTTTTTCTACTGAAGCATCCTTTTCCTGGTATTGTAGTGTACATCTCTTTAGAGGTCACCGAATTTCTCTTCTGCTAACCACACCCTTGCTTGTATTGGCACACACACTTGCTCGTGTGCATTTGTATATTCTCTCGGGGTCACTCCTTGGGTCAGTCCCTGGGTCACTATCTCCCTGGGTCACTATCCATACCCCATCTCACCGCTCTCTAACCTGCCACGGCATCATGTGCTTAGCACATTGTATTCTCTGTGTGTTTCAGGACTTTTTTTGTCCCATTATTATTCCTTACATTAAGTGAATGTTCTCTAATGTAGCATGTTAATTTTAAGTGACTGTTCACTATTATTTTGAGCTATTATCACCATGGTTGCCCTAAACCTAACCACGTACATTATAACTTCAAATTCCTATTAACATAATTCTAATGAAATATAGGAATGTTATTCCCATATATGTCTACTCCCTTTGTTCCCCTTTAATGCTATCATTATATACACAGTATATCCACAAAAGTTACAAGCTCAGGGATGCATTTATAATTGTTACTTTCTAGGGTTTTACACATTTTCTGGAAGTTGAGAGAAGAAAGGATTGCAATTATGTACTTACAGCTTTTGTTATGTAAGGTTCATTGTTCTCAGGTCTGGTTCCTGGGGCCATTTCTTCCCAGGGCACCAGACTGTCTCTTGGAGTCATTTCCTTAAGTCAACTACAGCTTGGCTCCCACCTGGCTTCTTCATGCCGCTTTTACAGAGTAGATTGTATTTCTATGTATTATCTGTCCAACAGCACAAGTATAGATGCTACATTCACACAGCTGCTTTTTAAATCAGAATGTAGGAAGGGAAAAACATGCAGTTTCTGCAGCCTACATGCCTACTTTGTTTTCCCTTTCTGTGCATTTAACTTCCTGCCTGGGGCCACTTGCTAGTATCAAGGAGAATATTCTCTGTGGCTTTCATTTTACTTACTTCATTTTGGTGCTGCTGGGGCTGGAACCAGTGTGCTATAAAATACTCAAGCTTTGTGCTCAACACCTGACCATTAAGATTTTCTGTAAAATTGGTGTGCAGCCTCCACGGCTGGTGGTGAGAGTCCTTATCCCACCTCCACTGTTCAGACAGCTCTTTTAAGTCTTAAGTTTGGGTTGACGGGGTGCTTTTTTTGACTCCATTTTCCAGGGTGGGCGTCCTCTCGTCGTTTTTCACAAGGGGTCAGAGGTCAATCCTTTCAGGGGGGGTCTGCTTTAGGAGGAGACTCGTTTTCAGTTTGTTTCCAGGGCCTGCTCCTTGTTCTTTGCTTCCAACGTTCACCTTGTTTATCTTGTGATCTGTTACTAGAGCTCTGATTGTTCCATTTGAAACCTGTTGACTCTTGTGCTTTATAAAGTGATTCCTCAAATCTGAAATGCTTCCACCTCTTAGGATGGACTTTTGATTGTCATATTGTATGTTAGGGTGTATGTCCATGTGGATTTGTGCATGCGTGCGTGCATGTGTGTGTGTGTGTGTGTGTGTGTGTGTGTGTGTGAGTGTGTAGCAGAAAACAACCCTTGAGGTTGTTTCCAGGCACTAGCCATCCCTCCCCTCCACTCCTTTTTCTCTTTTTCTCCCCCTCCCTCCTCGTCTGCACCCTCCCCCCATTCTCTTTATTCACTGTCCTGGAATTTGCCTTGTGGGTTAGTCTGGTTGACCAGTGAGCCCCAGTAACATGTCTGTCTCCACAGAGCTGGGATTACAAGTGTGTGCCAGGGCTCCCAGCTTTGTATATGCATTCTGCATATTTTGCTATCTTCCTAGCCATCCCATTAGTTATTTCTTTTAATATTTTTTACTCCTTTTTCTCTTCCCTATTCTTCTAGAATTATAATAACATCTACAGCAATTCACTATTATCCATTTGATTACCTATAACAACCATATATACTTATTTAGGAATTATTTCCATAGTTATTTGGATATGACTGCACATGTGTGTGTGTGTGTGTGTGTGTGAGCCTTGTCTAAATCTACCTATTGTTATTACAAACAACAATTCTGTTGCCTGTTTCACCCTGTATCAGGCTTTCTAGTTTCTGCAAAAGCGTGTAGGGAACTACATTTGATAATGTAGCAATTCTGTGGACTAGTCCTTCTCAGGATTAGATGGTTTGAGTAGAACCTGTTCTGCCTTTTCCCTTTTAGTATCAAAGAGTGCTCCTTGAAGGTCACAGACTCCAGCAGGTGCTCTCTTGTTCTACAATGACAGGTTTGGTAATGTTTTTGGTAGCCTCTTTCTCAGATGACATCAACCGTCAACCTCTACTACTGACCGCCTGCTCCATCATGCCCAGGGGCACAGACATTTCCACTAAATTTTGACTCATTTACAGGCGTTTTCTAACTCAGTTTTTAAGATTTGTTATGACCTCAGGAGGGCTCTTCAGTTGTCTCTTCCCCAGGCTCTTTCTAGAAAATGCCCTGTGTTTTAACTTTTGTTTGTTTGTTTGCTTTTGAGACAGAGTTTCCCTATGTAGTCCTGGATACCCTGGAATTCTATGTAGACCAGACTAGCCTTTGACCTCAGAGATACGCCAGATCTGCCTCTGCTTCCTGAGAGCTGATGTTAAAGGCATGCACCAGCATACCCTGTTGGCTTTGTTTGGCTTCTAAGTCTAACTTGTGTGACTTTTTGCTTTGCTTTTGAGGGTGTGCTTACAGTAGAGTACCCCTTATTCTGATGCAAAAGGATTCAATTCCATGCTCTCTTCCTCTGTACCCACTTTCCCTCAGCACAATCACTGAGCCACTGGTCTAGAGTCTAGACTGTGGGTGTGTGGCATTGCTTTGAACTAGACTTTTATGTTAAGAACAAGGGGTTGGAGGTGTGTCCAGCAGAACTAGCCTCTGGTCACTCAGTTTGCCTTCCTTCTGATTTCCCCAAGAGCCAAAATCCAGAAACACATTTCCACAAAAGTCAGTGTAACTGCAACTGAGGCCTTCATAGTCTTAAGATGAAGCAAAGGTAAGGCTTCCATCCATCCCTCCTGTCCGGGCAGAGCTGCAGGAAAGTGCTTCCGCCTGACAGCCATACATACCTGGAATATAGCCTTTTCCACATTAGGGAAGGAAGAATGAGAAATGCCAACACCCCATTGCTCTCAGGGATACACCATCAGCCTCCAGTGAGGATAAGGGTGGGGTGTGTTCTTTGCTTTGTATGGACAGGAGTTTCCTTAGAGCTGAGCAGTAGGACTGGAGTCAAGGATAGGTGGAGAGCCAGATCACAGATCCTTACTGCTCTTATCAAGTCTTGATAAGTTCTCTTGAAAATTCTTTACTTGCTAAATGTTATTTCTACAATTTCCAGAGAGTTTAAAGAAGTATGTGGGATGGCCAGAACACGACATGTTGTCAGGCTAGAAGTGGGGCTACTACAGGCTTCTTGGGTTAAGCAGAACATGAACTGCTATTCTTCAGAGAAAAAAATCACCTGTAAACATCTGTAATATTCACTACTCCTATTTTCTCTTCATATATATATATATATATATATATATATATATATACATATATATATTTAACATGCATTAATTAATGTATATATATTTACTCTCTTCATTTTGGTATAGAGTGAAGTTATGTTTAAAAATTATTTGTATGTTTCTCCATTTGTCTGAATGAAGTCATTCTCATTTTGAGTCTTTTAGTGTACTCAGATGCCAGTAAGGAGACTAGAATTTAAATAGAAGAATGAAAATAGAATACTAAATTAAAATTCAACTCTCTTCTTAAAAGCTGCATCTTGAAACCCCAAACCATAACAGTTCTCAACCCAGGGGACTCGACCCTATTGGGAGTTGCATATCAGATATCATGAATATCAGATATTTATATTACAATTCGTAACAATAGCAAAATTAAAGTTATAAGCTAGCAACAAAATATTTCTATGGTTTGGGGAGTCACCACAATATGAGGAATTATATTAAAGGGTTGTAGCATTAGGAAGATTGATAACCATAGTAGGCAGACATCTGGATCAAGGGCTGTGTAGAAAACAAGGCATCAAATCAAGGCCTGGAAACAGTGAAAGCCAGGAAGGGATCAAGTCATCAAGAAACCCATGGCGAATGCTCGCTAGAATCACTGACAAGCCACGCCTTTCCACTAGCTCCATGTTGTGTTCTATGTACCAGTTTGTCCTGGTGTCCAGAGTACCAGTGTCATTGGATAAAGGACAACAGATGTGAGCCAAGGACCAGCCCCAGGCAGATTCCTTTACATTGTCTCTACATCCATGTTGGTTATATGATCATGTAAGCCCCACATCTCTCCCTGCATTAGGCTATGAATTATGGAGGAAAGTGGGTAGGAGTGGACCCTTAGGAGAGCCTGAAGATTTCTATCCAAGATGAATGGAACATACTAACAGAAACTGTTTAAAAGTAAAGAATGGACTATGGTTGTTTATTTAATACCGTTTCCTTGACAACCAGTAGTATTGTAGACAGCTGCAGACAAAATAAAGGACCCAAGTTCTCTCTGCACTCTTGATTTATAAGGTGAGTAAATTCTACAGCAACACTCTAGTCTCATAATGTATAGGAGAGTTCTGCACACATCATAAATACCATTTTGCTGGTCACCTCTCTTTTTCATTTCTTACACCACAGTGATTATTTTTTTCCATATATATTTTTAGCTACCCAGCATCCAATACTCTGTTTTGGAGAGGAGCTTTGCAGTAGATCAAAGTGGAGTTGCAGTCTGCCCAGACATTGTGGAAGCTGAATGTGGCAAGGACAGCATGTGGGGTCCTTCCCTGCATCGCCTCTCACTGCTAACATTGGGGCTTAAAACTCAAGACTACTTAATAGGCTTCTAGATGGCTCTTCAAATTTCAAGGGAGCACCGAAAAAGAACAGGGAAATTAGAAGCTTGCAAGTCGACGGTGACTGCAGAGTTTGAATTCTGGGCACAAACGTGAACATCCTGTGCAAGGAACATCAGAACTTCTAACCTGGCTCTTTCAGCTAGCATCAGATAACGGTTTCTTCACTGTATTCTCAAATGTCCCCCTGTATATTGCACGGAGAAAGGGCACTGTGCCCTTTCTTTTTATAAGGTCACTTATCTCATCAGATTAGACCCACTTATAATGTCTTTTAACCATACACCTTTTCCCTAAAGGCCCTGGTCACTTAGGGCTTCAGTATTTGAATTTTAAGAACATACTACTATTCAGTCCACTGCAGATGCTGCCTAGCCTCATATCTACTTCTGACCAAAATTCCCAAGCATTTATATCAATTCTGTAAAGTATCTCATATCTTCTGCCAAAGATTATTTTCTGTTCAACTGAAGCAGACTTCATTTCTATTCTGGCAACCACAGACTCAGACATTACTTTGAAGGCTGGCATCTGAATCATGTTATCTGGGAAACTGGTTGTGTCCTTGCTGGTTTTAAAGAGGAATCTCAGAGTTCACACGTGGGATATGTTGGAAGTAACAAACAGTTGAGTAGTGGTTCCTCTGTGCAGATCTTTAATGAAGCAGCCACTGGAAAGAAGGCTTTGGAGGAATTGTGTTGTCACTGCTACAGAGTTGAGTGCGTGGCACTAGGAGGAAGTCTACTTCTCATGGTGCCGGATAGCTTGAAGAGTGAGTGACAAGCTCAGACCTCCATTTTTCCCAAAGCATAGGTCCAGGGACTTCCTCTGTGGCTCATAAATATTTATAGAAATGGTTTCCCCAAACAAACACAAAGTGTAAACTCTGTGGGTCCCTGGATAAAAGCTGCTAAGTTATCAGTGTCACAGGTGATTTGCAAGAAAGTTATAATAATAATCAGAACATAACAGCAAATGCCACGGAGAAGTGGAATGTATAAGCTTGGGCATCCTCCATCTACCTAGAGTACTGAGCCCTGCTTCACAGTGAATGGTTGTGTTTTCTGTTTGATCTTTGGTACCCAGTGTCAGCTGGTCCTAACAGCAGACCTTGAGCATCTTACCTGGGGACATGGTACTGTCAATACTCAGTGAAGGCATCCGAAAAGAGAAAGTGGGGAAATATTTCCTACTTTAGGAGGGTTTACCAATCCTTACATCTATTAACAACAGGACTAGGGACTCGACCCTCTATCTGCACTTAAAGAACATTGATACTGGCAAGATATCTCACCTTAGTAGTAACATTTAATATGCACCCAGACACCCCTACAGCTTATCAACAACCACTTGGCTATTCTTTTAAGTAATACATTCAGAGGCAGAGCCCAGGGGTCTTGGGAGCCTGTAACATACTTAAGTCAAGGTTATCTACCAGGTTTTTTTTTTTTTCTTCAAAGTAACTTCAAGGTGTTTCAGGATTGGCTTCCATTTGGGAAGTGCTTGATTTCAAATATCAGATCCAAAAGAATTATTTCCCTTTATTCTCTGAAAAATGCCCTTAGTGGGTGATATTTTAAAATCATAGAGTATATTTATGAAGCCAAAGAGTACGAGAAAAGATATAACTAATCTGTTGGTAGGCTAGCCTTCCATCTCAACTACTATCACTCATTGACTCAGAGAAGGAAGGAAAACGGGAAACCACAGAGGCCAGGATAACCAATAATGTCCTATGTGGATTCTGGTGTTCCATTTGACAGGATGAGAGAACTGTATATCCAAATGACTCAACTAAAAATGAAAAGAGGACATTCGGAAGCTTCTCGTGGATGCCTCTCTGATATCGGGAAGAGGCTTATTTGGGGCCTATGTGAGTTACCCTTCTGGGTACAACCTTGCTTTGGTCCAACCATCTAACCCTGCTCAATATGGCTGATCTCACAAAAGACAAGACAAATACTCCATCTGAGGGGCTTCCCTGTGTCAGGGAGGTCTTCTCACTATGGTCCTTCTCCCTAGTGATGGTGGACTGAAGCTCCCATGTTTATTCTGGCTCTTAGATTTTGAACTTATAAAAGGATGGATCCTAAAAGACCAGGGCTGTCCCATATAAGAGCACTGACCCTGTATCACAACTCAGCCTTGGAATATTAGCTGTGCAACCGAGGCACTTGTACTTTTAGCTCACTAAAATTAATTTGGGTTTAACTTTTAAAATGGACATTAGATTTTGTGATTGGAAAAGATCTGAACATGTCGGACAACAGTGGCACATGGATCTCCTTTTTTGATCATAAAGTTAATGAAATCCAGCAATAAGTATTTCTTAATGTGTAAGAGAGAGGGCAGAGAGGGAGGGAGGGGGGGAGGGAGGGAGAGAGAGAGAGGGAGAGAGAGAGAGAGAGAGAGAGAGAGAGAGAGAGAGAGAGAGAGAGAGAGAGAAAGAGAGAGAGAGAGAGGGCAGAGAGAGAGGGGGCAGAGAGAGAGAGAGGGAGAGAGAGACAGAGAGAGAGAGAGAGAGAGAGAGAGAGAGAGAGAGAGAGAGGGCAGAGAGAGAGAGGGGGGAGAGAGAGAGAGGGGAGAGAGAGAGAGAGAGGGGAGAGAGAGAGGGGAGGGAGAGAGAGAGAGAGAGAGAGAGGAGAGAGAGAGGGGAGGGAGAGAGAGAGAGGGGGGGGAGAGAGAGAGGGGAGGGAGAGAGAGAGAGGAGAGAGAGAGAGAGAGAGAGGGAGGGAGAGGAAGAAGAAGAGGAGGAGGAGGAGAAGAGGAGGAGGAGGAGGAGTTGTTGAAGTTGGGTATGCTGCCAGGATAGAATAGAAAGCACCATTTGAAGGCTGAGTTTATGTACAAAAGAAGAGGAATGATGTTTCATTGATAATTTCACATTGATTACATTTTGAAATTTGAGTATCTTGAAATGATGGAGTCAATCAAAATATATTATTAAAATTATCAGTGGCACCTTATGATTTCACTGGACAACTTTAGACCAGACTATTTGACTTTACAGACAACCACTATTTGTTTGTAGCTTCTGTGGTGACTATACCTTGGAGATCATGGAAAGTTAAGGTCGAAATCTTTCCCTAGCAAGAGCATATTTTGGGGAGTGTGCAAAGGTGAACTTACTGTCTTCCCTAGCTACCTCCCTGCATACCCATTTCCAAGGTCCTCTACAGACATCTCTGCACAGTGAAGCTTTCAGGTTGCTATGCTTTGCTCTGGGCCAACCCAGGCTGCCCTTGTAATTCTGTTCTTCAGTTTTGACAGCACACTCATGGGCAGCTAATCCCTATTCTCATCTGAGAACATAAACAGGAACCTGGCTGAAACATTAAAGTCCCCTGAAAAGAAGAATCTTACCTCTATAGTGTGTCCATCAAAGCCTCTAAAAAAACCAGTGCCATTTCACAAGGATGGCCTTCCTCCCTCCAGAAAAACACAAGGATTACCACTTCCTGCTGCATCAGGCTCCAATACATAGGATGCTTCTAGCTCCTCAGCACATCTGGTGAGTGTGTCTTTGAACCAGGCATAGTGTGAGGCACAAAGTGGGGAAAGGCCACATACCCTGCTCACAGGGACATCACACACACCCTGCTCACAGGGACATTACAGCCTAGGAGAGGCATGTGAAGAATCAATACCCAATAATAAAGAGGAAACAGGCATTAACAATGATTAGAAGCTGACCCAGGGGCACACTCCTGACAGAAGGCCCGTGGAGGTGGTGGCATCTCAAAAATGGGCAAACAGCATAAACACATGCTTAGAAGCACAAGCCTTCAGGAGTGCTTGAAAAAGTCCAGTAGTCTTCGCTTTCCTTGGAAGTAAGAAATCAGAGACAGGAAGCAGTGAAGGCATCACGTGGACAAGACAAAGCCCAAGGGCCCACTTATCAGATCCCATGAAGAGGAAGTACAGAGAACCTTCAAAATTACCAACAGGATGCAGAAGCATCTTCTTTTGTCCAGTTCAGCTGACATCCTCCCAGCACATTAAAATATTATCACTGCCCAGTGGCCATGCAAAACCTGAGGACTCCACAGCAATCGGGAAGAATCCCTGTCAGCCATGCATGGTACCTGTTGCTCACCAGCCTTTAACTCATCTTAACAAATACACACAGCATTGGTTTCTGACCTCAGGACCTCATGGACAGCCAGGGAAATAATAATATGCAAAGCAGAGGCAATTTTGCAGAGAAATCATACATACATACATACATATATATGTATATATATATTCATATTCTTTCCTTACTTGAAAATGAAAAGCATATGTTTAAAGCATTTCAGGGTAGACATAGCCTGCTCCTGATCAGAGTTCTCCATTCTCAAGCTTTCCCTGTGACTGGCTAGGTCATTACCTATCCAGACTAGGATGGCTTAAGCTACTTGAAAGAATTGTATTGATGGAGACTCGGTTCCTAAATCTTCCTAGTTTAAATCATCTTGGGGTATTTCTCACAGCAGATCATTATGTGACTAGCTAATGCACTACGAGGAAAACGCTCATTATAGTGTGTAGTACAGAAAGAGGGAGGCTTAGGTTCTGGCAAATCCCGACTCCTTCCCCTGTGCTTGTTTAAGGACAATATGTTTTGTGTAGCGGGGTGAACACACTAGCATTCCAGTCAAGGCAGAGCATATCAGTGCTCTGAAGGTGCTACTTTGAGCTACATTAATTTTCAGTCTTCAAACAATGTAAAAAAAAAACCCAGCCTTTATAAATTATGGCTAACAAAGAACTCATATGGGCTTTAGATGCACAACAGTTGGCAAACATTATCCATCCAAGAGCCTTACTGTGCTGTCAAATTCAGTAGTCACCCTGCAAGGCTGTCCTTGTCATCACAGCATTGTTCTGGCACCAACCCAAGTCTCCCATTTGGAAGGACCTCACGGTGGACTGTCCCACTGCTGACGCTTGTGCTCGCCTTTGTTGTCACTCACCTCGAAGGTGAAAGGTACGCAAGCCCTGGGCACCCTCAACAGCCAGGCAGCCAAAGGTCAAGGGTCAAGACCTGGGCTGAGCTGACAATAAAGAAGGTTTTCTCATCTACACTTGCTGAGTGTTACTGTACTCCCACGAGCTCCCGAGCTCCCGAGCTCCCGGAGGCTCTGGTAGCTGGCTTTGGGTTCAACTCTGTATTGTGGAATGTGAACCATCACCACAAGAAAGCTCTATGGATCTTGTTAAGAAAACAGAAAGAACTTCTGCCAATTGCTAAGAAATAAATTCCTCCTTTCCTGCTGCTTGGACCCAGCATAATGAGGGCTCCCAACCTCTCCCTGCAATAATAAAATGAACTCTACGGGTTTTCCTTTTGATGTATTCCACGTTAGAAGTTTACAGTTGATGCCTTTTCATCCTTAATTTATCTCTCCCTGTAAACATTTCTGTACCGTTTCCAAGGTCTTCAGCATACACATTCTTAAAAATAATTCAGTCCTCCTGTTTCACATGCATCACTTTATGTTTCAGGTCAGACTTGAGGCTAAACAAACACACCTCTGGCTACAGCTCTGCAAGTGCCTCTGGCAGCAAATTAACTCAAACAAATGTTTTGGCTGGGTAGTGAGGTTGCCTCTTAATGATCCCCCCTTCCACACCCCTCCCCCAATCGCTTTTGTCTGGAGGCCCAAGGACAGGGCTCCTGAAGTGTTTTCTCGCAGGGCCTTTCCTGTCAAGTTAATACACAGGTCTTAATTTGCTGGTTAGGTTGTTTACAGTTTCACCACTAGAGGGTGCTACTTGTTTGCGTCTAAAATTTGCTATTTCCTTGCAGGGCCTCATAGGCGCTACAAACTTCCATTACTAAGTAAAGCTCTCTAGAAGATATGCAGGAAGCCTGAACTTCAAGGAACAAGATTTCACTTCATTTTTAAGATTATGTGTTGGACAACGCAAATGGAAAAATCTCTGTAGCTGGCACAAACCGAGCTGTCCTGGTTTAAGTCTGTTACAGACGGAGTATGAAATGCTAATGTATTTCATTATCTAGGATTTTGCTCAGTATTTACTATACAGTATTTTAACATCCTCTTCCCAACCCCAGTGACACATGAAGTAAAAAGACCGTTTGCTCTGCTCTATGAGTGACGTCACTTTCTAACAATGGAACCACACCTACCCAAGCGTGCTCTGTAGGGATCTCTCTGATTTTCATAAAATCTTATTTCAGTGTCATGCTCCTCCTTCTTTGTATGTTTGTTTATCACAGTATTGAGAACTGCCCCAGGGTTCCATGCATGCTAGATAGGCAGTCTGCCACTGAGATACATCTCTGTCCCTCAGCATATTTTACATCCAAGAAACATTAAGATTTACCAGCTTAAAGTTTTCTTATTGTTGTCTATGTTAGTCCCTTGTTCTGTTACTATGATTAAAAAAAATGCCTGATGAGACTGTTGAAGGAAGAGTGTATCTGGATTTGCAGTTGGACAATACAGTCCGTCATGGCAGAGGGGCTGTGGGAGCGGGGTCTTGAGGCAGCTGGCACAAGCAGGCAAGTGTGTGAGTGCCGGGTGGCTTTCTAAGATGGCTTTCAGGTGGCTTTCTCCGTTTAAGTCAGCCCAAGACCTCAGTCCAAGTAATGGTAAGTCTAGAATATATAGCAGGTCTTCCAACCTCAGACATACCCAAAGGCTCATGTCCATCCCACTTCTAATTCCAGCAAGGTAAATGTGATTAACCATCACATTGACTTTTAATGATTCTCTGAGATTTATATACAGATTTTCCACTTGATATTTTCTGGTATGTATAGAAGAGGTATGCAATTCCATCCTCACTCATTGACATATGGAGAATATTGTTAACCTGTGTGCTCTTATGTGAACTGCTCAGAAAATCAGGGTGCAGGAAAGGTTTCCTATAAAGGATTGGGTCCAAAATTTAGGCTTTGTGGGCCAGCTAAGGTCTCCTCCATGTCCTCTCCTCCTCCAACCAGGCCATTATAGCATGAATATTCGCCATAAGTGTATTGTCTGGAATATCTGTGCCCAATAATATTCTGTTTTTAGGAAGAGGTGGTGGGCTGTAGTTTGGTGTTCCTACAAATGATGAAGTTATTTTTAAGTTCTTTATTTTTATTTATATGTATGTGTGTCTGTCTGTGTGTACCATGAAAGTGTCCATTCACTACTTTTATGGTTTCCATTGTCCAGAGATAAGCACAGAAACGTGACAGGTCGGTTAGACACTTGAAAGTCCATGGACCTTTGGAGGAATCCGAAAGAATTCCCTCAGCAGAGCCTTCTAACTTAGAGCCAGTGGCACCTTTGCCTTTCAGGATGTCGCTCAGGTTCTATCCTATGAAGACCTCAGGAACTTGAGGTCAACGCTGTTCCCTGGCAGTTTCTGCAGACACAGCATGCAAAGGGAGCAAAGTCGTCTTCGCTTACCCTCAGACTGATGTGTTGCAAGGGGAGTCTGTGTCTCCTTGGAGTAGGACACCACTTCCCTAGGCAGGAAGTCCACCTGGGTCACCTTTGACACGCCCAGCTTGTGCAGTCGTCTCCTGTAAGTAGCAGAGGGCAAATGCTTAGGAAGGAAATAGGTTTATTTCAAAAGACCTGTCAGTTCAGAAAACACAAAAAGAAACAAACCAAGATGTCCTCAGCTTCTCAGGGCAGTGTCAGGCTCAGGGCCCTGGTGTGGAGGAACCATGGCCCAGACTGGATGTGTGATACCATGTAAGCCTCTGTCAGTGGCCCTTCCCCTTTCCCATCTGTAAAATCTTGCTCAGACTCGGGTGAGACTTGTCTCTGGGCATCTCTGGTGATGCTCCGGTAGGATGCATAGAGGAACTTTCATTTGCAATAAAATTCTAATTTCTTAGTGTGGGAGAGTTTTTAAGTTTAAGTAAAAGAGAATTCTACCATGCCATACATGCCATAACACACTGTTTATGAAGCCAGCAACAGTGAGAGTCCTATTCTGGGCAGAATGCAACACATTTCATTGATCCAGGAGAATAATCAATGAATGAATGAGTGTGTTTGTAAGGTGCACTAAGATAGCACAAATGAATGTAAGAATCAATGGGCGCAGACTAGTAAAACCTCATTGCAGTAGCTCCAAGCTATGATCACCCATGTAAGTAATCATATTTGAATATTTATGTAATGCTTCAGATGCTTCCAGATGTCTGTACACCCACTATGGCATCTGTCTCATGACATCTCGGTGAAGAGTGGAATGCCATCTTCTCTACTTTATCTAGGAAAAGATTCAGTTCCAGGGCTCAAATGCATACAATTTACAACTGGTGGAACCCGGGTTAAAACACTATTGACCCCACAAAACCGTATGCTATTATTGACTTGAATCCTGGTACAATGCCCCCCCCTAAGGCAAATTTCTACCTAAGCTTCTTAATGGCAACTGTGAGTGACTCCAAAAACCTGGTCCTCCTGAGTTATTCAGAAAACAGGCACCCACAGAGGCACCTCTGTCTATGGGAACACGCAAAGCGGCCCTGGCCTTGCTCTCTCTGTGTGTGCTCTGACCTCTGGGAACAGAGATGATGGTACCTCTGCTGGGATTCTTATTGGTAATGCACAGGCACCATGAATGTGCTATTCATAAACCACAGATATGTTATGTACATGCATGCGTACAACTTTTAGACATATCTATCTTAGAATGTTTTCTTGAACTTGATTTTTAGGATACAGAGTTAGCAGCATCGGGTCCTGGCTGGTCTCCCCACCGCAGTTCTACATACCCTCCCTAAAGCTAATTTAAGGAACACACACACACACACACACACACACACACACAGAGTTGACTATCAATAAAAAATGACCAGGACAGGTAAAGGGCTTAGAGTCTGGAATGAGGAGGACAATATGAATCAGGTCTGCCTGCAGCAAAGGTCACTGTTCTGTTTAGTCACCCAACCCATCTTCCTGAGACCCAGTAGGGCCGTTATTACCACAGGGTTCAGGAATGGACCACTATCTCTTCAAGTCAGCGCCACCTTGATAGAGAGATCACCCAGCTTCTAACCTTCCACCAATATGTCTAAGGCCCAGGGTTCTCCAGGCACTGTGGAGTGAGCACTCTACACACAGGCAAGGTTCTGGGAGTCTTGCTAACAGGACATGGACTTTAGTCCTATCTTGTTGGACAATGAGGAATAGGCCATCAGCATATGAAAGCTAGTGCACAGTTTGATAGTCCATTTAAACCACTGAAGCAAATTCCCATAGAAACGGGGTTGACATCCCCAGCTCTGGCACTCACCAACCTGAATAAACAATAGGAGAAAGATTCAGGGAAGTAGCAAATCTTTTCAAGTCTCATTTTTCTGTCCCCCACCCCCACCCCACCCCTAGTAAATTCCAGACTGTGGGGTTAGATGAGGCTGATGCTCATAAAGTCTGTAGTTGATGCCTGGCATAGCTTGAAGCTTTTGGCTCAGGCAGCTTGGTGTCCAGGACATCATTTGGACTGCTTATGATATTGCTTAACTTACGGAACTTCAGAAGAGGCCGATTCATGGATATTCTAAATGTAAGATTGTTTTTAAGTCTGTAGAGTTGATTATCCATCCCTGGCAATAAAAATCCAAGAACTGTACTCCTACTTTCAATTTGTATTTATTTATTCATTTATTCATTTATTCATTTACTTTGGTAGGGGTACCATGGTATGGGGCTTGGCTGCTCCATTCACTTTTGCATTAATTAAAAATATCACTGTGAAATTTCCAAGTTTTCAAACCTTGGCTTGAATAAATGAGTTTATCTAACTAAAACAAAATATTTTCTTGTTTCAATAATTATTGGAAATTGTCAACCAGCCTCTCAGTGGTGTTATGTTTGGGAGATCAGGGTCTTAGCTCAATCCGAGCCACCATAAACAAATAAAAGCTGAACTGTCGCCATGTTGATCTCCCAGGGCACTGATCAGTTGACAGTTTGGCAAACGGGGGTTCTTGGTCCACAGAGTAGACCTGTCCCAAAGGACTGAAAACTGTAAAACCACTGCTGTAATACATCCTGAGCTATTTTAGGTAATACAGCACCCTATAAGCTCTGGATTGACAAAGCTACAGTTATGGTAAATGTGCATTTACATTAAATTACATTTCTAATAGAAGTGTTCTTTGGGGCAATTTTGCTGTTCTTCTGGTAATCATGTATTTATGCTAAACATTTTTGACATATCTTGTTTTATACTGAATAAGATTGCATAACATTATTCCAGTTTCACAGATGAGCCATCGGGGTCAGTGGTGCCTATACATTACTCCTGGCTTGTAGGTGCCAAGCTTCAAGTCTACTGGACAGTAAGCCAAAGGGCTGTGTCCTTGAAACGTGTGCCACCTTGACCTTGTCTCACGCCAATGGCCACACCCATTATAGCGTGGTTTTCACAACCTAACATTGTCTCAGTCCACTTGTATGTGTTCATTTTATAAATATGAGGTAGGATTCCTGCCTGGATTTTCAGGATGCTACAGAAAGACCCTGTTTCTGAGATTAAGTAGCACATAACAGATCTCAGTAGTGAGGGGTCCAGGAAGGTTGGCCAGAAGTTGGTGCGCTTTCATAGCAAAGCCCTCTTTTTAGCTGTTTCTGCAGTGATGTCTCTTCATGGCTGGCCTTATGTGATGCCAGACCACGCTTTATTTGGTCCAGAACACACAGCTTTGTACTGTCTTTTAATATTTAGTTTCCCCAAACTATTTCTATAACTCTATCAGGTGACAAAATAATTTTATGACTACCAGATAAAGGATATAATACTTTCCTTTATAAACATTAAGCAGCTGGCTCCTTATTTTTGTTCAAAGCATTACAAACTCATAGTTCTTTAATTCAGAGGTGTAGGGAAACTATTTAACAAATACAGGGAAAACCCACTGTCATATTAATACTACTACTATTGTTATTCTTTTTGATTAAGCCATCATGTCCATATTGGCCATGCTGCTTCTAGAAGCTCTTTGCTGTTCCTCCATCATAGCACATCATAGCTGCTCCTCCCACATAGCACATAGAATAGCACATAGTCCCGGCACAAGGTCATTTCTACTCTCACCCCTAGTGCACAGCCTTGCATTCTCTAGTTTCCATGTCTGTCCGCTCTGACTTGGAGGGAAACTTATTGGGATTGTCTTTACCCACCCCTGCACTATGGGGCTTACTGCAATGTCAGAGAGAGAACATTATGAATTCATTTCTTGAGGAGGACAGAAAGGAGGACTAAGAGAGGATGGAGAACAAGCACTGTGAAAATAAAGGCTGAAATGGAAATGGGCTCTGCTCTGGATGTTTGTCATTTTTATTACATCACCCTGCACAGTTTCACCTTGCCAATTCTTTTTTTTTTTTTAAATAAGGGATTTTAATAAAAAAATTCAACAACTAAGCTAGATTTACATAGGACTTCATAGAACTATAATAAAGTAAATAATTCAAAATCACCTAAAAGGCACAATAAAGACTTATCTATCTGGATGAACTGTGGCCGTGTTTAATGAACACAGAGGGAACTCAAATAGGTGAAGCCCTGGGGCTGGTTTTCCAGATGAGCAGCACAGACAGCATTTTGAGAGAAGACTGAAAAGCCACAGTTACCACCTTAAATCCACAGCGCGAACACCTGGGGGTTAGAATCCTTCATCTGTAATTTGAAAGCCTGACCAATGTCTCCTCATCCCCAAGAATTTCAATGGCCACTAAAGGTTGTGTTTCCCTGGCCTGGCAATATCAGAGAATGGAGAGAGATGGACTTCAGTGTCTGAACAGAACCCTTTTGACTTCCCCAGTCAGCAGTCTAGTTCCAGAGCACATGACTTAGTGCCCCTGAAAGAAGGAGACAGTTCTGAATCAGCCTTAAGAAGGTCTAGGAAGCAGGGCAGGATGAACAAAAGTGTAAGAAGAGGAACACTGAGTAAATCCAACTGCAGTGCACAAACTATGAACAAAGAGCTGGGATGCATTTGAATTAAAACCCCCAAGGCACCAGTGAGGCATCCTGGATACACTGAGTAGCGGGCCATGGTCTCTCCTAAGATGACCTCACATTATCCTAATGTGACACAGGGGCCACATTGTCACAAGGATGGGACTGAGGCTGGGCTCCTCTCGATCCCTGTAAGTCCTTTCTGAAACATCCCTCTCTCCTGAGGAAGCTGGTTCTGCAAAGCAACACTGTGTCCAACTTAGAGATTTTTTTCTTCTGAAAAGAATGCTGAAGATGAAGAATGTTGCTGTTTCAAGCTTGAGAAGGTTATTTGGTATCTCTCAGAGTGAAAAGATAACAAACTATCCACAAGCAGGATGCAATTTGCCCAGGTACTGATCTGTTATTAGCTGCAAGATCACTCCTCAACCAGTGTCCCCATCCATCTGTGTTTTCAATGCTTATGGATGTAGAATGAATTAGTATATAAGTTGTTTCTTCATGATGAATATACTAATGAATGCATATGCACTGGTTTAATTCACCCACCAGTGGGTAGTATTTGAAATGTCCCATGCCTAGATGTTAACAATAACGGTGCTTAATTCCTACGTGCATTCTAAATATTTATCCTTATACTTAGAAACACATGTAGCTCTTACTGCTCATCAAATAAACTTCTTTTTACAACAGAAGGAGATCATTGCAAAAAACCCACTGGTGGACAAAAAACCAGAGAAGAAATACATGGCGGGATACTTAGCCCCCACTGATATCACGACTATATTGCGACTCTTGAAACTAAGATTCACGGAACATTTCAGTAGAGGAAGCAAGAAGACTATACAAGCCGAAGAACCAGGAAATCTGCTGTGAGACTGTCTTCTAGAAACGACAGGGATGCTACACCCTAGACAGCATGGCTACCTAAGCAAGACCCCAATGCTGACAATACTAATAGACATACCAGTGTGAAAGAGGGGAGATCCTGCAGGGCCTCACTTAGAGACAAGGAACTACAGACAACTAGGGATGCTGAGAATGGGAGAAATAGCCTTACCCAGCACTGAGGTCCCTAGTTGGTCATCTGGTCTCAAGTAGTTCTCTCTCTCTCCCCCCCCCCCGTGTGTGTGTGTGTGTGTGTGTGTGTGTGTGGTGTGTGTGTGTGTGTGTGTGTGTGTGTGTGAGAGAGAGAGAGAGAGAGAGAGAGAGAGAGAGAGAGAGAGAGAGAGAGAGACAACTGTTGACTGAAGCACAGAAACACAGAAAAGCAGAATTTGGGTTACTTTTAAGATATCATTGATATGAAAATATCATTGATATTACATTGATAAGTTACAGTGTATAGCCAGCCTGACACCCTTAGGTTCCTTTCCTCAATTCAGACATAACGAATCAGAAATATTAGTTCTGAAAAGTCTGAATTAAAAAAAAAAACTTGAGTTCAGAAACCTTCCAAATTTTATAAACAGTGAATCACAAAGACACTGAAGAATTGTGTCAAATATGGGTTTCAGAATATTCAACAACCAGTGATCCACCAATCAGATTTCTCACTGGAAAAATTTCTGAAGGGGGTGGGGGTCAGAGGTTAGTGAATGGCATTCACTCCTGGAAACAGCAAAGAAGTCACTGCAGTAACAGGGCATTTCTGGAGCAAGAGGAAGTCTGACAGACAAAGAGATAAAAAGCCAGGAACAAATGTTCCCAGGGAAAAGGAGTCATTTGGCTAGATATCAAAGTAGGCCAAGGTCGTAGCACGAAAAGAAGTCTGCATTGGCCCATGAAAATCAACTGTAACTCATTGTTTTGTTTTGTTTTTGCTTAGTCACACATATGTGTCAATTTTGCTTAGTCACACATATGTGTCAATTTTGCTTAGTCACACATATGTGTCAATCTCGCGGCTGGCGTTTGAAGATGCTGCCAGCGATTTGCCCATTTATCTTCCTAAAAGCTTTTCAGGTGTTTTTAATAGATAAACCCTCAAGGTAATGTTGATAACAGTTTTCTTCCTCGTTCAACCTATGACGTGGGTGGAGTAGTATCCTTGAGGAGTGGCAAGGAACTACTTTGATCAGCATCATTCATTGCTACCATAAACTGTGTTTGAGCAAGGCACCATGCCAGATCGGCACAACACAAAGAGAACGAGGAGCAAGAAGATATGCATCAGAGAGGGAAAAAAATCTCCAGGCTGCAAACAACAGTAAATGTTAACATAAATGAGTCTCCTAACTAGGAGAAGACTGGGTGGTGGGCAGATTTCTATGTTTCAAAAAAAATGGGGTTCACTTCATTGAGAATGGAAGACCTGGTTTAGATTCCAAAGATAAGCTTGTGTAAGTAGGCCACACTGCAGGTAGCTTATCCTGCATATATAAAGATCCGAGGACAGAATTTACACGTTATACCAAAAATTGAAATACAAGTATTGAATTGGGAGAGCAATGGCCTTAAGATGAATCTAGAGGAGCATATTGAAGGTAGATTATTAGAGACTAAAGAACTTGGATTTTGCATAGACACTGAACAATTGTCGGAAGTTATGAAGAAATTCACAGCTGCAAAGCAGTATTTAAATCATATTAACATAACCAATATAGGAAATACAAAATCAGGAGCCAGATGTCAGGTGTAGGAAATGACCTCATCTTAGAAGCCAAGTGTGGAGAAAGAGGAGAAAAGAAAAGATTCCCAAACAAAGTTGAAGGTTCAAGAATGGAATAGAAAATGAAACAGGGCAACAAGGCAAGGTTGGAGACTTGGTCAAGAGTGATGAGAATGGGACTCTAAAAACCAACAGAGGCTACATTAATAGCTAACGTTGCGTGGAAGGTGAAGAAGGGAAGGAATGGGCAAGTGACATTTCAAGGCATCATGGTTTGTAGGAAGAGAAATGAATGGGATAACTGCAAAGACATAGAGGAGTTGAAGAAGCGTTTTCTAGGTGTAAGACTTTGAGCTAAGAGAAGACAAAGGCGAAAATGTAGCCCTTGGCAGACATCAACACAAGGTCACACAAGAAGATGCCACAACCATAGAAAAACAGATCATGGACTATAAAAGGTTTAAAAGAAAAATAATGAAAATAGTGCTGGGTGTGGGTTCTATTGTATGAGGTGGCCCTTAAGTCCAACCAGGGAGTGCTTGGTTACTCCTATGATATTCATACCACTCTTGCACAGGTAGACATCTCTTGCCAGGCCACTCATTATTGTAGCTCACAGGGTTCACGACTGTGTAAGAGCATGATTGCTTCTCTACTCCAGTATTATAAATAGGACTTAGTGGGTTAAAAATATTAACTCTATGTGTGTCTGTACATGAATGCTTAAATGTACATAAGCATGTATTTATGGATCTTTGCATGTGTGTGTTTCATGTGAGTGTATCTATGTGTTTGTCTATGTCTTTTTTTCTACATGTTCACCTGTGAATATAAATTTATACTTACATCTATGAAGGTTGGTGAAGCCCCTGGTTGAATGAATGTTTTTACATTTCTCTGTGCATCTTCTATAGGCATGAGTAATTTTGGATGAAAGTTATTGTGCATTAGAATGAATATGCCTATGTGTTGCAGTTGTATTGCTCCTGCCTTTGTATGCATGTACAAGCATGTATATTTGCTGGCATGCCATTGAGAATATTTGTCTAGGTGGAAATTAGCTCCAATTGTAACTTCTGTCTTATATCAATATCATGAAAGTGCATCAGCTATGCCGAGAAAGTCCTTAGCATCTTATGGATGTCAAGTAATGTTTAAACAGCAAACACTACAAGTTCTGCTGCTTCTGCTGTAAGAGTTTACTTTAAAATTAATCAGTATTTTTTTACCAAAATAACTTCCTTCTGTGTTTCTGACATTCATAATCTATAACCTAAAAGAATAAAAATATGGGTCATCTGAAAAATAACAACATCAAAGACATAGAGTTGAGTGGGTAGAGAGGTCGGGTGGATCTGGGAGGAGTTGGAGGTGAATGCAATCAAAATACATTATATGAAATTCTAAAAATTTAATTATTATTTTTAAATGACAATTCATTTGTTTCTTAAATACTGTGCTCTGGTAACAGTGGGTAGCAAGCTGTAACATCTTATGCGTAGATTTCCAGAGCTGGCAATAGGCTATTCCTCTGGGAGAGATGAGAACAGAAGACAGGGCACCATACCCAGAGAGTAACTGGCTCTGTGGTCGTCTTGCCACACACATAAGGCTCATCTGTGCTCAGGGGAGTGCCATGTTCCTCCAAGAGAAGCAGCATGAGCGTTGGCCTTCCCACATCATACACAAGGATGGGTTTCCATCCTTCCTATTTGCATTATAAATCATTTTTGGGAAGTGTTTGTTGCATTTCCATTGTATCTGCTTCTAGCTGTGCAGAGATATTAGTTCGGCTTCTGACCCATTTTTTTTCCTGAAAAGAAGCAAATGTCAACACTGGCTTAATGAATGGCCGTAGCCCAAAGATTTGCTTCAGATTTTGCAATGCAAGCAAACTTTGCAAGACTTCGGAGTTAGACATGAGTTAAAACCATCACAGCCACGCTGGTGGAGGCTCTGCCCTCGAGTATGAGAAGTGGGAAATGCAGGACAGTAATGATAGAGACCTGTGTTCTTTCCAGTGTGGCTACAGATGTGACAGAAAGTATATTCAGGAATGACCTTTTATTTTCTTGATGACTTTGAGTAAATTTCATACCATCTGTAATATGAAGCTGTGTAATTAGAGCCTTCCAAGTAAGGCACTGAGTTTCTCAGTGAGAGTGCACTTTCTTCCCCAAGTGGATTTCATTTCCTGAACCAGACGGCAACAGGAACGCCGCCCTTTTGAAGATGAACTGTTACGGCAGAACAAAAAATTAACATAGCTTGCTAAAGATTCTCGAGTCATAAAATAAAGACTAACAAACATGAGCTTCTTGAGAACTGTTCGGGGGCAAATAATGATCATTATAAGAGGCAAGGAGAGTACATCCTCCCTGTCTTGCAGCAAGGTTTTGATCAGCGCCTTTAAAGCCACATCATGAACCCTTTTGATGAGTCAATACTCATCTATACAATTTAGATTCTTGAGTGCACTTTACTAGTTATTTTGATATGCATGTATGTGTGCTTTAAGATTTTTTCATTTTTTGTAGAAAGTACAATTGTAATTAAATGTTATTGAAGTCACAGATGTTTTCAGTTTGCTTGGGAGCTCAACCTACATGATACACAAGAAGGTGTGATGATTTCAATAGAAAAGCCCCCCACCATGAGTTTAAATATTTTGTCCACCGGAGTGGCACTATTAGGAGGTGTGGCCTTGTTGGAGTAGGTGTGGTCTTGTAATGTAAATGTGGAGGAAGTGTGTTACTAGAAGGTAGGCTTTGAGATCTCAGAAGCTCAATCCAGTTCATGTCCCACTGTGGGCTGATCCAGATGTAGACCTCTCAGCTCCTTCTCCAGCACCACGTCTGCCTGCCCATTGCCATACTTCTCAACATGATGATAATGGATTAAACCTCAGAAACTACAAGCTAGGCCCAGTTCAATGTTTGCTTTTATAAGCATTGCTGGGCCATGGTGTCTCTTCACAGCAACAGAAACCCTATGACATACAGTTACATGGAAACATTGAAAACTATTTCAAGGCAGAGAGATCTAAGCAACACACAGAAGACTATTTGGCAGGACTGGGGATTGAGCTCTGAGGCAGAGCTAACAAATATGCAGCCTGCCATGTGTGACTGTCTGAGTTTGATACAAAGAAGAAAAGGTCAATAATATGTGGTGAATAGGTCAAACTGAAGTTCATCTTCTTTTAAATCAAAGCCTGGAACAAATTTTTAGTTCCTCCTTAAGAAGGGGAGACCACATTCTTATTGAGACCCTTTCCCCAACTCTGCCTTTTCTTCCACGTACTGGAGCACACTATCTACATACAGTCCGTTCTGCAGAGGAGGCTGATACCACACAAGACCTGGCTATTGAGCTCAACAATTTGGAGCTAATTTTTGCTTATGATGTAGGACGTTTCCCTCCCTATTCAGACTCACTCTGTTTCCATAGCAAGGGAGCTTGTTTCCCTGGAGACTGAACATCTCGTGCGGACACTTGCTCTTCAGCTCGTTTCTAAAGGCAACGTGTGCAGTGTGATCTCTCTCGAAACTGTCCAGGCAACCACACCCTCGTCAGTTCACTCAGGTGATTTCTTGTGTGTGTGACGGTCGCTGTGCTCAGGAGGAAACTTTATTGGCTCCCTATGTCTTGTCATTTTATTTCTCCCACCATTTTTACTTTGCTTTCTCTATTACAGTTGTAGTCTAAAAATGAAAAGAGTTTTTAGTATGTCAGCAAGTATTGGCTATTTGTTTGGTTAAAACAAACAAACAGACTAAGCTCTCTCTCTCTCTCTCTCTCTCTCTCTCTCTCTCTCCCTCTCTCATTATCTTGGAGGATTTTTTTCTTTCTTTCAGTAATCACCTTTTAGATTTCTCTCTGTTGCTAGTTGATATGTGGATCACATAGCTAACAGGCAAATCTGGCACCAAGGGCAAACCATTTCTGCTTTGGTCCAAGATGGAGTTGTATGCCCAGGTATACCATTCTAGCTGAAATAATGACCAGCATCTGTCTGAATAAAAGAAAACCTTATAAGACAACAAGAAATAACAGAGATGCGTGAAACAGGGGAAACACCAAGATAAGCCCCACAGTTGTCCCAGTCTGTGGTCCCCATAGCACTTCCAGCTATGGTACAGAAGCAAGGCCAGGTGGCATGCAGTATATGTGCTAGGCAGAAGAGCAATTAGACTTCACAGTCACCCACAGTCTATATCAGAATACCACCAAGACCCAGGGAAGAATGACCTGATTCTTGGATGATTGGTGACAGTTCTGGGTTTTCTCTGAGGACAAGAATATCTTCTCAGCTTCTATCAGACTGCTAAGACTCCATGCAAGTCTAGATTCGTACAGAACACCATACAAATTATGTCTTGTTAGTAAGAACTACATGGCCAAGAGCTGCAAGAGCTCGTCTGAGCACAGTGATCTGTGCTGTAGTGCAGCAAAGCCAAGAACAAAGTGGAAGGATCAGAAGATGTAGGTCAACAACCACGTGGAGAGAGCCACGGAGTGAGCAGTGAAGCTGGGGTTCACTGGGGCAGTTTGAAGGGGAGAGTACAGTACCTATGCTCTATGTTGTCTTTTGGACAGAGCTTGAGGCCAGAGCTGTCATTAGATAGTCATTCACTCTTTGGGGAAATGGATGGAGTCTATGGAAGGGAAGTGAGGCTGGGTGAGGAAGAAAAGATGCTGAATCAAAAAAAAAGCTCCCAAATAAATAAGTAACCCAAAAGTAAGACCTAAAAAAACAAAGCTGCTTTTAAGTAAACAGGTGTTTTAAAAACTATTTATTGAACAAAAATTTCCTAATCTAAACAGAGCAAAGATATTAGAAATAAAATGATTTAAATGAAAAAAGAACTTAGTGTGTGTTAGAGTGTGCATGTATGCGTGTGCACGCGTGCCTGAGTGTACAGCTCTGCAGTGTTTATATTCATGGGCTCATAGACGTCAGAAGAGGGCATCAGATCCTATAGGACTTTAGTTACAAATGGTTGGGGGCCACCATGTGGGTGCTGGAAACTGACCTGGGTACTCTTAACCATTAAACATTCTCTTCAGTCCTCTAAATATGTTTATATTAAATTTTAATGATTTCAGGAATACAAATATAATCAATTCTCACAAAAGTAATACTCAGAGATTCTGATAGCAATAAAATAAAAGCAAACAAAAAACCCCTAAACCAAAGACATACCTGACCTGAAGGAAACCCACAGGCAGGAGGCTCAGCACCCTCCCTCACCCTACAGAGACATCTGATAAACAGATTAGCCACCGCCCTCTGAGAAAATACAGGAATGAGTGACAGTCTCTAAACTGGAGAACTGAAAATAAGCCCACTTCAAAATCAGTGTGTGAGAAACTGCGATACAGCCTCGCCGTAAACCTTTCTCTGACATCAGAAAGCAAACCTCAGCTGAGCTTCTCCCAGGGGACTAAAGGGTTTGGGCCACACTTGCAGGGCTCCTACCAAATGACCTGTCTCAGGTGCAAATCCAGATGGCCCAGCATGCACAGCCACCTGTGACCACAGAGGGAGGAAAAGCAGCTTTAAATCAAGTACTCAGATCTCTTCCTCTCTCTTTGTCCTGGCTCAGCACAGAGCAACAGGCCATAAAGATTAACTCCTGCCTTTACCTGGGAAGGAGAAGATTGGATATCAAATATCTGACCTTTTTAGCTGCTGTCCAAGAGTGTGGCTTTTAACTTCCTTGTATCCAAAGGCTCACAAGAAAGACAAGTCAGTACTCTGGAAGTATGGACCCACTCCAGGCTTTCCACAACAACCTTTCTTCTAATGATATAAATAAGACTTTGTCTTCTAACCGGAAGTAAATTCTGCAATAAGCATTGCTCTTCCAGCTATCTGGAAGTCTAACTCTAACCTGTCTATTCTAGGAGCTGGAGGGCTAGACAATCATTTCCTAGTACTGAGGTCTACAGAGAACAAAATGGGGATTCTGAGCCTCTCTGGGGGCCTCGCACTGACTCTAGCTCTCTTGCTTTAGCAGCAAGGCCCAGTTCATTCACAGAAAGCGCCATCCTGCATGCTTCCTTTCATGCCTTGTTCAGCTGCTGGTGAAGGGCTCACTGGTTTCTTGGGTCCGATAGATAGGAAATCCTAGTCCCTGGAATGGAATGAATGTGTGGATATTTCCTGTGTGAATCAACTCCATAGCTGAAGTCAGCAATAAAGTCTGTTCTCTAGGATCGTTCTAGAAGAGTCAGATCCCCATCTAGCCCCCCACGTCTGTTTGCTATCACCAAGACTGGCCTCTAACCTGCCTGTGTCTGAAAGCTGCTGGGGGCTGACTTCACTCAGCTCCTGTAGATTGCAAAGGATAATGAAAGTACTTAAAAGTGAATGCCATCTAAACAAGCATAAAGGAATCTACCACAGAGTCTTTTCTTAGCTTCTGGTAGAGCTAGTGGGTAATAGATGCCAGTGCCTAGATTTATCTTACAGACAGAAGGGATCACACCACATGTCAAGCAACCCAACTTCTCCAGCTGCCCTGGGAAGAACTGGTTCCTATCTCTCTTGTGTCAGGGCGCATGTGGGACTTAGTGTTTTCTAGCCTCCAGGGAACCACAAAGGAAAATAGACGTCTGCTTGTATAACCACTGAGGTCTTGGAGTACCCAGGACTCCTAGGTGAGGTGATGAGAGAACATCTCCTCTCAGGGCAAATCTGAGGGGATCTCCAGAAGTGATGCTTTGCCTAATGTGCCAACACCAGTGAGTTAAGGGAAATGGAGAGATAAGGAAATACATTTTCCACAAAAGAACAACCTGAATCTGCAGAAGCAACACCACTGACATGGAGCCATATGTCTTACTCAGTGGAGGATTGAAAATGTCAGTCATGGAGATGACAATGAGGCTGGGAGTTCAGTGCTTTCACGGTAAGTAGTAAAAATCTACTATATGCTAGGAAACTCAATGAAGAGACAGAAATTTTAGAAAGGGACCAACTATATCCACCATAGAACTGAATGACACATTCTGAACTGAAAAACAGTTAGCCTGATCAAGCAAAAATTGTTAGGGAATTTGAAGACAGTTTACTGAAAAAAAAATGCCCATAGAGGAGGAAGAGGAGGAAGAGGAGGAGGAGGAGGAGGAGGAGGAGGATTACACAGATAGAAATGCAGGCCTATACAAGGGAATGAAGAACAGTAAAAAAACTGAACTGTGTGGATGAACACTACATTTGTCCCTGAAGTCTCTTCAAAGATCATCAGCTGAATAAAAGAGCAAATGGATAGTATACTTCCTAACATATACAAAAAGTGAAACATTTAGTAATAGCAGAGCAAAGGTCAAGAGGAGAGAGATAGACATGGAAGTATTCTCTGTTTCCACTTTAAGAAATCAGCCCAAAGAAATGCAAATTAAATACAAAATAAGTAGAAGAAATGAAATTATTACATCCAAGCAGAGGTAGAAGACACTTTTGGAGGGTGACAACTGTTTGCTTTCCTGATGGCAGTGACAGTTTGATAAGCATGTAAGCATGCCAAACATCAATTTCAATAGCTCATGTATAGTAATTTTTGTCAGTTAGATTTCAGTACAGCTCTTAAGTGAAGACACAGAGAAAATTACAGACTTTAAGTTGAGGAAATAAAACTGTCTCAAGAAAAATCTTCTTGCCTGTGGAGCATTTCATAAACTTTGGTATGTACCCTAAAGATATTTAGGACCTACTAAAAGGGGAAACTGTCATGGTGCAGTATTTGAAATCGTAAGCTGGCTGAATAATCTTTCTCCAACATTCTCTAAAAATTCCTTACAAACTTTTAAAGACCAGCCCCTCTCAGTGTGCAACCTCACATCTCTTTATCTCTCTCTGATGCAGTGAGTGCTCCAGGTGAGATGAAGCAGGGGAGGAGACAGCACCAGGTATGCTTTGTCCCCAGGATGCTTTAAATAACATGCTCAATTTCCACCTGGAAAGCAGACCAAGGTGACTACTACTGCTTCTACTCCTGTTACTGCTACTACTCCTGTTACTGCTACTACTCCAGAACTACTCCGCATCAGCACATCCAGCTTAGCAATCCTGCATCCTATCTACAATGTATCAACTTGGAGGTGTACAGTATAGTCTTACTATATACTGATTGTTTCTCTGCTTCACATAAATCATACTTCTCGATTATTTAAAAAGTATAGAATTTGAAACAGATAATGGATGGTCTCACAAAATATCCCAAAATGTAGTAATTTTAATGAAAACCCCCCTCAAAATTAGTAATTAAAATAAAAAAAAAATTCACAGCTATCTTCTGAACTTATTTATAACCAATGTGCTTGTTAGCTAAGGTGTTATAGTCCTTGGTTTAGTATCACTGTGAGTCAGTTACAAACTCCTGCATGCACAAAGGTCCCCACACATACACATGCTATTTAATGTTAATGGCACAGTAGGTGCTGAAATGGATGGAAACCCAGAGACATGGGCTTAGCAAGCTGAAGAATTCAGGATAAATAATAAATAAACACCCATATGGAGATACATTGATGTGTTTTTCTTTTTAAAAAAAATGCTGTTATAAAATGTTGAGGTATCTATTTTTGGAGGTATCCAGTCTTATGTTGCTCAATGGTGTCATGTCAGCCTGAAGGGAGGGGAAGCCATGTCTCTATGACAGTCTTTCTCAGTTTCTGTGTAGATACTCCTGCTATGGCTGATCTCATGTTGCTAAAACTGTACTTGAAGCTGAAAAAGTACACAGTCAGGTCTTCTGAGCTTGAGACTGAGCTACGAAAGCATCCCATGGAGAGCATGTCGTGTGTGACTATAGTTAACTCCAGTCCTCTGAGGGAAAATGAAAACAAAAACTAAAGCCCAGTACTTCATTCCTGACTTTTCAATTCTGAAGCTAGCTACCTTTCAACCCCCGAAAGACATCATCTGAACACACGTTCTTTATGAGACATTACCTAACACCAAATATTTGAATCAGTGATCAAACTGACTTATTCTTTCACAGAATTATAGTTGTTCGTAATTTAACTGACATTAAGAGTTTATTGTGAATTCTCTTAACAAATGAAAAAGAATGATCACAAACAGGACACAACATTTTAATACTGATCCCAGACACAATTAGTTGTTAGTAAGAGGGGAACTTGGTTAGGATAAAGCCACATGTATCCCCAATTCTGGACTTTATGTGGGACACTTCTAAGTGAAGGTATGGGCTTTGGTTTGTAATTTTCTTTTGGATCAGTGTCACTTTGCACTGATAGGATTTATCACGGGGTGGACAAAAGTCATCTTTTTGTGGGGTTGTCCACAAAGAGAGACTTTAGCCCAAGCTGTAGAAGGAAAACTAATGGAAGAAATGAAACTTATCAAACAGGGGGTCTCAACAAAGGAGAGAAAGCCAGAGCAACAAGAGCTCTAGCACCGTAACACAACCATAGCAAAGAAATCATAGGAGGAGGAACAAAAGAGCAGACATATACCCAAGTTCTGAGTCTGACTGCAGCTGGAGCACTGAGGGGTCTGTGTCCCACTGCAGGGTCCTAATCGTGCAGCACAAAGGAAAAAGAACACAGAGAATTAACAAAGAGGGAGGGCAACAGAACAAACTAAACCGTGTCATTCTTCAAGGCAACGTCATATACGGTACACACACAGAACAGCCCCTCCACCCCCAGGGATTAGGACAAAGAAGGTTAGGAATGGCTGCTTAACATAAAAAACTATGGCCATTTTCATGGAAGACAGCCTACAGCCAATTATTCCAGTGCCACGCATGCACGCACACACGCACGCACGCACACACACTCACGTGTGCATGCACACACATACGTGCTCCAGATTCATTGACTGAATATGTGAGCCTGATATACTTTTGACCTCAGAGCCCAAACACATGTTGGAGCTCTAAGCTCTTCCATGGAGTGGAGAGAATTAAATACAGATGGACGAGGATGGTAGCATCTGCGAAAGTCAGACTTAATGGAGTGTGACTGTAAAGTCTGGGGAACAGTTGGCGCCCTCGGGTCAGTTACGACAAATATAGCAGTATTACATTTGAAACCAATGAGTCCTTTTATCCATACAGACTGTCGGGAAATGGTCTCCAGTGTTAACATTTGTCTCTGAGATGCCAGAGATTAAGTATGTCTTACTTACATTCTCTATGTTTTGTAACACATAGCACAGAATGTCGGTAATGGCATCTAATTTCTCTTTCTACTAATAAGATGGGATAACTATTCTATCTTAAAAAGAGTATGCACAGAGACCTTCTTCAGGTAGGCTCCTTACAGTCTTCAACAAAGAATCTGCCCCAGTGAAGCAAGCATGAGATCTTCTGAGAGACAATTGATGGATATTTTGTCTTTCTGTTGGGCATGGGTGCTTCAAATCTAGCTTGACTTACCAACTGGGTGACTTTGGGAATGCTGTTCAAACTCTCAGCCACTGGACCCCTTTGCTCACTAAATATATAGATTAAAAAACAACAACCTTGGTATCTCTTGAGATATCACTGAAAACACAGGCGCCAGATTGCAGCTTTCCAAGGTTCTCAGGTTACTGTGAACAAGTTAAGGTTTGAGGATTCCTGCTTGCTTTCCTTGTTATAAAGACTTACCCTGGCTTATAAGGCTATGCAGGCTGTGCTTGGTATCTTCTGAACTAATTATTTAAAAACCCCTTTTTTTCCTCACCTACTTTAAGATGAACTGTATCCATTTCTGCATGGCTTGGATACTCTCTTCTTTCAAAACTTGGCTCCTATGTTCCTTCTTCCATTTCTCTACCTCATCTTAAGTGGGACTTTGTCATCCTGAAGTCCCTCCTTCATACTGTCCATACCTTCTTGAGATTTCATTCTATATCCTTTCGTTCATTGCTGATATCGTTTGATTCCGGACTTGAGACTCAGCATGGCAGATGCAACCACATCTCCAGATTGCAGGAGTGCACCTAGAACTGTGCCTGTCTCAGGTGCTAATCTAGTGGAACATTTGTTGGGTGAGTGAATGAGGGAGTCTTTCTCCGATTGTCTGCATGGATTACATGCACGTAGAAAGGATGAACAACACTCAATCATCAGTAACTATGCACATTACTACCAGTAAATACATTCTGAGTCCCTGCGCTACTTGTCTCTGAGAGTTCCGTCAGCCCATCTGCAAAGACAGAAGGATGAACTTGCAGAGATTGCCTATTTGTCTCTGACTGTGCTCATGACTTCTTACCTGAATGTTCCAAAAAGATGAGCACTGAAGTCCATGGTAGCACAAACTGGCCACTGCTTCTTAGACCAGCAATTCTAAAGAGTCAAGGTTAACGCAGATGCCTGAAATTTTTGTTACCATGCCAATTCTGGACTAACAGAGCTTCGGTGGCTTGGAATTTTACATTTTAGGCCAGTTTTAGGAGATCTGGATGCTGCTGCTCTCTGGATCATGTTGTTTATCAGGGTCTTGACCTTGAGGTCTTTGTGAAATACAAAACATAGACTTCCAACTCAGAGACTCTGCTTTAGTAGTTCTGGGATGGAGGAGGGTGAGAGTCTGAGTATCATGTTCCCAGTGGAAAGTGTAAGGTTGCCTGTGGGACAGTCTTTGGGGGACAACTGGGTAGAGGGAAGCTTTTCCGTTGTCAGCATATAGAAAGCAGAGCATCAGCTCAGCTCTCCCACCAGGCGCTGAAGGATAGTTTAGCCTGGCCACTTCCAGGCTAAATAACCAGAATGCCTGAGGCAAGCAAGATCCAGGCATTAAAATTACTGAAATCCCCCTTAGTGCTTCTCACACATGGCCAGAGATAGGAATCATTGCTCTGGAACCATTCCATGCTCAAGCAAGTAGCTCTGCCTGTTCTAGATGCAGGTTCACTTTGGTTCAAATAGTACCCGGGATGGAAGCCATCATGAGCACTTATGGGGCTCTAACTTAACGGCATTGTTCCTGTTACAGACAGAAGTGCAGCTTCTGACTCTCACTGATTGAAGAGCATGTCCAGATCAGGGCTGGACCCAGGTTAAAGACAGTGTGCCTGCACGTTTTGTTTGAATGGGTGAACTTTCCTGGCGTCTTCTACTCCTTTGGCATGAGAAGAGTGCAGCTGTCAGAGCTCTAGCTGTGCTGCTGCCTATGGACCCATTGGACACTTAGAAAGACTACTAACTTTTGATTTTCTATCAGAATCATCAACTTAAGAAATAAAGATTCAATCTGATGCTTGGATTCTAAAATATTTATTATATTTTAAACTATGTGCATATGTGTGTTTGTGTTTGTGTGTGTGTGAGTGATTGAATGTGTGTATGTGAATATAGATACCCTTGAAGCCCAGAAGAGGTGTTGGATCCTCTGGGGCTGAAGCTAAAGGTGGTTGTGAGCAGCGCAGCTTGTGTGCAGGGAACCAAACTCAGGTCCTCTACACAAGTGGCGAGGTGCTTGTAACTGTTTAGCTGCCTCTCAAGCCCCTGATGCTTGCGTGTGTAACCAGAGCAACAGATGTGATGCATGTAAACAAGTGTGTTCCACTCCATCAGACACTCTAGTCAGTGAAAGAAATCCCAGGTATTACCAGCAGAAAGCTGGAGGGATGAGGAGTAAAACTGAAGACATAATGACATGTGCTGCTTTTATTTTCTTTTCATATTTCCCATTATGATCTGCAGAGAGGTCAGGTTACCAAGAGTGTACTACTTTCTTTTTTTCTAATTAAAAAGCAACTCGAAGTCAGTTCCTTAACTAGGCAAACATTGCTTTCTGTTTTCAAGGATGGCTGAGGACCCTGTATTAAGTGATCACTGAATTTTCTGTGTGCAAACTCACAGAGAAGCAAAAGGGCAAGAGGCAGCTTCCTGAGGAAGCCACATCTGAACCTTAAGGTGAGAGTGTTGGGCTCTGGGTGTGGCTTGCGCTCCGTCAGACAAGTCTTTTGTATCCAACACAAGAAAGAATGGGTCTAAAGCCCTTCAGTAATAAGAATATTATTAGACTTCATTTTGACTTGTTATCCTCTTTCTGGGATATTTTTATTGAGCCAATTGACATAAATATTACTTTGTAACTTTATCAAGTTAGTATATTATTGAAAATAAAATGGTAGTTCAATCCATAGCTTCCTAGAGGATTTGGAATATTTCAGGGAATTTATTTATGGAAATGAAAATAGTATTATAATTGTAAGTTAAATAAATAAAGTCATACATTTTTCCATGTAGAAATTACCATATTTACTATGACATTAGTCTCATGTTTTAGGAGTTTTTTGGGGGGAGGATGGGCCACTTAATGTGCATAGGGCACAGAATTTCTTTGATCAGGACATTCATTGGCTTATTCGAGAAACATCTAATGAGATCCTAATGCATAAAATACTGGGATAAAGAAGTAAAAACCTTCAAGTCAACCTCTGTTCTCTATGGGGTGATGGAATGTACACAAAGGGCTCATAGGACAAGTTAGAAAGCAAAACATGGCGCAGCAATGGTGCCCCAGATATGCAGAGAGCCACAGGAACTCTATTTAAGAATGTGACATTTAATAAGGGAAATTAGACATATGGGTATTCATACCTAATTATAACATCTTACCAAGAAGAAAACAATTCCCATCAATTGTGCAGGGCTTGTCACAGTTTAAAAATTCAATTAATATTAGATGATAATTAAATACATGTCATAAAAGGTGGGGCTGGAGAGATGGCACAGTGGTTAAGAGCACTGACTCTTCTTCCAGAGATCTTGAGTTCAATACTCAGTAACCACATGGTGGCTCAGAACCATCTGTAACAGGATCCGATGCCCTCTTCTAGTGTGTCTGAAGAGAGCAATAGTGTGCTCACATACATAAAATGTCATAAAAGCGATTAAAGATAATAGCAGTTATAAGTTCACTTTGCTAAGTTACTCCTCTGGATGGCTGGTCAGATTGTGGGCTGGGCCACCTCTGTCTTTTGGGAGCCAGAGTAGGAGACACTCTTTCTCCATGGGGATCAGAAATCTCATCTAATTAAGCCCTTGATTGATAGAGTAGGATTTGGGCATACACTTACTGTTGTCAGTGCCTGTTTTATTGCATATGATGGCTGAGTTATTCTATAAGACCCCCTAGACTTTAGCTGCCATCTAACCAATTTATCATGAGAACAATAACTTCTAGGCTAGATAACCATACAAACTCAACTGTTTTCTTGTCTTGAATACAAGCTTCCTTTGAAGCAAGATGGCTGTCAGAGTTTGAATTTAGCAGAGGGGAAGTTGGATGTTTAAACATTATAGACTCCCCTGTTTTTTCTCCAAAGTGTCTTCATCTGTCTAATAATGACCACCATTGCCCATGTCTCTGCCATATCTCTGTCTTAAGTCTTCTCTAGATTGTAGGCAGACTAACTTGTTTCTTTCTCGTTAGAACCCCCTCTCTCCCTCCTCCTTCCCTCCATCCCTCTCTTTCTTCCTTCCTTCTTTCTTTCCTTTCCTCCCTCCTTCTTTCCTTCTTCTTCCTCCTTCTCTTCTTTCTCCTGTTCTTTTAATAAACTAAGTCAATTTGATTTCTATCCAAGATTCCTGTCTGGGAAAGCATCCTTGCTTTAAAGCCACGTGTTTGCTGTTCTGGTCATTGTAGATGCCTTCTTGGATTAACTCTCAAGGTACCTTCAGTTTGTTCAGACAGTGAATTACCAGCCTTGTACTAAAGGACATCGAAGTCCTATGCTCCCACATTTTGGTTGGCAGCTATAGAGATAATGATTAAGGCCACAATTTTCAGCTTTGTATAAAATACTAGGCACAAAGCCTCCCATGTCATACACAGTAAGAACTTATTTGAGTTCATCTGTGTCAGATAATGTACCTGCTCATATCTAGTCCTGAAAAGTATGTAAAAGTATGTAAAAGTTTACAATTAGAAGGTCATTTTGAGTTTTTATGTATATATTTTGTAAAACACAAGAATAGATAAAACATAAAAATCATCGATATAGCAATGGTTTTGTGAATACCTAATAGAATGTCAGCTCTTTTATACTTTTTGCTAACCTACAACTCTCTAAGTCCTGGTAAGATCCCTTCTTCATTTGCTCACTTTCAGCTTACCAGAGAGGTTAAAGATTAAAAAAGAGCCGGGTGTGGTGGCGCACGCCTTTAATCCCAGCACTCGGGAGGCAGAGGCAGGCGGATTTCTGAGTTCGAGGCCAGCCTGATCTACAAAGTGAGCTCCAGGACAGCCAGAGCTATAAAGAGAAACCCTGTCTCGAAAAACCAAAAATAAATAAATAAATAAATAAATAAATAATAAAGATTAAAAAAGAAAAATCATTGGCCATCTCCTGGAAGTATAACTTAAATAGAAAAGACACGCTATCCTGATGCGTGTGCATGGACCTCTGGGAGTAACTGCTTCCTGTGCACTTCTTACCATGCGTGGCCGTGTTTCTGCTTTTTCTGTCTTTATTACACACTAGTGTCAAAAGCCTTAAACAGTTCCCCCAGAAATCATCTCTGCTCATACCCTTTCTGGGTGTTGACTAATGAGAAAATGACCAATAAGTATTTGGAACACAATGGGCAGGAACTGTCATGTGTAATTCTACCACCCAGCACAGCTGAGCCACTGGCACACTGCCGTTGACATTAAAATTGGTATAGTCTTTAAAGCCATATGCTAATAGGCACCAAGAGCCATAACTGAATTGCCTCATGGACAGGTTTTATTTCACGAAACTCAGTCTGTAAGTAAGACTGGATCATAAAAATCATCTCAGAGAAAGGAAAAGAAGATGCTGATGGCAATGATTGCAATGAGATTTCTGTGCCATCAAATCCCATGCTCAACGTGGGTTTCTCTTCTTTAATCTCTCCTCTTCTCATTCTATAGTGAGGTGTGCTGCCTAGACAGGGGTATGCCATCCCTTTTCACTTCTGTGCCTTACCTTGGACCATTGTCACTGACTGACCCCCACATCTTCATCACCACCAAGTTCCAAATTCCACCTTTTCAAATGCGCCTTGGTTTTATCTGTTGACAAACCTACCCTTTGGTTCCTCATCTCTCTTTCCATTCTTTATTTACCCCCACAACCCTCGTTTAGACTTTCAGCTTTTCTCTTTCCCCATGTGAGTGGTCAGGTCTTGAAAACATCATAAAAATGCCACAACCCAGGACCCAGCTGACATCCATCATACCCTACATCAGTAACAAACTACTAAGTGCCTTGAGTGACGAGGGGCAGGTAAGGGAACTAGCGATCTAACTTCGTCTCCTAGAGTTTGTTATTTATTTATCTTCTGCTGTTTAATCCCTAGTCTACATCTTATGTACCTGAATGTCTCCCTCCAAACTCAACCTTTCCAAAACGTGTGCATTCTGGAAGGCTCAGCCTAAAATACATGTATGTACAGTAAGACCATTGCAAAATAATGTGTATCTCTATGAGGTGTGAGTTAGACAGAGGTAATGTGGCTGCTTACTAAATGAGTCTCTTGGTAAATAAACAATCCAGTTGACATTAGGAGCGGTCCTGATAGCTTCAGGATTGTTTTGTTTTGTTTTGTTTTTTTGTTTTGTTTTGCTTTTGTTGTTGCTGTTGTTTTAAAAGCAGGACTAAATACTCTTGCTCTGAGCCCAGAAACTGGATTCCTGTTTTTGTTTTTTTGTTTTTTTCTGAAAGACAATTATCACCCTTTGCTTTAGTTGCTATAGCAATGTCTAGTATGTTTCCCAAAGTAGCACCCACCCTTACTTTCCTCAGGTTGCTTGTCCCTCTCTGGACCACAGAGGCCTTGTCTTTGGTTGTGTCCTCATCTGAACACCTACATCTCTTCTCCACCAATCTCTTCCAGATTTATGTGTGCTACTGACACATACACAAATAAATATTTTCCAAGTATCTAATACATCATTATGGTGCCATAAAAATGAATTCAAATCACCTCTCCCAGTTATAATATTACAAACCTCTTAATGGTGATTTTTGAATAATGCTTTATACCATTATTGTTCATCTCTATAAATACACATATTTGAGAGCTATAAAGTACAACAATATCTCCTTGGATGGCTTCATTAAATCTACAAGAGGGAGCCTTTCTCTCTCTCTGAGAAAGAATCCACTTTGTGTTTCCTGAGATCTGGCAAAGCCTTACAGACTATGAAGTCTCAACTAGTCACTGACAGAAGTGATGAATGAATGAGTCAATGTAGGCTTATACCTGCCTTTCCTGTAGATGGGAGTGAAGTAAGATGGTCAGTTCGGTGGAAGTGAATAGCTTTTATTTCCTCTTTTAAAAAATGAGTCAGAGTGTGTCTGCCTCAAGGAGCTAAAGGGATCTGCAACCCTATAGGTGGAACAACATTATGAACTAACCAGTACCCCGGAGCTCTTGACTCTAGCTGCATATGTATCAAAAGATGGCCTAGTCGGCCATCACTGGAAAGAGAGGCCCATTGGACACGCAAACTTTATATGCCCCAGTACAGGGGAATGCCAGGGCCAAAAAAATGGGAATGGGTGGGTAGGGAAGCGGGGGGGGGGGGGGGGGGGAGGGTATGGGGACTTTTGGGATAGCATTGGAAATGTAATTGAGGAAAATATGTAATAAAAATATTAAAAATAAAAAAAATATCCACCAAAGCATTTTTGTAATTAATTCAGCACATACTTATTTTTGTTTATATCTGCATATATTTTCACTGTGACATTCATGTATATATTGAATATATTCTCATTGTGACATTCATATATATATATATATATATATATATATATATATATATATATTGAATTTGATTAGATTTACCTCCATTACCCTCTCTTATTCCCCTCCTACTCTTGATGATTTCCTTCCTCTTCATAACTAGTCATCCTCTACCTTCATGTCTGTGTGTCTGTGTGTGTATGGATGTCTCTGTGTCTCTATGTGACCCACTATGTTCAATAACTCCATTGTGTATGTCCTGATGCCAGTATATGCTCTCAGAAGGTATTTAAGACCCATGTCCACACTGAAGAAGAAAGCCCTGTCACTAAAGTGTTGGCTATGTTGCCGTGCTGTACTGAGGGTCAGAAGGCCTCGTCTTCTGGGCCCTATGCAGTTTTAAGGAATCCCTGCAAATGGGACCCACGTTTCCATGTACTTCCTGTTCTCGCCAAGATGGAGAAGGTCAAGGGCAGAACCCAGTGTCCTCCCTGTGTATCAGAATTGTTCTGAACTCTGGGGTCATGTGTTTTCACTAGCTCCAAATCAGACAGGGAAAAGAATTTAGGCTAACACAAGTATAGTGCCTAGCAGAAATCTTCAGTCAGTGCATAATTTTTAAAATGCCATTTCTAAAAGCAAAACACTAAATAATTAGGGGCATTTAAAAATCCATCCTATCAATCTGTCACATTCATTAAAATTATGTCAATTAACGATGGTATTTGATAAAGAATTAATGTTTTACTTCTCAGTCCCAATTATTTCCTTATTTGGGACTGGCAATAATGTAGATAAAGATTTTCTTATTTCTTAGAAATTATTTTTCTTAGAAACAAAATTGGAACATTGCAACATGTGCTTCTATCAGATTCTCTTTGCAAGCCTCCTTTCTTTATTCTCCATGTCAGACTCTTCCCCCAACACCCAAGCCCTCATACACAGTGACACTGAGGCCACATAAAAGCCTCTAGGGTGCCCCTTTGAGCTGGACTCAAAATGAAATGAAGAATTTTCAGCATAGCACAAGGACATGTTCTTTCCAGTCTTACACATAACCTACTGCCAAGCAAGTGGTTTCTCTGGAAGGAGGCACAGCGTCCACTGCCAAAACAGATGCTCGGTTTGTGAGCAGTGCCATGTCGGAGGCACTGCACATTCTGCCTGGAGACAGAGCCACAGGAGGTCAGCATTTTAATTTATCAATTAGTGTGCTACATAAGGAGAAAAGAAATCCTGTATCATAAATCTTAGCTGCCAAAGAGAGTGACTTTTAAAATGCTTATGTTTTATTAGTTTTAATTGTGTGTGTGTGTGTATTTATATATGCACATGTACATATTAGTGCAGGTGCCTTCAGAGGTCAAAATAAGGCACTAGATCTCCTGCAACTGAGTTACATGTAGTTGTGAGTGGTCAGTCCTGGGTGCTAGGAACTGAACCCAGCTCTCTCATGCTCCCAATAAGACTGAATTCTAGTCAGCTTCAAACCAGTGTCTTTAGCTTCTCTGACAGTGTCCTATGAAATTCCCCACAAATAATGGTAATGTGTGAATGCTTGAATAAACACAATTTGGTGTTATTATTCAATTTCTGATGGTTTTAGTTACCTTGTTACTTTTTTATCCCTCTGAAGTTTTTGATACTTTCCTTTTGACTTCTAGTTTTGCTGTGACAGATGACAATGTTTTCATCAAAGTGGGTCAAAAGTCCCTAAGTCTTATGTAGCTCCAGAGAGTCCTGGAGAATCTGAATTTAAGGTAATAATAAAAGTCCCAGAGACACTCTGTCAGGTGTTAAACTGCTAGAACTTTTGGAAACAACAGATAGTGATAAATCCATTCCAAGTATTTTGGAGTATTTATAGTAGAGGCAATTACGGAAGTTAGAAGATTGTGCTGATATTAGAGTAAAGAGAAAAGTTGGAATAGAAAAATAAAGATAGTTGACTATAAAAATAACACATGCAGGTGCTATTGATTTTTTATAAAATTGTATATAAGATGTCATAGATATTATATGAGAGAATATACAGTGTGGTGTTCATTGCTGGTGGTAGGACATTGATGTTCTTATTTTGACTTGTTTATGTTTTATAATTATATTACATGCACAGATAATATTTCAATAGTGATTACTAAAATAAAATATCAGGTATCTTGGAGGATGGCTCAGTCAGAAAGGTTCCTGACACATAAACTTGAGGTCTAGAGTTCAGATTCCCAGCGATCCACGAAAACCAGATGTGCTACACATGTCTGCAACCAGGAGTTGGGTTGAGGCCCAGCGCCAGGTGGATCACTGCATCTCACTGAGCAGTCAGCCTACAGAACTGATGCGCTCGGCGTCAGGAAAAGACCTCACGTAAAAGACTGCTTGTCTCAAGCAGGGAGATAGAAGGCAACTGAAGAGGAAACCGAACATTAACTTCTGGCTTCCATACACACATTCACAATCGCATGCACATGCTCAAGTGTTAAATACTAATGAAACACACACATGTACACACACACACACACACACAAACACACAGAGATAAATAAATGAAAATGAAAAGTTATGATAAAATGATTGGTGGGATGCAATATTTCTATTATTTTGAAAATAGAACTCAATGTTAAGACCACAGGCGGTCAATAAACAAACAGACAAACAAAAAAAATAGACAACCAAAGTGGCAATGACTATTGTTGTCATTCTGCATGCCGTTTATGAAAAGCAAACATCAGAGATCTTTTTTCTGATTATGTTGAATATTTATGTGCCAGAAAACACTGACATTGTTACAATGGGTGACCAGACACTATGCAATTACCTTGTGAGGTTGTTATATGTGGAATCATTTTAAAAAGTTCTACTGTGATTCCGACTTGAGGTCCTGGTGAACATTATGAGATCAATATACCTTCCATATTTTTCAGGGCATCACAGATGCTGGTTTCGTTGTGTGTGTGTGTGTGTTTGAAAATGTTAAGATTCCCACAGCAAAACAGGGAAAGAGAGCAAGTATGGAGTCCTTTATGAGCCCACCATGTAAAAGAAAAGAATCAGCGTGGCCTGAGGGTGCATGTGATAGATTCACCTCTGTCTCATAACCTGAAGGTCCAATGAGCAAGGCTTGCCTAACCCTACTGATAAGACTAAATCTACCCTTGGCCTGGCGTCCTAAATGTTTACACAATTACTTGGATGAAGATGTAAGCATGCTTATCAAATTTGATAATGGCACATACATTCTCAGCGAGAATAATTTAAACCGTGTATCGTTACAACAATAATATCTAAGATTCAGAGTCACTATGTCATGCTGCTTCCGAGGTCTTTCCCAATACTCATTGGCTTCCTTTTCAGCGGAGCCTTCTGTGGCATGTGTCCTAGTTCCTTGAGATAATGTAAGGGACAGACATAGCTTATGAAAACTCATGTAAATCCGCCTGGAACAAAACAAGAACTTCGACTATGTTTGTTCTGTGTGTACTTGAAAAAAATGGCGAGTGTTCATCATGCCGCAGTGATGCAATTGATACCAGAAACTGAGGCAACAGACTCATCAATTCAAAATCATCCCCTAAATGCTTACCTCATGAATTCAACTTCAAATTCACTGCTCATTTTCAAAGAACTATTATTTCTCAAGGAAGAAACAAATTCAAATAAACAGAAGTCATCCTTCAAGGTCTGAGAAGTATCTTTTATTCAATTGCAGTGCATAGAGGGCATTTTAAAGGGTTCAGATTAATATTCCTTATCATATAGAGCAAACTTCTCTCTATGTGCTATAATACCTGTGATTCTCCTTTAGTATTTTTATGCATTAGCTACTCTTGCATTTTTACCGATAATTATCAATCAATTATATAAAACACATAGTATTCTCTGTGCACTCTGTGGTAGTCTAGTTGTATAATAAGGCTTTTATAAAAAATATCTATGATTATAAGTAAAATTACACTTTCAAATGCTTTATTAATATAACTTATTTTTTAATTCTAAGAGCCTGTTGTTTTCCTAATACTTATTAATTTAGAAATAATTGATTATTCTAAATCAATCAAAAGAAGGAGGAAAACATCCCCAAAAGAAGCTGTGAATGAGACATGGGCTATAAAACCAAAAATTGGAAATTGTAAAACAAATTATAACACTTGTAGGTTTAAAATATTTAATCCATACCACTTAATTGGGAATTATTTTGTATTTTTATTTAAAACATTTATTTCTTCAAAATGAGTAAAATGAGATTTTGGTAAACTTTCTATTTATAATTCTGTATTAATTAAGGGACATGAAGTATGGCAATTTTCTTCTGGCTCTCAGGAGACATTTTTCAGTTTGAGCTTTAAATCCTGGCAAAGGAATAGCAGAATTTATGTATACCTTGAGCTACAAACAGACGTGTTAACTAGATGCCTGCATCTCTTAAAAGATTTTGTAGTCTAAGCAAATAGGCAAGCTTCTCTGCGTGCAGGGTGTCAGCACCTTCCCAGGTCATGTGCAGTTCTGTGAGGTGTTAAAGACGATAGCGACTTTTCAAAAATGTCACTTCTACATGAGGGAAAAAAAAACACATTTAAAATGGAATTCTAAAATCTGGAGGAGGATATTCTCCTATACTGAAACACATGCCTACTTTACTAAAGCAAAAGCATATACCTGTCTGGAAATCTACATTCAAAACAAGGGCAAACATGTCCTAAGATATTCCTAACTCATTCTCCTCAGGTAGAGTAATGCTTGGTTGTCATTGTTGTGAATAATTCTTTTTTTTTCCCTGCCAATTTTCTTGAATTCTATTGAAACAACGAATGTAGACTTTTGCAGGGATTTGCTCTCTGGCTCTCAGCTACTTACTCTCTTCAGAACTTGGCTAATAATGAAGTAAAACTCTCTAGAGTTTGACTCTGGAGAATAGGAACTGCCTCTCTCCTTTAAAGCAATGCACCAGGTTTAAACATGAAACACACACACACACACACACACACACACACACACACACCCCTTTAAGAAGGTAAAAGGAAAGAAGGGTCTTGTGAGGAGCAGTACTTGTTACTGTCCCCAGAGTGGTGACAGCACAGGGCAGTGTTTTAGCACAGGGCAGCACAGGTTAGCAAGTTTTCAAAGAGACTTCATCAGCTGTGAAGTCAGTTATAGAATTCCATGCAGCCAACTGCAGCCCTCGAAGCTGAGCTAAGTGACACAGCCACATCTTTGTATAGTCAAGTGTCTTAAGGAGAGGCCAGTGGAGCCCTAAGGAATGTGACCGCATTATGTCAGCTCTCAAATAAATGTTAAATCTTATCCAACTATGTTGTTATTACTGTCAGCCCTCAAAGACCTTCTGAAGCACTCAAAGCAACAGATGACAGCAGATATATACTGCCCCAAATCACGAGGGCAATTTGCTAAAATAACCAGTTTTGCCCCCATACAAGTCTTCCATTCTTCTAAAACTAAAAGCAGTGCCCACTGCTTCCAGAGGTCTGCCAAAACAAGATGCTCTTTTCTGAGCACACCACTGGTCTGTTACTCCTGAGAGACTTCTGATCCTACTATGTCATTTCGGAAAGAAAAATACAAATGTATAACTCGGGACAGGTCTGGATGGTTTCAGAGTATTTCCTGTTTGGTGTGTGTATGTGTGTGTGTATGTTTGAGCTGGCTTTGAATTTATGATCCTCCTGCCTCAGCCTTTTGAGTGTCTAGATTTAAGAATGTGCCTTCAATTTCTACTTAGCCACAGTTTTCCCAACCAAATTGCCTCGGTTTCTATGGAAATAGTGTATGACACAAGAAGAAAATGCATATGAAAATGGTTTGTTTGGAAAAATAAAAGTGCAAAATTTTGCATATCTCTTTTAGTAAAGTGTATGGTAGTTAGATCGGTCCATGGGTAGGGAAAGGATGAAAGGTACATTGTCAACCAAAAGCCAAAAGCTAGCTTGTCTTGAGTGCAGTGTAGAGGGTGCAGTGTAGAGCTTTATTTGAAGCTTGATTCAAATATTTTATAATCGTCCATATTAAGAATCACAAAGAGGTCTAATGCTGCCAGCCATAGGTGACAGGCTCATGTCTTCTTTCACTGAAAGTAATTTCTATCTTCTTGCGAAAACCTAAGAGATGTCAACAAATTGAGTCCATGTTGTTGTAGAGCTCAAACTTCTTGAAGTAGGAGGAAGACCAGATGCTGCCTGAACAGTCTGGGTGCTATAATTCTCCACTCCACATTCACACATATCACCATCACAGTTGCACCTGTATATGGGGATCCCAGAGAACACAAGCAATGCAGAACCCAATCACAACAGAGACATGGCTCTCATAGCGTCTTTCTTCTCTCCACCCCTCTCCTTTTCAGAGATCCCTTCAAGTGCTCCAACTAGAGCATGGCCACATCCTGTCTCAGAACCTTCTGAACACAGAGTGTAATAAAAATGTGGTCGCTGACTATCTCAGGAATGGCAGTGAGCACCTGCTAAAATTCACAACAGAAACAAAGCTTTGACAAAAGAGTTTGTCAATTTCTCAGTTCTCGTAAATAAACTAGAAGCTAAAGAAATGAAAAGTAGGGTTAAAAACCAAGTCAAATTGAACAATGAAAAGCTGAGAATATGTTCATTGGAACTTTGGTTCTTTCCTGTTTCTCTTAGGCCTAAGCTAATGGGGATGCCGATTAATGAAGATGCGTGGTCTTTATGAGCCAACTCAGAGAAGGATGGTATTGTCATTTCCAGTGGTCACAAGAACCATTCTGTCACTAAATATTGCAGCTCAGCATGAATTAAGCATGGGGAGGATATAACGGGTGCATGCACATCCAAAGGTATTTCAACAGTGTTGTCTTGCGACATTGACATACCACTATGGCCTTTTAGAAGGACAATTCTTACCTTGTTAATGGCCCCAGATCGCCCGAGTCTTGGCTTCCAGCATCACTGGGAGTGCTCACTGATTTCGAAGAGGGAGACATAGGGGTTGGGACTAAATAATGAAAATAACAGGTATCCCATGTTAAAAAATGCAGCGGCTGCACTGGGGAAGAGCAGTGTCAGACAAATCAAAACAAACGGGCCCAAATTAAAGTGGTTGTATGGCCAGGAGAGATAGAAATGGGATAAAAAAAAAAAAGGAAAGAAAAGGAAGAAAGTCAAGTGAATTTTTCATATTTTGGAAAATGAAAGTCTGAAATGAATTTAGACAGAATTAACTTAGGGAGTCCAAGGTCATGTCCACCTAACGAAGTAAAGTGGAGAACCACAATAGCTATCCAGATAGTTCACCCTACATTTCTTCGGTAGGAACTGTCTAGCTCATTCTAATTCTTCACTTTATTTTGTTAGTATAGACGTGACCTATTTAAAAGATGAGGTGTCTATAAAACTTTAAACGTTATGAAATTGGAAGAGCCTAAACAATTAAATGCTCAAAAGTGGTGAGAGCTCTATTGCGTATCTAATTTGGAGAGAAATGTAAGGGTTCATGGTGGATGAACAACTGTGCTAAGACCGTATGACAGAGGGGAAGGGTAAATGTTGAGCCTGGTAATTAAAAAATCTCTTTCAAAACAAAGGAAACTGCCAGCCTGCTTTATTTTTACATTTAATAAATGGTTTCACCCAACCCTACATTCTACTTCACTTGGGACTTGTTTTCTTTGTCCCTAGCAGCCCTTGTAGATGCTGACACAAGACAAGAAGTGAACTGCCACCATGAGAGTGGGAGAAAGATGCTCAGAGATCCAGGTCAGCTGATAATCTGAGCAAGGATAATCAAGGGAAAACAAAACAAAACAAAACAAACAGAGATGTGTTTTCTTTCTGCAACCTCCATATCTAAGCCAAATGTCCATCAGCCACTTGCTGTACCCAAGAGGCATAATGGCTCCAGGCCAGGCAATTCAGGGGACTCATCACACATGCCAAGGAAGCCATGTGCAGAAAGAGGCTGCATGAACATAGAGTCCCATTTTCTTTCAATCATGTGCAAGTCCCTTTTATTTATTTAATAGAGTATAAGGTTTAACAGGTTTTTATTCTCTCTCCCCTCAAATTCTGTACCACAAAGACGGAATTGCCCAGGAACTGGGCATTTCCTTGTGGCTCTTCAGTTAATTATCTGATTACCCTTCGTGCTAGGGCAGAGGGAAAGCTGGGGAGAGAGATGAAAAATGGGCCTTTTGGAAAGGATTCATGTGCAGTTGAGAAGGTAGTTGCAGACTGGGGATACTTAAGTATTTTGTTTTTAAAATTTAATCACCAGCTATTTTCAGGATAAGGGATGATCACATATACTTCTACTGGGTTTAACCAGTATTGACATAGCAACTACAACATTTCAGACTATTTTGAAGCGAAAATATAATTGATCGATAGATGTCTAATTTACATCACATGTCAGCTAAGTACAAAGAGGTTTGCCAACTTCTCAATGAAGATCCACCATCCAAATCCTCTATAGATTACACCTTGCATAATAAGAAGTTAAATAAAATCTAATTTTATGAGGGCTCATTATAGCAATAGACATATGCTTTTTACATGCAATTGAGATACACTGTATGCTTTTTAGTAGGATTTTAGTTTTATGTTTATGCACTAAATCATAGTTACCAATACTTAATTTTAAGTTGGATATATTCTCTTTCTTATTTATATTGATTATTTCACATAGGTAATTCTTTTCTTAATTTAAGTATCTATGAGAATAAAAGGGATTCTATTTTAATATGGAATCCAAGAATGGAATTTTAAAGATGAAACATTTTAAATGGCCCTGATATAGTATTTATTCCTATACAGAATTTAAATGGTTTTATTTTGAATGTAGTGGATATTATGTAGTTTTGCAGACACCTTTGGGTTATTTTAGGATGTATGGAAGATAAAGAAAAGAAAAAGAAAAGAACCCATGAAAGATAAACAAGATAGTGACAGAATAAGCTCATGCAAACTACCTTTAACAAATAAAATACAAATTAATCTGTACCCAGACCTCCATGACAAAAGACTTCACAATCAACTAGAAGTGAATGAGCTGGAGGAGGAGGAGGAAATGCCGCAGTGGAAATGTCAACGAGCAATGAAATCAAGGTACACACGAGCCAAATGAATTGAAACAAATTTCCCACTGAACACTCTATTTTCATCATGGAATAATTCTATGTCTGTAGTGTTCCCGGGATTTATAACCAGATTAGCATTGTCTGAATATGCAAAGAGAGGTTAGGATTCACCCACAGAAGCAAAGAGCAATTTGATGCTTAAAAAAATCCCAAGATGTCTTCTACATACTCTCTTAACAATATAAACGAATCTGGTAGTGACACAAGGGAAAACTATGGGCATATAGTCAGCCAGTGTAAGATTAGCAGATGCTGATGACTAAGTATCATTCCCATCTCCTTCCAGCCCTCTCAGTTCTACAACGTACGTGCAACTAGAACAGTAAGCCCTAGATTTTTTTAAGCATAGAAAACAACAATAAAGCTAACACTTAAAAGCACAGTAATGCTGGACATGGTATGTTTACAAGAGGAGTAGCAACGTAAGCTTAGGGAAGTACCTAGAGGGGGCTCCGGTGATATGCCGATGCTCTGAAGCAAAGCTTCTGTCTCCCGTCGTTTGCGATCCAGATCAGAGTCATCTTGAACGGGCTCTTTCTTCTGCTGCATATCTGCCTAAAAGATTTGATATCAGCAAGGAAAGTTAGTGACGTAATTAAGGACAAGATTTTTCTTCATCGAAGTGGAAAACGCCTGGAGCAAAACCCAGGCAGAGCGCTCCATAGATATAATTGTGCATGGAGGATGAAAACCACGCTAACGGCTCAGGTAATAACTGACAGAGGCTCTCTCTTTTGGTTGAGGGCTTTTCCTGACCTCGATCACATGGTATATATGAAAGTTTTCCAGGCTGGGAAGATGCACGTAACGGCACCTGCGTCTGAGCCTGATGCCCCAAGTTTGAGTTCTAGAACCTGTATGGTGGAAAATGAACCCACTTGTGTGTCACACAAAAGAGACGCACACAAAACAAATAAAATGCAGTAAATAGAAATAAAACGAGAAACTTTTCCGAATTTGGAAAGAACCATCAAGGCAAACTATTTCTGGATGGGGCTATTGTAAAAGTAAATCCTATCTGTTTTGGCCTCTATGCTACTCCTGGTTCTTGCTCAGCACCTCTTAGTAATACTCACATTACAGAAATTTCTGGAATCTAGCTGGAAAAAAAACACCTTTTAGTTTTAAAGAAAGAAAGAAAAAAAAAAAAACCTAGATTCAGATTTCCTCAGGAGCCATTAACACATTAACTCAAAATACTTAGTAGGAAACCATAGTGCAAATAAAACAGAACAAAATTCTGCTTGGGAGTTTCTTTCATGAATTATCTAGAACTCAACTTGAAAGAGACTCAAGTCAGATTTTATGCCTAGTTGGTGGTTTTTGTTTTTGTTTTTTTGTTTTTTTTTTTAATTGGGTATTTATTTCATTTACATTTCCAATGACAGGGTTGTGACAAACTAAACTGGTAGCTGTAGAAATCAAAGGAGTTCAGTATCTGTTCGCTGTTATCCCTCCTGCTACTCCTTCCTTTATCCTGCCCTCCTATTCCTCACTCCATGTAATCAGCCATGTTTCATTATTGCCCCGTTATACACTTAAAGAAAGAAAGAAAAAAAAAAAAAACCTAGATTCAGATTTCCTCAGGAGCCATTAACACATTAACTCAAAATACTTAGTAGGAAACCATAGTGCAAACCATAGTGCATCCTGCCTCCCCTCCTTTGACACTGGCCCCTCTCCGTGGCCTCTAACTCATTTCTTGACCTCTATGGGTATCTCAATAGAACACACATATGCAAACACCCCAAGCATACAACCACTGGTACTTTCTGGGTCTGAGTTACCTCAGTCAGAATGACTGCCTCCAACTCCTTCTGTTTACCTGGTAATGTCACGACTTCTTTTTTCTTAACAGCTGAATTACTTTTGATTGTTAAATTGTAGCTTATTTTCATTATCTATTCATCAGCTGATACACATCTTGGATGTTTTGAGTTCCTGGCTAGTGTGACTAGAGTGACAGTGAACACGAGTGTGCAAATATCTCTGTAGTGGAATACAGAGTTTTGGGACATATGCAAAAGTGATATAGCTGCATCATGGGATAGATCTATTTTGAGCTTTCTGAGGAAGCTTTCCACTGATCATACTCCTTTCTCCAAGGGCAATAGATCATTGAAGAAGAGGGGTGGAGAGATTATAAAGATAGAGGCGTACTGAATGGCTAAAATGAAACTGTTTTCAAGACCCAACAGAGAGGTTTCAAGTATGAATTCATAGTGCTTATGACAACATTCACAAGATGTGGGTAAGCTCTGGCAAAGAAAAGTACAATATCGGTTGGAAGAGGGCATGGTGGGTCACCTCTACCTGAGGAGCTGTCAGTAGCTGATAGCTGTTGGGGGATGGAGGGTCAGTTTTCTTTAAGAGTATGCTACTGGTACATAGACCATGCTAGATGGATGGCCACACACCCAAAAAATATATGAGAAGCCAAAATGAGTTAATAAATTTAAAAAATGTAGTATGGGTCTTGGAGGAGGAGCAAAGATAACAAAATTGCACTGTGTGGAATTCTTAAATAATTAGCTAAAATATTTTTAAAAGGAACCTGAGGAAAAGTATTCTAAGTGGAATTGTAACTAAGGCCATTTGCCCAACTCTACACCAGGAGATTACTAGGATCTACTTCACAGGCAACCTTTATGAGCACACACAAGGGCAGCTCTCTGAAGCCTATCAAACCAACTATCCCATTAATTATCAGACATCCTTTATCTTTCATTGGTATTGGGCATCCTAGTGGGTGTATTGCTTCAATGAGTGTAATTAATTTCTATGTGCCCTAGACAGAATAATGCAGGGAGTTTTGGCTTGCCTCAGACAGTATCCTCCAACTTTATTATAAGGCCTGTGTGTATCTGTGTGTTCTATGGCCTCAACACTTCTGTTCCTATTCATCTTGGCCTTAAAGTGCACATCTATTTGTGCAGTCTATCTGTCATTAGGGAGAGACTGTCATTGGGATCTAAATTGAGCTGAAGAGAGTCTTAGAAGATTTCAGCCTTTTCACACCACTCCCCATTCTTAAAAGGCAATTCTGTCTCTGCGATGATACTAAAATGGATGCTCTTTTCCAATTATGAGATTTAAACAACTGAAGCATATTCCAAAGTCAGTGCACACAATGAGCAAAGACAGATCTGAGAAAAATACAGATGATGAGAATGAGGATCTCCACCATGTCCACGTTTTATACAGTTAAGAAGGATAGGGGGCAGAAGAAGGATAGGGAGAGGAAGGGAGGGATGAAAGAAAATAGATGTGCTACAGCTGCTATTGAAATACAGGTTAAGAAAAACCTTAGTATTGCTGCATGGAGTAGCATGGTATTTCAGAGATGAGCTTAGCCTCAACTGAACTCTCAGTTTTACTGAGAACAACATAGTTGACCTGTTCACCACGAGTTCATCCATGGGTCAGTGCCTGAGATATAACACATAGTAGAAATGTGTTTCATGAATGAATTAATATCTAACTTTGGCAGGAATTATTTTATGGTCATAGAATCATAGGTGAATATATTTCTTAGGTTAATTCCTTTCAACTACACTCCATTTAGGGGCCTCTTCCTTCACCACACTACTGTGAAGAGGAAATATTTAGAAGTCTAGAAGTTCAGAGCTCACAAAAGCATGGAAATGACAGGTGCTAGTGAAGACTTCACAGAGGAAATGAAAATGACCTCCCTAATCTATCCCTTTTAAATGAACTTGGGCATAGCTGACCAAACCTTCTGCCATAGGCGTTCTCTGTGGAAAGGTACAGCTAGGACTTGGGGTTTGAGATTCTAATTAAATTATGTGCCCTCACGAAATATAATAGAGGCCAAATTATGTGTCAACATGGCCAACACACATTGTACCAAAACAGTATCCCCAAATGTTCACTTCCTCTGTACTACGTGTGTGTTCCACTCATTGGCTGCTTTGTCTTCCTTTACCAGACTAACTTTTTACATGTATTTATTTAGGTGTGGGACTGCAGAGTGGGTGGGAACGTGCTGAGGCATGGATGCAGAGGTCAGAGGACAACTTGCAGGAGTTGGATCTCTCCTTCCACCAAGTGGAATCTGGGGCTCAAACTCAGGTCAACATGCTTGGTGGCAAGTGTCCACACCTGCTGAGACATCTCGCAAGCCCACACTTGTATTATTTATTTGTTAGTGTGTATGTCTTTCTGTCTCTCTGTCTGTCTCTGTCTCTGTCTCTCTGTCTCTCTCTCTCTCTGTGTGAGAGAGAGAGAGTGAGGGTGTGCCTGCATATCACACAGTTTGAGTGTAGAGGTCAGAATACAACTTTTGGAAGACAGTTCTCTCCTTTTACCATGTTGAGGCAGTGTCTCTCTTACAGTGTCTTGCTGCTGTGTACTCTAGGCTACCATAGCTTGGTTCCTAGGTAGCTTCCAGAGATTGTCCTCAGGTTGCCTGGTTTGAGGGTCAAGTGCTTTTTTGCCTGGTCATCCCACTAGCTCTATTTTTTGCTTTTTTAATTCTTTAAGAAACAAATCAGCAAGCTGGAATATATTGAAAGTAACTGCTTATCTAGGCCTTCAAAAGCTTAGGAAAGCTATCAATGTCCAAAGCTGGCCAGAAGAACTGTGCACTTAGATAACCAGAGCTTATCAGAGACAAGCCAGTTATCACTCAGCACAGTAAACAAAACCAAGTATAATCTCTTCAAAGAAACTGAGGTTAGAGGCCTAGGGATAAACCTTACGATTCTCTCTAGTAAGAACTATAGAGTCCTGCCATGATTTAATGACTCACCGTGGACTGAGTTAGCATCACTAGTAATTAAAAACCCAAAAGCTGCCTTTCCCAGAAAACGATATTTTTGTTTGTGAGGCATAATCACAGTTGAGCTCCAGAGAGAATAACCAAAGAAAGAACATTTGCCAGCTGAGCGTTGTCCATCCTTTTTCAAAGACAGGTTCACATTCATTAGGGAATAGGTGAAGACAGGGTAGAAAGCCTTAGTCTGTTCCTGTTTCTAGCAATTCAGCCTAAGACCAAGGTCAGAGTAAAAAAACTTCAGGATGGCCTCCGTGAAATTCACCTCACTGCATTGAAGCCCAGTTTTCATGAAATTGGGCCTGTCTCTTAAATGCTAGCCACTATATTTATTTTAAAATCAGATTTTAGCCATAATACCACAGCCAAGAAAGCAATTGGCATCCAAGGGAGTGGAAAGTGAGTTTTCCCTGTGCAATTTTCTCCACTGTTGGGGATAATCTACCCAGGTGGCCCTAATTCCCTCTTCTCTCCATCATCGTAGACAGGAAGCCACTGAGGTTTGCGCCAAAAGGGCACTTTGTTCCTTTTTAATTCTGAATCTATTTGTTTCATTTAAAATATGGGCCTAAATAAAGTTTATAAAACATCAAACTTAAATTCTTAAGCCAGTTTCTAACTCCTTTCAAACAACACAAAACACAGAACATCTTAGCTCAGGTGTCAGTAATGGTGGCAGTCACTTTAAGCACTGCATAACCTTGAGGTCAGAGATCCACGGGAATCTGCAGGTCGGAACTCCTCATGGTATTATAATGCCAGACCAGCGTCTTCAGTACCTGCCTCAAACAGCTTTCATGTCTATTTTTGTTGGGCATATACTATGTGGAAAAACATGTGTTAGACACAAAATAAAAATTAAAAAAAAAGTATAGACTCCTACCCCTGTTGATTCCTGAGGGTCAACGATAGCTTGCCATAGTGAGGAACATGAGAGATGAAAAGAGAAAGATGCATGGGTGTGCACAATTAATGAGCAGGTGAAGGACGATATGAGAGGAATAGAGCAAACTTGCCATGCAGAGTGTGGATAGAGGAATGTGTGCATATGGATTGAGCATCCCCAAGCTGAAATGCAAAATATCCCAATATCTCAAAGGCTTTCAATGTCAACATGATTTGGGAATGCAGAATTCCATACCATGAAACTTTGCTTTTGAAAAAGATTATTTTAAGCATTATACACACTATGTCTAGCCTATGTGTATAAAATGTTTATGAGGCAAATGAACTTCATGTATAAAATGTGTTAGGTCTCCCAACACATTTCCAACTTGTGCGTGTATAGACATTTCCAGATCTGAAAAACAAAATCCAAAGCAGGAAATACTTTTGGTCTCAAGAATATCACCTATATATTTAAATTGTAGGCTACTTTGGCTGGAATGTGGAAAAAGGGGAAGAAAAGCGTTTTGTTACACTTCTCCATACCATGATGATGCTTGCAACCTGTAGGAACGGAATGATGCCAAGGGTCTGAGTGCGAATGAAGTGACTGGCCAGACTCCCCCATGAAGCTGGAGACCAAAGAGAGCCAGTCTCTTGCATGGGTGGCTTATTTCTTCATTAGAAAAAGGTCAAAATAAATTGGTTATATATTTCATATATAAAATACTGTAACCTCTGGGTGGAGGGATGGCTGAGCAGCTAAGAGAACTGAGTTTTCAGAGGAGCTGAATTTGGTTCCCAGGACCCACATCCAGTGGCTCACAAACACTCAGGCTCCGGGGGAGTCTATGCCACTGGTATCTATAAGAAACTGCTCTCAAATGTACTTACGCTCATGCACGCACACGCAAGCACACACTTGCGTATACACACACACACACACACACACACACATTTTAAAAATAAGCAATCATTAAAGATACCATAATCTCACGAGCGAGGGTTCTTGGACTCTAGGATCCCATCCTGACCGAGAATCAGTATGCATCTATTTTATGGGCCCCTTCACCCCTCATCTCTGACCTCAGAAGCACAGTAAGAACTGTTTCTCACTGTGGTGGTTAATCTTGATTGGCATCTTCATGGAACTTATAATCACCTAAGAGACACACAGGAATGTCCCTAAGGGTATGTGACGAGATGTCTCATGCTCTTGTCGACAAAACTAAAGTAGCATTTGCTACGATGTCTTTATCACCTGAAAAGGCTTTATCCCCCTTTTTAAAAAAGTGTCTATATTTTATTGTATTTTTTGTTAATCATTTTATTCATTTACATTTCAAGTAATATCCCCCTTTCTGGTTACCCCTCCACAAACCCCCATTCCATTCCCCTCTATCCCCTCCTCTTCACCTCTATGAGGGTGCTCCTCCACCCACTCACCTACTCCCGCCTCACTGCTCTAGCATCCCCTTATCCTGGGGCATCAAACCTTCACAGAACTAAGGGCCTCTCTTCCCACTGATGTCAGGTAAGGCCACCCTTTACTGCATATGCAGCTCAAGCCATGGGTCCCTCCATGTGTAATCTTTCGTTGGTGGTTCAGTCCCTGGGAGCTCCGGGTGGTTCAGTTAGTTGATATTGTTCTTCCTATAGGGTTGCAGTTGCCTCCAGCTCCTTCAGTCCTTCCCCTAGCTCTTCCATTGGGGTCCCCAGGTTCAGTCGGATGGTTGGCTGTGAGTATCTGAGTCCGTATTGGCCAGGTGCTGGTAGAACTTCTCCGGGAACAGCAAGTGCTTCTTGGCATCAGCAAGAGTGTTTGGGTTTGGTGTCTGCAGAAGGGATGGATCCCTAGGTGGCGCAGTCTCTGCCTTTATCACTTAAACTGAACTAAACAATCCCTTCTTCCTTAAGTGGCCTTTGCCAGGTACTTGGTCACAACAATGAGTCAGAAGGGTTATTAGGATTCACTAACTCATTTCTCTCTATTATCTTTTGGAATCTACACAGAACTCTGTCAAAAGTCAAGCTCACAGAGGCCTACACTAACAGTCATTCTGTAAAGGGCAGAACCAATTTTCTGAGTGGCATACAATGCAAAAGCCCCTGTACGTAAGCAGGCTTAAAACCATCTGTCTGATGACACTGGCTGCTCAAAGCAAATGGAGCCAGACTGTCTACACAGGATATTTAAAGAGGGACTGGTGGGATGGCTGCCCAGGGATAGTGGTTTTAATGAGATGTCACCCATAGAGTCAGGCTTGAATACTTGCCCCCAAGTTGATGACACTGTCTGAGGAGGCATAAGGGTATGGTTTTCCTGGAGGAAGTGTGTCTCTGAGGTTTCAAAAGCCTTCACTAACCAAGGTCACGCTCTCTGTTTCTTGCTTGAGCTAGGAGCCTGAAAGCTATCACTTTTCCTATTGCTCTGGTCCTTCCCCACCTGCCAGGGTGGTGATGATTTCTTATCTCTCTGGAATGTAAGTCCCAAATAAGCCCATCTATAAGTAGCCTGATTATCTTCAAGTTCAATCATTGGGACCCACGTGGTGGAAGGAGTGAAGGAGTGAAGGAACTTCATACATTTACTGTAGCACACACATGTCCCAACCTAGTCACTCACCAAATAGACAAAGAGTTGGATTAAAAAAAAAAAAAACAGATGTTTAAATGATACAAAAGAAAGAGCTTCCTGAGGGATGAGAGGTGGTGCAGAGGGGATATTTCAAACCAAGGCATGCTTTAAATACAATATGGCTAGGGCAACCCAAAATTGAGTGCTGATTTGAACCTCCTGAATGGTAGTGAAGATCAGAGTGAAGGACTCTGAATTGCCCTTGTGTCTTTGAACTGCCCTGCCAGTTAAGGAATGAAGAGAGTAAGATCTTCTGTAGCTCCGATGCTAGAGGCAAATGGAGGCCAGGAGCACTGCCTGCCTCCCAGGCTCCAGGAGCAATCTTTGCTGTGCAGGAGGTGAGACCTTTACTTTGCAAAACTGCTTGGTATACCAATAATAACAATAAATAAATAAATAAATAAATAAATAAATAAATAAAAGCAAGCTAGCCTTGAACTGCTGTTGGCCCACGATTCTCCCAAAATGTATTAAAAAAAAAAAAAAAAGATGGAACAGACAGCCTAATTTGGAACCAGATTTCTTATATCACATCATCCTTCATAGTAATTCCATGAAATTCAATTTGGATGTTAGAATGTCAGTTTAAAAGGAAACCCATTATTAGCAAGGAATAGCAGGTGCTTTGAAGATACAGTAACTGTTGACGTTTGAGAGAAGGGAAACATAATTACCTAATGCTTTTTGGGGCTTCCCATACAAATGAATAGCCATCCATGTCAGCTCTCACCTCTGTTTCACCCACAGCCTGCATACATAACAGCAAAGATCTTGCCGAGAAAACCATTATGCAGACTATCAAGGACAAACACGCTACCGCATCAGTCACAGTGTAAGGCACGGAAAGGTGGGAGAAGCCAGAAGGCTAAGCTGTAACTGCAATTCCGTCTTTCTTGGTTGGAAAATAATAAACATTGTAAATCTGCTATTTCACTCTCTTAAACTTGTAGAATGAAGCAGCATCTACTTAGATCATGAGGCACCAATGTGCACTTTTTAAAAATTCCTGTGTGGGGAGAAGGTCCAGTTTCCCTTAATGCAGGGATATCATACTGTACAAAGATTTCTTTTTAGAAAACTATTGACAAATATCTTTGCCCTCTGGTTTTTGTTCATCAAATGCATCATTTCTAAACTGTCACAGCAAATTGGAGAATAAAAGAATAAATCACTTCCTGGATTGAGATGGGAGACGACGACATATGACAGACATGCTTTGAATTTGGGGTCAAGAGTCTTCGACCTCTGAGTTTACCAGGAGAAAAGCTGTCCTGCCTCTGGGTCCTTGCTGTTTGGTGACATGAAGAAGGACCACAGCAGAAGGTCTCTAAAACCCCCTAATACCATAGCAGCTGACACTATTCTACGCTATCCACCCACCTTCCTACTGTAACCCACTTACCTGACCCAAGGATTTTTATCAGGGGAAATGCACAATGTGTTGGAATAAACTGAAATCCACTGGCACTGTTCTCTATTTTGTCTTCTAAAATAACTGTACTGGTAGTTTCTTACAAAATAAGTACATGGAAATTAGTTCATAGGAAGATTTTTTTTTTCCCTTAAAACTAACACAAGTATAAACTATTACTAGGTTCCAGGCAGCAGAGAGAAGGGCCTCCTAATCTTAGAAGTTCCATAAAGTAAACGTATCATTGCTCCCAATGTAAGGCTGGGAGAACAAATCCCGGGACGGTTAAAGAACGGCTACCGGAAGAGGGACCACAAACCGCTTCCAGAGTTCTATTCAAATCTGGAGTGAACATGGGCTTGGAACTTTTGAGTCACACAGTATCCACTGCTTAGGTAATGCCTGACAGCACTTACCCAATAGAAATGCCCTTCTTCTTCAGCGTGTGTAGATAACGCTCACACATTTTATTCAAATGTCATGAGAATTCTCAAAGGGGATTCTCTCCATCCATGTAACCCGTCCCTCAGGTCCCAGGGATCCTTTTAGCCCACAGCAACCCAATTCCAGCCTCACCTCTTTCTTCTTCCTCTCCTCTTCCTTCCGCTTCTTCTCCTCTCTTATCTGTGCTAAGCGCTGCTTTTTGCGCTCCAGCTCAGCCTTTAGGTCGCTCTTGTCAGACATGTTTGCTTCCTTGGAGAAAAGGAGAGAAAGGAAGTAAGAGACTATCTAAGTAATCCTATTTGTATTATCATTACAAAAATCACTCAAAAGGAAATGCAGTTCACAAATGTGACTCTGGGACAATAATAGGTTGTATTAGTTAGCCTGTGGTGAAGAAGCAGCAACAGGAACTTAGCTTTGCTATAGCATAGTGTGATTCTTTTCCTATTATGTATCCATAAAGTGACTAAAAAAATTCGCTGTTGTCATCTGGCTTGAAAAAGAATATCAACTGACTTTCAGGGACGCAAGGAGTTTTCTGTACAAGTTTCTTCACAGATAAACAAAAGAAGAGAAGGGCGGGGGAGTCTCATGATGGCTTTGAGTTTAGATGCTAATGGAGCAATTCATCTCCACACTGCACAAAGAAAATAGGCTGTCAGGAACCCTAGAGTGTGCCCCCGCTCAGATTTCTATGGACTGGATAAACAGTCCTCCACAGAGCTTAGGGAAATTCCATTTTGCCTACCATTACATGCCTCTCAGAAGACAGCTGCCGAAGACCCTACATGCTAATCTTTTTCTTTCTCTAAACTCCTCCCAATCTGTCACACTTAATTTCATCTCCCAAATAACACGATTTCTATAAACATTCATTTGCATACTGAGTGCAATATTCTTATTTTGGTACTGACCTCACTCAGAGTAAAGGGTGGTGATGTACACAAGAAATAGGAGCTAACCCTGGGTTGAATTCTGAGGAAAATTCATTCAAATGAGGTATAATTTTATTTATCACTTTAAAAAAACACTTATTTTATGCATATTATTGCTTTGCCTGCATGAATGTATGTGTACCACATGCATTCATTGAGTCTGCAGAGAGGTTAAAAGAGGATATTGGATTCTCTGGATCTAGAATTTCAGGTAGTTGTGAGCCATGTGGGTACTGGGACTCGAACCTGGGTCTTCTGTGAGAACAGCAAATATTCTCACTGCTAAGCTATCTATCCAGCCCTGAGGCTTAACCTTAATGATATCATGGCAGTGTTTATGATAATGGGGCCAAAGCATTTTCCAATACAAGAAATTTGGAGAACACTGTTATTAGTAACTAGTGATCATACACTTCCATTCTGGAAACAAGGAAGGAGGAACCCACTGAAATGTAGGCTGTCCAGCCACTGCATGGTGTGGAAACTAAATTCAAGCTTTCATGTACTATGATCCACAACACGCATCCAAACCCTGAAGTTTAACCTCAAAAAAGTGCCCATCAAAATAAATGAATACATAGCAAAGATCTGGGAGAATCGACCACAGTGAGCACAGTGGAGTTATCAGACCATGAACTGGATACCCTACAGTATCAGGAACTCACAAATGATGGGAAGATCAGAATGTGGAACGATGGAGATGCAGAAAGATGAGAAGCCTGGCGGGTGCGTCCAAGAGAAGTGAGGAATCCAGACAAAGAGTTATAAACTTCAGTTGAAGTGTGTATGTGCACAGAGGCGAAGCCTGAGAGTATCAGGGAAAGAAAAAAAAAAGACTTCTATTTGATAGAAGTGGGAGACAGCCAATCACAGCAGCTTTCTGAAAGGGAAGGGGACAAAGTAAAATTGGAAGTTGCTCAACCCTATACTTGTCCCTGCCTGTATGACAATAGGAGCAGACACTAGAAATTAGGCAAGCTGCCGGGAGACTGTGCCAGCATCGCTCCGATTCTTCTGCACCTGCACTGGGAAGGAAGTGGAATTCAGGTCAGGCATTGAGATTGTGTCTTGCATAGCCAGAGGATGGAGTCCTTCAAGGGGGTACTGAGGGATATGGAAGGAAAAGAGAAATATTCTACAACAATTTAGCTTTGAGAGAGCAAAGAAGATGGCTCAGATAATGGAGGGAGAAGACCAAAAAGAATGGAAGGAGAGGACCAAAAGCAAAATGGCAGTCAGAAAAGTTTAATCTGTGTTCATCAACCAGCAACCTTTGAGCACACTGACATTTGGGCGTCAATGGACAGAAATCACAGCTACACAGCTGACACATCAAAATATCAAAAGGGAGCCCAGGGGCTGAGGGTCTGGAATAAAGCTTGAAGCCCTTCACCTGCAGAGGACTTAAAATCTGAACCCCAAATCCATGGGCATGTAAATAACCTGAGGAGTTGTGTAGCAAGGAAGTACCTGCTCAAGGAGCCTGTTCACAAGAGCTCTACCCGATGTGGTAGCTTTACCTGGTGTGGTGGACCATGGATCTAAACGGTTATGTGTTTTGATCTTACTCTTTCCTTTCTTTGTTTCAAAAGTGACAGAATGAACAAAAGTCTATCAAGAAAATACTGGTGGCTCACACTGTTCAGCCCCGAGGTGTGAGATGTGTGCAGGGGAAATGATGTGGTGTTACTTACAAAAGCCGTCTGAGGAGCTCCCATGCTCGTCGCTAGTAGAGACTAATCTATTGGAATTGATGAGGCTGAAAGGTTTCGGTGGCCAAAGTATCATCCTTAAATATGAAAATCACGGTTTGAGCAATAGTCATGCTGTCCTCAGCTCAAAGCAGACAGGGGAAACTTGTGGAGCATCCAGTTTTCCTTGTTCCCTCTCTCTCCCCAACTATTTCCTATGTGCTTCCTGGTCAAAATCGCCTGGCCCCATTTTAGTTACATATTCCAGTCATCTGGAACAAATCACATTCCAAAATTAACCTATATTGGTTGTTACATATTTTAATTAATTTTCTTCTTTAGTAATTCCTTGTATATACACAATGCACACACACACAGACACACACACAGACATACACACAGACACACACAGACACAGACACAGACACACACACATATACATACATGTTTATACATACGTAATACATTCTAATTATTCTCATCTGCCATTTTCCCTTCTTTCTCCCCCATCCTATGTCAGCAAGTCTTCCTCCTCCTGACAAATTGCTTACCTCCAAGCCTTTTTGCTTTGTATTATGACCCACTGACTTTAACCAGTGTTGTCTGTGTGACCAAGAGTTTGTCATTGTCCACTGTATCTGATGGGCTCACCAGTCCACATACAGCTGAAGACACTGGCTGTGTCTCCTCTAGAATCCATGAGTAAGCAACAACTCAATGTGGAGGGATAGGGCACCCAGAAGCTCATTCCTAATCCATAACTGACTGCAGACAGGTTCAGTCATATGCAGGCCACCATAGCTGCAAAGCGCAACCACAAGAAGAGTTAGCTTGTCTTTTGAGCAAGGTACAAGGATAAGGAAGCAGCCCAGAGCAGGCAGGCAGACAGCTATGTCTGATGGCACTAATTACTAATGATGGTATTGTAAGCCATAGAGCTAAGACTATTAGGACAACCCAAAAAGCACCAAAGAGCCTAAAAAAGAAAGTGGATTAAGGACACAAGTGTAAAGCTCGTCTGTTTATGTGTAGCAGAGCCACTGTCAAGGACTCAACTCTAGAGGGCTTGACTGGGTATTGATTGTTTGGATCGGTTCCAAGCTAGACACTTAGCATCACCCCCAGGGGCATAAGAAACCTCAATAGAGTGCCTCATAAAGGGTTTGGGAAATGAATGGGCTTTCAGGCCTAGTGCAGTGCCTTCCTTACACAGTGACTTAAACGCAATGTCAGCACTAACCTCCACAGGATTTCTGAGGGGCCTTGCCAGCCCCACCCTCGGTATCTCCCCGCACATCAAACAGAGCATCTGGGGGTAGGTTGGGACACAAAACTTGAGGTAAGTGAGTTAAAAAGTCCCATGCTTGTCTCAAAAAACAAACAAACAAAACAAAACAAAAAACAAACAAAGTCCCATGGTGATTCTGACACTCAGTCTAGAAAACAGAGTCACCCATGCTAACTAATGCTCACTTCACACACTTGAAAAGCTTGTCTTTCCCACTTACGGATGGCAATCCGTCGGGAAGACAGATCATACACATCTCGGAGGACGGGCTTTTCCCTGTCTAATCATAGCATATCCTCTCATTCATTATCCAATTCATGGCTTTCCTCTACTGGGCTTCAGGCCAAGTGCAGCTGAATTATATTCAATTCCATCCATTCTAGGATCGGTCGATGTACGCCACCCCCGTGCCTGCTCTGCTCGCCATAGCAGAGTTCCATTCTCTCTTCTCATTTCACCCCAGGGTCTCTCTTGCTGCGCTCCTTTCCCTGGTGTCCATTGCCAAACTCACCCTTCCCACAATTCCTCAGCCTCCCACATCTCATCGCGCACCCCCAAACCTTCCAGTTTCAATGTAATGGAGCACAGGCTCACCTCACCTTTCCCGTTTCTTCCTCTATCTAGTGACACTGACTACTATTATTATCTACTGACTACTACAAATTATCTACTCTATATGGTGTGGATTCCAAACACCAATCACCAATCAGTCCGATTCCAACTGTCTCTGATGTCTGTTTTGTTCCCTGGTCCATCTTTGAGCTCCTGCCTCATGTTAACTATCATGATAATTATATATGTACATAGACACATACATATACACATACACATATATGACCTCAGTTCTACTCATTGGTGTTACAAACCCAGGTTTGATCACTTTGGCTTCTGTTTGTTTATGGTTAAGGCAAACAGTCATGCTTTTGACTTCAATTAATGCACCAACGTAAGGAAAGATCTCATCACAGTGCCTGGCAGATATTAAACACTCACAGGAGTTTCTCTTCTGCCAACACTCCTGCACCTCCACCCCTGTCCTGGATAGTTTAGGTCAACTTGACACAAGCTAAAGCTATTTGAGAGGACAGAACCTCAATTAAGAAAATGCCTCCACAAGATTGGGCAGTGGGCAAACTTGCCAGGGAAATTTTAAAATTAGCTATTGGTGGGGGAGAGCCCAGCCCATGTGGTGGGTGGTGTCATCCCTAGGCTGGTGGTCCTGGGTCCTGTAAGAAAGCAGGGTGAGCAAATCATGAGAAGCAAGCCAGTAAGCAGCACCCCTCCATGGCCACTGCATCAGCTTCTGCCTCCAGGTTCCTGCCCTAAATTCCTCTGATGATGAGAAGTGATGCTGGGAAGTGTAAGCCAAGTAGACTGCCTACTCCCAGTTACTTTGGTGGTGGTGTTTGATCACAGCGACAGTCCCTCAAGCTAAGACATCTGATTCTTTTTACTTCTATTTTTATCAATTATTAGGAGTATTGGTTTTCATGTGAATCCTAGCTCTTATCCCCAGATCCACTCTACTTCATCACTCAGAGATTCCAACAATCTCTGCCAATCAAAGAATAGCTATACACCTTACAGGCATAGCACTCTACTGATTTACTATCAGAAGCCAAGAGCCAAGAACATCAATCCATGTTCTTGAAAGTCTAAGGCCGTTAGAGAGGGGAGAGCAGGACAGAAAGACCTCCACCTACCAGAGTTTACAAATGAAGGAAAGCAAAAGAGTTGGTGAGAGGTGTGACACCAAGAAAACTCTATTTTAAAAGTTAAATGCGAGAAAAGCACCGGGGCAGCTGGGGCGCAGGGTCTGCTGACACTCGCCAGCTACCCACAACACCCGCCACAGGATCTTAAGACTTCTGGTGAGTGGAGCACAGCTTCTGCTCCAATCCAATTGCGCGGGACCTGAGACTGCATTAGTTAGGGAAGCAGAAACCGGCCTGAGTAGGGCCACAGGCCACATCCGGCCGGATCAGCACCGGGGTAGCGGGAGCGCAGGGTTGCCTGACACCCGCCAGCTACCCACGACCCCCACCGCAGGATTTTGGGACTGCTGGTGAGTGGAACACAGCTTCTGCTCCAGTCCAATCACGCGGGACCTGAGACTGCTCTGGTTGGGGAGAGAGAAATCCGGCCTACATAGGGCCACAACCCTCTTCCAGTCAGAAAAGCACCGGGGCAGCTGGGGCGCAGGGTCGGCTGACACTCACCAGCTACCCACAACACCCACCACAGGATCTTAAGACTTCTGGAGAGTGGAACACAGCTTCTGCTCCAATCCAATTGCACGCGGGACCAGAGACTGCATTAGTTAGGGAAGCAGAAAAACGGCCTGTGTAGGACCACAGGCCTCTTCCGGCTGGACCAGCACCGGGGTACCGTCAGCTACCCACGACCCCCGCCGCAGGATTTAGAGACTGCTGGTGAGTGGAACACAGCTTCTGCTCCAATCTTTAAACAGTGACAACGATAACAACTAACCCCAGAGATTACCAGATGGCGAAAGGTAAACGTAATAATCTTACTAACAGAAACCAAGACCACTCACCATCATCAGAACCCAGCACCCCCACTTCGCCCAGTCCAGGGCACCCCAACACACCGGAAAAGCTAGACACGGATTTAAAAGCATATCTCCTGATGATGATAGAGAACTTCAAGAAGGACTTTAATAACACACTTAAAGAAATGCAGGAGAACACTGCTAAACAGGCAGAAGACAATAAAGAGAAAGCACAAAAATCCCTTAAAGAATTGCAGGAGAACACTGCTAAAGAGTTACAAATCCTTAAAGAAAAACACGATAACATAATCAAACAGGTAGAAGTCCTTACAGAAAAACAGGAAAACACATCCAAACAGATGATGGAAATGAACAAAACCATACTAGACCTAAAAAGGGAAGTAGACACAATAAAGAAAACCCAAAATGAGGCAACACTGGAGATAGAAACCCTAGGAAAGAAATCTGGAACCATAGATACGAGCATCAGCAACAGAATACAAGAGATGGAAGAGAGAATCTCAGGTGCAGAAGATTCCATAGAGAACATCGGCACAACAATCAAGGAAAATGGAAAATGCAAAAAGATCCTAACTCAAAACATCCAAGAAATACAGGACGCAATGAGAAGACCAAACCTACGGATAATAGGAGTGGATGAGAATGAAGATTTTCAACTCAAAGGACCAGCAAACATCTTCAACAAAATTATAGAAGAAAACTTCCCAAATCTAAAGAAAGAGATGCCCATGAACATACAAGAAGCCTACAGAACTCCAAATAGACTGGACCAGAAAAGAAATACCTCCCGACACATAATAATCAGAGCAACAAATGCTCTAAATAAAGATAGAATACTAAAAGCAGTAAGAGAAAAAGGCCAAGTAACATATAAAGGCAAGCCTATCAGAATTACACCAGACTTTTCACCAGAGACTATGAAAGCCAGAAGATCCTGGACGGATGTTATACAGACACTAAAAGAACACAAATTCCAGCCCAGGCTACTATACCCAGCCAAACTCTCAATTAACATAGATGGAGAAACCAAAGTATTCCACGACAAAACCAAATTCACACATTATCTCTCCACGAATCCAGCCCTTCAAAGGATAATAACAGAAAAAAACCAATACAAGGACAGGAACCACGCCCTAGAAACAACAAGAAGGTAATCCCTCAACAAACCTAAAAGAAGACAGCCACAAGAACAAAATGCCAACTTTAACATCAAAAATAACAGGAAACAACAATTACTTTTCCTTAATATCTCTTAATATCAATGGACTCAACTCCCCGATAAAAAGACATAGACTAACAAACTGGCTACACAAACAAGACCCAAAATTTTGATGCTTACAGGAAACTCATCTCAGAGAAAAGGATAGACACTACCTCAGAATGAAAGGCTGGAAAACAATTTTCCAAGCAAATGGCATGAAGAAACAAGCTGGAGTAGCCATTCTAATATCTGATAAGATTGACTTCCAACCCAAAGTCATTAAAAAAGACAGGGAGGGACACTTCATACTCATCAAAGGTAAAATCCTCCAAGAGGAACTATCAATCCTGAATATCTATGCTCCAAATACAAAGGCAGCCACATTCATTAAAGAAACTTTAGTAAAGCTCAAAGCACACATTGCACCTCATACAATAATAGTGGGAGACTTCAACACACCACTTTCACCAATGGACAGATCATGGAAACAGAAACTAAACAGGGACACAGTGAAACTAACAGAAATTATGAATCAAATGGATCTGGCAGATATCTACAGAACATTCTATCCTAAAACAAAAGGATATACCTTCTTCTCAGCACCTCATGGTACCTTCTCCAAAATTGACCACATAATTGGTCACAAAACAGGCCTCAACAGATATAAAAATATTGAAATTGTCCCATGCATCCTATCAGATCACCATGGACTAAGGCTGATCTTCAATAACAAAATAAATAATAGAAAGCCAACCTTCACGTGGAAACTGAACAACACTCTTCTCAATGATACCTTGGTCAAGGAAGGAATAAAGAAAGAAATTAAGGACTTTTTAGAGTTCAATGAAAATGAAGCCACAACATACCCAAACTTATGGGACGCAATGAAAGCATTTTTAAGAGGAAAACTCATAGCTCTGAGTGCCTCCAAAAGGAAACTAGAGAGAGCACACATTAGCAGCTTGACAACACACCTAAAAGCACTAGAACAAAAGGAAGCAAATTCACCCAAGAGGAGTAGACGGCAGGAAATAATCAAACTCAGGGGTGAAATCAACCAAGTGGAAACAAGAAAAACTATTCAAAGAATCAACCAATCAAGGAGCTGGTTCTTTGAGAAAATCAACAAGATAGATAAACCCTTAGCCAGACTCACTAGAGGGCACAGGGAAAGCATCCTAATTAACAAAATCAGAAATGAAAAAGGAGACATAACAACAGATCCTGAAGACATCCAAAACACCATCAGATCCTTCTACCAAAGGCTATACTCAACAAAACTGGAGAACCTGGATGAAATGGACAAGTTCCTAGACAGATACCAGGTACCAAAGCTGAATCAAGATCAGGTTAATGATCTAAACAGCCCTATATCCCCCAAAGAAATAGAAGCAGTCATTAATAGTCTCCCAACTAAAAAAAGCCCAGGACCAGATGGGTTTAGTGCAGAGTTCTATCAGACCTTCAAAGAAGATCTAATCCCAGTTCTTCACAAACTATTCCACAAAATAGAAACAGAAGGTACTCTACCCAACTCATTCTATGAAGCCACAATTACTCTGATACCTAAACCACAAAAAGACCCAACAAAGATAGAAAACTTCAGACCAATATCCCTTATGAATATTGATGCAAAAATCCTCAATAAAGTTCTTGCTAACCGAATCCAAGAACACATCAAAACAATCATCCATCCTGACCAAGTAGGTTTCATCCCAGGGATGCAGGGATGGTTCAATATACGGAAATCCATCAACGTAATCCAGTATATAAACAAACTCAAAGAGAAAAACCACTTGGTCATCTCCTTAGATGCGGAAAAAGCATTTGACAAGATCCAACACCCATTCATGATAAAAGTCTTGGAAAGATCAGGAATTCAAGGCCCATACCTAAACATGATAAAAGCAATCTACAGCAAACCAGTAGCCAACATCAAAGTAAATGGTGAGAAGCTTGAAGCAATCCCTCTAAAATCAGGGACTAGACAAGGCTGTCCACTTTCTCCATACCTATTCAACATTGTACTTGAAGTCCTAGCCAGAGCAATTCGACAACAAAAGGAGATCAAAGGGATACAAATTGGAAAAGATGAAGTCAAAATATCACTTTTTGCAGATGATATGATAGTATATATAAGTGACCCTAAAAATTCCACCAGAGAACTCCTAAGCCTGATAAACAGCTTCGGTGAAGTAGCTGGATATAAAATTAACTCAAACAAATCAATGGCCTTTCTCTACACAAAGAATAAACAGGCTGAGAAAGAAATTAGGGAAACAACATCCTTCTCAATAGTCACAAATAATATAAAATATCTTGGCGTGACTCTAACTAAGGAAGTGAAAGATCTGTATAATAAAAACTTCAAGTCTCTGAAGAAAGAAATTATAGAAGATCTCAGAAGATGGAAAGATCTCCCATGCTCATGGATTGGCAGGATCAACATTGTAAAAATGGCTATCTTGCCAAAAGCAATCTACAGATTCAATGCAATCCCCATCAAAATTCCAAATCAATTCTTCAACGAATTAGAAAGTGCAATCTGCAAATTCATCTGGAATAACAAAAAACCTAGGATAGCAAAAACTCTTCTCAAGGATAAAAGAACCTCTGGTGGAATCACCATGCCGGACCTAAAGCTCTACTACAGAGCAATTGTGATAAAAACTGCATGGTACTGGTATAGTGACAGACAAATAGACCAATGGAATAGAATTGAAGACCCAGAAATGAACCCACACACCTATGGTCACTTGATCTTCGACAAGGGAGCTAAAAGCATCCAGTGGAAGAAAGACAGCATTTTCAACAAATGGTGCTGACACAACTGGTTGTTAACATGTAGAAGAATGCGAATCGATCCATTCCTATCTCCTTGTACTAAGGTCAAGTCTAAGTGGATCAAGGAACTTCACATAAAACCAGAGACACTGAAACTTATAGAGGAGAAAGTGGGGAAAAGCCTTGAAGATATGGGCACAGGGGAAAAATTCCTGAATAGAACAGTAATGGCTTGTGCTGTAAGATCGAGAATTGACAAGTGGGACCTCATGAAACTACAAAGCTTCTGCAAGGCTAAAGACACCATCAATAAGACAAAAAAACCACCAACAGATTGGGAAAGGATCTTCACCTATCCTAAATCAGATAAGGGACTAATATCCAATATATATAAAGAACTCAAGAAGGTGGACTCCAGAAAGTCAAATAACCCCATTAAAAAATGGGGCTCAGAACTGAACAAAGAATTCTCACCTGAGGAATACCGAATGGCAGAGAAGCACCTGAAAAAATGTTCAACATCCTTAATCATCAGGGAAATGCAAATCAAAACAACCCTGAGATTCCACCTCACACCAGTCAGAATGGCTAAGATCAAAAATTCAGGTGACAGCAGATGCTGGCGAGGATGTGGAGAAAGAGGAACACTCCTCCATTGTTGGTGGGATTGCAAGCTTGTACAACCACTCTGGAAATCAGTCTGGCGGTTCCTCAGAAAATTGGACATAGTACTACCGGAGGATCCAGCAATACCTCTCCTGGGCATATATCCAGAAGATGTCCCAACCGGTAAAAAGGACACATGCTCCACTATGTTCATAGCAGCCCTATTTATAATAGCCAGAAGCTGGAAAGAACCCAGATGTCCCTCAACAGAGGAATGGATACAGAAATTATGGTACATTTACACAATGGAGTACTACTCAGCTATTAAAAAGAATGAATTTATGAAATTCCTAGCCAAATGGATGGACCTGGAGGGCATCATCTTGAGTGAAGTAACACAATCACAAAAGAACTCACACAATATATATTCATTGATAAGTGGATATTAGCCCAAAACTTAGGATACCCAAGATATAAGATACAATTTGATAAACGCATGAAACTCAAGAAGAATGAAGACCAAAGTGTGGACACTGTGCACCTTCTTAGAATTGGGAACAAAACACCCAGGGAAGGAGTTACAGAGACAAAGTTCGTAGCTGTGATGAAAGGATGGACCATTTAGAGACTGCTGTATCCAGGGATCCGTCCCATAATCAGCTTCTAAACGCTGACACCATTGCATACACTAGCAAGATTTTGCTGAAAGGACCCAAATATAGCTGTCTCTTGTGAGACGATGACGGGGCCTAGCAAACACAGGAGTGGATGTTCACAGTCAGCTATTGGATGTATCACAGGGCTCCCAATGGAGAAGCTAGAGAAAGTACCCAAGGAGCTAAAGGGATCTGCAACCCTATTGTTGGAACAACATGATGTACTAACCAGAACCCTGGACCTCTTGTCTCTAGCTCCATATGTATCGAAAGATGGCCTAGTCGGCCATCAATGGAAAGAGAGGCCCATTGGACTTGCAAACTTTATATGCCCCAATATAGGGGAATGCCAGGGCCAAAAGAATGGGAATGGGTGGGTAGGGAAGTGGGGGGCGCTATGGGGGACTTTTGGGATAGTATTGGAAATGTAATTGAGGAAAATATGTAATAAAAATATTAAAAAAAAAGTTAAATGCATTAAATGCAGTGACTTAATCAATTCCTCTGTGAACACAGGAATCATGTAATAATCCCAGGCAGACATGATCCTACTAGGCTACCACCCATTTGCCCCCAAGGAGTGTGAGTTTCATCAGAAGACAGAATGGGAGAAGAGGGAAAGAGGAAATGAGAAAGTTAAAAAGATAAAGCCCAAGGAAAGCACAGTCAAGGTCATGACTCCCCACCTCCCCTACCATCACCTGCACCGTTCTTATACCCATCCATACCCACAGGGAAATGCACACCTTCAGCGTGCAGGAATATGACCCAACACCTTTACGTTCCCATGTCCTTATGGTCCATTCCCACTTAGAACCAAGAGTCTGCAGCAGAAGCCACAGGATTAGCTCAGTTTACACAGCTGCCCAGTAACAGCCCCTCCCAAGGCTGTGCTTCTGAACAATACAGAATCTCTATTTCCTTTGGCTGTCTAGGTTGGCAGCAGCTGGAGATTCCATTTCTAACGCTGGCATACGAGAATGTATTTTTAAGCTTAAGGTTGGAATTCTATAAGTTTTAAGTCATGCTTAGCTGAGGCCAGATGCATTGACAAAACACAGAGCCTTAAGTTATCATTTCCTGCCTGAAAACAGTTGCTCTCCTCAGCTCTTCACTATCAGGTATTGGACTTTCCATCTGCCACAGGGTATGTGTAAGAAATCTGAGCATTGACAGGCTTACTGCACCTGCCTGGCTTCCCATGAAGTACACAGCTCAGTCTACTCAGATGGGAAAACAAGAGACGATACCAACCACAAACATTCACTCATCTTCATAGCTACATCTCACAATAAAACAATAGAAGGCAAACAGATATCTCCATTAAGAGTGGGCTATAGAAGGTTTACAAAGGGTATTTAATCTTTTGGGAGTAGTTGTAGCACTGAACAAGTATCTCATAGCCTTGCATATGTGACGCAAGTACTCCATGGGGCTAAATCCCCAGAATGCTTTCCAAAACTGAGTGTGTGTATATGGAGGCCAGAGGAAGTACTACCCACCTCTTTTCAGAGACTGGGTCTATCCACCAGCCTGGAATTCATCAAGTATGCTAGGCTGGTTAGCCAGGGAGCCCCGGATCTGTCTGTCTGTCTGTCTGTCTGTCTGTCTGTCTGTCCCACTTGATCTCTGGGATTACAAGCACACGTTACTATGCCTAGCCTTTGAGTGCTTGTGGTGTTTCTCAGTGCAGATTCAGAAAATTGATCTCAGGTCCCCAGGGAAAGTTCTTTATCAACTGAGCTACCATTCTAGCTCATTTCCTAGATTTCTACACCCAACCAGTAGACTGAAAATACTAAAGACATTTGTTTCATGATCCAGGCCTCGTGACACTGTACAAGAAAAGCTCTCAAATATTTTGTTTAATGTACCTGTTTAATACCCTCCTTATAAAAATTGTCTTATAAAATATCAAGTATCTTAACAGCTTTTGTTTATTTGGATCATATCTATTAACATGAACCATGTTAAATACTAAAGCTAATAAAATAGAAATATGCTTAATAATTTTAGAACAATAAATGTAACATTTTTATTTTAAAAATGTTGTCTTCTAAGACAAAAATATTAAAAAGAGTGGAATGTTTTTATGCTTTTCAGATATCTTAAGTAGAAATCAGGTAGATTCTCCTAGCTACTTCTGTGCAGTCTGCTGTGACGTGGTATTTTAGTTGAAGTATATGAAGAAGCATATCCCATAGATATGCAGTCTGAGAAAGAACTCAAGTAGCCTCTTCAGGTAATTGTGGGCTTTCCCTGATTTTATGCTAAAAGTCAACATCTAGCACAGTTCCTTGAAGGGAGCTGCAATGTGCATATAGAGCACACCGACCCACGAACATTGTGTGCACTGAACTTCTTTCTGTTACAGTCAAGTCCACAGACTTGCACTTTGAGTGCACCTTTAGCCATGTGTGATTTTCTAATGTCATATAATAGTTATTTTGGGAAAATTCAATAAATGGAGAATATTGAATTTTGCAAACTCTCCCGACTGTTGACAAGCTTCGCTATGGAGTGTCCAAGGATCCAAACTGAAGACTGCCATTGCCAATGTCCTTTCCAGGCGCTGTAGAACTTTCAAGTTCATGCTCGTGGCAAATCAAAGCTCCCCTCAAATGAATTTAATAGCTCAAATTTTATCACTAGCAAAACATTATAGATGGCTGCACTCTCCTAGAGACAAGCTCAGGAATGGACTTAGAAAAATATCTCCCCAAAGCAGGGCCTTGCACATGACATATGTCTGCATTCCTTTGCCAGGCAAGACATTTATCACTGAGCACCGCCCCCATCCCTGATAGGATGCCTTGGCCCTTCCCTGAGGTAGCCAAGTGAAAAGAAAATCCATATTTATTTGTATAAGAACTTTTCCACAAGGGCCTCATTTTCTCTAACTACTGTTCTCTATGCTATGTTCTGAGCACACAAATGTTTCCAATATTTCTAAATCATTTTGGTTTTTTGAACTTTTGAATCCCCAAATTCATAGTCTGTCAGTTGTTATTTCAAATAAAACACTAGTATTTATGCAGGGAAAAGGCAATATTTTGAGTTCACAAACTATTCAAACTATCACAACAAGGATTTTTCTTATGACAACCACTAAATGTTGATCGGCAACTTCTGTATTTTCTTTGCCACACAATGGTATTTACTCCAAAGAAGGAATGTTCAGGAATGTTCATAGTTGTGCTCATGAAGAATATAGTCTTAAGCACACTTGGGTTTCTTTTCAAGCAGAAAAACCGTAAAAGGCTTTTGGAATGGATGGAGTTTGCTGCCATCACTAGTGGTGTGGTACCCCTGTCTTGAGCCATACTCAGGCACCAGCAATTAAACTCAAGGTTTCTTTTATTCTCCCTACAAAGATCATTACAAAGAAAATTATCAATGTTATTTCTCTTAGTGTTATTATGAAAATAGTTTTGATATGTAAGACATTAAGTATGTGTTGGAGCCTGAAAAGATCTCCAAACTATACTCCTACTCAACCTGCTTCTAGTAACATGGAGTTGATTCTAAAGCTTGCAGAGACATTCAATTAATAAAAATGTCACTATGTAAGATATAACCCAAAAGAACAAGTTTGAGCTTTTTGTTTTAAGGAAACAAGTAAGTGAAAGAAACACTAGGAAATCATGAAGCACAGAAATAAGATTGGGTACAGGAATTCTACCACAGAAGACAGTTTAGAAGCACCAGGAAAACTTATGAGCACACAGAGTGCAGAATAATAGAAGGGTAGGATGAGGCATTGAGAGAAACTTCCAGTAGAACTGCATGTGAAAGATGCCTCACTTGCTACCAAGGCAAGAGGTAAGGAATACGAACCACAAAGCTTTTTCACAGGCTGAGGATGTAGCTCCTTAGTAGAGCTCTTGCCTACTTGAACAGGTCCTGGGATCCCCTCCAAATGCCTAAACAAAAACTTTTCTGTGCCCCACTTCCTGTCTTCCCTCAGCACATGCACATACACTTTAAGCCAAAGAAAAACCGTAAAAGGCTTTTGGAATGGACACAGTTTGGTCTACTTTCAATTCAATCTTTCTATTACTCTATACCACCTCCTCATGGCAGAACATGTGAATTGCAATGAAAGCCTTTGCCCGTGAAATCTGCAAGCACATCTTCAAAACCAGTATTGGGTGGTCTTCAGGACTACATGAGTTTTATCTACCTAGAAAGAATCTATTTTCTTCAATACACAACTATTTCATCTCTACCCAGACACAGAATTTTGAATATCTATATTGTTTCTATATATCTTTCAACTGTATTCCTGTAAGTTCTTAACTAGGAACTGAGGCAATATTTTCAAAGTAAGTCCTTTTTATGTTCATGATGTTTTCAGAGGTGTGTTTATAACTGTCATGTCTGTGGACTATCACTAGTCCTTCTTTCTTTGCCTCCTGATTCTGAGGAGCCAAATTGCCTGCTTAAGATGAAATTTGAGAATTGGAAATTGCGTACATTAAACAGGAGAGACTCAAGCACTCAGCCCAGAGACCCATTATACTAGAGAACAAAATCAATCCATAGGGAATCTGTCCTCATCCAGTTAACTGAGTTGGTATGAGAGCTCTTCAATCTTAAAGGAGCCGAAAGCCAGTGTTATCTTTGCTGAAAAGTTGAAAAATATCAGTCTTATTTCTGACCCCTACAGTGCATTCATTAACTTAGAGATTCAGCATGATTCTCTTTGAAAAAGAATTGTCTCTCAATTAAGAGAATCAGCCATTTAGGTCTTAGAGTATTTCCTCTCAGGAAATGCTCAGATGATATCAAGAGTCCTTAGAAAATGAGAATTTAAAGTACAATCTTTAAATGCCTACAAAAGCAGAGCAGAGATAGAACAGTTGGACAACTATAGGGAAGCATTGTGGAATTGTATCTATTAAAATTAAGGCAGAAAAGGAATGAGAAAATGGAACCACAAGTGAGGGCATGGGAGCCCTGTAGGGAATGTCAAAAGGAAAACAGCAGGAAGAGAGATAAAGGGCTTACAGAGGATGCATGGATCAAAACATCTGAAAAGGACGAAGCATCTACTTTGGTTAAATATCAGGCTAGGTATCTAAACCAAGAAGCCTGGTATTTTAGGTAAAAAGTAAGTGTACCTCTCTAGTTCTGGAGATGCTAAAGTTTGTAGATATAAATAGAAAGAAATTTCCACCTAAATGCCCCCAAGAAACATATGAGAAGGAGCAGGCAGCATCTCCATAAACCATGATGAAAGCTTCCTTTGGAACTGGCATGTTAGGTCCTCATCACCACGCCAGGCCTAGAGTAGGCATCCAAAACACACATGCTGTGCCAAGAAGGCAAGGTGGTTCTTGTTTATTGGCTTCTATTTGGTTTTCTTTTGTGATGCTGGCTGATACTACTAGCCGAAAGCCTACCAGCCAGAAACAAACAGAAACTCTGACATATCCATGGCTTTCTTTGCATGCATGACAAAACATCCTGTGATATCTGCTAGCCATGAATAAGACAACAGTGAATATCATAGGCTTTTCAGAGCTCTCTGACCCTCAGACCCCCAACCTTGTTTCTAGACAACTACAATAACACATGTGGGCTTCCTTTTCCCATCACTTGGAATTTCCTTGAGCTCTTCTGCTTCTGGCCAGGTGGTTATGGTTGTAGAGTCTATTGTGAGGGACTTCCTCTTTCAAACAATCCTACCCAAGTATTTAATAAATCTTCCTACACAATGTTGTCATGTCATATTTTTCTACATTCCTTGATCAGCCTCCAAACCCTCGCACTTGCCATAGCCCACAGACATGTGTCAGCAGTCCGCCACATTTAACTATGTAAACTTTACAATCTTGCCACCCCTTATTCAGATCCATTCATATCACCCATTTATAATCTCTATCATTGCTCATCTGGTGGTCCCTATACTCTCCTAACCTTGTATTTCCTTCTTTGTTAACCTAGTTTCTCATTGTAAACCCTCCACAATGAATGCATGATCCTTTGGTCACCCAAATCTGATGAATTCTCATTATAACACATCTACACTATGCTCTCCTTCCTCCATCCCTTCATCCATAGACTTCTACTTCCCAGTTCTTGTTTTGACATCACATACCAAACCATTCCATGCCTTTATAACTTGGTAAATTTCAAAAACAGTTTGCTTATTACTCATTCTCTGATCATCTCCATTCACCTTTTTGCACATCAACTCAGGAAGACCTCCAGGAAAGCTTTTGTAAGCCAACAAATTTGGGAGAGGAAAATTATCTTTTCCTTCTATCTATTTTCAATTCACTCTCTGAGGACCCTCTAACAAACAACAAATTAACAATGTAAAATTATAGTTCTATTTATATAAGTTTTAGATGGCATAGGGGACTTCTGCCCTTCTATAAGGCTGAAGGCATAAATAAATAGATAAGCTTGTGTTTTTAGTAGAGATTTGATGAAGAATATAGACTCCCAGTCAGGGCTGGTGGAATGAGTCAGTTGGTGAGTGAGCTTGCTGCCATGCTTGACAACCTGAGTTCCAGAACCACAGGTTGGAAGGGATTGCCTGGTTCCGCTCCCCGCCCCACCCAAACACAGTGGCATGCACACCCACTCACACATATAAACAAGCAAACAAATAAACAAATGTATTTTTTAATGGTATAACCAAAGAGTAATTAATTAGACCCATTGCCCAGGTTCTGTTCTGTATCTTTGGTGATACAGAACAGAACCTGAGCAATAAGGATGTACCGTTCTCCTGTGTCAAGGCAGGGGCGTGTCTCATATGAGGGTACCTTCTGTGTCAAGGCAGGGGCATGTCTCATATGAGGGTACCACTTTGGAGAAAAACACCTTCTCATGCACGCTGTTTCTCACATTTCACCAGTTCAGTGCTACGGTCTGTGGGATTGTATCCTGGCCATGTCATAAACATGGGCAAAGCCAACCTCACAGGTGTCCTTAGCATCCTGTGCAGGATGAAAGGGTGGTGTGTGCTACCATGATACCGACATTCTCTTGGTGTGACATTCCCCCTTCAGTGACAGCTCCCCATTTAAGGGTCACAGCTAAGTGAGCAATGTAGCTCTTGCCCCAGGCAGTCAGCTCAGTAAGCAGTGACTGTCCCTTGAGCTGCAGCTTACCAACCACGACATAGGAATAGCAAGTTTTCTATGCTTTCAGCAAAATGCCGGGAGTCTTCCAGTCACCATTTTCTCAAGCATGCTGCGCTTTGTAAAGAACAAATTCCAAGACATTTCCTGGTTATATAAAAGACAAAATGAAAGAATACAAACAAAGCAAAACCAAAGCCACTTTATTTCCATGGTAAAGGAAACTCTTTCCACACCCACTGGCACAAATGTACAGTAAACACCCACTCCAATATCACATCGCATATTAAACTATCTTTTATTACATTACTACCACTATAAGTCCATTGATACAAATTTTTCTGCCTGCTTTATATTTTTAATCTCTATTTTCTGACTCTAAATGGGCTAGTTAACAAAACCTATTGAATTGATAATTAGCAGCCTCTATTGTTTAATCGCAAGTAATAAATTCAGCAGTCTAGGATTCATTTCCCCAAATGCTTGAGACTAAATCATCAAGCTGAAGGCTGCTCTTTCTTTTTAAAACTTTAAAAATAATCTGTGCTTCAGCCCAGTGTTCTTTGTTGTCCTTAGAGACGCTTTCTTTGAGTTGCTAAGATAATAAATGAGTGTATCTAAAAATAAGTGGCTTTCAAGTAACCTGGAGAATCAGTTCTTAATGGAACTGTTAATAAGCAAATCTTTGTATCTGACTAGCTTTAGCTGTGACTATCACCAGCCTGATGTTCTTATACATGGGCCATATTTTTCTGTGAAGTGGATTAGATTCTGACAGCATCGGCTGGTAGACCTGTCTATCTTGGTCCTCTCTCCTGGTATAGAATGTTGGCAAGTGTATGAAATGGCAGGGACCACCAAACCCTACACAACATAAAGTAGAGAAACAGAAGTGCAACAAGACCATGTTGAGAATTTGTCCAAAGCAAGCCACTCTTAAGGTACACTCTTCACAGAGCAGACTCTTACAGACTATGTATGCCTACATTTTCTCTGTCCCACAACCTGCTCTAGCGGTCTTAGCATTTAATTGAGTTGTTCTCCTTCCTTTATTTTGTTTCTTGGTTGCAGTCACTTGCTTTATGTCAGCAGTTGTCCTCCCAGCGTTTGCTCTATGGGCGGAAGGAAACTACAACACAGAGCTAGCAAGAACTGAGCAAATCAGTGACTTACTTGTCCCTAGAGAGAATGAGCCAGAGCTTCACAGAGTAGGTGAATCAAACACATTACGAAAGAAATAAGACACAAGAAAGCCTAGGTGAGTGGTGCTTCCCAAGTACAGGAGGATGTATGGACAAAGGGGTTGGGGTGGGGTTAGGAAGGGTGATACATCTGAAGGATGAGTAATTTGATATGGATGCAATATTAAGTACAAAAATGGTGGGAGATATGAAAACGGGATTGAAATCCAAGGTTAGACCCCTGAGATTGTGTTAGCCACTACTCTAGTTTGCACAGAAATGCAAGAGAACCTGAAAGGGGGGAGATCTTTCAATACTACACCGAGGTAAGTGGTCACCCTACAGTGAAAGATATGCTGTACTATGCTCCAAGAAGATCTGACGTTCTCTGCAGGTAGGAGAGAAACAGGAGAATTTCACTATGTACAACAGTGAATAATTTGCTTTTATCACAAGCTGTGTACTGTACCATCCTTTTAAAACAGGGATTCCAGTTCACTGCAGAGTGTTGAAATCATGTTAGTGGACAGCCGTTCTGGCTATGAATAAATTAGAAGCATTACAGCAGATGCTAAAGGAAAATACTGTTTCATGGTGTTAGTAATGAACGGGCAACCACATCCACATAATTTATTATTGCTTGTGGAAGTTAGAGGGAGAAATCATTATTATTTCTACAATTAATACACTTTAAATTCTAAATTTGTCTCTAGTTTTGTTCTTTCTCAATCAATTATTTTCTTGCTATGATACTCCTGAGTCATGACATTAACACAAGATACCAGGGTGGGCAGAAATGGATGATGACCACTGACAAAGGAGACTGAGCCAGTTCATCTTAGTAGCTTCACTCTCTGGGTACACATACAACATATACCCCACTCGTAGGGCACTGAAAATCTCCCACAGAATTCCAAAAATCAATCGCTTCTACTTGTTTAAGTCAACCAGCAAGCAGAAAGAAGAAAACACAAGCTAAGTCCCTGAAGACTGATGCTTAACCTACATTTTTAACTATTCCAGTACCTCCACAAAATTAGAGAAACCCCACACTGCTCTGCCAGACATGCAGGAGCAGAACAGGCTCTTGCGCATTATGTCAGCACAAATGCTGAGTGACACTCGAGGCTTTGTGTAGTGGCCATTTGTCCAATCAGCACGATCTTTATACCTTTGATAGAAAGCAAATGGCTATCTGAAAAGCTTCTACAAATACCGCAGCCTGAGACCTGGCGCCCAGGGCCGTATTTCAATGGCTAACTCCATGGTATGAGACAGCATTCAGGACAGATTTACCGGTTCTTAAAAAGGAGTAATCCTGCCTGATACTACATGCATTTTTTTTTTTTAAATTCAAAAACTTTAATTTAGCTGCAGCCATTTTCAACCATCTGCTCTCTGAGTGAACATAGGCTTGTATATATTCAATTTGAAAGAGAACAAGTTTTGGCAGAAAGAATTGTAAAGTGGTGGAGAAGTTGTATCATGTCAAGGAGTGACAACATATGCAATGTAGCAATTGAAAAGAGCTCTTCCGTCTCCTTTTCTCTAGCAGGCTGCCCTATTCCAGGTCACTCCTTGTCTTAATTAGATGCTTCCCAACCAATCACAGTGTTGCAAAATATCAGAATAGATGTAACGTCATCTCCAGTTTGAGTAGCAGGTAATGATATTAAGGAACTCTGGAAGAATTTGTAAGTCATGCATGGTCAATTACTGTCGTTTCTCAAAACCAAACACACAGGAGGCTGGGCTTCTCCCAGCAAGTTGAAAGTTGGCATATCATGTATATGTAATGTATAATGTAGACTTACATTGGTTGTGTGCTTATTCATTGCCATGGTGCTAAAGGACTTGGGCTATATAAGAATAATCTAGAATTTCACGGCTGAAATCCATACCTTAGTAATGCCTGTGTGTATATTAATTGCTAGCTCAGATCACATCCATATCCATAGTTTCAATATGACACATCGTCACATGTAAGACTGTGGTTGTTCAAGAACCATTTCCTAGTCATATGTGAGTGTGCACCCACACAGGTATACACACAGTTATTAACTTCAATTTCATCTGGGCAATCAGAACATAGTTCTCCCCTCAGATTCAGCCTCTGCTGTATGAGTGAGTCTTTACACAAGGGTAGGGCTTGGCCAAGAGAAATGTGGAGTGCCATGCCTGATGTAAGAGAAGAGAGAACTCCTTGAGTGTTTGACATAAATACCTCAAGCAAGGTGAGAAGAGTCACATTACTTTATAAAGCAATTATTGTAAGCTAAACTTTTGAGTTAAATTTTATTTTTACTTTTTTAAATTTTATAAACTTTATTATAAAGGATACATCCTTGAAAATAGAGACATCACACACAAAAATGAACTAGACTCAAAATCTTGAGGAACTTCTAAGCAGTCTATGCATTCCAAATACAAGCTGAGGAAAATTCCCATTACATTTTATACCTTCAGAATTAAGTATATTTTACGTACGTATTTACTGCCAAAGCCAAAAGGTCCACAGAGAATCAGAGCTTGGAAGGCAATCGTCTTTATTTATCCTTTCATAGCTCATGTCCATCACCTACATTCCGTTCTCCACATCCCTTTACAGTTAGTTTGTCTTCTCTTTTCTCATATCATCCTATAACCACATGTGCAAAGTATATATACATACATGCATATGACATACATGCACATATTATTGTCTAGATTTTACATATAATAGAGAAACGTGTGGTTTAAAATAAAAAAATTTAACCAACTCTTAAATACCTTTAGATCAACTTCTCTTTTGGCAAAGACTTAATAGCTCACATGGTTACATCCATATTGCTAAATCTGTCTTCATGTTATGTTATGTTAATTTATGTCTTTATGTTAATTAACAGAATGACAACTTACTAAGGATCTATCAAAGAAAAGTGTTGTTCCGAGTATACTGTGGGACTTTACACAGACGATCAAAATAGAGCCTGTCTCAAAAAGTTATAATACGGTTGGGTTGGGAAACCCTGGCAACCCAGCATGGGGAAATGTGGTAAATGCAGGAGATGGCACGGCACACTGCAGACAGCATGCTGTAGCTGGAACACGAAGTGGGCTCTGTGAAGGGAGAGCGGCAGCAGCCAGACACTGACTTGTGCTTAGTGTGGGACCCGGGAAACTGGATGGAGAACAGTAGGAGCCAGTCACAGAAGTGGGGCTGTGTCTTTGGGAAAGCATAGCTCAATGAGACTGCAGCATATGGTTGAATGCTCTGGGGGGCTAGAGAGTCAATGAGCAATAAGTTATCCTCTCAGGATATAAGTGACCCAGGGCAATTATTTTTGATTTCTGGTCCTGTTGCAACACAGAAGAAAAACATGTATTTTTTTTTTAAAAAAAATTTAATAACCTTAAAAAATTTGAGCATTTACACATTAAGTCAATGCTATTGAATTCAGTGTGTTAACCAATGCCAACAACTCAAATTAACACTTTCTTACATATCACACCTTTGCTTTATAGCAGGAAAATGTGAGAAATTAAGCTTCAAACTGGATACCCTGGCATGTCTAATATACATTCTTTGCATAATGTAAGCATTCAAAGTGTGAATTCTATCTCCCAACTCATCTGATGGTTTTGTGTTTCTCGAACTAGAAACAATATAGTTGGGGTTAGGGAGTAAAGGCTTATGCCTTAGAGACAATATCGTTGTTTGGTGTCTGCATTTTTGTTTTGTGTTATTTGTTTTGTTTTGTTTTGTTTTAATTTTCTGTGTAGCCTTGGCTGTCCTGGAGAACAGCCTGTAGACTAGGCTGGCCTCAAACTCAGAGATCTGCCTGCTTCTGTCTTCCTGTACAGGGATTTAAGGTGTGTGCCACCACTGCCTGACTTTTTTTTTTTTTTTAAGATTTGTTTGTCTTACTTTAAAAATTACGCATGTGTATGTATGATGTATGAGCATTTGATTTTGAGTGCCCGTGGAGACTAGAGGTATCAGATTTCTTGGGATTGGAGTTATGAGCAGTCATGAGCCACCCAATATGGGTGCTGGGAATTGAACTTGGGTTCTTTGAAAGAGCAGCAAGTGTTCTTATCCACTAAGTCACGTAGCTTAAGGAGGGGTCCTTAACCTCCTGAGTACTGGGTTACAGGCATGTGTCACCACATCTCTGTTTCTGTTTGGATTAATGGCTGCTACAAGCTGTCATTACGAGCTTTCCTCAGCTACACCTGATACTTTGATGCCCTTCTCATGACTAATAGGAATTTAGTGAACGCTTATCAAAGAAACAGATGAAAGAAAGAATGAATGGATAAATACTGCAAACTGAACAATTAGAAGGGAAAGAAGTCAACACAGACCACGGCATTTAGTGCTTCAATGTGACTCATGTCTGGGTTGGCTCCAAGTCCACAGCAGGACCTTACCAGAGCAGGGTAACTAGGATATAGAGTTATAGATTTTTAAATTTGAAGAAAAGTCATGTAGCAGTTACTACAGAGTGGTCTGGCCTCTCATCCCTAAGTCCTCACCTGAAATGCCCGAGAATTAGAAACTCCCTCCTCAGAGGCAGCCCAGTCTACCTCTTAAATAAGTTAAGACAAGGGATCTATCTCCGTGCTGTGGATTCTGGGTTACAATTAATAAGCATCCTCACACCTGTTTGCTAAGATAAACTCCTTAGATGTAGCCATTTGCATGTGTGCAGCCCACAAACTGAGTGTCGTTCCCTTCAAACTCCTCCCATTTTGCATTAAAGAATTGGTCTGAAGTTGGTGGCAATCACATACACCTATAATCCTGCCCCCGAGGAGGTAGCAAGAGGATCAGAAGTCTAAAGGCAACTGGAGCAACATGAAATCTTGTGTCAAAAACAAATCAGAAAAGCAAGACAAGAAAATAACCTCTTCTCCAGCAATGGGCAAAGAGACACACACCTTCTTGGTAGTGTTGCACACCTATCAGTCAGGGGCAGAACAGGTGACAATTCTTTGTTTATCCTATCTTGATGCCTGGCTTGCTGGCCAAGCTGTTTTATACCTAATACACATAAAAATCAAATCCAGGCAGCACCACGTGGGAAGTGGAAGATGGACAGAGACCTGCGTTCAGCCCTGTTACATGGTGTGGGTGGGGAAAGACGCCCACAGATCTGTCCTCCATTTCCACAGCACAGGAAGACCATAGACACACAGAGCCCTGCCTACCACCATGCGGTGCTGCAGGGGAAGAGGAAGATAGAAGAGACCTACCGATGTCAAACGCAGACCTGCCCTCTGGCCCACAGCAGACTCTCAACTGTTGTCAACTGTTGCCTGCGCTGCTGATTATTTTAGAAGTTCACACTATAAGCACATGGCCTTTCCAACTCTCTGGAACACACAAAAGCAGAATGTCTCCATGATTTAACAGGGGATTTATACCTTGTTTTATTTTAATTTAATACAATCTCAACAGACCTGAGTAACTAGGCTAGAATGGATGTCATATTGACACTCTTGTGATCGCTGAACTATGAACACCTTATAAGCCCAAAGAGTGTTGAGTGAATGTCTCATCATTCTAGCCTATCAACCTTGAGCCAGGTTCTTCTTGGGTACAGATAGAACATAGACTCTACAACATGATCGTGCAACAGAAGAACTAAGATTCAGACTAGGGATGTAGCTCAGTTGGTGATTGTCTAACATGTCCAGCATGATATCAAATTGGGTGTGGTGATGAACTTAAGAGGTAGAGGCAAGAGGGTCAGAAATTCATGGTCATTCTCATCTACATTTCAAATGGGAGGCCAGCTGGGGAGACAGAAGCCCCTCCACCCAAAACATCTAGTGTCAAGACTTACTAAGCCCATGTTAGTTGAGGCCCAAATGTCCAATGTGTTAATTCCTTCATCCCTGGAAGTCAGTGTTTGTGATGAACATACTAAAAAAATAACAAAGTGAAAAATTAACCACTTACGGAACGGAAACTTAACTAAGATTTATTTATTTAAGTCTTGTCAGGGCGCTAGAAAATGTATACTCTTGACATTAATTCCATTTTATAAATGGGGAAAACAAGGTACAGGAAGACAGAATTACTTGTCAAGGTTGAATGAATAGTAAGCAGTCGGAGTGGATTTGAATCTGAGTTCCTAGTCATGCAAATCCATTCCCACTGAATCATAAATACTTTATGTTTTCTTTCTCTCTCACAGCAAATCTAAGAACAAAAGAGGAGAATGAAGATTAGAATATCAGTAGAAATGGTTTTGCTACAATAAAACTGAAGTCTGTTTGACTGGCAAACTCAAAAGGGGAGAATGTTCAGAGGATTAATCTTAGCTGAGACAGTCTAAGTCCTAAGTGAATATTCTTGACCAAAATTGAAAAACTGCTAAAGAAAGATAGAAAGCTAATTTTAATATTACATAGATATTATTAACTATCAACAAAAATACAGATATGTAAGCTCATTCTTCTGAGAACCTATTTTCATCATGATGCTTCTAACAATTTCTATGCATTCTAAAACAAAACCAGGCATTTTTCAGGTGCTACTGGAGTAGGATTAGAGCAGGTGTCTAGGAAGAAGTTATCATCAATAGTTATCATCAGCATAGGCAGTTCCCATGCAAACCCTCTTCCCTTCCAGTGTCTTTTTTGTTGTTGTCAATCACAAAAGGTTCCACTCGTTGCCACTTCATTCAAGAAGCCATAAGGTGAGGCTGTGTGGTTGACTTTTGCCAATGAAATACAAGCCAGAAAAGCTTGCCATGGGTCATCCCACAAAGGAGGCGCCTATTCATGTGTAATGTTGTGGCAGTGAAGACAGTTCAAGATGGAGCCTCAACATTTAGGGTTTATAGTGCATATGATGTGAAAGACCCTGGCTGACCCACACAGTACACATGAAGCATGTGCAAGGGAAGTCTTCCGTTGTTGCTTTGTTGGAGAAGGGGAATTGTTTCCTACAGTATTATCTTACAGTCTGACCTGATCAGTGTACCCTATGGCCCTACTCCATCCCAGTAAGGCAAGATTCTGGTTAGTCTCATGAGCAAGTTTTGGAAATGGCCAAGGATACGTCTTCCCTGCCCCTGGCTATATAATGTTCTATGAAGAGGGTGTAAGTATAAGAAAGCACCATATCCAATATTACCAGGTCCAGAGGAAATTCCAATTCCCCAAACTCTAAAAGGTAGTCCAAATACACAGAAATGAGCTCGACCTGGGCTGTAAGAGGATTTCTGGTGGTTAGATAAAAGCCAGCTTTTCTCAGAAACTTGTGAAACCGGTTCCCATCTCCAAAGGAGGCATTTCCCTCATGTATGGCAGAAGGGACATATTATGGCTACCTGTGGCATCTATTAGTATATCAAAACCCAAACCTCCAGACTTTCTCAGTATCACAAGTATCTGTCACATATTTCAAAGTCCATGCTAGCTAGCATCCTGCCTGTCTCACCTCTTCCTCTACCCCATCCCTCTCCAGCTCACAGCCTTCTCTCTCTGCAACTGCTCATCTTCCATGTGACCCCATTATTCTCAATGTGTTTGTTCTCTCTCTCCCTCTATGTTCTGATCCTGTTTTTTTTTACACTATGATTTTTCTGTTCTTTATCTTCTGATATTCTCCCTCTCTCACAGATACCCCTGGCCATATCCACTTTGGTGGCCATGTTCAGTCTATTTCTTTCTCTCTTTGCTTTGGACTCTTCAGAAGTCTCTGGCTGTTCTCTCTCCCACATCTACAACAGAAACTTCCCCCTTAACCATACCATGGTACTGACATTTCAGTTTATAAAACACATACTCACTGGTCTAAAGCAGCTTTTGTTTTTTGTTTTTCTTCAAACAGCTGAGAAAACACCACATATGCTGCTCACATTTACTGCCCAGTGTAGCAGAAAGGAATCATGAGGTTGACCAGATGTCCTCAATATCCTCACCCAGCCTTAAAAGGAAAGTTTTGCTAACATTTTTACTGTACATGGCCCAGCCCTCACAGAATGTAGCAAAGAAAGGACACACTGAAAAATAGTATTTTTCTTCCTCCCATGTAAATGCTTTTCTCCCACTTTCAACAAAAATCTTTAATTTGTTGGCCCTTATGGATAGTTATGCATATTTATTTTGGAAAATTTAAGGGAACTGAGTACAGTTCCCTTTATATTGAATGATGTGAGATGTGGGATTTCACCCTTGTTTGAGGTGCTGATGGCTTTTTAGCAGGATTTGGGAAATATTTAACAGCTTGAAAGAAAGAGCAAGGAAACACTTTAGGCCAAATCCTCCTCTTGTGCTGTCCCTGGGAGGTCTACATTTACACTAGCAGATCTATCATGACATTTTAACTGAGGTGAATAGATTCCTGCCTTCCTCTGGGCCGAGGCATTCAAACAGGGAGGCTCCTCTTTCCCAGTGGGAGTAACCTATACCTTTCTGAGAGGGAACAAAGTCACACTTACAAAGGAAGCAAGCAGAGAAAGGTTTGGTTTTTCTTCCTCCACAAAAATACACAGCATTTCCCACAACCCCTTGCTTTTTTGATGCAAGTAGGGTGGACCATGTAACAGGAGAGGCAGGCCATCTCAAAAGAGGACACTGTCTAAACACACATTTCCCCTGGGCCTGTTTCCCTTTCAGTGACCAAATCCCACCAACTGCAGACATCTACAATTCCTTTCTGAGACTAGGCTCTCAAGTCCTCTGTACTCACATTTTTAACATTCAGCAGCTTGACAAAATAGTTAAACATTTCCACAGGTTGAGCTATAGAACCTTAACCTTAACTAAAGGAGAAACCATACTCCTATTCAATTAGTAAAATCCTCATCTTTTCCAACATAGAAATGGGCACCATTTCAGACCTAAGCTAAGCAGACACTCTAGTTTGCATTTTGCAAAGGAAACTGTTTGTAGACAAAGGAGATGAAATGTTCTGTTGTCATTTATCCGCTGGCACCATTTCAAATATCATCATTATTATGGCCTCACATGGGACATTGTAATGAAATGTAAACCCAATAATGAGTCATAAATTTTCTTCATCACATTAGCTATGAATCAAAGCGCTGAATTGCTCAGTTAAGAGCGTCTGATAGAAAGCCAAATCAGACGAACTAGTCTAAGAGGAACTGCATGGTAAAGCCCTGGCTGCATAAGTATGAAGAACTTGACTTCAGACCCCTGGCAACTACCTAAAAAGACCATCATGGTGGCCCAAGTCTATAACCCAGTGCTGGGAAGACAGAGACAGGAAGGTCTCTGGAGCTCTCTAGCCAGCCAGTCTAGGTGACTGGGTAAACCCGAATTCAATGACATACCCCGACTCCAAAAAGAGAGGCACGAAGAGACTAAGCGAGATGTCCACTAACACTGAACTTTAGCCTCCACACTCGTATGCACACACATAAGCCCATGTGCACACCTAGTACATTACATCATGCCAACATGTATTCACTGCGTCTCTGTGTGTCTGTCTCACTGCATCTCCATCTCTGTTTGTCTCAAAGGAATTAGCTTAAGGGAGTCACGGAGGAAACATATGCCCAAATCATCCTGCCTGCTGTTTCCTTAGCAGAACGATCCTAAGACTCTCCTTGCCACAGCAGAGATGCACCATATGACTGTGACTGAGGAAGGCAAGGCTTCCAAAATCCTAGGCATTGTCAAGTCCAAATGTATACTGGGACCAAACTGATAATGGATGCTACATTTTAGGCAGTGAATTTTTCTTAACATTAAAATGGCCTAAAGCAGGGAGGAATCCAATCTTTTAAGAAAATTAAGTGGGATTTATTCTGATTTCTCCTTCAGATCAACCAAAGCCTGCTGTGGGCTTTCTATATGTCAGAGAATCTACTGGGAAACAGGAGGATGTATCAGAGAACTGGGAGTCTGCAAAGGAAGCAGGCAGATGTATAAATAAGTGTAAGCTCAAATAACATTTTTCATGAAGAGCTTATCATTGGTTCTCAGAGGGCAAGGTAATGCCCAGCCTAGAGAAGAGAAGGGTAAGAGAATGTGCAGTTGTTTGACAGAAGGAAGCATCCTCCATAGATGGGCTGTGTACCATCCCCTGGGTCCCGTGTATTCATTGTCAATAATCCTTACACTAATTCTCTGGGCTGGGCAGTCATTCCCATAGACAGTGAACAAACTGGTGTCCACATAGGCAGGAGGTAGGCCATCTCACACTTTCTCCCTATGACTATATGCTCCCTTTTAGATGCCATGATCCAGCTACCTTGTCAAAGGCCAAGGAGATGGGCTAAAATTGCGTAGAAATTTTTAATGAGAAAATTAGAGAATTTTAAGAAGGATTTAACTTTGGCCTCACTGAAAGTTGAGGCCAGATAACTCTTTGCTGTGGGGTCTCAAGTGCCTACCAGCTTCCTGTACTTTTCCCCATTTGCTGCTAGCTTCAATCCCTTTGCCCAAATGTAGCAGGTGATATTGTCCAGACCTGGCCCAATGATTCCAGAATCACAGAGAAATGATCTTAGCTAAGAGCCAGCAATCTGAAAACACATAAAATGGCTCCTTTTTTTTTTTTTAACTTTACTGAAAAATCTTTAAACAGTGGAAGGAACTGTCCACACAGCCACCTCTCTCTGCAAGGTGGAGATGGTCCATCCACTCTCTGCAGACTTCCTGCCCTCCACTCCTCTAACATAACTACAAAGGACAAGACGCCTGGAGCCAGTAACTGCACTATAGTCATGGAGCAACTGACTACACAGAGGCTTCACAAAAGGAGCTAGAGAAGGGAGGTGCTAAGGGCACCAATCTTAGACCTACAGATTCTGTGTGTCTGCTCCTCTAAAGCTGGTCTGCTGGAGAATGTGCCTCAGTGGGGATTCCATTCCCTGCTCCATTTACAAAGGCATTTCTTTCATATTACTGGAAAAAATAAGAAATGCAAGAAAGAAGGAAAGAAGAAAAGGAGGAAGGGAGGGGAAGAGGGAGGGAGGGGAGGAGGGAGGGATAGAGGGAGGGAGGGATGGAGGGAGGGAGCGGAGGAAAGAGGGAGGAGAGGAGGGAGGGAGAAGAGGGAGAGAGGGAAGGAAAGAGGTAGGAGAGGAGGGGGAGTGAAGGAAGGAGGTAGGAGAGGAGGGAGGGAGGGGATAAGAGAAGGAGGGGAGGAGAGAGGGAGGAAGGAGGGGGATGGAGGAAGAAGGAAGAAGAGGGAAACAGGGAAGAAGGAAGGAGGAAGGGAGGTTGTGAGGAAAAGAGTTCCAAATTTTAGTGATTTTTGACCCAAGCTATAAAAATATCTCTTTGCTAAAGAGATCTTCAACATAGTTAATATATTTACATTTCAATCGAATTAATGAAGGATGTCATTATTTTATCTTTAATTGTCAACCTATCACACTCTGAAAACCACATTCAATATAACTTAGTCACTTTCTTTTGCTTGTGTGAGCATGTGTGGTGTATCTGTGTGGCGTGCAGGCAGATGGCTGGCATGTGTGTTCACAGGTGCACACACCCAAGCACACACGGAAGTCAGAGGAAGACATCTGCTGCCCTGCTCTATTAATCTCTCCTCTATTCCCTTGAAACAAGGTCTCTCACTGAACTTGTAACTAGGTTAGCAGCCAGCACTTCCCAAGAATCCGCTTATCTCCAGCCTGTAGAGTGCTGGAGTTATAAGAACATGAAGCTACATCCAGCTTTTTACGTGTGTTCTGGGAACGTTGAACTCAGATGTTCAGGACTGTACTGCAAGCATTCTCACCCAATGAGCTATCTCCCCTTCCTCTGTGATAATTATTAAAATCCATTATGAAAAACATTAGATGCCAACCGAAAAAAAAATGTGATGTCCAAGAAGTGGTGACAGAATTTCAAAAAAAGAAAAAATTCTTAGGACTGGGCAGTGGTGGCAGTCAGGAGGCAAAGGCCAGTGGATCTTGTGAGTTCAAGGCCAGCCTGATCTACAGAGAGAGTTCCAGGATAGCCAGGGCTACAGAGAAAAACCCAGTCTCAAAACGAACAAATAAAAATATTCTTCAAGAATCGTTGTGCTGAATCATAATGAAGTTCACTGATACCTGTGGCCATCTCAGCTGTTGGCTAAGGACATAATTACACATTAAAGTACCTCAGACCTGCCTCTTTTATTGCAAAGAATTCATAAACCCTAGTAGAAATGCTTTATACATGGGTCATACTGATAGCACTAGCTATTCTATACCATAAACTGAAACAATGGGGCATGCTATGGAAGTACTGCAGAAAACAGCAAAATGTAAAGATGCCAAGCCTAAAGCAAAATCTTACACGTGAGAGCATCCTGCCCTCCAACTCTCCATTTCTGCAGTATAACTTCAGGATTGCTATGAACTGCCAGCAGAGCCCAAGGACGCATGGGGAGTTCAAGGCCTCCCAGGATTTAGTACAGAGCCAGTGTTCCATATCACAGCATTGTTACTGTAGCAGAAAAGTCCTAGAAGAAGGAGAAGCCTGGGAGGAAATTCATCTTTGCAATAGCCTTGAGCTGCTGCTGCTGCTGCTGCCCAGGGCAGACAGACATGAGTGAGGCTTCATCTTCAGTCAATGAAGACAGGTCAAAATGAGAAATGTGTAAGTTCTGTGTTCTTTCTGCTAATATGCCCAGCCTTTCCCTATCAGCGTGTGAGCAAGGTCTGGAAGGATGCCGAGTGCTACCTTAATAAACAAAAGGCCACATTAAAGGGCACTTTGGGCAACCCACGCGGATGGAGAGACAATGAGATGTGGCAGGAAGAGAATGAATGGACTTTGGAGTTAGGCTGATCTGTATTTGAAATCTAGCACTTCCTTAGCTGGCCTCATGTGGCCTGGGACAAGCGGCTGGATTTTCTAAGCATCTCCTTGTTTGTGTAAGAAGATAAGAGCATCTATCTACCTTACGGGATGTTGGGGTGATTTGATGAACAGTGGTGTCAATAAACCATGCTCCAGGTAAGTACCAGAAGAGTGGACCAATGTTCCAGCCAGGGCCACTGCTGCAGGCTTCACCTGCATGCAAACTGAACTCATGTAGACATTCCTGACGCCTGTACTGTAGGTGAAATGCTGTATATATAACAGATAAGAACATCTTTTTTCTTGGATAGCCCTGGCACCATACCTTTGACTCAACACATTTCAGCAGTAACTTCTGTGCCCCTGCCAACTCCTGCCCCAGCTCCTTAAGAACCAGTGGTTCTTAACCTCATATTTTTTAAAAGTTTCTTAAATTTCCCTTAAAATGCCTATACAGATATGCATTAAATATTCATCAATGTTGCTAGATTCAATGCCTACCCTAAAACTTCCTGGTGCTTCCTCTTCAGTGTCTATGAACATAAAGGGGTCAACTCCAGCAATAATAATAATAATAATAATAATAATAATAATAATCAGGGAGACTATGTACCTAGCCATTCTCAAACAGGCTTTCTTACACAGCAAAGCAAAGGAAGCTATCCCAGGATGTATGGGGGGAAGGGGCTGAGGAGCCTGAGGACTACTCAAAATATCAATCTGTCCATTGCTCCAGGAACGTACCCAAACAGACAGACAGTTGCACATTTTCTAGGTGATATAGATACTACATGTTTTTAATAAAAAGTACTTGTGGTCAAGGGAGCAGCAATTTACACAGCTTTGAAATCTTCTATTGGGGCATGGTATTCAGTGTTTTATTCCAAAGGGTAAATAAATGGAGTTTTGAGTTATGATGTCATCCACAGGTACCACTTGAGTGAGGAAAAAATATGGCTACACTTGTAGCTGCAGGAGTAATCTAGGAGATGTCAGGGGAGTTTCTATGGTGAAAGTCGACCCTGCCCATTCCAACAAGGTGTGCTAAGCCACACATCCTAGACACAGTGATTAAAAAGATAATAGCAGAAAGCACAGAAAGGAGCTCTCCTCAGCATCACCTACTTGGGAAGAAAAACAAACAAAGGGATCCAGGGGCCTCTCAAGTTTCTCTTTAAGGTCCTGACTGGTTTGTGTTGAGTTTGTGGCAGGAGCTATGTGTAACTGAGCAGTGGTCCTACAGTGGTCATTGTCAGGCTGCAGGTCCTGTTCTCAGATGGTTTTCCGAAAGTCAAAACAGTGTGAAATCTCTTCCTAGGAGACAATTTTGCCTCTGATTGACTCCAGGATTTCGGCCTTTCTCTTCCCCTTATATAAGGGTTTTTTTGGGGGGTGTGGAGGTGGCTTTTAAATAGTTGGCATACATTGTTTCAATAGTGTGATAGGCCAAGTGTCTCTCTTTAAGAGTCATCTACTGCTAGAACAGTTACAGTCCACTCTGTGTTATTCTTATCACAGGACAGTAACCAAAATGGATGAGTTCTGGATAGAGCTGCCTGACCTGGTCAGACTCCTACTTCTACCAATTATTAACTATGATATATATATATATATATATATACAATATATATGTATATATATATATATATATATACACACATATATATCACTTTAACTCTGCTTCATGGTTAAGTGGTGTCTACCTTGTAAAACCAATTTAAGGACAAAAACAATAACAACAACAGCAACAGCAGCAGCAGCAACAACAACAGCATCTACAACCCAGTGTCTGAAATTAAATCAATCAGAATTGCTTCATAGTCTGGAAGTGTGGTTACAAGGAGAGGCCTGGCCTTCTACATCAAAGACCCTCGCCGGTTAACTTGAGTAAACTTTAGGGAGTGACTTGACATCACTATGACCTAATTCTTTAAAGGGATTACTAGCAATGCCTGTGTGTCATAAGTTTTCCTATGAGATTATTATTATTTTTTTAATTCTAGTGAGAGGATATTTAAAATGGGATTCAGGAAAAAAGTGTTCAGCACATTGTAGCCACTGCTCCTATCAGTTTGGCTACGGTCAGTGAACACAATGTGAAGGGGAGAAAGCAGAAGGAGAAGATGATGTTTAGCTTTCCATGGATGTCTTTGATCCCTTCATTGGATGCTTGTTCAAGTCACACACACACAAAAAAACAAAACAGGGAAAGACGAGCAGTCTGTAAGGATAAAGGATAATGCCTGTTTTGTGGCCAGCCTGTGACTAAAAGCTCAACATTCGGTCTGCACCATTGGCCTACATAGCTGTTTGAACGTGCACAGAGTGTGTGGATTTCCTATGAACGCCTTGATCAACACTGGAATCAAGGGGGAAAGTTCAGTACACATAGACGAGAGGACTAATATTTTTAGGAAAGACAAGTACGAGGGGAAATTTCACAGTACCTCCTCTTAAACAGACAGCATGCTAGCAGAAAGTCCCTTCTACCATCTCAGAAGCACAGAGAAGAAGCACAACAAACGAACAGTTTAGTGACTCTGCCCTATTCAATTTGTGTATCGAGTTTCTTCTCTCCTCTGCCTCTAACTTCAACAATGATTCTCCATAAAGATGCAAGTTAGCGTCTAATGGACCACCAACCCGTGGCATATATTCACTAGAAAAGGGGGTCAGACAGGCACTGGGCAGAAGCCACGAAGCAGCCCTCTCTGCCTCAGGAAGCCAGTGAGCAAAAGGCTTCAGCATCCCAGAGATCTGGGCAGGTGCACAGATGGCAGAAACCTGAAACAAGACAGACACGCACAAAATGTTCTGGGAGGAAAATAGTGCCCAACCCTGGGCAGGCTGGAAAGGGGTACATTCGGCACTCCAGTATTGTGATGGATGGTTTTTCTCCTAGCCACTGGCTGCCTGGATCTGAAGTTCTGAAGAGCTGGGTCTAGTGAAGAGAGCACAACCTTAGGGCTAGGACTGCCAGATTTTGTTCCACTGAGAAGCATGGATAGAAGAACAGAATTAAATATGTTTCCCTATAGAAAACCTTTAGGAGCAAACTAGGCATTGTTAAAAAACAAAACAAACAAACAAACAAACAAAACCCCCCCCACCACCACCACCAACAATGGAGGAAGTATTACAGACATTCTCAAGAAGACGGGGGGGGGGGGGGGGGGGGGAAGGGGGGGCGGCGGGGGATGCAAGATCCAGTTTGCACTGGATGTTCCCATTTCAAAGATGCCAATACTCTAACACTGATTAACGCATGCCCCCCACCCCGGTAACTTCCACAATGGCACAAACGTATTTGGGGGAAGGTTAGTTATATCTATGCCATTATCCAGGACTATCTTGGACTGTCGCCGGCATGCTACACTGTCAGCTAAGCTTCCTGCTAGTCTGCAATGTCTGGAAGCAATTCCTTCACAACTTCAAACTGCATCAAGTCTGTAATGCTCATTCCAAACACAACTCCAGCAAGAAAATGGCTGGCTACTTGTTCCTGCCTTAGGTGTGGTTACAGTCCAGGAAAGCCGGTATATTTATTCGTTTTTTTTTTTTTTTTTTTTTTTTTTTTTTTGCCTTTCCTTGAGCCTCCGGTTTCCTAAGTGATACTTTCCCCTGGTCCTCAGCCTCCGGTTTACCGAGGTAGAAGTCATGAGACACCCGCATACTCAGTTCCTCCCCAGCTCTGCCAGGATCAGTGCTCTGGTGACGATTCAGAGCTTTACATAGCCAGAGCAATTCTGGGTGGGAGTGGGGGAAGAAAAACCGCGGAGGTGTTTACCAAAACACATCCCCAGCCACACTATTTTTTTATCCAGCAGAGAAAGAAACTGGCATCTTGCATGAGTGTTTAATTAAAGCTCGGTTGGAAGTGCATTGGCCCCCTCCGACTTGGCGGGTAGCAACAGCATCCTAGAGCTTTGCAGACAGCTCAGAAATGTAATCAGACAGCATCCTTTCCCTCACTCTGTAGGTCTCCCTTTCTAGGGGCCATGAGCTGGTAGCCCACGGGGATGTGGACAGCACAGCTTCTGGCCTTTTGCTCCCGAGGAGAAATAAACAAGGTGAAGAACCTTGCCATGCCCCTCTCCCAGTGTACAAGGTGGGCTACAAGGTGATGACACCCTTGACCCTTCCTCCTCTGCCTGTACCTCTCCGCTCCTGGGGAGCTGCAGCCAGGGTTGCCTCTGGAGGGCTCCAGCTTGGGGCGCTACAGTATGCAGGAGCACGGGGAAAGGGGCCCAGGCTGTGTGCCCAGCGGTAGCTGCAGCAGTCACTGCTGCGGTGTTGCTCCCCGGTGTCCTGCGGATTTAGCCGGGGGCTCGGGGCTCAGAGGTGGTTGCATATAGACATGACCTCCCACCCATGGGTTACCTGAATGCTGTCCGCGGAGGCTCACTGGGGGTCGTGGAGGAGGCGCGGGAGGACGGAGAGCAGCGGGCCCGCGCCAGCAGGATGTGCTGTCTCACGCTGCGCGGCTAGGCTAGCGCTCCTCCCGGAGCGATCACTTCCTCTCTCCTGAGCCTGACACTGACAGCTCCCAACACCAGGGCTGCAGGGCTCGCCCCGCCCACGGCCCACGCCCTCCACGCCCGCGCCTCCCGCGGGAGGGCCTCCGCACAGCGCAGCACCGCCTCGGGCCAGCCTGGCAGGGAGGAGGGAACCCAGGGGCAGTCAGTCCTAGGCTGCAGGCAGCGCACACCTAAGTTACTGCCAAGGAGAGCTGTGAGTCTGCCAAGCTCCTGATGATTTTCTCCATGGGCAACTTTCACTCCCACACAGAGAAACTTTAAGTCTTTAAAAAAGAAACAGACAAGCTTAGATCTATCTGTGCTGTACAGGTACAGTTGAACACAGGTTTCCCCAGACATATACAAATACACAAACAGTTAAACATACAAACCTATACCATACCTCTATCTATCTATCTATCTATCTATCTATCTATCTATTTATCTACACACATATGTGTGTTTATAAATCATATATACATAAATACATATTGATACACACATGTAGACATACAGGAATAGATATACATAGGTACACCTATGTATGTACATATGTTATCTACAGTGTGTGTGTGTGTGTGTGTGTGTGTGTGTGTGTGTGTGTGTAGCTTGCTTCTCGTTGCTTTTCTGATGTCTTGGCTTTAGAAACACTTTTGGACTTCCCCGAAGCTTACCATCCTCGCTGTCACAGCGCTGAGGAAGGAGTTTAGGATGTATGGCAGTGTGGGGTTGGCATCACTTTCTACATGAGCTTTTCATTGTTTTGCAGGAACATCCTGGTCACCACTGCGCAGCTAAGAGAGTATATATGTGGGGGGCATCCCATAGATACCCAAATATTTGTGATTTTATCAGTTGGCCAATGTCACAGTAATTTCAAAATAAGATCCAATTGTGAATACAGTGTCTTATCTATCATTGTTTCAGATTTGTCTTCTTGGATGCTCTTTTTGATCATAGAAATAGTTGACTTAAGGCTAAATGTTTCTAGGTTGAAGAGATTCAAGATATCCTAAGAAAGAAAGATAACATGAGTCAATATATGTCGTTGCCATGGACTGGAAATGCTCAATGCAGGTCAACTCTAGATTAATTTTCTTTTAAAACTTCTATTACCTGATAGAGTAGACAAAATGTTGTGAGAGCTGTGTGATGCTTACTCTTGGTTGTCAACCTGACTAAAGTTGAAATCAACTCACAGGCATCCCTTGGCCACACCTGTTAGGCATTTTTGTGATTAGGTTTTCTGAAAGGGAAGACCTACTGTAAATTTGGGAAACATTTTCCCAATTATTTCTTTCTAGTACTTTCCCGTTATCCTGGCAAATACATCTATATAGTTAACATCTTGTCCAGCTTACCTCACCCATGGCTATGCTGCCATTCTTTGAAGACATCAGAAGCCAGCTTCACCAGACTTCCAGAGTGAGCTGAAGACCAGAGGCTTTGCAGGAACTCCCTAGGCCTTTGCACTGGACTAGGACTGCAGAAATATCCATCCCCTTAACTGGTCAGGACTGGTGTGGTGGTTTGAATATGTTTGGGCAGGGAGTGGCACTGTTAGGAGGTGTGGCCTTGTTGAAGTAGGTGCAGCCTTGTTAGAGCAAGTGTGTCACTGTAGGGGTGGGCTTTAAGACTCTTCTCTTAGCTGGCTGGAAGCCATTCTTCTCCTAACTACATTCGAATCAAGATGTAGAACTCTCAGTTCCTCCTGCACCACCTCTTCCTGGATGCTGCTACACTTCCTGCCATGATGATAATGGACTGAACCTCTGAACCTGTAAGCCAGTCCCAATTAAATGTTATCCTTTCTAAGAGCTGCCATGGTCATGGTGTCTGTTCACAGCAGTAAAACCCTAAGACAAGTGGGTTCTTGTTTTCCTTAGTATGAAGATAGCTATTGTTTGACAACCTACATTGTATCATTTGAGTTGATCTAATAATCCTCTTTTAATACATATCCAATATCCATTTACTCAACTATGTCCCTCTATATAACCCTGAAAAACAGTCTACAAAAGGACCCTGCGTCTCCGCGCATTTACAAAGCACCAGAGCTCCTGAACAGCCTAGCTGAGATTTAAATTACATTTACCTTAATACTCAGCTCACCTGGGAAGCCAAATTTCTGCCTTTACAACACAAAAGTGTCCAGCGCCTACTACTTTCAAACCATTGCGGTAGTCGTGTCACATGATCCAAAACCTAGGAAACTACAGTCTTTATTCTCAAAGATAGGATGGGAGAGAAAGGAAATATAATTAAAAACAACTGTGACTGTGGCTGTTTGAACAGAGAGCTATTCTAAGAGTAGCAATGAAGAAGGGGTGGCATTGCTACACATACAATTCCAAAGCAGAGAAAAGCCGAAATGTACACAGCAAACGGTAAGTAGGCCATTGTGTTTGAGAGTGACAGATTCATGAAGAGTATGACGGGGCCCTAACAGAAGCTGAAATTGTGTACTGGTGACCCACTAAAGGCATTTGAGTGGAAAACAAAACAAAACAAAACAGCCCCCAAACCGGGATGAGTCATCTGGGAGCATCCATAGGATGGAGACTGGATCTACAAGTAAAGGGAGAAAAGACCAGTTGGAAGTTCAGTACAGGATTCCATGATTTTGTCCAGTTCTATCATTACAAATATCTGGCACTAAGCAAGTGTTCATCCCTCAGTTGAAAAATTAGTCATATTAATTACTTCACTTTATTCCTCAAAAAGAATTCAATGTAGGATATTGAAGAGACATTTGAACATTGATGTTCATTGAAACATTTTGTTGTCTCATGGTCAAAGAGTAGAAGCAACTCAAACATCTACGTAGAAATGGAAGATGTGTGTGTGTGTGTGTGTGTGTGTGTGTATTGTGCAGCCGCAAAAACCCTCTGTTGAATCCAGTAAGATAGAAGAAAGTAGAATGTGGTATGTCATGTGAAATAAGCCAGTCACAGAAGGAAAATATTGTGTAGTTCCATTTACATAAAGTATGTAGAAGAATAAAAATAAGGAACAAAATATGCAGGTAGTTTCCAAGAGGAAAACTTTCAGGAATGATTAAAGGTTTGTTTGTTTTGCTTTGCTTTTGTAAGAATAAAAGCTCCATTGATTGATAGTTTAACAATGAGAATATACTTAACACTATTGAATTATACCCTTAAGAATGATTGAGATACTGTTCTTAGCTTGTGTGTTTTAACAATAAAAAGGCAGTGATAAATGATTTTCATTATGCATTATCCAGGTACAATATACTGTGAGACTAGAAATAGACATGAAATGAAGGACCCTGTTTCCAGGCTCTGGCCACCACCAATCTAGCTAACATCCAACTTTGTGTTTTCCATAATGCCAATATGGTGGTTTTACATGGTACATAGATTCTTTGTCTTGGCAAAGTTTCTTCTTATGTCCTAGTGGTTCATTTATTTTTTATTTTATTTATTTATTTATTTATTTATTTATTTATTTATTTATTTAGGTTTTTCGAGACAGGATTTCTCTGTATAGCCCTGGCTGTCCTGGAACTCACTTTGTAGACCAGGCTGGCCTTGAACTCAGAAATCCGGCTGCCTCTGCCTCCCAAGTGCTGGGATTAAAGGCGTACGCTACCACCGCCCTGCAGAGTGTTCTAGTTTTTAATGTACTATTCTACCCACTCATGTACTGAAAGACATCTTAGCTGCTTCTAGCTTTTATAATGATGAATACAATTCTTCTGAGCATTCCTAAGCAGGGGTTTACAAGCATTTGTACTTTGTGATTCATTTGGATCAATATCTACAATCATGACTACTGGATCCTTTGATAAACTTAATTATCAGCTTTCTAGGGTACTGATAAGCATTTTTACAAAGTGGCTACATCTTGCTTTCCACCAGCAACGCATGACATTCCTGTGGTCTCAGATACGCACAAACCCTGAGTGCTGTTGGTGTTTTGGATGTGAGCCATTCTGATAGATGTGTAGTTGCACATTAGTGTAGTTCTAACTGGTGAGCCCCCCCACAGAATGCTCCGTGAACTGTCTTTTATCTGTTTGCTTGCATCAGTCTAAGTTCGTTGTTCAGATATCTGTTCATTTTATGAATTTAGACTTTCTTGGATTTTAATTGTTCTTAGTTTTTGTATTTATTATTTTATATATGCTCTGTGATAGGAAGTATTTTCTGCATTCTGATACTTGCCTTTCTCTTCTGTTTTACACATTACCTTTAATTCCAGCAGTTTTAAATTTCAGTGAAGAAGAATGGTAATTTTTCATGGGTTGTATTTTTTCATTCTTCTAGCTAAAAAGCTATTACCAGACCTAAGAATATATAGAATCTCTATGTTTTCTTTTAAAGTTTAGTAGTGTTACATTTTACATTTAAATCTCTGTTGATTTTGAGGTAGTTCCTACAAAAAAAGTACTATCTGTGTCTGACTTATTTACATGTCGGTCTCTAGTTGTTTATTTACATGTCGGTCTCTAGTTGTTTATTTACATGTAGGTCTCTAGTTGTTTTAGTGCTAGTTCTTTTAAAAGACAGTGTAAACCATATATTGTCTCTTTGAAATGATGTGTCCGTGTAAAGATCTTATAGCTCATCGTGTGGTGCTTTCCAAACCAAATTCCATCTTTCCAGCTGTTCTGGCATAATCCAGGATCAGAGAGTGGACTTTGTTCTGAATTAAGGGATAGCAAAATAAAGATATTGCGTCTTGTTTTATTCAATAACACAAAAAAGTTAAATGTATTTCTATTTTTATTACACAAGTGTATTAGTTATTTTTGTTGCTGTAATAAAACACCAAAACCAAAAGTAGCTTAGAGAAGGAAGAGCTTAGTTTGGCTCAGGTACCAGACTAAGAGTTTACTATGTCAGGAGGGTGTGGCAGCCAGCAGCCACAGCAGGAAGCTGGCTTGTCCCATTTTGTCACACAGGAAGTAAAAAATTGGGAGTGGGCCAAGGCTTTAAACTCTCAAAGCCCATCCTTACTAATGAACTTCCCCCAGCCCCATCCCTACTGATACACTTCCCCCATCCCCAGCCCTACTGATGCACTTCCTCCAGCCCCATCCCTACTGATGCATTTCCTCCAGCAAGCCTCCATGACATAAAGTTCCATAACCTCCATAAAGAGTGCCAATAACTGGGATAGCTGTTCAAATCCACGAGCCAGTGGGGTACCTTTCTCATGTAAACCTCTCCAACAAGATTCTGTACAGTGTTGACAATCCATTGTTCTGTGATGAATTATTGTATTTTGTGAGTGATTACCTGAGAGCTTGTATTATGGGTTTTAAAACTGTCTTTCCAATAGATAATGGCTACAGAGACTTCAGAATTAGAACGAAAGAAAATCATCCACAAGATGATAGTCTCAACTCCAAGAGTAACCCCTCGCTCCCAAGATAGAAATAAGTTCTCAAGAAGGAGCTAACCAGCTAATCAGAATAGACTGGGAAATTCCCATTCATTGGCCATGAAGAGGTAGCCATTTCAGATTCCTCCAAGGAATTAATGGTATGGCTACGTTTTCATGTGGAATTAGACCGTGGATCCAAATGTAAGTCCTTCCGCGCCTCCACACACACACCTTGCTGGTTTCACTAGTCTGTATGCAAATTCCTAGACTCTTATGATACTCAAATCTCCTAGGACTATGGATAAAGCAATAACATTTGTTTCCTATGATATTTCAATAACTTAATCTATAAAGATACTTATAACAGTCCCTAACAAAGGCTTTAAATCAGCCTATATGGGATGTAAACCTTTGTAGCCTACAGAATTCAAGTGATAATAATCTAAAACAGTGATATTGCCAGATCGCTACCAGACTTCACGACAAAGTCATCTTGCTCAGAGCACCCATCCTTCATCCGTGCTGGATACGGGTGTGGTTCTGCACCTGCTCCCTTCTTCCTGTAGAACTCCATTGCATAGAGGTCCAACAGCACACTTAGATGCCTTGAGTCTCACCCATGCCCAAAGTCTCCTCTGCAAATCATTCTTCAGTTTATTGTACCTCTGCTAGTATGCACACACACACACACACACACACACACACACACACCCTGAAAATTAACTTCAGTGGTTCAAGGTATCTAAATTATTAAAACAAGATGTGAAGCACCAGAATCAGCTGTTAAAATGTAAAGTGCTTGAGGTTGGCAGCGCAGCTCAGTTAGAAGAATGTTTGTCCAGCTGTCGTGAAGCCCTAGGGCTCATCCCTCATACTGTAAGAGGTAATCCCAGCATTTGGGAGGATCAGAAGGTCAAGGTTAACTATCTAGTGAATTAGAGGACAGCCTAGGCTGTATGAGGACTTACCCCCAAGTAAACATATTGATTAATTAATTATGATACAATGTAATATGCTTACTAAGGAAAATCGCTTGAAATATTTCTTACTTATAGTTCATATGATGTATTTTAGGTTAAGTAATAAAACATCTGTGAAGAAACAAATTTATACCACTTCCCATCTATCTGTTTGTGTTTGTCCTAAACAGAAGCTAGTTTGTTCAGATGGGGAACTGTATGTGCAGGAATGGGTATGTGTTTTCTGTTTGAATGTGTCTTTAAAACCTAAGACTGACTTATGGAGAAATCAGTGACTCCCTAATTCCCAATCTTTATTGCATGAACCTTTTTCATTAAGAGACAGCATCTATGCTTTTAAGTGGTATGCTAAAGGTTTTGCTATAAATAAATAAGCACCTGCAAGACTATGCCCCAAATAATTGTTCTCAGTTTTGGAACAATGAGCTGAGATGTCTGCTGTGTGACTAGGCGGTTATTCAAAGTAACTCTTTGTATAATTTCCAAAACAACTCTAATTATACTGTAATTGCCTATATTTGTAATAGACTTGGATCATAAGCACCCATTTTCCTGCCACTTCACTTTTGTATCGGTGTGTCTTTGTACCGTCTCCTTTACCCGCCTGCTTGTGCTTCCTTGACCAGTTTTTCTTTCAAGTATTGTACAAAGCCCAAAATGCATGGTTTTAACAATTCATATATAATACAATCATGGAAGCTACCTGAACAGCAACAAGGAAGAGCTTTACACCTGAGAAATATCATTTAAATAATATAAACCGATGGGCAATGATTACACAACAACTGGGTTTATTGTTTCAAATTCACTTTCTACCGTTGCCTAGATGACATGAAATCAGTGTGTATATTATTTCTGTTTTAACTTATTACTTAATTACTTATTTTGAATTTCTGTTAATATACATAAAAGAAACCTGCATTAAAATAATTAATAGCCCAGTTTTGGGAACATTCCTTTTCTACATGATCCCAAAAAACATATTTTGTAGTTTTTGTAATCACTAGTTAGAAAGACTGACTGTAACAGAGAAGTGTGATACCTGTCTTTTGGAGGCCTTTGAACATGTTTTAAGTCATCTCTATTTATAGTACTCTCTCTCTCTCTCTCTCTCTCTCTCTCTCTCACACACACACACACACACACACACACATACAGTGTTATGATGGCATTTCCAGGGAATTATATTGTATCATACATGGGAATTATATGTATCATCATATCTTTTGAGTTTGCCATATTTTCTATATAATGTGCATTGTGTTTCCCAGCAAGCCTGATAGATGTCAGTGTTGTTTTTGTTTGTGTAGTAGAAGTGTTAGTTACAGACAAAAGTCAGCATGTATATGGCAATTTCTTCCTTTTTACACATCCTGAACATACACCAATTCTTATCACTCAGCGGCGATTGTGGTGTAATACAAGAATTTACTGTTACTGCAGTACCCCATGCTACAAGGAGAGTCAGGGTATGGATGGAGCTGGGGTGGAGGGGAATGCTCACATTCTAACACTGCCTGTGTAAACCTATATCATGACCTTCTTCTGTGTATCCTCTCTAGGACAGACGACTTAGATTATTGCATGCACCAATCTGGTTACATTGAGCTATAAAAGATAAGAAGGAAGTCCCTTCTAGCATTCTATAGTGATGTACCACAGTCTTTGCTAAGCTGGGAAAGATTTCTAAGTTGTACCTGTATATTTATATACTGAAAGGGTCTTAGAATATAGCCCAGGAGGACCTATAGTAACTCATGATCCTTCTTGGCCCTGACTCTTAATGTTAACTTTATCATCATCATCATCATCAACAACAACAGTAGTAGTAGTAGTTTTGTTTCTTTGAGACAGGGTTTCTCTATGTACTCCTGGCTGTCCTTGAGCTTAGTATGTAGACCAGGCTGTCTGGAAACTCACAGAGATCTCACCAATAGTGATGAGATAAAAGGTGTGTGCCCTGTTCTTGGTGCTAATTTTATGTGTGCAATAGTATACCCAGCTCAAATAGATAGAGTGAATCTTTCAGTGTGTGTGTGTGTGTGTGTGTGTGTGTGTGAATGTGTGTAATTGTGTGCAATTATGTACGCCAACATTAAATACTGGTCTGGAGTTTGTTAGGTCTCGGGTAGTCCATATATCTAGAAATGAGCTCAAGCTGAACTATAGAAGGATTTCTGGTGGTTAGATAAAAGCCATCATTCTCCCAAGAACTTGTAAAAGCATTTCTCATCTGCCAAAAGGAGTTTTGTTTGTTTTGGTTTTTTCCCTATCGCAGAAGAGACCTATGGATACTTGTGGTACCTGTCGGCATATCAAAGCCCATGCTAAATCCTAGGCTCTCTCAGTATCACACAAGTACCCACAAAACATTTCTAAGTCCATATCAGCTCCTGGCCTTCCCCTCAATCCAGCTACTCATCTTCCTTGTAGTCTATATAATTTGTTCAACTCACTCTCTCTGTCTCCTTTTATCCTCTATATCCTCTCTCTCTCTCTCTCTCTCTCTCTCTCTCTCTCTCTCTCTCTCTCTCTCTCTCTCTCTCTCTCTCTCTCTCTCCTGCTCTCTTGCTATGCCTTACTCTCGGTGTCTTGCTGTCTCACTATCTCTGCCCTTTCACTTCCTGATTCCTTAGCCTTGGCCATGTGCGGTCTCCTTTCTTTCCTCTCTGCCCTGGACTCTTCCAGATGCCTCTGGATACTTCCTCTCTCTTATTCACAACAAGCACTTTCCCCCTAATAATGGAGTGAGCAAGTCAGCACTTTCTTTACTGCCCACTCACATACAAGTTGAGAAAGATGATCCATCGACATTGAAGAGATGTTAGCTGTCTGTTTGTTTGTCACTGAGCCTTGAGGTCACCTTTGCTGTTCTCGGGTTGGATGATAATGAGTAAAAAATTTAAGCTGTTTGTGGAATGCCCATACTATATATATCAGGTCCTGGTTTTGGTTCCCAGAAATGCACAGACAAAAACAACTAGTAAACAAATGTATTGTAAATAAACATATCCTGAGTATTTTAAAAATTCAAACTTATTTATCTTCAGCTTTTGTCAGTGGGTTCAGATATGTCTTTTTCTAAAGAACTTTTTCTTATTAAAATGCCCTTATCATTTGGACTGAAAGCAAAAGATGAGCTATCCTAAGCTCTTTAAAGCAATTACATATTTTACTTTGGCATTCTTAGTATTACTTCATGATTTTTAAGTCACACTTTCTTTCTCACTGAAGACTTGTGTTGATGGAGATAAATTGCTGAACTATTCCAAGAGTTTAATATTCTCACTTGTCAAATACTCCCAAAGTCATGCGACAGACAGACTTTTGTCAAATGAGATGGTTAGCATTAAGTGTCTGAAAGCAATTTTTTTTCTTTATTCTAAAAGAACTGAAAATAAAAATTTGTGCTTTGAGTAAAATCATTTAGAAGCATATTAGGTCAGCAAGGCAACAGCATTCCAAGTTTTGTTCAATCAAGATAACAAGGGTATGTTTTATGTTCATTTCTGTGTTACAATATAGTAGAGTGGGAAGGAAGAGAGAGGAGAGCAGGGAGGCATATGGGGGTGGGGAGAACATGAATGGCAGTTAGACCCTTGGCAAGATGTTTCAAAGAAACAGAAAAATTACAGACAAATGCAGACACCGCTCAGTCAACCCGAGTTTAATCTCGAATTGGATGGAGTGCTTTGTTCTACTGTTCCAGTCGTTTTAGCCTTCGATGGATGCTAACTGTCTCACTAACAGTTTTTAAATATCCCCTCTCTGTTGGGAACATATGGTTTGCTATTTTTAAGCATCAAGATTTATAATTAGAAGCAAGGCTTATTTTCCAGTGCAAATCCAGGATTTTTACCTAGGCGTAAATAGATAACTGGAGGGCTGATATTTGCACTTAACTACCTTGTTATCCTGTCCACAAACTTACCAACTGCATCATTGAATTCTTCCTTCATTAGACTATATTTTTCCCTATAAAATTTCCATGGTGACAAATTTCAGAAACAGATTTTACTCTACTCTTTGAATTTTTTTCTCACAATCACATAGATATTTTTCCTACCCATATATAAATAATGTTCATATATATGTATATATATATGTATATATATATACATATATATGAACATTATTTAAGGTAGAATAAATTTATGGAAAATTTACACTTTAATCACCATTCACAAGTTATCAATAATTCTTCAAGATTTTGATGCAAAAGTCCCATAATTGATTATGCCAGGGTACCAGGAAAAGACAGTGAGGGGCTGTCTCTATTTTTTTCTTCCCTTTGGTGTGAGGATCAAAAGGCAGCCTCACGTGTTAAGCATGTGCTCTACCACGGTACCACACCTGCATGTCCAAGAGAAATGTTTAAGAGTTTCACCATCAAAGGGATACGTAAGACATGTTAAGCATCACAGATATGCTTCAGCCATAGCTATGCCCAAGAGTGAACATCAATTTTGTGGGATGAGAGAGATTTGGCGTTGGCCCTCATTTTTGTTTTTTGAAGTAAATGACTGATGTGTCAAATTGCCGGTTTATATTGCTTGTCTTAAAAGTAATCTTATGTTAATACTTAAGCATTTTTAAGTTTTCTCAAATGATGGCGGAATGAAGGGGTTTTGAAGGTATACAAAGAAGGGCCATGTTACTTGGTCTTCATACATGTGTGTTCTATTGCAACAGCTGACCTTCAACAAATACCTTCCAAATGTCTACTATGTGCCAGGAATTAAAGATGCAGCTTCCTTTTCATGTTAGGTTTCTCCTGGCATATCGAGGCCATTGGAATTATCTCATGGCCCATACCCTTGTGGAAGGGTCATTGTGTTAGTTACTCTTCCCATTGCTGTGACAAAATAAATGTGTGACAAGCAAGTTCCACAAGAAAGGGATTGTTTGTTTACCCTTGAGAGATCATCACCATAGGGAAGCGCTGAGGGGGAGAGTAGCTCCTTCATGATAGTAAATGATGTAGCTGGTCAAGTCTGTCTGCAGTCTACAAGCAGAGAAAAAGCCAATACCTCTTCTTAGCTCACTTTCTCCTATTTTCTCCTTTTTATTGAGGCCAGGAGTCCAGCCCATGGGATGCTGCTGCTCACACTCAAGCTGTGTCTTTCCAGCCCAGTCTCTGGAAACAGCCTCACAGGTATACTCAGAGGTTGTTTTCCAGGAAGCACCAAATCTGGTCAAGGTGACAAGAGGATTAATCACCACAATGAGTAATTTGCTGACCAAGCTCACTGGTTGTAAAGCATAAGGTGAGGCCGTCAATTCATGCTGCATGAAGCCAGAACCCCAGTCTTTGCTGAGCTGCACAGCCATGGTCGTTTCATAAGGTCTGTGATAGCACCGAAGCAGAGAGCCAGATTTCAAGACTTTCAGAAATTTAATTACAGCCAGATAGATATTAACTTGACCTCAGCCAAGTGAGCTTGCTTTGCTGTCTTTTGGATTCTTCAATTGTGAAATGGTAAGACGGAGGTCACCGATCCCACTGGGCCATCCTGAGGCTGAAACATGTTCGCAGAGCATAATCACTTAGAAAACGACACACAGAGAGTGCTCACTGTTATTAAATCCGGGGGACTATTTATTACCTCGAATTATGTCTTGGTAGATCTCTAAGGTGGCTTGTCTTTTCTTTCTCTTTACTTCCTCCTTCCTTCCTCCTTCCTCCCTTTTCTTTCTTTCCCCCACCCCCACTGTCTTTCTCTCTCTTTCTTTTTTTTTTCTTTTAGAATAGTGGGTAAGACTAAATAGTAGCAGCTGTTCAGCTGTTACTGGGAACAGAGGGAAACTATGTGAAAAGGGGGTGGGCAACACAGACTCGCCAAGAGACCCAGAGATAGGGAACAGAAAAAAACCCACAACAAACTGTCAGAAGGGGAGCTGTGGAAAAGCTAGGCTAGTGCAGCACACCCCTGACACACACACACACACTCACATCAACACACACACCCTCACACACACACACATACATATACACCAACACACACACACACTCACACACACACACACACACACACACACACACACACACATACACATACACGTTCTGTTGTAAATGGCATGGCATGGCTGGCAAAAATAAAGATGCCCGAAACATTCAGTCTCTCAAATTGAGTGCCATACTGTTGGAAAAATGAACACCAAAGAAATGGGAAATTCCGTAAGAGTCATGTGTGCGAAGGGAAGGCCCATTGCCAGAGTTCTGATATTGTCAGACCACCTGTTAGGATGCGTCTGAAGGCCTGACAGTGATGGGTCAGGGTGGTCAGGACTACATCTTGACCAGGACTGCTCAGATGTGCAAATCCTTGCTACTCTTTTTAAATTTAAATTTCACCTCAGGTCTCCAGAACACAGACTTAGGGAGTATCTGGATCTTCTGCCTCCCAATGTTGCCGTATTGAATTTTTTTTCTGCTCACCACTATAAATCTGAATACATTTATTGATTTATTGAGGATGAGTGGCTGAACATGGCTTGGTGCACAGGCTGACACTCCTATGTTAGATAGCATTGATAGTTATCACCATAGGAATCAAACCTGGAAGGTAGAACTAGCACATCAAATCACGGCGCCAGTGTATGGGGCATGGATGAAAAGCAGCCATGTTCTCAGTGTTTCCCCAGCCATTTTTTGTGCCGTCTTAAGTGGCTCTGCTCAGGATGGCTCTCTGACCTCCCACGAGTCTGTCATAAGTACCCTCCCCAATCAAGCCCACCCCTTCCCACTGCCCTCTGTGCCAGTCTCTGATATAAACTAACTTTGTAAACACTTGAGTTAGGTACCAATACTAAACCTTTTGATTTCTGCCGATAGTGGGGCTCAAAATACACCAGTGTCTCTTACTCCTAAGCCTAATCAGCATCATGAACAATTTTTATAGATTATTTTATAGGAATGAGTGCTAAGGAGGGGACCCTATCAATTCTAGCATGAGTGACTATAGTATCAAAGCTAAAGAAAGAGGCCATGCTACCAATATCCATGGTGTTGGATAACACGTGCCAGAAAAGTGACCCCGAGAGAAGAAATCTCTCCCTTCTGTCTGGGCTTTTTTTTCTCAGTTTTTGTTCTGTTTGTGTGATAAGTTTGTTGTAGAAGAAATTGGCCTTTTCTCTTTTAGCAATCCTGAACAAGGTGTGTGTGTGTGTGTGTGTGTGTGTGTGTGTGTGTGTACCACACAGGCGTTCTTGGTGGGGATGGGAGTAACATGACACTTCTACTAGTAATTGTTGAGATTCAGATCATGACAAGTTTGTCTTTTTCATGGTTCACGAGTCACTCCAAGTTATAAGACTACAAATTTAATACTTCCATTTCTTGAAAGGCATTCTCTAGCAAACAAAGGCTGATGAGCTTGAAGCTGGAAAGGTGGCTCAGTGGTTGTGAGCAGGTTCAACTCTCAGCATCCACATGGTACCCAACAACTGACTGCAGCTCCAGGTCTAGGGGATCCTAACCCTCTTCTGGCCTCTGTGGGTGCTGCATGCATGCAGTGCACAGGCAAAATGCTCATACACATAAACTGCAAATAAATAGATCTTAAAAAACAAAAACAACAAACAAACAAACAAAAAACCAACCAACCAACCAACCAACCAAACAAACAAACAAACAAAAAATTCAGCTGTCAGGTTTATGGTCACTAGACCTTCCTTACAATAAATACCAAAGGGATTCTTCAAACTGAAAAAGAAGTGATGCTAGTTAGTAACATGTAAACAAAAGTACAGAACTCACTGGTAACAGTAAGTGCATAGTCAACTCAAAACTGTATACTGCGATGGCAGTGTGTATGTGTGTGTGTGTGTGTGTGTGTGTGTGTGTGTGTGTGTGTGTGTGTGTGTGTGAGTCACCTACTTCTGTATGGAGGGGGCATGTCGAACACTATTAAAAATAAATAATAATTTCACAATTGTAACCTACAGTATTATAGGTACAAAAGATACATTAGAAAAAGTAAACTATAAAATCAAACACATCAAATGTGGGAAGGAAGAAGGAAAATGCAGGGTATGTGCAAACGAAGTTCTATTGTTTTGAGATTAAGTTTGACTGGGCTAACCCTTGTTATAACACATTTTATGTAGGCACCATGGGAACTATAATACAAAGACTTGCACAAAAGATAAAAAAGAGAGAAGCAAAGCATATCATTGTAGAAAATAATTTCTTCATAAAGGGAAATAGTGAGAGGGACAGACCACCCATGCAGCAACACATATGGGGCAGCACTAAGTTCTTGCTTCTCAATTGAATGTAATGTGGTCATAAATGGATCTATGTCTGTGCTTTCAAGACACATTTGGACTTTAGGAGGTAAGATGGCCGATAAGAAGCTGCCTCCATGCCACATGGTAAAGGAATAGTGTCAGGATAAGAAAGAATAGACGCTATTCTGAATGGAAAGAATGATCAGAGGTGTGTTATAGATTACATACTAGATAATAGGAAAGCTGAGGGGAGGGGGAGAGGGGGGGAGGAGAAGGGTGACAGAAAAAGAAAAAAAAGAAGCAGGCAGCACCAGGCTTCAGCTGAAGCCCTCCTACAGCTACACCCCAAAGGCATACCAGACAACTGTAGGGTAAAGAGGCTGGCAGCCCTGCCCACAAGACAAGCCTGAAGGCCACCAGAGCCTTGAATCCAGTTGGAGGAGGCTTTGGAGAGATAGTGGTATCTCATGCACTATGCCAGAGCAGTTTGAAAAATTCCCAGTTTTACACTTTCATGTGCCATCCTGAGAAGGAGCCACTGGCACCTGATAATAAGCTGACTGGGTTTTAGCCGGCACAGCTCCGGGGACAGGCAGCTGTGACTGTCTGTCTGGAAGAGGGGTAGGATCAGGCACTGACTTACTGAGATGCTCCTGCATCAGGAGACTTGCCAGGCAATGTTTTATGGGATGCAGCTTTGGCCATGCAGCTAGGAGCTGGCCCCACCAGTTGATGATAACTGTGAATTTGATGGTCCTAAGTCTGAGTTCAGCAGGTTGCTTAACTTCTAGAACTATGCATCTGCCTTGAGGTTCACCCCTTCCTGAAAGGAGAACTCTGAAGCTCCAACTAACATCTGAGTCCCCTGCTGCATCCCTCCAGCAGGATGCTCAATATAGAGTAGGTTTTGGAAGCACAGACAGAACTTGTCTTCCCTTGTAAACCTCGGTGACCTGTTTGCTAAACCCACGCTTCTGGCTATAGATGACCTGGCTATCACATTAACACCTTAGGGTATAAAAACACATTTAGACCCTAGGGTATAAAAACTTATGAATCTCAAAAACATGGGAGTGGGTGAGTTGGTAAGCAGGGGGAAGGGATAGGGGATAGGGGGGGGGGGTTGGAGGGGAAACCAAGAAAGGGGGTAACATTTGAAATGTAAATAAAGAGAACATCTATAAAAATGTGATTAAAAATAAAAACAAAAGCTTGGGGGAGCTTGACCAGCATACAGACTGCAAAGCTAAATGTAGTCAGCAGAGGCTCCTGGTGTACAAAAGTATTTAAAGGGAAGACAGAATCCCATACTAGACCAGAACCAGCCTACATGATAGGAAAAACAGGTCTGCAGCTTTAAATAACCTGCCTGCCACTCACTGACTTTAACTGACCTGCCCCTTACCAACTTCAACTAACCACCCCTCTACCAACTTCAATTACCATGTTTCTTATCAACGGCAACTAACCTGCCTCTCACCAACGTCAACCGATTTCCCTCAACTAACTTCAACTAACCTGCCTCTCACCAACGTCAACCGATTTCCCTCAACTAACTTCAACTAACCTGTCTTTTAGCAACTACGCTGCCCCTCTACCTGGCTGAGTGCAGTTACGGAACACCCAGAAGAAACTCCAGGGCTTCCTTTTTTTTTTTTTTTTTTTTTTTTTTGATTTTTTTGAGACAGGGTTTCTCTGTATAGCTCTGGCTGCCCTGGAACTCACTTTGTAGACCAGGCTGGCCTTGAACTCAGAAATCTGCCTGCCTCTGCCTCCCGAGTGCTGGGAATAAAGGTGTGCACCACCATGCCCTGTTCAGGGCTTCCTTTTTTATACCCTCTCCCATTTTTAAGATTTTAACTCTACTTTCCATGTATTTTGACTTCATATTCTTAAAGTTTTTGTTTGTTATTTTTTCTTGTTATATCTACTTAGTTTCGTTTAGGCACTTGTCTTTATTGTACAATTACATTTTAAAATCTCATTTCTCTATCGCTTTCTTTCCTTTCTTGCTTTTTCATTCAGTAACGATTCCACTTTCTTTTCCCTTTTCTGTGATTTCATTTATTTTTTTTATTCATTTACGATTTCTAATTTTAACGAGAATCTTTCAGCATAATACATATTATTTCAGCCATTTTTCTGTGTTCTGGTCATTGGTCATCAGGGTGTACTTTAATCACTCTTAAATGTAGCTCCACATCAGTTTGCCATCACTGATGTTACAGCATATGTTTGTTTTCTAAGAAGGATGGGCCCTCAACCACACCTAACATAGTAAAAGGAATATACAGCAAATCAGCAGCCAACATCAAACTAAATGGAGAGAAACTTGAAGCAACCCCACTAAAATCAGGGACTAGACAAGGCTGCCAACTCTCTCCCTAACTATTCAAGATAGTACTTGAAGTCCTAGCCAGAGCAATTGGACAACAAAAGGAGATCAAAGTGACACAAATTGGAAAGGAAGAGGTCAAAATATCACTATTCGCAGATGATATGATAGTATACATTGAAATTGTAAGCTGCCCACGGCTTACATGAACCCAGTACTCTTGAAAGGCAGGCTAGGGCTGAAAGAGACTAGCAGACACTAAAAAGGAATGAAGCCAAGACAAATTTTTCTCTGATCAAGACCAGCCCCACCCCCACCCCCCAGTTTACTAAAAGGGGGGAGGCCCATCCCCTGCCAATCCATTCTTGGTACCTGGAGCCAGCCTGTAGGCTGCAGGATAGGATGTGTCTCTGGAATGTCTCAAAGGTCTCTCAGCAGGTAGCAGAGAGGTAGTTGGCATAACAATATATCCATCTAAATCTGAAGGCTACACCCCAGGTGATCTCATATTCAGTGGCAGCAAATTCTGAATCAGCCTGCTTCAAGGCTGAGGGAGGCTACAATACACAAGTGACCCTAAAAATTCCACCAGAGAACTCCTAAACCTGATAAACAACTTCAGCAAAGTGGCTGGATATAAAATTAACTCAAACAAATCAGTGGCCTTCCTCTACACAAAGGATAAACAGGCTGAGAAAGAAATTAGGGAAACAACACCCTTCACAATAGTCACAAATAATATAAAATACCTTGGCATGACTCTAACTAAGGAAGTGAAAGATCTGTATGATAAGAACTTCAAGTCTCTGAAGAAAGAAATTGAAGAAGTTCTCAGAAGATGGAAAGATCTCCCGTGCTCATGAATTGGCAGGATTAATATAGGAAAAATGGCCATCTTGCTGAAAGCAATCTACAGATTCAATGCAATCCCCATCAAAATTCCAACTCAAGTCTTCATAGATTTAGAGAGAGCAATTTCCAAATTCATCTGGAATAACAAAAATCTAGGATATTGAAGACCAAAGTGTGGACACTGTGCCCCTTCTTAGAATTGGGAACAAAACACCCAGGGAAGAAGTTACAGAGACAAAGTTCGTAGCTGTGATGAAAGGATGGACCATTTAGAGACTGCCGTATCCAGGGATCCATCCCATAAGCAGCTTCTAAACGCTGACACCATTGCATACAGTAGCAAGATTTTGCTGAAAGGACCCAAATATAGCTTTCTCTTGTGAGACGATGCCGGGCCTAGCAAACACAGGAGTGGATGTTCACAGTCAGCTATTGGATGTATCACAGGGCTCCCAATGGAGAAGCTAGAGAAAGTACCCAAGGAGGTAAAGGGATCTGCATTGCAACCCTATTGTTGGAACAACATGATGTACTAACCAGAACCCCGGAGCTCTTGTCTCTAGCTGCATATGTATCGAAAGATGGCCTAGTCGGCCATCAATGGAAAGAGAGGCCCATTGGACTTGCAAACTTTATATGCCCCAATATAGGGGAATGCCAGGGCCAAAAGAATGGGAATGGGTGGGTAGGGAAGTGGGGGGCGCTATGGGGGACTTTTGGGATAACATTGGAAATGTAATTGAGGAAAATATGTAATAAAAATATTAAAAATTAAAAAAAAAAACTGCATGGTAAGCCGGGCGTGGTGGTGCATGCCTTTAATCCCAGCACTCAGGAGGCAGAGGCAGGCAGATTTCTGAGTTTGAGGCCAGCCTGGTCTACAAAGTGAGTTCCAGGACAGCCAGGGCTATACAGAGAAACCCTGTCTCGAAAAACCAAAAAAAAAAAAAAAAAACTGCATGGTACTGGTACAGGACAGGCAGGTAGATCAATGGAATAGAATTGAAGACCCAGAAATGAACCCACACACCTATGGTCACTTGATCTTTGACAAAGGAGCTAAAACCATTCAACAGCATTTTCAACAAATGGTGCTGGCTCAACTGGCAGTTAGCATGTAGAAGAATGCGAATCAATCCATTCTTATCTCCTTGTACAAATCTCAAGCTCAGGTGGATCAAGGACCTCCATATAAAACCAGAGACACTGAAAATTATAGAGGAGAAAGTGGGGAAGGACCTCAATCATATGGGCACAGGGGAAGAGTTCTTGAACAGAACACCAGTGTATTGTGCTGTAAGATCAAGAATTGACAAATTGGGCTTCATAAAATTGCAAAGCTTCTGTAAGTCAAAGGGCACCATCATTAAGGCAAAAAAATCAACCAACAGATTGGGAAAGAATCTTTACCAATCCTGCATCTGATAGAGGGCTAATATATACAAAGGAACTCAAGAAGTTACATGCCAAAGAACCAAATAACCCCATTTAAAAATGGGGCTCAGAGCTAAACAAAGAATTCTCACCTGAGAAATACCGAATGACTGAGAAGCACCTGAAAAAATGTTCAACATCCTTAATCATCAGGGAAATGCAAATCAAAACAACCCTGAGATTCCACCTCACACCAGTCAGAATGGCTAAGATCAAAAACTCAGGTGACAGCAGATGCTGGCAAGGATGTGGAGAAAGAGGAACACTTCCATTGCTGGTAGAATTGCAAGCTGGTATAACCACTCTGGAAATCAGTCTGGTGGTTCCTCAGAAAATGGGACGTAGTATTACCTGAGGACGCAGCAATACTATTCCTGAGCATATACCCAGAAGATGCTCCAACATTTAATAAGCTCACATACTCCACTATGGTCATAGCAGTCTTATTTATAATAGCCAGAAGCTGGAAAGAACCCAGATGTACCTCAACAGAGGAATGGATACAGAAAATGTGGTATATTTACAAAATAAAGTATTTTTCAATTATTAAAACAATGAATTTATTAAATTCTTAGGCAAATGGATGGGACTAGAAAATATCATCCTGAGTGATGTAACCCAATCACAAAAGAACACACATGGTATGCACTCACTGATAAGTGGATATTAGTCCAGAAGCTTGGAATACCCATGATACAACTCACAAGCCACATGAAACTCAAGAAGAAGGAAGACCAAAGTGTGGATACTTCAGTCCTTCTTAGAAGAGGGAACAAAACACCCATGGAAGGAGTCACAGGGACAAAGTGTGGAAAGAGACTGTAAGGAATGACCATCCAGAGACTGCCCCACCTGGGGATCCATCCCATATACAATCGCCAAACCCAGACACTATTGTGGATGCCAGCAAGTGCTTGCTGGCAGGAGCCTGATAATAGCTGTCTCCTGAGGGACTCTACCAGTGCCAGACAAATACAGAAGTGGATGCTCACAGCCATCCATTGGACTGAGCATGGGGTCCCTGACAGAGGAACTAGAGAAAGGACCCAAGGAGTTGAGGGGGTTTGCAGTCCCATAGGATGAACAACAATATGAACTAACCAGTACCCTCCCCCACCCCCAGAGATACCAGGGACTAAACCACCAACCAAAGAGTACACATGGTAGGATCCATAGCTCCAGCTGCATAAGTAGCAGAGGATGGCCTAGTCAGACATCAATGGGAGAAGAGGCCCTTAGTCCTGTGAAGGCTCTATGCCCCAGTGTAGGGGGATGCCAGGGCCAGGAAGTAGGATTGGGTAGGTTGGTGAGCAGAGGGAGGGAGGAGGAAAAGAGGGAGGGGGTTTTAAGAGTGGAAACCAGGAAAGGGGATAACATTTGAAATGTAAATAAAGAAAATATCCAATAAAGTCAAAAATAAATACATATTAAAAAAAAAGGATGGGGCTTCAAAAGTAAGAAGATCCACGTAATGGTTAATTCAGACCACAGCTTCAGAAATTGGAATGGGGCAAACGTAAGGGAGATGGGTCCTGCTTAAGTCTGTCTAAGCTGTTGAGCCACCAAGCTAAGAGAGACACCCATCTATTCCAGCATGTGAATAGCCAACCCCTTTCGTGGTCTTGAAGTGGCAAGATTAGATGCTGCATGGCAGGAGACATGGTCTCTGTGTTGGCTAGTTTTATCTCAACTTGACACAATCTAGAATTAACTGAAAGGATGGAACCTCAGTGTGTTGGGAGCTATTAAGGCAACGCTATTATCCTGATCTCTGAATTGGGCCTCCCCCCCCCTCGCCCCAGAAGAAAAGAGGGTCAAAAGCTGCCACCGGACAACACAGATCGTTCCAGCCCTAAGTCAGTGCCGGATGTCCTGACCTCAAGATATACCCATACCCTGATACAGCCAAGTTCCTGCTTCCCCGTGTAGTCGCCAAAAGAAAAATTTCCGCTGCCCCATCCTGCCTGCTGAGAAGTACTTCCTCTTTTTCCACCGCCCCATCCCTCCTGCTGAGGTGCATTTCCTCTGCCCCATTCCTCCTGCTGAAAGCCACTTCCCCTTTTGCTTGTGCATTTAAACCTCGGGCCTGGCTAATACATTTGGGGCTTGATGCAATCCAGAACGGTTTTCGTGTCGTTATTCTCACAAGGCCCTCGTCTCTCTCTACCCCCCATTTGGTTCTTAGGAGAAGGTCCCCTCGAGACCCTCGAATAACTGGACCTGCTGGACGGGTCATCAGTGTAGAAAATGACTCCATAAGATCCTGCTGTAGGGAATTGAGTTGTCTTATTAGTGATTGATGGGGGAGGACCCAGTCCATTGCAGGTGGTGACATCCCTGGGCTATTGGTCCTGGGTTCTATAAGAAAGCAGGCTGAGCAAGCCATGATAAGCAAGCCAGTAAGGAACATTCCTCCATAGCCTCTGCATTAGCTGCAGCCTGCAGGTTCCTGCCCTGTTTAAGTTCCTGTCCTGACTTCCTTAAATGATGAACTATAATGTGGAAGTGTAAGCCAACTAAACCCTTTCCTCTCCAACTTGCTTGGTGTTTCATCACAGTACTAGTATTCCAACTGAGGACAGTGTCTAATTGGAGTAATGAATCTGAAGGCACTTGAGAGCAGGCATCACTTGGGTCCTGAGATGTTAGGGCTTATAGCAATGAAAGGAGGCACTTGCACCCTCTGACCTAGAAGGAAAATCTACAGGGTCCTGATACGCTGGGTGTTAGTTTGGGGATAGGATGATGTGGAGCTGCTAACATAGGCCTCCATGAATGAGCATCACATGGGTCCTGAAACACTTGGAGTTGGGTCCCAGAAAGGGGGAGATATAGCTTCTTCCCAAGGATGAAACTCGATGTAGGAAAGGCTATGTATGAATTTGGATGGTGGAGAGAGAAAGATGCCTCTAATCTGGGCAAGCTCCTGGTGAGTTCTGGGGTGCTTGGAGTTTAGGGTACTGCAGATCAGGAAAGTGTGTTCTGAGGTGATGTGGAGCAAGCTGGACTTCCATTTTGAAGCATTGGGGAATGTACACCACACTAGCCTGAGACATTGCAAGTGGGTTCCACTTGGAGTCAGTCCCTAAGGCTTAGGGAGTAGAAGGAAGGTGCGGCCTGTGATCTGGAGCCAGTTCCGTGTAGCTGCTGGGTGCTAGGAGAATTGAGCTCCAGAGGTTGCGATAGTGAGAGCTAGTGCACAGGAGAAAGAAAGGTGTGACCTTTAGCTTGGAAAGCAAGCTCTGCTGGAATCCTCTCTTTATCTGGGCCTAGATATCACTCAGTAAACCAAGACAACCTGCAGTTTCATAGGGCAGGCCAGTCTTCAGGGTATGGCAATCCTCTTGCTGCACCAAATGATTCTGAGTCTTATTTTCCTTTGGGAAGAGTTCCTGCTGACCAACAAGATTGATTTAGGCATGACTTTCCCTACTTCTTCTTAGATGTTCTGCCAGAACTATGTCACTTAGAAACTAGAACAGGTGGGGGACTAGAGGTGGGGGGAGTTGTTGCATGAAATATATAAAGAAGGCACCCACTCTAGCACTGGCTCATTTCTAGTAACGGGTTTCCCCTGACACCAGGGTCTCCATGCAATGAAGTCCTACTTGCAGTTCTCCTGTGGCAGATCCTGCTCACATTCCTAGCCATCTGCCCCCTGTGGCTAGCTGTCACACATCCCTGTAACCCGGTAAAACCAAAACTTTAGAGTCAGATTTATATCAGTAAATTCTCAACCCACAAAACGCCCACACAATGAACTCAGAACTCAATTGATATAAACACAAGCTACACACCTCGATGGGGCGAGCACACCCTACTTATTATTTAATCATCTATCTAAGAAATCCCCAAAACTTGTGGCTCCCAGGAGTGAGTGGTTCTGGCTTCTCTTCCTCTCCTATAGGTTCTATCTTGTCTCCTCCTCTCTGTCTCCCCTCAGTCCCTCTGTCGCTCTGTACTCATCTCTAAAATTCTCAGCCTGCCTTCCTTCTTCACCGCGCAGTCACAGGCTCTAGCCTTGTCTTTCCCCTTTCACCGCACAGTCACAGGCTCTGGCCTTATCTCCCCCACCTTCACCTGTTGTAGACAGCAATCTACAGAGTCTTCTTAAGCTGTAAGCTAATTTGTGCAAATTCTCACATTTTATTACTTTTCTATCTTCTGAGACAATGTGTTCTCAATGTGTTGAATCTAGAATTATATTGCTTAAAGTCGTCTGGTAATTCTGTCTGGGACAGAACACTGTCTAAGAAGCTTATAGCCATAATTTTTGACTTTGGATATAATAGTTGGGGGCATTTCTAATTTTTGTGTTTATTTCAGATACCAACATTTAATAATTCCAGTTCTGATGTCACATGCTTCACATATTTGGGCTCAGTAGATGTTTAGAAATGAAGGCATGATCTGGAGGTTTGTTTTTTCTTTTTCCTTTAGTTTTGCTAAAAAAGCCTCATCTTTCTCTTTCAGTTGCCTCCAATGGCCTGTTGCTCATCCTGGAGAAGCAATGGAAGTTGGTTTGATTTTCACTTTGTATCTCCTTCCCTGTGTTCTTCATTTCCCTACAATTTGAGTGATCTTGTCTTTGCATGGCCATGGCTTTTTTGAGATGGTCTACTCTCCTTGGTAGCTCAGTGTCAGGATCTAATCATCTCCTGTCAGACAGCAGCTTCCTTTAAGGACCAAAAAGTGATGTATATGGTTATTAGAGAAGCTGCACTGTGCATGTTAAATCTCTGGGTGTTTCTGTTGGCAGAAGACAGGAGCTAGGTTTCCTTCATGTGCCCCCTCTTCTAGCCTGGTCTTCCTCCTCTAGCCTGGTCTTCCTCCTCTAGCCTGGTCTTCCTCCTCTAGCCTGGTCTTCCTCCTCTAGCCTGGTCTCCCTCCTCTAGCCTGGTCTCCCTCCTCTAGCCTGGTCTCCCTCCTCTAGCCTGGTCTCCCTCCTCTAACCTGGTCTCCCTCCTCTAGCCTGGTCTCCCTCCTCTAGCCTGGTCTCCCTCCTCTAGCCTGGTCTCTCTCCTCTAGCCTGGTCTTCCTCCTCTAGCCTGGTCTTCCTCCTCTAGCCTGGTCTTCCTCCTCTAGCCTGGTCTCCCTCCTTTAGCCTGGTCTCCCTCCTCTAGCCTGGTCTTCCTCCTCTAGCCTGGTCTTCCTCCTCTAGCCTGGTCTCCCTCCACTAGCCTGGTCTTCCTCCTCTCCCATTTCCTCTTGATTCATCAAAAAGAGAAATCCATTACACAATTAACCAAAAGGAAGGAAGAAAAGACATAAATTATTAAATTAGAGATGAAAAGTTAGATATTATAGCAGATAACCATGAAATTTAAAAAATAATAAAATTATAAAACAGATACCAGTGAAATAGTAAACTATAGCAATGGAATAAAAAACCCCACAACCTATATCTTACTTAGTTTAAAAATCTAAAAAAAGTAAATGGCTATCTAGATGTGTCTGATCTAAGCTGCCAGTAATGCAAACAGACCTAGAATAAGCACTGAGGTTGAAATAGTACTATTTCCTAGCAAAGTACAAAAACACCAGCCACAAAATGAATTCACAGCAGAATTCTCTTTCCTGATATTTAAAGAAGAAAAACTAACGTTCAAATTATCCCATAAAATATACAAAGAAGGAACATGTCTATGTTTCCTTTACAAAGTTAGTATTACTCTAATGCAACAACTAAATAAACAACAAAAAACTAAAATACCAAAAAAAAAAAAAAAAAGAACACCCCTGATGAAATGGTGGTAACAAGTATCAACAAAATGCTTGCTAACATAATGTTATAAAACACACCAATATTGTCACTCACCATTCCAATCCATTCTATGACTGTAAGAGTGGCTCAATATACACAATGCATACAATAAATGTAATACATGTAAATATATAAATGCCCTCACATGACCATCTCAATAGATGCAAATAAAACACTCAAGATCTAACATTCTTTTATGATAAAAGCCCTGAAAAGAATAGGGATGGGAGAGACATATCTCAGCATAATAAAGCCCATACATTTGATAAAGCTCTAGCCATCATGATAGATGGGGAAAATTTTAAAGCTTTATTAATAAAATCAGAAATAAGACAAAGCTATCCACTTCCCCATCTCTATTCAATATAATGTTTGAAGTATTAACTAGAGTAATAGAGCAGAAGGACATAAAAGAGATAAAAATAAGGAAAGGAAGTCAAATTATTGTTGTTTTTAAGATTATTTGCTTCTATGCAGAAGAGATCCAAAGACCCCACAAGAAAATTACTAGAGATGATACATATATTTGGCAAAATTGCAGGATATAAAATCAACATAGAAAAATCAAGGCCATTCTATATACCAAGAAAAACACAGTAAAGAAGAAATCAGGAGGGGAAAAATCCCATTCAAAATAGCCTTAAAATGCCTTGAAGCCAGACAGTGGTGGCACTTGGGAGTCAGAGGTAGGCAGATTTCTGAGTTTGAGGCCAGCATGGTCTACAGAGTGAATTTCAGGACAGCCAGGACTACACAGAGAAACCCTGTCTTGAAAACAAAACAAAACAAAACAAAACAAAAAAACAGAAAAGCCTTGAAATAAACCTAACTTAACCAAGGCAGTGAAAAGACCTCTATAACAAAATCTATAAACATTTAAAGAAGGAAACTAAAGAAGATACTAGGAGGAGGAAAAATCTCCATGCTTGTGGATTAGAAGAATTAGTATTATAAAAAAATGTCTATTTTATCAAAAGAAATCTACATATTTAGTGCAGTCTTACCTAAAATTTGTATCATAGCTTCACAGAAATAGAAAAAAAAAAGTTGAAATTGTTGTGGAATCCCAGAAGACCCCAGATAGCCAACACAATCTTGAGCACATAGGGCAATTCTGGACCATAATTACACTTGATACCAAATTATATTACAGAGCTGTTATAAAAACAGCATGGGACTGGGACAAGAACAGTCACAGGATAGAATAGAATAGAATAGAATAGAATAGAATAGAATAGAATAGAATAGAATAGAATAGAATAGAATAGAAGAATAGAATAGAATAGAATAGGGCAGGGCAGGGCAGGCAGGGCAGAACAGAACAGAACAGAACAGAACAGAACAGAACAGAACAGAACAGAACAGAACAGAACAGAACACTCACTTGTAAATCCATGGGAATACAGTCACTTAATATTTTTTTTTTTACAAATTTGCCAGTAATATACACTGGTAAGCAGTATCTTCAACAATAGTGCTGGGAAACTGGCTATCTAATAGAAAAGAATGAATAAAAGTGGGTGTCAGATCCCCACTTGGAATTTACAGTGTGTGTCACAGCATGGGTCCTGGAACTCAAACCTTGGGACTCTGGAAAAGCAGTCAGTTCTCTTAACCACTGAGCCATTTTTCCAGCCCAATCCATTCCAAATGTGTCAAGGATCTCAACATAAGAACTTAGACTCTTAAAATACTAGAGGAGAAAGGTGGCAGCACGTTATAAGACATAGGCTGGGTCTCTAATGGGAGTCTGCTTGCTCAGGAACAAGGTCATCAATGGACAACTGGACTTTATGAAATTAAAATTAAGAAGAGTTTGTACAACAAAGATTTTGTCAAATGGATGAAGGGGCAGACCGCAGAATAAGAGGAAATATTTATCTAGAATATACAAACAAGTCAAAAAATTAAACATCAAGAAAACAGGTGTCCTAACTTAAAAAAAAAAAAACGGGTTATGGTAATGAACAGAGAATCCACAAGACAGCAGCAGCTAATAAATGTTTTAGAAACTGTTCAGCATCCTACTTGTCAGGGAAATTCAACTTAAAAATACCTCGTGATTCCATCTCACCCTTGTAAGAATGGCCTTTATCAAGAAAACAAATGACAACAAATGCTGGAAATCATGTGGGGAAGGGAGGACCCTCACAAACATTTGGTGAGAGTATAAATTTGTACCATCACCATGGAAACCAGAATGGAAGTTTATCAAAAGGCTAAAAATAGACCTGCCATATGACTACACCACTATACCAGCTATATCATGCCTATGCATATACTCAGACTCTAATCTCCACATGAGAGATTCCTGCATAACCATGCCCATGTGTCCTTATTCATAATTGCTAGGAAATAGAATCACACTAAATGGTTATATCTAGTGAATATGTGGTACGTATACACAGTGGAATTCTATTCAGCCTTAAATAAAAATAAAATTATGAATTCCAGTAAATGAATAGAACTGGGAAATAAACTGAGTGAGGTACTCCAGGCCCAGAAGACAAATACTGTGTTTTATCTGACAGGCCAATTTCTGACTCAAGTTTTCAGAAATCTGTGTTTAAGTTGAAGTGCCATAAATCAAGAAAGAAGACTTGAGAATTGGAAGAGTCCTGAAGTGGAGTGGTAGCAAACCTGTAATGCATGTGGATAGAAGAAAAGAGAACTAGGGAAGAGAAGATTAGAGAAGGGGGAGCTTTGCAGGATGTGGGGAAAGTCATGTTTCAGCAAGAGGATCAACCAAAACTACATGTATACGAAAAACCCCATTAAACCCTATTACCTTATGAACTATCTAAAACATGGTTTATTCTAAAGGTTGTGTTTCTACCAATAAAGTAGCCCAGTGCCCAGCCTTGGTCAGCAGTGCCTCCCTCAGCAGAGCGCAGCTGTTGAAGTAGGAACCAAGAGTAGAAGATGCTCTCTGAAGATGAGTGACTGTGGAGCTTTTGACCCCAAGCAAGACACATATGGCATCCACTCGAAGACCTAGAAAATATCACAGAAGATGAGGCAAGGATCGTGAGAGGCAAAGGATGGGAGGAGTGTGGTGGAGTATCGTTATATGGATATAGCATGGATATTGTAATTACCAATACACAGCAGTTGAGACAAGATGCGTGGGGCCTAGGGGAAAAGAAAGAAAGAGATGCAGGGGGAGGGGGAATAAAGAAGTGGGGAGGGAAGAGTATGAGGGTAGACAGAAAGGGGTCATTGAGCAGAAAATGACTGATGGGAGTGTGGAGGTGAGAGATGGGATGATGGAGTGACTATGACCACTGGGCACCACATACTAGTATGATATTGTCATTTTTAATATAAGTAATAAAAACTGTGAGTCAAGAAGGGACCCAAGGAAAGGAAGAAAGATTGATAATAGGCTGGGGTAGAGAGAGTTATAAACTTTTACATAAAGTAATTAAGCATGTATTACACAGGTAATTTTACTACTTCCGTAGTTGCCAACACAAACAAAATTTTTCTTTGTATTTTTAGGAAAGCAACTGTTGCTTGAGGGGATTCCGTGTGTCTACCTCTGTTGCCAATTAAAGCATGAAGGCATAGGAATGCTTGCATATCTGAGCAAGGGTAAGTAGCCTCCTGGAATTACAGTCCAGAAGTACCAGGGGGAAAGTAGATAGGCTTCAACCAACAGAGAGAGAGACCAAGAGAGGGTAATATTAGGTGATGAGAAGCAGGCCAAGAGTCATAAAAAATGATATAATGGGTTTTTCCCCTAGTAACAACTAGGCTATAATGCTATTTTTGTTGTTGTTGTTCTGGATATGTGAATTCAACATGCTGGATACTGAAGTAGCAAGAACTATATTTGCACTCCAGAAGAATCCATGTATGTCTTTGAAGCAGCGATTATGAAAATTGGGCTTTAAAAAACTCCATTGACCATTAGTGCAATAGGAATTTAATAAGACTAGTTACTGGGCACACTTGTTACATTGAACTATTTAGAAATGGTGACTTTAAAAAATATCATCAGGAAGCTATGCTTGTCAAAACATAATGGTACAGATGTAAAAACAGATTCAAAGACCACGGAAGAAATAGAGTCCACCATGGTTAGAATGTCAACTATTTATCACAGGCTCATATATTTTAATACTTAATCCTCAGTTTGTGCTGCTGTTTTTTAAAGGTCGTAGCATCTTTGGGTATAGTTAGAATAAGTGGACAGCTGGAAGCACAATATGAACAAGACACACCAAGCTCCCATTGCCACAGACCAAGTAGCTTCAGCTTTTGTGATCACTTGACATGAGACTGTGAACTAAAACATACCTTGTGTGGTGGTTTGAATATACTTGGCCCAGGGAGTGGCATCATTAGGGGGTGTGGCCTTGTTGGAGAAGGTGTGGCCTTGTGGGAGGAAGTGTGTCACTGTGTGGTAGGCAATGAGACCCTCCTCCTAGCCACATGGGAGCCAGTCTACTCCTAGCAGCCTTCAGATGAAGATATAGAACTCTCAGCTCCTCCTGCACCATCCCTGCCTGGATGCTACCACACCCCCATCATGATGACAATGGACTGAACCTCTGAAATGGAAACCTAACCTCAATGAAATGTTTTCCTTATAAAAGTTGCTTGGGTCATGGTGTCTGTTCACAGCAGTAACACTCTAACTAAGACAGAAGTTGGTACCTGGAGTGGTTCTGGAAGATAAGAAATGTAAAGATGAATCTTTTATGTATCTGGAATTAGCTTAATATTTTGCCAGTACCTCCCAATTCTCTAGCATCTTCAATTATTGAAACCTCTTCAGATATTCTCTCTCCTGGGAGCTCAGAGAACATGAATGGCCTGTGGTGGAAACTATATTTCAAAATTAAAGAGGCAAATAATGTCTTTGATTATCTTGATGCATCAATTGTGACTGACAATGAATTAGGTGACCTGGTATACAAAACCTGTACTGTTTGGGGGAAAATAAGCAAAATGGTTTTGCTGGCTTGTTGCTCTTAGTATCTCTGGACAAATTGCTAAAGGAAAGGAATGAACTGTATGATAATATTGAATGGTTTTAGATGCAAATAAATAATCTAAAGGTTTTAAAGTGTGCCCTTGAAGAGAATCTTCTCTCCAGCAGCTGTAGAGCTTGAGTTGCAGAAAATCAAACTGAAGCCCTTTTAAGGTTGGCTGAATGACAGCGAAAATTCAAGTCTCAGCCTCAGAGGGTGTCAGCACTTGATGTAAGGTCATTAGTTGGCAAAGATTGGGACCCTATAACTTGGAATGGAGATGTGTGGGAGGTCCCAATTGAAGCCTAGAACGTTGAATCCTCAGATTCTCAAGAGTTTATCTGACCTGAGGAAGTAGTACCCTCAGCCCCACCCCTGGAAATAATGCCTTTTTCACATGAGGAAGTTAGTCCTTCATAGTCTGATATACCAGCAATGAGTTTTTCTGAAGAAAATGCTGGGCAAGACAATTGAATTGCCAGAGACAAGGTGATCATAGTTATTATGGGCAGCATAGACTAAACAATGTTCATCATGACCTATCCCATAGTGGTCAGCACAGGAGAGGTGAAATTTATAATGGCATGATTCATATGGACCTTTGGTGCTAGCTAGTCAATCATGGTGTTTCCAAACATGAAATAGATAAAATAAAAAAGCCTACTGCATATCTGTTTGATCTGTATAAGCAGACAAATTATCAAACAAATGAAAGAAAGCTACATTGGATTGTGTCAAAATGCAGTCTTGGCCAGTGAATCAATTTCCAGACTCTAGCCAGTTTGCAGAGCCAGAATGAATGAATGAAGGGGTGGCCAGGTTCCCCTTGGGAAGGATGTTGGTAAGACACCTAAAAGTTTTGCTGTTAGCTTTTCTCCAAATCTATGGTCTTTTATAAGTGTAAGTGGACACTGGAGGAAAGGAAATGACCAGACTGCCAAGGGTTTATTGGAGGCTGGTTCTGAAATATGCTGATTCCAGGAGATCCCAAGAAACACTGTGGCCCTCCAGTTAAAGTAGGGGCTTATGAAGGACAGGTGAGTATTGGAGTTTTGACTGATGCTCGACTCAGAGTAGGTCCAGTAGCTCTCCAAATTCATCCCGTGGTCATTTCCCCAGTTACAGAGTATATAATTGGGATAGATTACTTAAAAGTTGGCAGACTTCTCACATTGGTTCCCTAACCTGTAGAGGGAGAGCTATTGTGGCTGAAAAAGCTAAGTGGAAGCCTTTAGAGTTGCCTCTGCCAAAGAAAATAGTGAATCAAAAACAGTATCATATTCCTGTAGGAATTGCAGGAATTAGTGCAACCATCAAGGACTTGAAAGATGCAGGGGTGGTGGTTCCCACCACATCTCCCTTTCACTCTCCTATCTGGCCAGTGCAGAAGACAAATGGATCATGGAGAGTGACAGTTGATAATAAAAAACTAAATCAGGTAGCAACTCCGACTGCAGCTGCTGTAGTCTCATTACTTGACCAAATTAACAAATCTCCTGACACCTGGTATGCAGCTATTGATCTGGCAAATGCCTCCTTCTCAGAACCTGTCCATAAGGACTATGAGAAACAATTTACTTTCAGTTCACAAGGCCAGCAGTATACCTTTACAGTTTTGAAGCAAGGATATATTAACTCTCCTGCTCTGTGGCAGTTAGAAGGGATCTTGAATGTCTGCCTGTTCCACAAAATATCACGTTGATGCACTATATTGATGACATTATTCTGACTGAATCAAGTGAGCTGAAGATGGCAATCATTTTGGACTTATTGGTAGCACATGCTTATGAGAGGTCAGGAAATTAATCTAACCAAAATTCAAGGACCATCTACCTCCATGAAATTCTTAGGAGTCCAATGGTGTGGAGCATGCAGAGATATTCCTTCTAAGGTAAAAAATGAGTTATTGGACCTGGCCTGTACCACCACCAAGAAAGAAGTACAACTTTTAGTGGGTCTATTTGGATTCTGGAGACACCATATTCCTCACTTGGAGGTGTTAATCAGGCCCATTTACCAAGTGACTGGGAAAGCTGCTAGCTTTGTGTGGGGTCTGTAATAGGTAGGTAGAGATGGTCTTTGAAGCCTTTGGCAGGCCACTATAGGTGAATCACAGAAGACATCTGCGGAGCAAAGCTCTACCATCATCTGCAGACAACTATTCTCCCTTTGAAAAATAGCTCTTGGCCTGATATTGGGCCTTAGTGGAAACTGAATGTTTGACAATAGGATACTGTCTTAGGGTTTTACTGCTGTGAACAGACACCATGACCAATGCAAGGCTTATAAAGGACAATACTTAATTGGGGCTGACTTACAGGTTCAGAGGTTCAGTCCATTATCATTCAAGGCAGAACATAGCAGCATCCAGGCAGGCAGGATGCAGAGGAAGCCAAGAGTTCTACATCTTTATCTGAAGGCTGCTAGCATAATACTAGCTTCCAGGCAGCTAGGAGTAGACATAAAGCCCAAGCCCACAGTGACACACCTACTCCAACAAGGCCACACCTCCAAATAGTGCAACTCCCTGGACCAAGCATATACAAACCATCACAGACACCAAGTTATCATGTGACCTAAACTGCCCATCATTAACTGGATGTTATCGGATCCACCAAGCCATAAAGTAGGTCATGCATGGCAGCTGTCCGTTATCAAATCAAAGTGATATATGTGCAATTAAGCCTAATCAGGTCCCGAAGTCATAAGCAAGTTACATGAAGAAGTTGCTCAAATGGCTATGGTTTCTACTCCTGTTACAATGCCATCTGCTGCCAAGCATGCGCCTATAGCCTCATGGGATGTTCCCTGCAATCGTTTGACTGAAGAAGAGAGATTTAGGACCTGGTTTACTGATGGTTGTGCACATTATGCAAGTACCATCCTGACGTGAACAGCTGCAGCATTATAACCCCTTTCTGGGACAACCATGAAACACACAGGTGAAGGGAAATCTTCACAGTGGGCAGAACTAAAGGCAGTACACATGGTATTACAGTTTGTTTGGAAGGAGAAATGGCCAGATGTATGATTGTTCACTGGCTCATGGGCTGTAGCTAATTAATTGGCTCTTTGGTTAGGGACTTGGAAAGAGCATGATAGGAAAATTAATGAGAAAGACGTCTGCGGGGAAGAAGTATGTGGCTAGATCTCTCCAAATCGACAAAGAATGTGAAGATATCTGTCCTATGTAAACGCTCATCAAAATGTTACTTCAGCTGAAGAGTTCAGTAATCACGTGGCTAAGATAACCAATTCTGTGGACAGTCACCCTCTTTCCCCAGCCATCCCTGTCACTGGTCAATGGGCACATGAACAAAGTGGCCATGGTGGCAGAGATAGGGGTTATGCTTGGGCTCAACCACATGGACGTCCACTCACCAAGGCTGATCTGAAAATAGAGTCTGTTATGATTTGAATGTGAAATATTCATCATAGGCCCACATTTTAGGTACTTAATCCCCAGGTTGTACTGCTGTTTTTCAAAGGTTGTGGCATCCTTGGGCATGAGTTGTAGTTAGAGTAAGTGGACAGCCACACAATGTGAACAAGACACAGCAAGCTCTGATGTCCACAGGCCAAGCAGCTTCAGCTTTTGTGATCTCTTGCCATGGCACTGTGGACCAAAACATGCCTTTCTGTTTATTAATCATTTAGTCACTGCGATGGATAAAATAACCAACACAGGCAAGCAATACCTAAGAGTGAAGTCACTACTGTGATGTGTACCTGTCCATGTACTTCATTAGCCTTTAGAAATGCTTTGTTGAAAGAATGTGGAAGAGTTTGCAAGGGTAGCGTAGGGACGTCCTAGAATATTGTAAGCAGAGCTTAATGGACCATTCTCCAAAGAATTCAAAGGACAAGAATGCCGATAACATTGAGTAAATGATTTTCATGTAGTTTCAGAAGGGAACAAGGACTCTCTCTACTGGGAGACAGGCTAAAGGTCATTCATATTTGTACTGGCTAGTTTTGTGTCAACTTGACACAAGCTGGAGTTATCACAGAGAAAGGAGCTTCAGTTGGGGAAATGCCTCCATGAGATCCAGCTGTGGGGTATTTTCTCAATTAGTGATCAAGGGGGAAAGGCCCCTTGTGGGTGGGAACCATCTCTGGGCTGGGAGTCTTGAGTTCTATAAGAGAGCAGGCTGAGCAAGCCAGGGGAGGCAAGCCAGTAAAGAACATCCCTCCATGGCCTCTGCATCAGCTCCTGCTTTTCTGACCTGCTTGAGTTCCAGTCCTGACTTCCTTTGGTGATGAACAGCAACATGGGAATGTAAGCTGAATAAACCCTTTCCTCCCCACTTGCTTCTTGGTCATGATATTTGTGCAGGAATGGAAACCCTGACTAAGACAATGTTACATTCTGGCAAAGATTGTGGCTACATTTGGCCTGTATCCTGAAAATCTGAGTGGCCTAATTTCTTTGGTGTAGGTAAGTACAAAACAACATAGCATTGATATTAATTACTCGATGCTTTTAACTTCATTTATACAGAGCAATAAGTAGAGCTAAGAAATGTAAAACATGTTCAGTTTAGTGAGAAAAGATGTATAAACATATCTTCCATTAATTATTTTATTAACTTTACATCCAGATTGCACCCCCCCTTTCCTTCCAGCTCCCCCCACATGGACCCTCCCCTGCCCTCCCCCCGCCCCCACTCTGCCCCCTTTGCCTCTGAGAAGGGGGAGGTCCCTCCTAGGGAAATAACTCACCCTGGTACCTCAAGTCACTGCAGGACTAGGTGCATCCTCTCCCACTGAGGTCAGACAAGACAGCCTGAGAGCAGGATCTACAAGCAGACAACAGAGTCAAGGTAAGCCCCACTCCATTTAACGTTATGGACAGAGGTTATAATTGTTAAAAAATATAACACCATTGAAAAGAAATCACATGCCCTGAGCTCTGTTGTAGGACAATAGGAAAGATTCCTTGAGAGCAAAATGCCATTTAAAAAAGCTCAAAGGCATAAAAATGCAAATTCACCAGAAAAAAAAAAAAGTTCCTGGTGCTCCTGAAAGAATGCTCTGCTTAAACCCAATCATCTATGTAAATGTTTTCAGATGTTGTGGTGGTTTGAATATGCTTGGCCCATAGGAAATGGCACTATTAGTAAGTGCGGCCTTGCTGAAATAGGTGTGGCCTTGTTGGGGGAAGTGCATTACTGTGGGTATTGGCTTTGAGGTCCTATGCTCAAGCTCCATCCAGTACAGTAGGGAGATTTTCCTCCTGGTTGCCCGTGGAAGAAGTCTCCTGGCTGTCTTCGGATCAAGTTGTAAAACTCTCAGTTCCTTCTCCAGCACCATGTCTGCCTGTATGCTGCCATGCTTCCTGCTATGGTAATAAAGGACTAAACTGTAAGGCAACCCCAATTTTTTCCTTTATATAAGGAAATGGTCATGTTGTCTCCCCATAGCAACAAAACCCAAACTAAGACAAATGCCCAATCATGTATATATCCAGAAGCTGTTGAAGCTATGGTCCAAGAAGGTGCACTTATACCTGGAGCTGTCAGCAGGACATGTGCCATCTGTATGGCACTGGGTTTTATGTCATGAAGAGATACAAGAGTTACTGCATGATTTAAGCTTCTGACAAGATTCCAGATGAAAACCTATAAGGCCAGGCCAGGTGAAACAGGTGAGGTCCTACATGGAAGTCCTAAAGAGCCACTGTGTGAAGCTATGGACTTGAAATCGAAGTTGCAGGGATGATACAAGGATGCTATAACATGGGTCACCTGCTGAGGAAAGTGCAGGGAGTGACGGGAATCAGCTTAAGCAAAAGGCCACATGTGCCCCAAATATCATGGACATGGTAACATGACGCAGGGGGAATCACTGGACAAGCCCGTTGAAAACCAAATAGTGCAACCACAAGCCATGTTTGTCAGAAATGAAGCTGTAGTGCTTAATCTTTGATCCATTTAGTTTGCCCAAATGAAATTAGACTGTTATCTACACTATATAAAAAATCAATTAAAATTTAAGAGTTAATATACACTACCAGGTACACATGCAAAGGAACTGTACACATACACTCTCCCAGGTTAGTCCATTATCGGCATGCTAGGCAGCATGGCAGCATGCTAGGGAGCAAACCAAGGTGGTGTAGACACAGTGCAGTGGACTGCACACCTGTCTGGGGTGCCTGGTTTTGGCATGATTTTATAGTATCAAGCAAACTTCAAGCCACTTCAATTTTGTTGTTGTTTTTGAGACAAGTTCTTACTATGTAGTCCAGACTAGCAGGAACTCCCTAGTAGACCATATGTCTTGGAATGCATAGAGATCCGCTTGCCTCTGCCTCCTGAGTTCTGAGATTAACTATGTGTGCTACTGTCTTAGTTTGGGTGACCAAAACAACTTTTTTCTCTTCTCTTCTCTCTTCTCTCTTCTCTCTTCTCTCTTCTCTCTTCTCTCTTCTCTCTTCTCTCTTCTCTCTTCTCTCTTCTCTCTTCTCTCTTCTCTCCTCCCCTTCCTTCCCCTCCCCTCCCCCTCTCCTCTCCTCTCCTCTCTTCTTTTCTTTTCTATTAGATGTTTTCTTTATTTACACTTCAAATGCTATCACAAAAGTTCCCTATACCCTCCCCCCGCCCTGCTCCCCTACACACCCACTCCCACTTCTTGGCCCTGGCATTCCCCTGTACTGGGGCATATAAAGTTTGCAAGACCAAGGGGCCTCTCTTCCCGGTGATGGCTGACTAGGCCATATTCTGCTACATATGAAGCTAGAGACACAAGCTCTGGGGGTACTGGTTAGTTCATATTGTTGTTCTACCTATAGGGTTGCAGACCCCTTCAGCTCCTTGGGTACTTTCTCTAGCTCCTCCATTGGGGGCCCTGTGTTCCATCCTATAGATGACTGTGAGCATCCACTTCTGTATTTGCCAGGCACTGGCATAGCCTCACATGAGACAGCTATATCAGGGTCCCTTCAGCAAAATCTTGCTGGCATATGCAATAGTGTTTGGGTTTGGTGGTTTTATGGGATAGATCCCTGGGTGGGGTAGTCTCTGGATAGTCCATCCTTTCGTCTTAGCTCCAAACTTTGTCTCTGTAGCTCCTTCCATGGGTATTTTGTTCCCCATTTTAAGGAGAAATGAAGTATTCACGTGTTGGTCTTCCTTCTTCTTGATTTTCTTGTGTTTTGCAAATTGTATCTTGGTTATTCTAAGTTTCTGGGCTAATATCCATTTATCAGTGAGTGCATATCATGTGAGTTCTTTTGTGATTGGGTTACTTCACTAAGGGTGATATCTTTCAGATCCATCCATTTGCCCAAGAATTTCATAAATTCATTGTTTTTAATAGCTTTTTTTGTGTAAATACCACATTTTCTGTATCCATTCCTCTGTTGAGGGACATCTGGATTCTTTCCAGCTTCTGGCTATTATAAATAAGGCTGCTATGAACATAGTGGAGTGTGTGTCCTTATTACCAGTTGGAACATCTTCTGGGTATATGCCCAGGAGAAGTATTGTTGGATCTTCTGGTAGTACTATGTCCAGTTTTCTGAGGAACCGCCAGTCTGACTTCCAGAGTGGTTGTACAAGCTTGCATCCCACCAGCAATGGAGGAGGGTTCCTCTTTCTCCACATCCTCACCAGCATCTGCTGTCACCTGAATTTTTTATCTTAGCCGTTCTGACTGGTGTGAGGTGGAATCTCAGGGTTGTTTTGATTTGCATTTCCCTGATGATTAAGGATGTTGAACATTTTTTCAGGTGCTTCTAAGCCATTTGGTATTCCTCAGTTGAGAATTCTTTGTTTAGCTCTGTACCCCATTTTTAATGGGGTTATTTGAATTTCTGGAGTCCAGCTTCTTGAGCTCTTTATATATATTGGATATCAGTCCCCTATCAGATTTAGGATTGGTAAAAATCCTATCCCAATCTGTTGGTGGCCTTTTTGTTTTATTAACAGTGTCTTTTACCTTACAGAAGCTTTGCAATTTTATGAGGTCCCATTTGTCAATTTGGGCTGCCTTACAGTTTCAGAGGTTTAGTCCGTGATAGGGAGCATGGCAGTTTATACTTGGAGATGGTACTGGAGAAGGAGCTGAGAGGTCTACATCTTGATCCATAAGCAGCAGAAAAAAAGACTGTGTAGCAGAATGGGCTTCACTGAGACCTCAAAGCCCACCTCCACAGTGGCATACTTCTTCTAAGGTCACATCTACTCCCAAAAGGCTACACCTCCTAATACTGCCAATTCCTAGGAGCCAAGCATTCAAACACATGAGTCGATGTGGGTCGTACCTATTTAAACCACCACAGCTACCATGCCCTCAATTTTCTTTTTAATTTAGAAGTTTGAGGTTGATGTAAAGTTGTCACAATTGTAAGAAAATGAACATAATACCAGAGAAATAGCTCCTGGTTGACACTATTCTTGTGGGCTAACAAATTCAAGAATGTTTGCTCATATTCCTAACAGAGAGATGCTCGTTTTTTGGATATTGATGTTCATTTTGGATCGATAAATTGAGGCCTAAATTGTTGCATTGATTATTAAGAAAGGACTGCCATAATCTCCAAATATAATTTTGGATGTGTCTATTTTTCCATTTGGTTCCTTTGTCCTTTATTTGTATGGCTGTGCTGGCTACTTTTATATCAATTTGGCACAGGCTAGAATCCTCTGAGAAGAGGGACCCCCCAACTGAGAAAATGGCTCCATAAGATTTGGCTGTAATCAAGAATGTTTTCTTGATTAGTGAATGATGGAGGAGGCCCCAGCCCACTGTGAGTGTGGTCATCCCTGGCCTGGTTTCTGGGTTCTATAAGAAAGCAGGCTGAGTAAGGTATGGATAGAACAGGACAGTAAGCAGCACCCCTCCACAGCCAGCCGCCTCTGCATCTGTTGGTGCCTCCAAGTTCTCCCCCTGCTTGAGTTCCTACCCTCTCTGCTCTTGATAATGAACTGTTTATGGAACTAGGAGTGAAATAAAATCTTCTTCTCCGTATTAATCTTGGTCACGTGTTTCATCATAGCAGTAGTAACTATAGCTAAAACAAACCTTTTTAATTAATTGGAATTCAATTTAATGAATTAACTTAAATTGATTTTATTAATTTGATGAGTTGGAATTGGATAATATTACGTATTCTAAAGAATTATTTACTTTATATTAGTATACTATATTAGCTTTCTTTTGATTAGAGTTTACAAGAATATCATTCTTGAACCTTTAATCTTAAAAATGTAGTTATCAACTCAGCTATTAAAAAGAATGAATTTATGAAATTCCTAGGCAAATGGTTGGACCTGGAGGGCATTATCCTCAGTGAGGTAACCCAATCACAAAAGAACTCAAATGATATGTACTCACTGATAAGTGGATATTAGCCCAAAAACTTAGAATACCCAAGATACAAGATACAAAGCACATGAAACTCAAGAAGAACGAAGACCAAAGTGTGGACACTTTGCCCCTTCTTAGAATTGGGAACAAAACACCCAGGGAAGGAGTTACAGAGACAAAGTTTGGAGCTGCGACAAAAAGATGGACTATCTAGAGACTGCCATATTCAGGGATCCATCCCATAATCAGCCTCCAAACGCTGACACCATTGCATACACTAGCAAGATTTTGCTGATAGGACCCTGCTTTAGCTGTCTCTTGTGAGACTATGTAGGGGCCTAGCAAACACATAAGTAGATGCTCACAGTCAGCTATTGGATGGATCACAGGGCCCCCAATGGAGGAGCTAGAGAAAATACCCAAGGAGCTGAAGGGATCTGCAACTCTATAGGTGGAACCACATTATGAACTAACCAGTACCCCCTGGAGCTCTTGACTCTAGCTGCATATGTATCAGAAGATGGCCTAGTTGGCCATCAGTGAAAAGAGAGTTCCATTGGACATGCAAACTTTATATGCCTCCGTACAGGGGAATGCCAGGGTCAAGAAGTGGGAGTGGATTGGTAGGGGAGTGGGGGGGGGGAGGGTATGGGAGACTTTTGGGATAGCACTGGAAATGTAAATGAGGAAAATACCTAATAAAAAAATAGTTATCAAACTTAAAGTAAGATCCTGAAAGGAAAAGTATACTTTTGTCCATGCTTAAATATTTTTATTAATGAAACTATGAATTCCAAGAAGTAACCCCCAACTTTTATCTTATAATCTTACCTTGAAGATACATCCAAAATTCCTGCTAAAATGGTACAAACACACATGAATGGCCTCACAAAAAATAATAAATGTAATTTTAAGAATAAAGTATTACTGGATTTATACTATAGATTTCAGAGCCTCTCTGCCTTTTTTTTTATCAATTAATTTATTTATTTACATCCTGATTAGAGCTGCCCTTCTCCTCTTAGTACCTCCTCACACAAAACCTTCCCTTTCTCCCCCTCTTTCTCCTCTGAGAAGGGGGAGCTCCCCACTGGGTATCCCACGACCCCCCTCCCCCATACCCCCATCCCTCACACATATATAGTCAACTCAGTGCTGTGTCCTCTCCCACTGTGGCCACACAAGGCACCCCAGTTAGGGGAACATGATCTATAGGCAGGTAACAGTTTCAGGGATAACCCCTGCTCCAGTTATTGGGAAACCCACATGAAGATCAAGCAGCACTTCTGCTAAATATTTGCAGGGGTCTTAGGTCCAGCCCATGCTTGCCCTTTGGCTGGTGGTTCAGTCTCTGAGATGCCCCAAGGGTCTCCAGGTTAGTTGACTCTGTTGGGTGTTTTGTTTTGTTTTGTCTTGGTTTGGTTTGGTTTGGTTTGGTTTGGTTTGGTTTGGTTGAGTCCCATCCTCTCAGGTCTCTCAATCTTTCCTCCAGCTCTTTCACAAGTCTCTCTGAGTTCTGTCTAATGTTGGGCTGTGGGTCACTGCATTTGTTACCATCAACTGCTGGGTGGAACTCTCAGAGGACGGATATGCTAGGCTCCTGTCTGCAAGCATAAAAGAGTATCATTAATAGTGTCAGGAATTGGTGTTTGCCCATGGTATGAGTCTCAAGTTGGGCTAGTCATTGGTTGACCATTCCCTCCATCTCAACTCCATCCTTGTTTCTGCACATCTTGTAGGCAGGAGACATTTTGGTTCCAAGGTTTTATGTGTAGGTCGGTGTCCTTATTCCTCCTCTAGAATTGCAGGTAGAGTTATGGACTGGAAGCTGGAGCGCCAAGTGGATAAGCAACCACATGGCTGCTGGAATTGACAGGGATCTTGCAGGCAGGGGTTTGGTGCTTTGGAGATTTCACCTGATTATCCTCGGTGGCAACAGGTGTTAAGGGATGCAGGTAGAGTTGTGTCTACTGAAATGAATTGCAGAGGGACAGGTCAGAACTTACTGCTGCTGGGTTTGCCCAGAGAGGCTGTCAGGGAGGGAATCGGGATAGGAGTTTCTCTGATGGCTGGAGGCTTCTGAGGTTGCTGGTAGAGGTATGGATGTGTAGACAGGTGTGTGGACATGTGGACTGGAAAGTGCAGAAGGGACAGAGTAAACCTCAAGGCTGCTTGGTATTATGGGGGACCCAGCAGGCATAATCTTAAAATATGCTTTAATATACTATATATGAAAAGAAACAAGATTCCTTAAAATATTAGTAAATCAAATCCATCACATATACAAAGAATAATAGATAACTGGGTACTGGGATATGACTTAGTTGGTCCATGAGAACCTGGGTTTGTTTCCAAAACCCATGTAAACCATCAAGTATGGTGGTGCATGCTCGTCATCCCAGAGATGGCCAGGAAGATTGAGAAGTATACCTGGAGCTCAGTGAACAGCTTCACATGCCAGCTTGACAAAGTACATGGCTAAAGATGGAAGGGGCCTGAGGAGTCGAAATTGAGGCTGTCCCTTGATTTCTAAACATACAAGCACATATTTGCATCATCTATGCACCGGCACATATATGTGCACTCACAAAGTGCACACATGTACACATACATCTACAGATGAGTGCAAAAAATAGATTAATTTACTGCTGAATACCAAACACTTTAGTTCTTATTAATAGACTAAAAAGGAAATGTCAAGGGATCATTAGAACTGGGTCAGAAAAATGCTTCACAAATTAAGCATGTGTCTTAGATACTGGTTTTGTTCTTTGTTTTGTTTTGTTTTGTTCTTTTGCTGTGAAGAGACACCATAACTAAGACAACTACGCTAAAAATTAAGCATTTAATTTGGGGTTTACTTAGTCATCATGGCAGAAAGTAGACAGGCATGGCCCTGGAGCTGTAGCTGAGAGCTTTACATGCTGATCCATAAGCAACAGGAAGAGAGAGGGGGAAGAAGAGAGAAGGAGAGAAGAGGGAGGAGTAGACATGGTGGGGGGAGGCATAGGCTTTTGAATTTTTAAAGTCAGCCCTCAGTGACATACCTCCTCCAATGAGGTCATATTTACTTTTATAAGCCCAAACCTCCAAATTCTTCCCAGTTACATGAACTCTGGACCAAGCATTTAAACACGAACCCATGGGAGATAGTCTCATCTCATCCAAACCACCTCAGCACTCATTGACAAGAAAAATAATTAAGTAAGAACAGAAATTTTCTTTACCCTAATAAAAATATATCTACTAAATACCTGTGACTGAAAGAGTAAAGGCCTCTACCATGATACCAGAGCCATCACTCCAATTCATTTTTATAATGAGATTCCAAGATCATTTGATAACATAGGAATAACATAACAACAAAAAATGAGAAAGAAAATTTCTTTATTTGAAGAAAACATGATTGCCTGTCAGTCACCATCTAATCTCTCTACCTGGTCTACTATATCAACTGAGTTTAGTAGTTGACACTAACAAGATTCACATGCTCAAAGTAGCAGTGAACCTTGAGTGTTTAAAGATGTATTTAGCAAAATGTATTTAAAATGATATATAGAAAGCTATCAATCTCTGCTGGGAAAAATTAAGTGTTGTTAGTCTAAATAAACAAATATAAAGATTGGAAGATTATGAAAAAATATTTTGACAAGGAATAGTCTTGGTGAACATATTATATTTTTCACAACATACAATCGAGCTACACTGATGAAGAGAACTTATGTTGGTGTATAGATATTCAGATCAAAGGAACAGAATGGGAACGAAACACAAAGCCTCAAGATGTGTGGTCGCTGTGGCAATCATTGACTACTCTCTTCAAGAAAAGTCTTCCAAAAAACTGTGCTGATCAACTGAAACACTTTCAGGAAGAAAAGCATTACTTTCCTTTATGACACAATGAAGGATAGGCAATAGGATGTTAATTATAGACCTACAAATAAAATTTAACAGAAACACCAGGACAATGTGACTAATGTAAATCCTAAATAAATTCAATCTGTAACCTTCTAAGGAAGAAAATTCTCGACTCTGCTGGTTTAATTTGTGGACTCCATCAAACAGAAAGGTAGACAATAAAAACAATGTCTTTAAAGGAGTAGAGAAACACAGATGTTATTTTCAAATATCTCCGGTCAAATACACACACCAATACCTCTTATGAATATAGACAAAGGAGCCTTAATAAAAATGTAGAGGCTGGAGAGCTGGCTTAGGGGGTGTCTTAGTCAGGGTTTCTATTCCTGCACAAGTATCATGATCAAGAAGTAGTTGGGGAGGAAACGGTTTATTCAGCTTACACTTTCCACATTGCTGTTGATCACCAAAGGATGTCAGGACTGGAACTCAAGCAGGTCAGGAAGCAAGAGCTGATGCAAAAGCCATGGAGGGATGTTGCTTACTGGCTTGCCTCCCCTGGCTTGCTCAGCCTGCTCTCTTATAGAACCCAAGACTCCCATCCCAGAGATGGCACCACCCACAAGGGGCCCTCCTGCTTTGATCACTAATTGAGAAAATGCCTTACAGCTGGATCTCATGGAGGCACTTCCCCAACTGAAGCTCCTTTCTCTGTGATAACTCCAGCTGTGTCAAGTTGACAACACAAAACTAGCCAGAACAGTGGGTAAAGGTACCTACTGCCAAACCTGAGGCAGATTCCACACAGTTGATGTAGAGACCAACTCCAGCAAGTTGTCCTCTAACCTCTACATATGTTCCAAAGTTTGTACGAATGCACATACACATATGATCACACACAAATTTTAAATTAACACATAGTTAATTAAATTTTTACATTTAACTTTTTTGATTTGGCTAAAAGAGCCCTGAAATGTATTAAATACTAATAGGGGTTGGGGATTTGAGTCAGAGTTAGAGCTCTTACCTAGCAAGGACAAGGCCCCGGGTTTAGTCCCCAGCTCAGAGGCATAAGGGGATATACATCATGATTAACTAATTATATCTTAGGAATACAGCATTTGATATTCTTTGGAAAGCCAAGCAAAGGAAAGGTACCTTGGTAAAGGAGAAAATAAAAATGATGAGATCATGGCAATAGAAGCAAATGCTAACTGATAAAGACCACCATTTTTTTATGATATTAGATAAGCAGAATACTAGACAAGGAATGGATTTCTGCTGCAATGGGGAGACACTAACACAAATTTAACCTGATCATAGTCAAGCACAAAACTTGTTGCTAGCATAGTATTTCATGGTAAGCACTGAATGATGTCTCTTAAGTCTCAGACTAAGGGAACGACATCTGCTTTGACATCCATCAGTATCTAAGACTTTCCAAGCAATTCATCAATGAAATTGGAAAGGATAAGGAGACATTAAAGATAATAAAAAATACTAAAAATGCATTGTATGCCTATACATTGGAAAAGGAAATATAAATCATACTATTTACAGTAGTGTTGAAAATGTGAAGTGCCAAGAATACTGATAATGAGACTCATTTAGAAAATTCCTCTGTTTAGAAGATTTTGAAAGCTTGGTGAAAGTTCTAAAGAACATCTACTATGTGAAAAAAATATCTCATGTTCACTGAATGGAAACCTAGTTGGAAAGATATCAATTGTCTTTACAACTGACTTGTTTTCATTTTATTAATTATTTTTATTTCAACTCCAATAAAAATACTTGCAATATGTAATATACATCGTTAAGCTAATAATAATTGGCACAAAAATGTGAGCTGGGAGTGGTGGCGCACGCCTTTAATCCCAGCACTCGAGAGGCAGAGGCAGGCAGATTTCTGAGGCAGGTGGATTTCTGAGTTCGAGACAGCCTGGTCTACAGAGTGAGTTCCAGGACAGTCAGGGCTACATAGAGAAACCCTGTCTCGAAAAACAACAACAACCAAAATAAAAGTGGAAAATTCAGAGTAGGCAATGTTAGCATTTTGTCTAAGCTCTGCCCCACAGTTACCTGGCAACAACCAGGTATGCCTGACTCACTATAAAGGAAGGGGGCTGCTTGCCCCCTCTGCTCTCTCTTGCTCTTGCCTTCCTGCATCAACTCTGTCCTCTCATCCCTCCTCCTCTTCCCTATCCACTTCCCACCTCCATGTGCCCATGACTCGCCTCTACTCTATTCCTCTCTCTCTCTCTCTCTCTCTCTCTCTCTCTCTCTCTCTCTCTCTCTCTCTCTCTCTCTGCCTCTACAACCCTCTTAACTCCCCTCCTCTCCTCCCCCTCAGCATGGGCCCACAGAGGCACCCCCTCCCCCCATACCTCACCACGTATCCAGCAAAATTTACCCCTGCTCTCTTTATTTTTTATAAACACATCAGACAAACAACACTGAAAAAGCACATCAGAAGATCCTTGGAACTGCTTCTTTCCCTCAATAGAAAGCCATTGATTTAACAGGTACTGTGAACACTGACAAAAATTGAGCAGAATAAGAAATTCAGAATTTACTGGAAGATCCAACAATACCTCTCCTGGGCATATACCCAGAAGATGTTCCAACTGGCAATACGAACACATGCTCCACTATGTTCATAGCAGCCTTATTTATAATAGCCAGAAGCTGGAAAGAACCCAGATGTCCTTCAACAGAGGAATGGATACAGAAAATGTGGTACATTTACACAATGGAGTATTACTCAGCTATTAAAAACAATGAATTTATGAAATACTTGGGATATCATTCTTAGTGAGGTAACCCAATCAAAAAAGAAGTCATTAGATATGCATTCACTGATAAGTGGATATTAGCCCAGAAACTTAGAATAACCAAGATACAATTTGCAAAACACAAAAAAATCAAGAAGAAGGAAGACCAACACGTGGATACTTCATTCCTCCTTAGAATAAGGAACAAAATACCCATGAAAGGAGTTACAGAGACAAAGTTTGGAGCTAAGATGAAACGATGGACTATCCAGAGACTACCCCACCTGGGGATCCATCCCATAATCAGCCATCAAACCCAGACACTATTGCATGTGCCAGCAAGATTTTGCTGAAGGGACCCTGATATAGCTGTCTCGTGTGAGGCTATGCCATTGCCTGGCAAATACAGAAGTGGATGCTCACAGTCATCTATAGGATGGAACACAGGGTCTTCAATCGAGAAGCTAGAGAAAGCACCCAAGGAGCTGAAGGGGTCTGCAACCCTATAGGTGGAACAACAATATGAACTAACCAGTACCCCCAGAGCTTGTGTCTCCAGCTTCATATGTAGCAGAAGATGGCCTAGTCAACCATCACTGGGAAGAGATGCCCCTTGGTCTTGCAAACTTTATATGCCCCAGTACAGGGGAATGCCAGGGCCAAGAAGTAGGAGTGGGTGTGTAGGGGAGCAGGTCAGGAGGAGGGTATAGGGAACTTTCAGGATAGCATTTGAAATGTAAATAAAGAAAATATCTAATTAAAAAAAAGAAATTCAGAATTTGATATACAATTATGCCAAAGAAATGCAACCAAACATGTTTTCCCATAAATTGTATTGAATCAACAAGATATGTGTGTGAATAAAAAATAATCTTGACCTATAACTCATACATAAAATCTAATGCAAAAATATTTGGATTGTTAATCATAAAGGCAAAAGCAATGAACTTCTTATAAATGTAGACAATGACTTTGCATTCTTAAGATAGCAAAAATAATAAAATGAACAAGCAGAAGACAAGGTAGTTTTTCCATGGACCTTCCCCACTCTATCTCTTATCTCAGACCAAATTTTTAGGGATAACCCCGTCTTTCACCAGCTGCATTTCCCAATACTCCTGCCTCATTTCAATCCATCACACCACCCCTGACCCACCCACAAGGATCTAAACAGAGATTTCTCAACAGAGGAATCTCAAATGATGAGAAGCACATAAATATAAATTCACCATCCTTAGCCAAGTGGGGAATGCACATCAAAATGGCTCTGAGATTCCATCTTATACTTATCCAAAAGGCTGAGATTAAAAACACAAGTGGTGGCAAGGGTGTGGAGCAAGGGGAACACTCTTCCACTGCTGATGGGCATGCAGACTTGTACAGCCACTTTGGAAGTCAATATGGCAGTGTCTCAGAAAACTTAGAATTGACCTCCCTCAAGACCCAGCTGTCCCACTCCTGGGCATATACCCAAAGATGTTGCATCCTAACATAAGTGCACTTGCTCAACTATGTTCATAGCATCTTTATGTATGTAAAAGCCAGAAATTGGAAACAACCTAGATGTCCCTCAACCAAAGAATACATAAAGAAAATGTGACACGTTTACACAATGGAGCACTGCATAACTGTTTTTTTTTTTAATCATGAAATTTGCAAGCAAATGAATAGAACTGGAAAAAAATTCTCCTGAGTAAGGTAACCCAGACCTAGAAAGACAAAGAGGGTGTGTATTCACTTATACGTTGATATTAGCTGTAAAGTAAAGGATAGCCATGTAACAAACCACAGACCTAGAAAAGCTACGTTACAAGGAGGACTCAAGGGGGGATATGTGAATCTCCCTGAGAAGGGACGTAGAATGCATATGTATCACAGGTGGACTAGGAGGAGAGGCTTCACGGGAACAGGAAGGATTCTGTTTGGAAAGGATGGGGGGAGAAAGTACTCAGAGAGATAACTGGAATGGAGAGGTATCTTGGGGATGAGCTAGAAATCTAGGCAATGGAAACTCCCAGGTATCTACAAGGGTGACCGTAGCTGGGACTTCTAGTGATATGAGATATGGAGCCTGAACTGGCCATCTCTTGTAAACAGTAAGACTTCCAATGGAGGAACTGGGACACCAACCCAGCCACAAAACCTCCTACCTACAATTTGTCCTGCCTATAAGAAGTGCTAGGGTAATGTGGCGAACCAATGACTGGTCCATCTGCAGACCCATGCCATGAAAGGAAACCCACCCCTGACACGTCCTGGAGGGCAAGGAACCAGAAGCTAAACAGCCCAGAGACGTAGGATAGAATCAAACATGACTGGAAAAGCAAGCCAAACCAAACAAAAATAAATGAAATGACTCCTAATGATATTCTGTTACACCTATAAATTGATGCATAACCCAGTTGTCATCAGAGAGACTTCATCCACCAACTGATAGGTAGAATAGGGGGAGGAAAGATTATAGAAGTGAGAGGGGTCCAAGGCACCACAAGAAAACCCACAGAATCAACTAACCTGGGCTCGCATAGGGTCCTACAGAGAATGAACTGATAAGCAGAGAGCCTGCATGAGTCTGACCTAAGCTTTTTGCACATATGTTACAGCTGTGTAGCTTGGTCTTCTTGTGGGACTCCTAACAGTGGGAGCAGGGGCTATCTCTGACTCTTTTGCCTGCTTTTGGGACCATTTTCCTCCTATTGGGTTGACTTGTTCAACCTTAATACAAGGGAGGTGTTTAGTCTTCCTGCAACTTTATATGCCAGGTTTGGTTGCTATCCAAAAGAGGCCTGCAATTTTCTGAAGAGAGTGGGAGGAGGAGTGGATGAGGCAGGAGAATTAGGAGGTAAGGAAGGATGGTAAACTGCTATCAACATGTAATACTTGCAAGAGGAATAAAAAACTTTAAAAAAGAATTTATCTATGTTCAACAGAAAAACAAGGTTATAATCTTCTTTTATCTCTCTCTGGTTCAGTATCAAGGCAATGCTGTTTTTAATAAAGACAGTTTGGTAGTGTTCGTTCCCCCTATTTCATAGAAGGCCAGCTTTGTTTGGACTTCTGTACCCTATTTCTCGGAGACAAAGGGTAGCTAGATCTAGTTTTATAATCCAGTGAGTTGAGGCCATTTACTAATTCCTGCAATGTTGTTACTTTTTTTCTTGATGGTTGGGTTGCTGTCTTTTACTTCCTCTCTCTTTTAGAGACACAAATGAATGAGGGGGTTCCTAGTTTATTGTGCTGTGAGGGTGAATTTCTTCTTAGCGCCCTGTTTTTGTAGTAGTTTGAATAAGAAACATCCTCACAGACTCAAGTATTTGAACACTTGGTCCAGAGTTGGTAGCAGGGTTTGGAGGATGTTATGGTGGTACCACCTCTTTGTGGTGCAGCCTGGCTAATCACAGGGGTTGCTATTTAGAGTTCACCGCCTTACTCCATGTCCACTTCCCTGTCCCTGCCTCATGAAACTATCTCAGCTTCCTGCTCTGGCCCTCCGCTGTCATGCCTCCCTCGCTGTTATTAACCTTACATCTGGATCAGAAAGCCAAATCCTTAGGTTGTCTTTGGCCATTGTGTTTTATCACAGCAACAGAAAAGTGACCAATACATCCATTCATCTCAACGTTCCTCACCAATATTTTTCATTTATGTTGCTGCTCATTTATGTTTCTTGATTTTCTCCTCCCTTTTGCTGACAGTTCCTCTTGTTATTGCCTCCCCACCCCCACCCACTGCTGGTCCTATATTGAATTCCTCTGCTTGCTTGTATCTTCCTTCTGATCATTGATTATTTATACCAGAAACATTTGGAAATCGTGATCCAACAGTTTTCTTATTTCTGTATCTTTGGTTTCAGTATTTGAGGCGTTATGGGATTCTGTGATAACGCGCTTGAAGGGATCAAGCAGGCCTGAGAATGGCAAATATGTTTTACTTTTTATCCATCTCCCCCTTGCTAAAAACTGTTAGATTACATTCCTAAAGCTAGCCCTCAAGGCCCATTCCCTTATTTGGTTGCTGACTAATTCCTGAGACAAAACACCAAGGTCCAACAATCAAATTTCCTTATTTGGCTAATGTGTCCAATCAGAATTTACCAAATCATCCTAGCACAGACTCCCCCTTTTTCTACTTAAAAAACACATTCCTACCAAAACAAAAACAAAAACAACCTGTTCTCTTGCTTGCTTGCTTGCTTCCTCCTCCTGCTGCTGCTGCTGCTGCTGCTGCTGCTGCTACTGCAATCAGCGTTTGCAGCCCCCCTCCCACTTCCACTACCATTGGCCTAAGGCTCAGAGCACCCAACTCCAAGGTTATTGGGTTGATGAGAGCTGCTCCCAGTCACTTAGGGTGGTGAATAATCTAGGTCAGCATCCTACCACCTGCATCCCTTGTCTTGTCAGGGTTCTCTTCTGCAAGAGAAGTAAATGCCCTGAACCACTGAACTCTCTCTCCAGTCCCTGATGCAAGGTCATTTTGTTTGTTTGTTTGTTTGTTTGCTTTTGTTTTTGTTTTTAATTCATCAATTAGGATGAATTTTATCAAATATTTTTGAGTTCCAGTTTAGATAACTACATAATTTTGTAATTTATTCTATTAATGTGATAATTTACACCGGCTGATACTTAAATGTTTAAATATTACATAATTTAAAATAAAATAACTTTAAAATCCATCTCAGTGTGTCACATAAGTATAGATGGTGTAATCATGAATGTGATCATGGAGCTGGAAAGATGGCTCCGTGGTTAAGAGCACTGGCAGCTTTTCCAGAGGATCCAGGTTCAATTCCCAGCACCAACCCTGCAGCTCACAACTGTCTGTAACGCCAGGTCCAGGGTTTCTGATGCCCTCACACAGACATACATGCAGACACAGCAGCAATGAAAATAAAACAAAGTAAATTTAAAAAAAACAAAAGAGAATATGATCCGTGGTGCAGACATCACACTTTACCTTTCTAAAGTAGCTTTCTAGGCATTTGACCCTCCTTGCCCAGAGGAAACACTTATTTTGATTTAAATAAACTTCGATTTTGATAGAAATAAACTAAACAGGATTTCCTCTCTATGTGATTTATTTTCTACAACATAGTATTTCAGACTTATCTAATCTATATTGTCACATGAGTCAGCTTGTACTTCCTAACTGCTGATTGGCATTCTATTGTATGAATAAACTGTAATTTGTTTATGCATTCTCTTGATTGGCATCTGGATTCTCTCCAATGTTTTGCTACTATATGCAATGCTGGCATAAGAAGCTTTTTTTTTTTTTTTTTTTTTTTTACATAATTCTCTCTGTAAATGCATGCTTTCACACGGAGGATGAAATGCCTTAGTGGCGAGGACCACAGGCCTCATCCGGCTAGATCAGCGCCGGGGTAGCGGGAGCGCAGGGTTGCCTGACACCCGCCAGCTACACACGACCCCCGCTGCAGGATTTTGGGACTGCTGGTGAGTGGAACACAGCTTCTGCTCCAATCCAATTGCGCGGGACCTGAGACTGCATTAGTTAGGGAAGCAGAAACCGGCCTGAGTAGGGCCACAGGCCTCATCCGGCCAGATCAGCGCCTGGGTAGCGGGAGCGCAGGGATGCCTGACACCCGCCAGCTACCCACGACCCCCGCCGCAGGATTTTGGGACTGCTGGTGAGTGGAACACAGCTTCTGCTCCAGTCCAATCACGCTGGACCTGAGACTGCTCTGGTTGGGGAGAGAGAAATCCGGCCTACATAGGGCCACAAGCCTCTTCCGGTCAGAAAAGCACCGGGGCAGCTGGGGCACAGGGTCGGCTGACACTCACCAGCTACCCACAACACCCACCACAGGATCTTAAGACTTCTGGAGAGTGGAACACAGCTTCTGCTCCAATCCAATTGCACGCGGGACCAGAGACTGCATTAGTTAGGGAAGCAGAAAAACGGCCTGTGTAGGACCACAGGCCTCTTCCGGCTGGACCAGCACCGGGGTACCGTCAGCTACCCACGACCCCCACCGCAGGATTTAGAGACTGCTGGTGAGTGGAACACAGCTTCTGCTCCAATCTTTAAACAGTGACAACGATAACAACTAACCCCAGAGATTACCAGATGGCGAAAGGTAAACGTAATAATCTTACTAACAGAAACCAAGACCACTCACCATCATCAGAACCCAGCACCCCCACTTCGCCCAGTCCAGGGCACCCCAACACACCGGAAAAGCTAGACACGGATTTAAAAGCATATCTCCTGATGATGATAGAGGACTTCAAGAAGGACTTTAATAACACACTTAAAGAAATGCAGGAGAACACTGCTAAACAGGCAGAAGACAATAAAGAGGAAGCACAAAAATCCCTTAAAGAATTGCAGGAGAACACTGCTAAAGAGTTACAAATCCTTAAAGAAAAACACGATAACATAATCAAACAGGTAGAAGTCCTAACAGAAAAACAGGAAAACACATCCAAACAGATGATGGAAATGAACAAAACCATACTAGACCTAAAAAGGGAAGTAGACACAATAAAGAAAACCCAAAATGAGGCAACACTGGAGATAGAAACCCTAGGAAAGAAATCTGGAACCATAGATATGAGCATCAGCAACAGAATACAAGAGATGGAAGAGAGAATCTCAGGTGCAGAAGATTCCATAGAGAACATCGGCACAACAATCAAGGAAAATGTAAAATGCAAAAAGATCCTAACTCAAAACATCCAAGAAATACAGGACGCAATGAGAAGACCAAACCTACGGATAATAGGAGTGGATGAGAATGAAGATTTTCAACTCAAAGGACCAGCAAACATCTTCAACAAAATTATAGAAGAAAACTTCCCAAATCTAAAGAAAGAGATGCCCATGAACATACAAGAAGCCTACAGAACTCCAAATAGACTGGACCAGAAAAGAAATACCTCCCGACACATAATAATCAGAGCAACAAATGCTCTAAATAAAGATAGAATACTAAAAGCAGTAAGAGAAAAAGGCCAAGTAACATATAAAGGCAAGCCTATCAGAATTACACCAGATTTTTCACCAGAGACTATGAAAGCCAGAAGATCCTGGACGGATGTTATACAGACACTAAAAGAACACAAATTCCAGCCCAGGCTACTATACCCAGCCAAACTCTCAATTAACATAGATGGAGAAACCAAAGTATTCCACGACAAAACCAAATTCACACATTATCTCTCCACGAATCCAGCCCTTCAAAGGATAATAACAGAAAAAAACCAATACAAGGACAGGAACCACGCCCTAGAAACAACAAGAAGGTAATCCCTCAACAAACCTAAAAGAAGACAGCCACAAGAACAAAATGCCAACTTTAACAACAAAAATAACAGGAAACAACAATTACTTTTCCTTAATATCTCTTAATATCAATGGACTCAACTCCCTGATAAAAAGACATAGACTAACAAACTGGCTACACAAACAAGACCCAACATTTTGCTGCTTACAGGAAACTCATCTCAGAGAAAAGGATAGACACTACCTCAGAATGAAAGGCTGGAAAACAATTTTCCAAGCAAATGGTATGAAGAAACAAGCTGGAGTAGCCATTCTAATATCTGATAAGATTGACTTCCAACCCAAAGTCATTAAAAAAGACAGGGAGGGACACTTCATACTCATCAAAGGTAAAATCCTCCAAGAGGAACTATCAATCCTGAATATCTATGCTCCAAATACAAAGGCAGCCACATTCATTAAAGAAACTTTAGTAAATCTCAAAGCACACATTGCACCTCATACAATAATAGTGGGAGACTTCAACACACCACTTTCACCAATGGACAGATCATGGAAACAGAAACTAAACAGGGACACAGTGAAACTAAGAGAAATTATGAATCAAATGGATCTGGCAGATATCTACAGAACATTCTATCCTAAAACAAAAGGATATACCTTCTTCTCAGCAGCTCATGGTACCTTCTCCAAAATTGACCACATAATTGGTCACAAAGCAGGCCTCAACAGATATAAAAATATTGAAATTGTCCCATGCATCCTATCAGATCACCATGGCCTAAGGCTGATCTTCAATAACAAAATAAATAATAGAAAGCCAACATTCACGTGGAAACTGAACAACACTCTTCTCAATGATACCTTGGTCAAGGAAGGAATAAAGAAAGAAATTAAGGACTTTTTAGAGTTCAATGAAAATGAAGCCACAACATACCCAAACTTATGGGACGCAATGAAAGCATTTCTAAGAGGAAAACTCATAGCTCTGAGTGCCTCCAAAAGGAAACTAGAGAGAGCACACATTAGCAGCTTGACAACACACCTAAAAGCACTAGAACAAAAGGAAGCAAATTCACCCAAGAGGAGTAGACGGCAGGAAATAATCAAACTCAGGGGTGAATAATCAAACAGAACATTCTATCCTAAAACAAAAGGATATACCTTCTTCTCAGCACCTCATGGTACCTTCTCCAAAATTGACCACATAATTGGTCACAAAGCAGGCCTCAACAGATATAAAAATATTGAAATTGTCCCATGCATCCTATCAGATCACCATGGCCTAAGGCTGATCTTCAATAACAAAATAAATAATAGAAAGCCAACATTCACGTGGAAACTGAACAACACTCTTCTCAATGATACCTTGGTCAAGGAAGGAATAAAGAAAGAAATTAAGGACTTTTTAGAGTTCAATGAAAATGAAGCCACAACATACCCAAACTTATGGGACGCAATGAAAGCATTTCTAAGAGGAAAACTCATAGCTCTGAGTGCCTCCAAAAGGAAACTAGAGAGAGCACACATTAGCAGCTTGACAACACACCTAAAAGCACTAGAACAAAAGGAAGCAAATTCACCCAAGAGGAGTAGACGGCAGGAAATAATCAAACTCAGGGGTGAAATCAACCAAGTGGAAACAAGAAAAACTATTCAAAGAATCAACCAATCAAGGAGCTGGTTCTTTGAGAAAATCAACAAGATACATAAACCCTTAGCCAGACTCACTAGAGGGCACAGGGAAAGCATCCTAATTAACAAAATCAGAAATGAAAAAGGAGACATAACAACAGATCCTGAAGACATCCAAAACACCATCAGATCCTTCTACCAAAGGCTATACTCAACAAAACTGGAGAACCTGGATGAAATGGAGAAGTTCCTAGACAGATACCAGGTACCAAAGTTGAATCAAGATCAGGTTAATGATCTAAACAGCCCTATATCCCCCAAAGAAATAGAAGCAGTCATTAATAGTCTCCCAACTAAAAAAAGCCCAGGACCAGATGGGTTTAGTGCAGAGTTCTATCAGACCTTCAAAGAAGATCTAATCCCAGTTCTTCACAAACTATTCCACAAAATAGAAACAGAAGGTACTCTACCCAACTCATTCTATGAAGCCACAATTACTCTGATACCTAAACCACAAAAAGACCCAACAAAGATAGAAAACTTCAGACCAATATCCCTTATGAATATTGATGCAAAAATCCTCAATAAAGTTCTTGCTAACCGAATCCAAGAACACATCAAAACAATCATCCATCCTGACCAAGTAGGTTTCATCCCAGGGATGCAGGGATGGTTCAATATAGGGAAATCCATCAACGTAATCCAGTATATAAACAAACTCAAAGACAAAAACCACATGGTCATCTCCTTAGATGCGGAAAAAGCATTTGACAAGATCCAACACCCATTCATGATAAAAGTCTTGGAAAGATCAGGAATTCAAGGCCCATACCTAAACATGATAAAAGCAATCTACAGCAAACCAGTAGCCAACATCAAAGTAAATGGTGAGAAGCTTGAAGCAATCCCTCTAAAATCAGGGACTAGACAAGGCTGTCCACTTTCTCCATACCTATTCAACATTGTACTTGAAGTCCTAGCCAGAGCAATTCGACAACAAAAGGAGATTAAAGGGATACAAATTGGAAAAGATGAAGTCAAAATATCACTTTTTGCAGATGATATGATAGTATATATAAGTGACCCTAAAAATTCCACCAGAGAACTCCTAAGCCTGATAAACAGCTTCGGTGAAGTAGCTGGATATAAAATTAACTCAAACAAATCAATGGCCTTTCTCTACACAAAGAATAAACAGGCTGAGAAAGAAATTAGGGAAACAACACCCTTCTCAATAGTAACAAATAATATAAAATATCTTGGCGTGACTCTAACTAAGGAAGTGAAAGATCTGTATAATAAAAACTTCAAGTCTCTGAAGAAAGAAATTATAGAAGATCTCAGAAGATGGAAAGATCTCCCATGCTCATGGATTGGCAGGATCAACATTGTAAAAATGGCTATCTTGCCAAAAGCAATCTACAGATTCAATGCAATCCCCATCAAAATTCCAAATCAATTCTTCAACGAATTAGAAAGTGCAATCTGCAAATTCATCTGGAATAACAAAAAACCTAGGATAGCAAAAACTCTTCTCAAGGATAAAAGAACCTCTGGTGGAATCACCATGCCGGACCTAAAGCTCTACTACAGAGCAATTGTGATAAAAACTGCATGGTACTGGTATAGTGACAGACAAATAGACCAATGGAATAGAATTGAAGACCCAGAAATGAACCCACACACCTATGGTCACTTGATCTTCGACAAGGGACCTAAAAACATCCAGTGGAAGAAAGACAGCATTTTCAACAAATGGTGCTGGCACAACTGGTTGTTAACATGTAGAAGAATGCGAATCGATCCATTCCTATCTCCTTGTACTAAGGTCAAGTCTAAGTGGATCAAGGAACTTCACATAAAATCAGAGACACTGAAACTTATAGAGGAGAAAGTGGGGAAAAGCCTTGAAGATATGGGCACAGGGGAAAAATTCCTGAATAGAACAGTAATGGCTTGTGCTGTAAGATCGAGAATTGACAAGTGGGACCTCATGAAACTACAAAGCTTCTGCAAGGCTAAAGACACCATCAATAAGACAAAAAAACCACCAACAGATTGGGAAAGGATCTTCACCTATCCTAAATCAGATAAGGGACTAATATCCAATATATATAAAGAACTCAAGAAGGTGGACTCCAGAAAGTCAAATAACCCCATTAAAAAATGGGGCTCAGAACTGAACAAAGAATTCTCACCTGAGGAATACCGAATGGCAGAGAAGCACCTGAAAAAATGTTCAACATCCTTAATCATCAGGGAAATGCAAATCAAAACAACCCTGAGATTCCACCTCACACCAGTCAGAATGGCTAAGATCAAAAATTCAGGTGACAGCAGATGCTGGCGAGGATGTGGAGAAAGAGGAACACTCCTCCATTGTTGGTGGGATTGCAAGCTTGTACAACCACCCTGGAAATCAGTCTGGCGGTTCCTCAGAAAATTGGACATAGTACTACCGGAGGATCCAGCAATACCTCTCCTGGGCATATATCCAGAAGATGTCCCAACCGGTAAAAAGGACACATGCTCCACTATGTTCATAGCAGCCCTATTTATAATAGCCAGAAGCTGGAAAGAACCCAGATGTCCCTCAACAGAGGAATGGATACAGAAATTATGGTACATTTACACAATGGAGTACTACTCAGCTATTAAAAAGAATGAATTTATGAAATTCCTAGCCAAATGGATGGACCTGGAGGGCATCATCTTGAGTGAAGTAACACAATCACAAAAGAACTCACACAATATGTATTCATTGATAAGTGGATATTAGCCCAAAACTTAGGATACCCAAGATATAAGATACAATTTGATAAACGCATGAAACTCAAGAAGAATGAAGACCAAAGTGTGGACACTGTGCACCTTCTTAGAATTGGGAACAAAACACCCAGGGAAGGAGTTACAGAGACAAAGTTCGTAGCTGTGATGAAAGGATGGACCATTTAGAGACTGCTGTATCCAGGGATCCGTCCCATAATCAGCTTCTAAACGCTGACACCATTGCAAGATTTTGCTGAAAGGACCCAAATATAGCTGTCTCTTGTGAGACGATGCCGGGGCCTAGCAAACACAGGAGTGGATGTTCACAGTCAGCTATTGGATGTATCACAGGGCTCCCAATGGAGAAGCTAGAGAAAGTACCCAAGGAGCTAAAGGGATCTGCAACCCTATTGTTGGAACAACATGATGCACTAACCAGAACCCTGGAGCTCTTGTCTCTAGCTGCATATGTATCGAAAGATGGCCTAGTCGGCCATCAATGGAAAGAGAGGCCCATTGGACTTGCAAACTTTATATGCCCCAATATAGGGGAATGCCAGGGCCAAAAGAATGGGAATGGGTGGGTAGGGAAGTGGGGGGGGCGCTATGGGGGACTTTTGGGATAGTATTGGAAATGTAATTGAGGAAAATATGTAATAAAAATATAAAAAAAAAAAAAAAAAAGAAATGCCTTAGTGGCATTAGTAAAGTTCTTAATGGGTATGTGCTGGCTATTACTTTGTTGTCAGCTTGACTACATCTGGACTTAACTAAAACCCAAGTGGCTGGGTACACCTGTGAATGGTTCTTCTTAATTAAATTATTTAAAGTGGGAAGACCTTTAATCCAGACTTTCTGAGTGGGAAGATCCACCTTAAATCTGAGCAATAGCTTGTGGCAAAACCCTGTATAAAGGAGATGGAAGAAGGCAGCTTTTCCTATCTGCTTGATTGCCCTCACTCTTGCTTGCAAGTTCACTCCTTCACTAGCATTAGAGCCTACAGTAGGATCCCAGTGTAGACTGAAGACAAGCTGAGACACGCAGCTCCTCAGGGATTCAACAACTGCTGCATGCTTGGACTTTCTGTTGGTAGATAGGTATTGTTGGAGTAGCTGGACCACAGCCTATAAGCCACTCTAATAAATCCTGTGTGTATGCCCGAGTGCACGTTGTGTGTGTGTGTGTGTGTGTGTGTGTGTGTGTGTGTGTGTGTGTGTATGTGTTCTCTATCAGTTCTGTTTCTCTAGGGAACTCTAATACAAGGGAGATGGCTGACTGTATGAGAAACAGCCTAGACAGTCTCGAAATGGTTATACCATTATACGGAGGAAGAAAGTCAGCTGCGCATCATCTTCACCAAAAGGGCGCCTTGCTAGTTAGGGATTCTAGTCACTCTACTGGATGTGGCCAGGTCCCATTGTAGTCTCAATTTTCTTTCCCCACTAATCAAGAACATTGTGCATCTTTCCTTGTGTTTACTGTTATTCACCTTTCCGTGTTGTGAAACGTAAATATATAAAATATATTGTTCATTCTTTCTGTGTTACCTGAATGGATATCATTGATATGTCGGGGTTACATATTTCACCTAAATTCAGGGTCCATGATACATGAAGTGTAAACAATTTCTCTCAAATATGTCTTGATTTTTGCCAAAGTGCAGTTTAAAAAGAGAAAGTATCCAAGGAGGTAAAGAGATCTGCAACCCTGTAGGTGCAACAACATTATGAACTAACCAGTACCCCGGAGCTCTTGACTCTAGCTGCATATGTATCAAAAGATGGCCTAGTCGGCCATCACTGGAAAGAGAGGCCCATTGGACTTGCAAACTTTATATGCCCCAGTACAGGGGAATGCCAGGGCCAAAAAAATGGGAGTGGGTGGGTAGGGGAGTGGAGGGGAGGGTATGGAGGACTTTTGGGATAGCATTGGAAATGTAATTGAGGAAAATATGTAATAAAAAATATTAAAAAAAAACAGTATCCCCAGAGCTTCCAAGGACTAAACCACCGACCAAAGAGTACACATGGAGGGATTCAAGACTCCAGCTGCATATGTAGCAAAGGATGACCTTGTGCTATATCAATGAAAGGAGAGGCATTTGGCATTGTGAAGGTTCTATGCCCTAGTGTAGGGGAATGTCAGGACAGGGAAGTGGGACTGGGTATGTTAGTGAGCAGTGGGATGGGGGATGGGATAGGAGGATTTTCAGATAGGAAATGAGGAAAGTGGATAACATTTGAAATGTAAATAAAGAAAATATCTCATAAGAAAAAAATAAATAAAAAGATTTCTCAGTTATTAATGCCTCTTTACTCACTTATTTTATTTTATTATTGGAATCTCTCATATAATACATCCTAGCCAGTTTTCCCTCCCTCTACTCCCCCCCCTCTTCTCCCTCAGATCATCTCCCCCTTCATTTCCTCTTCAGAACAGAGGAAGCCTCCAAGAGATGACAGCCAAATAGAACAAAACAAGATACAAAAGATACAACAAGACAAGCTGAAAGCCCTTATACTGAGACTGAGCAAGGCAACCCAATAGAAGGAAGGAGGCCCAAGAACAGGCAAAAGAGGCAGAGACACGCCCACTCCCCCTGTTAGGAGTCCGCCCAAAATGCCAAGCTAACAGCCACAACGTACACTGCTGAGGACCTGATACAGACCCATGCAGACCCCATGTTTGTCTCTGTGAGTGCTTGTGAGCTCTGCTTAGTTGGTTTGGCTGGCCACGTTCTGTTCCCTCTGACTCCTACAGTCTTTACTCTGCCTCTTCCCCGGGGTTCCTGGATCTCTCAGGAGAATGTTGTAATGCAGATCTCTACTTTAGACTCTTCGGGAAAATGTCTGGCTCTGGGTCCCTGCATCTGCTCTCACCTGCTGTTGGAGGCAGCCTCTCTGATGACAGCTGCATACGGCACTCATCTATGACTGTAGCAGAATGCCACTTGGAACCATTTCACTGATGTTTTTGACCAGTAGTGTTTGGTTCTACCCTAGGTCTCTGGGCCATCCACTCTGGTCCCTGGCCATCCAGACAGTGTAGGGCATGGGCGTCTTTTCATTGAGTGGGCTTTAAGTTAAACTATACATTAGTTGGCCACTCCCACAATTTTGGAGCGACCATTTACTCCAGTAGATTTTGCAGGCAAGGTGGGTTGTAGGTCAAGGGATTTGTGGCTGGATTGCTGTCCAGGTTTCTCTTTTCTTAGCTTAGACAGTACCTTCTCTCACTAAAGAGACTAGAACATAAGGGTGCAGGTTCCATGCAGAACCCAACTTCCTACATTTAATGAACTGGCACTAACGAGCTCTATATTTATAAATGAGCTCTATAGTTAGTGTTTGTCCCCCTACTCCCCTCCCCCTGTCAGTTTTCAGGAATTAACATTCTGCCTTGTATTAGTAGTCTGGGTTGTTTAAGAATCTCCACAGATCCCTCTCTTGCAACCCAGTCCCACCACTGGAAGCCCTGAATGGCTACAAAAGCAGGCCAGTTCAGACTCTGTATCCTCCATTACTGGGTGTACTCACTACCTACAGTCACCATCATAGATTCCAGGGAGTTTCCACTGCACTTGGTTTCCACACCAAATTGTGCTGATGATCCCCAGTTCCAGCTGTCTCTCCCTGCACTCTCTCCATCCATCCATCCCCACCCACTGGATCCTTCCTGCTCCTTTTTCCACCTGCCCCAAGTTCACCCACATATTTCCCCTTCCCAGGGAAGTTCATATGTCTGCCCTAGAGTCCTCCCCTTTATCTAAATTGTCTAGGTCTGTAAACTGTAGCTTAGTTATTATTTACTTAATGACTAATATACACTTATAAGTGAGTACATACCATATTTGTATTTCTGAGTCTGTGCTACCCCACTCAGAATGATTTTTTTTTCTAGTTGTATCCATTCGCCAGCAAATTTCATGATGTCATTTTTTTTAAACTGCTGAGTAATACTCCACTGTGTAGATGTACCTCATTTTCTTTATCCATTCTTCAGTTGAGGGGTATCTAGGTTATTTCCGGTTTCTGGCTATTACGAGTAAAGTCGCGGTGAGCGTAACTGAGCAAGTGTCCTTGGGGTAGGACAGAGCATCCTGTGGTGTTGCCCAAGTGTGGTATAGATGGTTCTTGAGCTACATTAATTCCACATTTTCTGAGGAATTGACATATTGATTTTCATAGGGACTGTACAAATTTGTACTTCCAATATCAATGAAGAAGTGGTCCTCTTACTCTACATCCTTGACAGCATGAGTTATCACTTGTGTTATTGACCTTAACCATTCTGGCAGCTGTAAAATGGAATCTCAAAGTTGTTTTGACTTACATTTCCCTGGTGGCTAAGGATGTTGAAATATTTCAAGTCTTTCTTAGCCATTTGCAATTTTTTATAGAGAATTCTCTGATTATGTCAGTACACCATTTTAATGGTATTATTTGTTTTGTTGATATCGAATTTCTTGAGTCTTTATATACTTTTGATATTAGATATCTTACAAATGTAGCGTTGGTGAAAAACTTTTTCCATTCAGCAGACTGCCTCTTTGTTTAGTAGACAGTGTCCTTTGCCTTACAGAAGCTTTTAAGTTTTATAAGGTTCCATTTACTAATTTTTTATCTTAGTGCTTGTACTATTGGAGTTCTGTTCAGGAAGTTGTCTCCTGTGCAATGTGTTCAAGGCTGTTTCCCAATTTATTTATCAGTTCCAGTGTGTTTGATCTACTTGGACTTGAGTTTTGTGCATCGTGATAAATATGGATCTATTTGCCTTCTTTCACATCCAGTTTGACCCGATTTGACTATTTATTGAAGATGCTTTCTAGTGCATATTTCTGGCTTTCTTAATATATTAAGAAAGCATTATATATATATATATATATATATATATATATATATATATATATATATGTATATATACATGTGTGTGAGAGAGAGAGAGAGAGAGAGAGAGAGAGAGAGAGAGAGAGAGAGCTACCCTGAGCAGCCTGCTATCTGGGGGAGGAGGGGACTCAATTCTTCTCTACCTCTCCTCCACCTTCTTCAGACCTGTGGACCCTGCATCATACAGGGGGACCTCCCTCCATTCTCCTACCACCTCTGTTCCCTCCTTCACCTGCTTAGCCTGAACCATACAGGCAAGCTGCCCTACCCCCACCCATCCTCTCTGCTTGCTGAGTCCTCTGGAGCAAGTGGGGCTGACTTGAGCAACCTGACAGCCCAGGGGGAATTCTGTTCTCCCCCACCTCTTTGCCAACCCTCATTAGACCTGTGGGTCCTGAACCTTATGGAAGGGTCCAAAAATCACTGAAGGAAGACCCAAGACTCAGATAGTATGCAAAACCAAAGAACATTTATTCTACAGAAACAACCAGCATGCAGGAGGAAGGGGGTCAACCATTTTTCAAAATGTCGACCCCAAACAAAGGCACACAGGCCTTTTCATAGGGAGCTGGAGGAATTCTCTAGAGGGATTATGTAATCTAAAATTTCATTGGTGGCTGCTGGGTGGTCACAAGTGATCAGTGGTCTGCATTCCTATGCCATGAATGTTTAACCATAGGATGAGATAAGGCTGCCCAGCAGAGATGGTAGATTCTGAGATAAGATGTTTTCCCATTTTTGTGATTATTCCCAGGCTCTTCTTTGGCAGGGGTTTTATGATTTTGTTCTGGATTTTATGGTATGTCCCTGGAGCTGGTGTCTTACGGCCTAGTTTCTGGAACTTATGGTCTGTTACTAGAGTTGGTTCCTTACAGCCTTTTTTGTTGTTGTTGTTCCGAAATCAGGCCTGGTCCTTAAATGGAATCAAATGGGTCCTTATACGGGAGACAAATGGAGTTTATGCTGTCCTTTCACATACAAGTAAGTTTCTCTTCCTCAACTCATCTTCCTATCTACAAGATATGAAGGGATTCGGGATGGAGCAGAGACTGAGGGAATGGCCAATCAATAAATAAACTCAACTTGAGACCTTTCCCATGGGCAAGCACCAATCCCTGACACTATTAATGATATTCTGTTATGCTTGCATGTTGCGAGCTGTCCAGTGGCTCACATGGACGGGGTACACCTTAGAGGCAGGCCAGCACTGAAAGGAAAGGAAACTAGGTGAACGAGAGAGAAATGGAACCAAGACAGTATTCTGATCAAGGCTCAAATGTTTAATGGCGGACACACTTTATAAAGGAGTGGGGAGGCCCATTCCCGCCAATTCGTCCTTGGAGCCTGGAACTAGCAGCTGCAGGTGATGATGTGCAGGATAGGGTGTAGTCTCTGGAATAGCTCCAGGGCCTCTCAGCAGGTAGCAGTATCTTGAAGAGGAACAGTGACTGAACAATAGAGTGATCTAGGGAGGAAGGCTCCACCCTAGGTAATCTCCTTAGTGGCAGCAAGGTCAAATTCTGGCTCAGCCAGCTTCAGGCTGAGGGAAGGTTACACTAGCATACAAGACTCTAACATGTCTATAATCTGAGAGGCTCCATCCACCAACTGACTGCAGATACCCACTGTCAAACAGTGGATGGAGTTTAGGGTCTCTTATGGAAGAATAGGAGGAAGGATTGCAGCCCCTAAGGAGAGAGGTGCTCCACAGGAAGACCAACAGAATCAACTAATCCTGGATCCCTAAGACTCTCAGAGATTGAACCACCGAGGAAAGAACATACATGGGCTGGACCTAGACCTCCCTGCACATATGAAGCAGATGTGCAGCTTGGTCATCATGTGGGTCCCAAACAACTGGATTGAGGGCTATCCCAAAGCTGTTACCTGTACAAGGAATATGTTCTTCTGGCTGGGCTTCCTTGTCTGGCCTCAGTGGGAAAGGAAGCACCTAGCATTGCAGAGACTTGAAGTGCCAGGCCAGGGAATACCCAGAGGAGTCTCCACCTGCTCAGAGAAGGGGAGATGGAAGGGATGGAAGAAGGATTGTGGGTGAAGGTGACTGGGAAGGGGACAAAGTGAATAAGTAAAAAAAAAAATGTGTTCATAGTGGTGTGGATTTAAATTCAAGTCTTTGGTTAAAGTCTACTGCTCAACCTGTCTGTTTTTATGCTAATACAGTGTGGCTGTTATTGCTCTGTAGTAGATCTTGAAGTCAGGGATGGTGATATCTCTAGAAGTTCTGTTATTATACAGGATTGTTTTAGCTATTCTGGGGATTTCTGTTTTTTCCTAAGAAGTTGTCAGAGTCTGTAAAGAAGTGTATTTAAATGATGATGGGAACTGCAATTGAAAGAACTTAGTGGGGAAACCCCCACTCAATTCCCCATTCGGTGCACCCAAAGAATCACAAACAGACCATCTTGATGTAAATACATGAGGTAGTTTAATGGCGGAGCTCCAGGTCAAAACGTATCTCCCTCAGGAGACTGGATTCAACCTCGAGGCTTGAAAGCTAGAGGTTTTTATAGAAAAGGGTCTGGGGCTGGGGGAGGAATTGGCTCGGTTTCACATCATTGGTCCATTCAAATATCAGCAGACTGTACATGTAGATCGAGGTACCAGCAGAGCATCTGGTTAACATTTAACTTAGGTCAGAAGGGTGGGAGATAGGGAGGCGCTGGGCCAGATCGGACATTCTTGTATGTCTTCCCTATCTTTATGGCAAGTTGGTTCCTGGGATGACTTTACAGCCTTTGTTTTTTGTTCTAAGCCCAAAAAGCCCTCCTAACTAGCAAGCCACATGAGTCATGGGCCTTGAATAAACTTTCTGGCTAGGGCTTTGAAGTCTTGAATTTAGTTTTCTTTCTTTCACAATGAAATCATAGAATGGTAGGATGACTATTTCTATTATGTTAGTACTACCAATCCATGATCATGGGAGATCTTTCCATCTTCTGATATCTCTCAATTTCTTTCTTCAAAGATTTGAAGTTCTTGACATACAGGTCTTTCACTTGCTTGATTAGAGTTATGCTAAGAAATTTTATGTTATTTGTGGCTATTGTGAGGGTGTTGTTTTTCTGACTACTTTCTCAGTCCTTTTTTTGTTTGTATAAAAAAGGGATAGTGATTTTTTTAAGCTAATCTTGTATTCAGCCAGTTTGCTGAAGGTGATTATCAACTGTTGGAGTTTCCTGGTAGAATTTTAGGGGTCAGTTGTGTATACTATCATATTATCTGTGAATAGCAATACTTTGACTTCTTCCTTTCCAATTTGTATCCCCTTGATCTCTTTTTCTTGTCGTATTGCTCTAGCTAGAACTTTAAGTCTGATATTAAATAGAAATGAAGAGATGGCCTAGTCGGCCATCACTGGAAAGAGAGGCCCATTGGACTTGCAAACTTTATATGCCCCAATATAGGGGAATGCCAGGGCCAAAAGAATGGGAATGGGTGGGTAGGGAAGTGGGGGGGGGGGGATGGGGGACTTTTGGGATAGCATTGGAAATGTAATTGAGGAAAATACGTAATAAAAAAATATTAAAAATTAAAAAAAAAAGAAATGAAGAGAGTGCACAAATTTTTCTTGTTCTAATTTTAGGAAAATTGCTTTTAGTTTCTCTTCATTTAATTGATGTTAAATCTCTGTAGGGTTGTTGTAAATTGCCTTTATTATGTTTAGGTATTTCTCTTGAATCCCTGATCCCTCCAAGACTTTTATCATGAAGGGATATTGAATTTTGTCAAAGGCCCTTTCAGCATCTAATGAGATGATCATGTGATTTTTTTTCCTTTCAGTTTGTTTTTGTGGTGAATTACATTGATAGGTTTTCATACATTAAACCATCCCTGCATCTTGAAGCCTACTTAATCATGCCCAATGATTGTTTTGATATGATCTTGGGTTTGCTTTAGGAATATTTTATTGAGTATTTTTACATCAATGTTCATGAGAGAAAGTGGTCTGTAATTCTCTCTCTCTCTCTCTCTCTTTCTCTCTCTCTCTCTCTCTCTCATCTTTGTGTGGTGTAGGTATCAGGGTGACTATAGCTCATAAAAAGAATTTGGCAATGTTCCTTCTGTTTCTATCTTGTAGAATAATTTGAGGATTATTGGCATTAGCTCTTTATAAGTTTGGTAGAATTCTGCACTAAACTATCTGGCCTTGAGATTTTGGGGGGGATTGGGAGACTTTTAATGATGGTTTCTGATTCCTTATGGGTGTAGGTCAGTTTAAATTGTTTATCTGATCTTGATTTAATTCTGATAAGTGATGTATATCAAGAAAATTGTCCATTTCTTTTAGATTTTCCAATTTGTGGAGTAGAAGTTTTTGACGTGTGGTCTAATGATTTTTTTTTTTTTTTTGGATTTCCTCAGTATCTGTTGTTATGCCCCCTTTTCATTTGTGATTTTGTTAATTTGAATATTATTTCTCTCTCTTTTAGTCAGTTTGGATTAAGGTGTGTTAATTTTCTCGAAGATTAAATTCTTTGTTTCATTGATTCTCTTTGTTACTATTTTATTGATTTCAGCTTTAGTTTGATTATTTCCTGCTATCTATTCCTCCTTGGTGCGTTTGCTTCTTTTTCTCCTAGAGTTTTCTGGTGTGCTGCTAAGTTACTAGAAGTATGATATCTCTCTAATTTCTTTATGAGGACACTTAGTGTTCTTTCCTCTTAGCACTTGTTTCATTATGTCCCATAAGTTCGAACATGTTCTCTTATTTTTATTGAATTCTAGAAAGTCTTTAATTTCCTTCTTTATTTCTTCTTTTGACCCAGTGCTTATTGAGTATAGAGTTGTTCAGTTTCCCATGAATTTGTAGGCTTTCTGCTGTTTCTATTGTTGAAATCCAACTTTAATTCATAGTAGTCTGGTAGAATATGGTGGGTTATTTCAATTTTCTTGTATCTGTTGAGACTTGTTTTGTGACTGAGTGTGTGTTCAATTTTGGAGAAGGTTCCCATAAGCTGCTGAGAAGAAATTTTATTCTTTTATGATTGGGTGAATTGTTCTGTAAATATTTGTTAGCTCTATTAGAGTCATGACATCTGTTAGTTCCATTATTTCTCTGTTTGGTTTTTGTCTGTATGCTCTGTCCGTTGGTATTGACTTATGTTAGTCATAGGTTCTGCAGTAGAGAGAAAAGCTCACCAAGATGCTAAGTCTTCATTTCCTGAAGGAGCAGAGAGGTTCAGCCTTCCTGGAAGAGACTGACTTCCATCTAGTTCACTCCAGCTACTTTATCCAAACATTATACAAGGTTAGTTGGGGCTGGGAAAGGTTTCAACTACCAAAGTTATCTTGCCCTTTAGAGCAAGCAATCCACACAAATCTCAGTGTCTTCTGACCATGGCTACCCATAATCAAATGTAAAAACTTCAGGTTTACCAGAACTGTCTTAGGACCAAGGTTGGTGCAGCTGGAAGCCCTTATGTAGCACTGAGTGCAGATTCTCTAAAGAGACAACATATCTTCAAGGCTCAAACAGTCTTCAACTGTTCAGACAATTTCTCAGGCACTACTGATTGACCAAACATAGAAAAGGCTTTGCTGAAACATTTTATTCAAATCCAGATACAAAGACTTTACTATAACATTTCACTTAAAGCCAGGTATAAAGACTTTACTATACTATATCTTTCTCTTTTCTGTTTTTAAGTGGATTAGGGATAATAATGTTGAAGATTATGAAACTGTACAGAAAATATGCCATTTTGTCTATCTAGTTGTTTCTCAGTTTTATGCAAATAAATCAGCATGCATTTCAAAGCAAGTAAAATTATCATCACAAATAGAATTATAAAAATTATAAGAGCAACAAACTTATCAAAATGATTTATGAGATTAAATAAAGCTACAACATTTACATGACATTCTATCACACCCATCCCTGCTATTTTAGGCAGTCTATATAAAATGTTTCTTATAATTTCTTGCTGCAAATCATAAATCATTTGAGAAGAATTAGGATGACCTAACAAATGTACTTTGACATTTTCCCTATGATATTTGCTGTTACTCAATCTCAAACATGTAATAAAATAGGAATTAACATTCCAATCACATTTTCATTTCATTTGTTCTCTCAATAATTCTAATTGATCTCCAATGAGTATTGCCTCTTGTCTCAATACAGTTATCAACTATTTCCCTATCTTATGTCATGAGAATTCATAGGAATGTCCTCTTTAAGAAAATAAATTATCAATCTTTATTTTATGTACATTGGGTTTTTGCCTGCATGTATGTCTGTGTGAGGGTGTCAGATCCTCTGTAACTGAAGTTACAGACAGTTGTGAAGTGCCATGTGAATGTGGGAATTGAACCTAAGTGCTCTGGAAGAGCAGCGAGTGCTCCGAACCTCTGAACTGTCTCTCCAGCTCCAGACATGTTCTTCTTAAGTTTAGGAAATTTTTCTTCTATGATTTCATTGAAAATATTTTCTGGGCTTTTGAGCTAAGGATCTTCTCCTTCTACTATTCCTATTATTTGTAGGCTTGGTCTTTTCATAGTGTCCCAGATTTCCCAGATGTTTTGTGTCAGGATCTATTTAGATTTAACATTTTCTTTGACACTTATATCAGTTTCTTCTATTATATCTTCTAGGTCTGAGAGTCTCTCTTTGATCTCTTGTATTCTGTTGGCAGTGCTTCCTTACCTAGGTTTTCCATCCCCAAGACTCCATAAGCTTGTGTTTTCTTTATTGCTTCTATTTTTGTTTTCATGTGTTGAACTGTTTTATTCATTTCCTTTACCTGTTTGTTTGTGTTTTCCTGGATTCACTTTCTCTTTAAGGGCCTTGATTATCTTCCTAAGATTCCCTTTAAGGTCATTTCCTTTTGTTTTGCCTCTTTTACAACACACAGGGCTTGCTTGTGGCAGGATGGCTGAACCCTGGTGCTTTTCCTAATTGTGCACTTACTGTGGCCTGTAGGCATCTGGGTTCAGGGTGATTATAAGTGTAGGTGATCATTTTTGAGATTATCTTCATCAGATGGATGTTTTCCCCCCTTGGTTTCTGATTCCTCTCTAGTCTTCTGATCTGAGTAGCCATGTGGTTTTGGTGAGTGGTGAGCTTTCAGCTACAGCATGGTATCAGGCAGTTGGTGTTTTACTAGCCTGAAGGGTTTGATCTCTAGGGTTTTGGATGTGGGGGTTGCCTCTGGGTTTCTGGGAGCTGGAGTGGTTTCTGGTGTCACAGGTATTAGAGTGGCCGCTGGGGTTCTGTTTACCGGCATAGCCCCCAGTAGAGCAGTGGCTTTCTGCCAGAGTTGTGGGCTGGGAAATTCTTAATAAAAATCTGGTAAAGTTAAGAGTTCAAGAATTTAAGAGTATACACTATGGCCAAATTGATTTCATTATAGGGATGCAAAATTGGTTCAACATATCCAAAGCAATGGATATAATATATCACATTAATCAGGACAGAAATTATGTAATAATTTCAGTCACTACATAAAGGTTATATGATAAAGTACATCTTTTCATAATAGAGACCCCAAAGAAACTATGAAAGAACATATCTCAACAGAGTAAAAACTATGCATGCTGCACAAAGTTAGCTTTACACTCAGTGTGAAAACTGAAAGCGTTTTCTCTTAGACTTGAACTGAGACAAGAGCGATCATTCTCTCCAGGCTTACTCAGTACAGAGCTTAAGCAATATGACCAGAGATTCTGAAAAATGTGATGTAAATCAGAAAAGAAGTCAATTATTTCTACTTTAAGATTATATAATCCTTTACTTAAAAGACCTCAAAGATTTCACTGAGAAATTCTCAGACCCAATAATCAATTTTAACAAACAAACAGTCAAAGAAAACTGGGTTTCCACCTGTAGGAGACTAAAACCAGATTCATATCTTAGATGGTGCACACATACAATCAAGAACTTCCTAATAAAACAGAAAACAATCTCAAGAATTAACAAATGAGAATACATTAAGTCAAAAAACCTTGTGCACACTAAAAGTAAACAATTATCAGAGTGAAGATCTCAGAACGAGGGAAGGACAGTGACAAATATATTACAGATGGGGGGCTAATCCCAAGGATCTATAAAGAACTCCAAAAAATTTTTTTTCACTAGATAATACTTAAGTAGAAAAACATTATTTCTTTTCTTTTTATATATATATATTTTTTATTACATATTTTCCTCAATTGCATTTCCAATGCTATCCCAAAAGTCCCCCATACCCTCCCCCCACATTTCCATACCCACCCATTCCAATTTTTTTTGGCCCTGGCGTTCCCCTGTACTGGGGCATATAAAGTTTGCATGTCCAAAGGGCCTCTCTTTCCAGTGATGACCAACTAGGCCATCTTTGGATACATATGAAGGAGAGTCAAGAGCTCCGGGGTTAGTTCATAATGTTGTTCCACCTATAGGGTTGCAGATCCCTTTAGCTCCTTGGGTATTTTCTCTAGCTCCACCATTGGGAGCCCTGTGATCCATCCAATAGCTGACTGTGAGCATCCACTTCTGTGTTTGCTAGGCACCAGCATAGTCTCACAAGAGACAGCTATCTCTGGGTCCTTTCAGCAAAATCTTGCTAGTGTATGCGATGGTGTCAGCGTTTGGAAGCTGATTATGGGGTGGATCCCTGGATATGGCAGTCCATCCTTTTGTCACAGCTCCAAACTTTGTCTCTGTAACTCCTTCCATGGGTGTTTTGTTCCCAATTCTAAGAAGGGGCACAGTGTCCACACTTTGGTCTTCATTCTTCTTGAGTTTCATGTGTTTAGCAAATTGTATCTTATATCTTGGGTATCCTAAGTTTTGGGCTAATATCCACTTATCAGTGAGTACATATTGTGTGAGTTCCTTTGTGATTGTGTTACCTCACTCAGGATGATGCCCTCCAGGTCCATCCATTTGCCTAGGAATTTCATAAATTCATTCTTTTTAATAGCTGAGTAGTACTCCATTGTGTAAATGTACCACATTTTCTGTGTCCATTCCTCTGTTGAGGGGCATCTGGGTTCTTTCCAGCTTCTGGCTATTATAAATAAGGCTGCTATGAACATAGTGGAGCATGTGTCCTTCTTACCGGTTGGGACATCTTCTGGATATATGCCCGGGAGAGGTATTGCTGGATCCTCTGGTAGTACTATGTCCAATTTTCTAAGGAACCGCCAGACTGATTTCCAGAGTGGTTGTACAAGCTTGCAATTCCACCAGCAATGGAGGAGTGTTCCTCTTTCTCCACATCCTTGCCAGCATCTGCTGTCACCTGAATTTTTGATCTTAGCCATTCTGACTGGTGTGAGGTGGAATCTCAGGGTTGTTTTGATTTGCATTTCCCTGATGATTAAGGATGTTGAACATTTTTTTCAGGTGCTTCCCAGCCATTCGGTATTCCTCACGTGAGAATTCTTTGTTCAGTTCTGAGCCCCATTTTTTAATGGGGTTATTTGATTTTCTGGAGTCCACCTTCTTGAGTTCTTTATATATATTGGATATTAGTCCCCTATCTGATTTAGGATAGGTACAGATCCTTTCCCAATCTGTTGGTGGCCTTTTTGTCTTATTGACGGTGTCTTTTGCCTTGCATAAGCTTTGCAGTTTCATGAGGTCCCATTTGTCAATTCTCGATCTTACAGCACAAGCCATTGCTGTTCTATTCAGAAATTTTTCCCCTGTGCCCATATCTTCAAGGCTTTTCCCCACTTTCTCCTCTATAAGTTTCAGTGTCTCTGGTTTTATGTGGAGTTCCTTGATCCACTTAGATTTGACCTTAGTACAAGGAGATAGGAATGGATCGATTCGCATTCTTCTACATGATAACAACCAGTTTGTGCCAGCACCATTTGTTGAAAATGCCGTCTTTCTTCCACTGGATGTTTTTAGCTCCCTTGTCGAAGATCAAGTGACCATAGGTGTGTGGGTTCATTTCTAGAACTCCAAAAATTTGAGTACCCAAAAAATCATATCCATTTAGTAGATAGACTAATTAACTCAATAGACAGTTATAAAAGGAAGAAATATAAACACCAATAAATATCTGAATGTGTTTGGCATCTGTAGCCTTTTTTTAATTAAAATTGCTTTAAGATTCTATCTCATTGCAGTCAGAATGGCTGTCATCAAGATAACAAATGACATCAGACACTAGTAAGGATGTGCAGAAACGGAATTCTGTTTCAAGAATAGTGGTAATGCAAGTTTGTAAAGCCACCATGGAAGTCAGTATGAAGGTTCTGCAACTGCCTGAAGATAGATCTTCCATCTGCCTCAACTCTAACATGCTGTGCACATGCCTAGGACTGGATATCACACACACATGCAATTCATTTTTATTACAGTGCTATTCACAATATCCAGAAAATGGAACTAGGCAATGTCTCTCTGTAGATGAGACAATATGCAGGAAGTGGAATTGAAGGAACTAAGCTAAGTAAGAGACAGGCTGACTCCATGACAGGCTACAAACTGACAGTTTGAGAGAGTAGTCCTAAGTTTCCATTTCCCGGAAGTGAAAACTCAGATCCAGGAACCTGTAGTCAGCCAACCACATCTACTGGCAGCCACTCTGAGGACACCTTGTCATCTGGTCTGAAATAAGCATAGGTAGCTAGAATGAGTACAAGCCCCTGGGAAGTCTCCAGAGCCTAACCAATTGTAGAGTCAGTCAGACCCTAGAGATAGAGCTAAGCAATCAAGGTAAAAGGGTACACACCCCTTCCTGGAATTCCCCTAACTGACAATAAAAGCTGGACCTGAGAGCCCACTAGGTGTCTCCATTCCCAAGTGAGGAGACCCCTGTATGTGGGAAATTCTGCTGAATAAACGCTTTTTCCTTTTGCATACTATTTAAGTTTGAGATATCATTCTCTGGCCGTCTTGCATCCTAACAGAACTAGCCCATGTCTGTCAGTAGATAACACAATATCCAGGAAAAGGAACTAGCTTATGTCTGTCAGTAGATGAATGGGTAATGAAAATGCTGTACACATATGTTTTATGCAGCCAGAAAGAGAAATGAGATCATGATATTTATAGGAAAATAGATGAAACTGCAATCTCTACATTAGGAGACACAAGTCAGACTCCAGGGGACAAGTATTTCTCTTCTATGGCAAAGCTTGTTTTAAAATTCTATGTGATCATATAGTAAAGCATAAAATAAAAATACAGGCAAATTTTAATGAGGTTGTGCAAGAAGCCCACGGCTGCAAAAATAAAACAAAATTTGGTTTGTTAAAAATTGGAAAATCTCTAACAAGAATAAGAAATGAGAAAAGGATCAAATAGAAGAAGGCTGTAGCATCTCTGGAGATTTTCTGGGCATTAGAAAACAATAAAAGCATGTCAATATATCATAAGCACTTTTATAGCAATGCATACAAAGTGTAGGTGATGCTGCTATAGTTCTAGAAAATCCAAATGATCAAAGTTGGCAGGAAAAGCGGATGTCTAAATAGGTCTATGAGGCTCAACTATTGTCAGTTTCAGTAGTGTCAACTTAAATAGAAAATAGCATAAATCACTTATGTGAAACCTTCCTTTGATGATAATTTCAGGTTCTGTTGGATACATAAAGTTATATTTTGAAAAGCAAATGAGGACATTGACAGGGAGGAGAAATCTCAACTAGTAAAGTGCTTACTGTGCAAGCATAAAGACATGCATTTGGTCCCTATTACCCAAGGTGCTATGTACTTGGTTAATCCCAGTGCTAGTTAAGTGGAGGCAGGAAGATCCTTGGTGCTTACTGACCAGATAACCTAAACATCAAATCCCAGGTCCCAGTAAAAGGCTCTTAAACAACAACAGTCAAGGTGCATGACTCCTGAGGAATGACAACTGAGGTTGATTTCTCATATCTACTGCATTCAGAGAGAGAGACCCAGGCAAAGGGTGGGGAGTTGAGGAGGAGGAGGAGAAGGAGGAGGAAAGGGGAGGAGAAGGGAGGGAAGGGAAGGGAAGAAACAATGGCAATGATCCTTAAGCCTCTTCAGTAGGTGCAGTTATGAGAGGAAGAAAGCACACAGGACCTGAGGCAGCCACTGCAGTCAGTGGACATTTGCCAGTCATCTTTGGGTGTCAGTCGATATTATTGATATTGTTAAAAACCAAAACACCATACCATGTAAGTCATTGTGTGAGACGGACTCAAGTTTTACATGAAGAGTGATGGAGAGGGATTGAAGATTTAGTAACAGGTCGGCCACACAAGCTTGAGGACCCAAGTTTGAATCCCCAGAATCCATATCTTGTGCTGAGTGTGGCAACATGGGCCTGGAGCTGTGCCCTTCCCCCAGCCTTGAGTTGGCTAAACAAGTCTCAGAGGGCTGGAGCCCAGTGCCTTGCCTCGCTACATTTACATCTCTTCTGGTTAGTTTAGCCAGAGTTCAGGGAGAGTCACTATGCATTCATTTCTGATCACTCTGCAGTGAATGTTAAGAGATGACCAGCTCTTCTTATGGCACACCCGAGGCAGGGAGTACCTTCTAGAAACCCTCATTAATTGTGTTAGCTTCTGCCTCTCCTCACCCATTGTCTTCTGGAAGCATCTACTGTTTACTCTCACCTTGAGCCTTTCTGTCGTTGCTAGTCTCCCATGCTCATTTGGGAAGACTGTAGAAGTTACGGGTTCATGAATGCACGATTGCAGATAGATGTTATAATCTATGGAATGCAAGCCCCCCCCCCCATCACAAATGGCAGCTCCTCTCTCAGCTGAGATTCAAGCCTGGCAACATCTAATGGGTCACCTACATTTCTGTTTCTGGGGCACAGCAATCAAAACTGCAAGAATGACAACTTTTGAATCACTGCCCAGTCCCGTGGGAGTGGACACAGAAGAAGAGCTTATTAGTGGGGGTGTGATGTTGCTCCATATTGCAAAGGTTACAGCCATACATGGGAATCTTAAATGCAACCACCGTATCCCCAGGGACATCTGGTTCTATGGGTTCTACCTGTTATAAAAGTACTTCAAGTATACCACTGTCCCTCTATGTAAAAGAGTTTGTAACGCAAGGTCTCAATGTGGCTTCTCCCAGGCTTCCTCTCATTAAAGAAGCCAGAAGTCTCAATACACTGAAGTTTCCTGGCTCCGAGCTCATCCCTTGCTGAGACACAATGTGTTCCCCGTATGGCACTCAGTTGTCGCAGTGCCAACCTTATAAGGTCAGCTCCAAATCTACCTTCTCTGGTCATCTGCAAACCCAGGATCCTCCATAGTCCTTCTGAGGCTATTAGCCTTTCACTTCCCTTTCTGCTTCTGCACAGAAACACCCTGAGCCACTGTTCCACGCCAGACACTTCTACCAGGTGTGACTTCTCTCTTCTCGTGTCTCATGTCTTCAGGAGAATTTGATGATACACATGGACAAAGCCATTTGCTCTAACATGACATTCCATAATAGTCAGAATTTAAAATACAATTATCTTTGTTAGGTTAAACTTTTACTTACTTCATGGTCCTCACCAAACTCTTCCCTGGACTTCATGTTAATAGCAGTTAAATCCACTTATGAATTTGAAAACCTGAGTCTCTGTCTTCAATGAAAAGAACACACACAGGCACACACAAACACACACACCATGTGTTTGAGCAATAAGAACTTTACACTGGGCTATCTTTCTGATCTGAGTTTGATATTTTAAGCTACCACATAGTAAGATCATGTATAATTTACCTTTTTATGTCTGGCTTATTTCACTTAATATAATACTTACTAGATTCATCCATGACAGATGACATGAGTTTCTTGTCTTTCAGCCTGAATACTATCCATGCTTGCCCCTCTCCCTCTCCCCCTCCCCTCCCCCTCCATTCCCCCTCCTCCTCCCTCTCCCTCCTCTCCCTCTCCCTGTTCCTCTCCCTCTGTGAGTGTGTGTGTGTGTGTGTGTATGATTTTGTTTAATTTTACTCATTCCTTCAGCCATTGATAGTAATGTGGGTTGCTTCCCCACCTGGAATATTTTGCAAAATGCTTCAAGAAACATGGAGATGCAAACATAACTTTGACAGTGGCTTCAATCCACTCAAAAAAGATATACTGGGATTGACTTTTCCAAAACCTGTTGTCTGTTGTTTCTCTCATTTCATAAATCTGCACACGTTTTCCCCTAGACTTCATTTTAAACCTTTCCTATGAGGAATTAAGGATATGGACAACTAAAGTACTGTCTAAACCTCTGCCCCAGCTTAGTAGCTTTCCCTTCACCTTCTCAATGATGGGGCCTCCTACACAGAGAAAGTTCTGAGACTGTGACTAACAACATAAGAGACCAACACCTAATGGCACCTGGCTCACATGCATTTACCAGAAGGAAAAAGGTCCATATATCAGTGCTTTATTAGAAGGTGCACCTAGGGAGTGAGGATGGGCAACAACCATAGCAAACTAAAAAATAAGCCAAAAAAAAAAAAAAAAAGAGCTCATCCGGTCTGACCAGCACCGGGGTAGCTAGAGCACAGGGTCGGCTGACACCCGCCAGCTACCCACGACACCCGCCACAGGATTTTGAGACTTCTGGTGAGTGGAACACAGAGTCTGCTCCAATCTTTAAACAGTGACAACGATAACAACTAACCCCAGAGATTACCAGATGGCGAAAGGTAAACGTAATAATCTTACTAACAGAAACCAAGACCACTCACCATCATCAGAACCCAGCACTCCCACCTCGCCCAGTCCAGGGCACCCCAACACACCTGAAAAGCTAGACCCGGATCTAAAAGCATATCTCAAGATGATGGTAGAGGACATCAAGAAGAACTTTAATAACAAACTTAAAGAAATACAGGAGAACACTGCTAAACAGGTAGAAGACATTAAAGAGGAAGCACAAAAATCCCTTAAAGAATTGCAGGAGAACACTGCTAAACAGGTAGAAGACATTAAAGAGGAAGCACAAAAATCCATTAAAGAATTGCAGGAAAACCAGACCAAACAGGTGATCGAATTGAATAAAAACATCCAAGACCTAAAAAGGGAAGTAGAGACAATGAAGAAAACCCAAATTGAGGCAACACTGGAGATAGAAACACTAGGAAAGAAATCTGGAACCATAGATGCGAGCATCAGCAACAGAATACAAGAGATGGAAGAGAGAATCTCAGGTGCAGAAGACTCCATAGAGAACATCGGCACGACAATCAAAGAAAATACAAAATCCAAAAAGATCCTAACTCAAAACGTCCAGGAAATCCAAGACAAAATGAGAAGACCAAACCTACGGATAATAGGAGTAGATGAGAATGAAGATTTTCAACTCAAAGGACCAGCAAATATCTTCAACAAAATTATAGAAGAAAACTTCCCAAACCTAAAGAAAGAGATGCCCATGAACATACAAGAAGCTTACAGAACTCCAAATAGACTGGACCAGAAAAGAAATTCCTTCCGACACATAATAATCAGAACAAAAAATGCACTAAATAAATATAGAATACTAAAAGCAGTAAGGGAAAAAGGTCAAGTAACATATAAAGGCAAGCCTATCAGAATTACACCGGATTTTTCACCAGAGACTATGAAAGCCAGAAGATCCTGGACGGATGTTATACAGAAACTAAGAGAACACAATTTCCAGCCCAGGCTACTATACCCAGCCAAACTCTCAATTACCATAGATGGGCCAGCCGGAGGACGGTGGTCCGCCCTGCAGGGAGCACCATCTTGGCTCCGGGACTTCACCGAACTTAGTCTGCACAGGTGAGAGTGAGGACCACAGAGGCAGACAGCTTCTGGGACAGGCGGGAGCCACAGAGCCGCTGAGGCAGCACCCTTTTGGGGCCGCAGACATCCGGCACCCTCCCAGCCGGAGGACAGTGGTCCGCCCTGCAGGGAGCGCCATCTTGGCTCCGGGACTCCGCCGAACTTAGTCTGCACAGGTGAGAGTGAGGACCACAGAGGCAGACAGCTTCTGGGACAGGCGGGAGCCACAGAGCTGCTGAGGCAGCACCCTTTTGGGGCCACAGATATCCGGCACCCTCCCAGCCGAAAGACAGTGGTCTGCCCTGCACAGGAGCCCTCTGCCTCAGGAGCAGGGAGTGCCATCTTGGATCCAGGACTCCACCGAACTTAGGAACTTAGTCTGCACAGGTGAGAGTGTGCACCACAGAAGCTGACAGCTTCTGTGACCTACCAAAGCAACACAGCATCTGGGAAAGGTCCTGTTTTGGGCCTTCTTCTTCGGCCAGGAGGAGGTCCAAACACCAGATATCTGTACACCTTCCCTTTAAGAGGAAAGCTTGTCAGCAGAGAGTGCTCTAACCACTGAAACTCAGAGGAGAGAGCCTGTCTCCCAGGTCTGCTGATAGACGGTACTCAGAATCACCAGAAGAACAACCTCTAAACAGAGACAACTATAACAACTCCAGAGATTACCAGATGGCGAGAGGTAAACATAAGAATCTTACTAACAGAAACCAAGACCGCTCACCATCATCAGAACCCAGTATTCCCACTTCTCCCAGTCCAGGGCACCCCAACACACCTGAAAAGCTAGACCTGGATTTAAAAGCATATCTCATGATGATGGTAGAGGACATCAAGAAGGAATTTAATAACTCACTTAAAGAACTACAGGAGAACATGGCTAAAGAGTTACAAGTCCTTAAAAAAAAAAAAACAGGATAACACAATCAAACAGGTAGAAGAATTAAAAAAAAAAAAAAACAGGAAAACACATCCAAACAGATGATGGAAATGAAAAAAACCATACTAGACCTAAAAAGGGAAGTAGACACAATAAAGAAAACCCAAAATGAGGCAACACAGGAGATAGAAACCCTAGGAAAGAAATCTGGAACCATAGATACGAGCATCAGCAACAGAATACAAGAGATGGAAGAGAGAATCTCAGGTGCAGAAGATTCCATAGAGAACATCGGCACAACAATCAAGAAAAATGGAAAATGCAAAAAGATCCTAACTCAAAACATCCAGGAAATACAGGACACAATAAGAAGACCAAACCTACGGATAATAGGAGTGGATGAGAATGAAGATTTTCAACTCAAAGGACCAGCAAACATCTTCAACAATATTATAGAAGAAAACTTCCCAAACCTAAAGAAAGAGATGACCATGAACATACAAGAAGCCTACAGAACTCCAAATAGGCTGGACCAGAAAAGAAATACCTCCCGACACATAATAATCAGAACAACAAATGCACTAAATAAATATAGAATACTAAAAGCAGTAAGAGAAAAAGGCCAAGTAACATATAAAGGCAAGCCTATCAGAATTACACCAGATTTTTCACCAGAGATTATGAAAGCCAGAAGATCCTGGACAGATGTTATACAGACACTAAAAGAACACAAATTCCAGCCCAGGCTACTATACCCAGCCAAACTCTCAATTAACATAGATGGAGAAACCAAAGTATTCCACGACAAAACCAAATTCACACATTATCTCTCCAGGAATCCAGCCCTTCAAAGGATAATAACAGAAAAAAACCAATACAAGGACGGGAACCACGCCCTAGAAACAACAAGAAGGTAATCCCTCAACAAACCTAAAAGAAGACAGCCACAAGAACAGAATGCCAACTTTAACAACAAAAATAACAGGAAACAACAATTACTTTTCCTTAATATCTCTTAATATCAATGGACTCAACTACCCGATAAAAAGACATAGACTAACAAACTGGCTACACAAACAAGACCCAACATTTTGCTGCTTACAGGAAACTCATCTCAGAGAAAAAGATAGACACTACCTCAGAATGAAAGGCTGGAAAACAATTTTCCAAGCAAATGGTATGAAGAAACAAGCTGGAGTAGCCATTCTAATATCTGAAAAGATTGACTTCCAACCCAAAGTCATCAAAAAAGACAGGGAGGGGTACTTCATACTCATCAAAGGTAAAATCCTCCAAGAGGAACTATCAATCCTGAATATCTATGCTCCAAATACAAAAGCAGCCTCATTCATTAAAGAAACTTTAGTAAATCTCAAAGCACACATTGCACCTCATACAATAATAGTGGGAGACTTCAACACACCACTTTCACCAATGGACAGATCATGGAAACAGAAACTAAACAGGGACACCGTGAACTAACAGAAGTTATGAATCAAATGGATCTGGCAGATATCTACAGAACATTCTATCCTAAAACAAAAGGATATACCTTCTTCTCAGCACCTCATGGTACCTTCTCCAAAATTGACCACATAATTGGTCACAAAACAGGCCTCAACAGATACAAAAATATTGAAATTGTCCCAATCATGCTATCAGATCACCATGGACTAAGGCTGATCTTCAATAACAAAATAAATAATAGAAAGCCAACATTCACGTGGAAACTGAACAACACTCTTATCAATGATACCTTGGTCAAGGAAGGAATAAAGAAAGAAATTAAGGACTTTTTAGAGTTCAATGAAAATGAAGCCACAACATACCCAAATTTATGGGACGCAATGAAAGCATTTCTAAGAGGAAAACTCATAGCTCTGAGTGCCTACAAAAAGAAACTAGAGAGAGCACACATTAGCAGCTTGACAACACACCTAAAAGCACTAGAACAAAAGGAAGCAAATTCACCCAAGAGGAGTAGACGGCAGGAAATAATCAAACTCAGGGGCGAAATCAATCAAGTGGAAACAAGAAGAACTATTCAAAGAATCAACCAATCAAGGAGCTGGTTCTTTGAGAAAATCAACAAGATAGATAGACCCTTAGCCAGACAAACTAGAGGGCACAGGGAAAGCATTCTAATTAACAAAATCAGAAATGAAAAAGGAGACATAACAACAGATCCTGAAGACATCCAAAACACCATCAGATCCTTCTACCAAAGGCTATACTCAACAAAACTGGAGAACCTGGATGAAATGGAGAAGTTCCTAGACAGATACCAGGTACCAAAGTTGAATCAAGATCAGGTTAATGATCTAAACAGCCCTATATCCCCCAAAGAAATAGAAGCAGTCATTAATAGTCTCCCAACCACAAAAAGCCCAGGACCAGATGGGTTTAGTGTAGAGTTCTATCAGACCTTCAAAGAAGATCTAATCCCAGTTCTTCACAAACTATTCCACAAAATAGAAACAGAAGGTACTCTACCCAACTCATTCTATGAAGCCACAATTACTCTGATACCTAAACCACAAAAAGACCCAACAAAGATAGAAAACTTCAGACCAATATCCCTTATGAATATTGATGCAAAAATCCTCAATAAAGTTCTTGCTAACCGAATTCAAGAACACATCAAAACAATCATCCATCCTGACCAAGTAGGTTTCATCCCAGGGATGCAGGGATGGTTCAATATAGGGAAATCCATCAACGTAATCCAGTATATAAACAAACTCAAAGACAAAAACCACATGGTCATCTCGTTAGATGCGGAAAAAGCATTTGACAAGATCCAACACCCATTCATGATAAAAGTCTTGGAAAGATCAGGAATTCAAGGCCCATACCTAAACATGATAAAAGCAATCTACAGCAAACCAGTAGCCAACATCAAAGTAAACAGTACGAAGCTTGAAGCAATCCCTCTAAAATCAGGGACTAGACAGGGTTGTCCACTTTCTCCATACCTATTTAACATTGTACTTGAAGTCCTAGCCAGAGCAATTCGACAACAAAAGGAGATCAAAGGGATACAAATTGGAAAAGATGAAGTCAAAATATCACTTTTTGCAGATGATATGATAGTATATATAAGTGACCCTAAAAATTCCACCAGAGAACTCCTAAACCTGATAAACAGCTTCGGTGAAGTAGCTGGATATAAAATTAACTCAAACAAATCAATGGCCTTTCTCTACACAAAGAATAAACAGGCTGAGAAAGAAATTAGGGAAACAACACCCTTCTCAATAGTAACAAATAATATAAAATATCTTGGCGTGACTCTAACTAAGGAAGTGAAAGATCTGTATAATAAAAACTTCAAGTCTCTGAAGAAAGAAATTATAGAAGATCTCAGAAGATGGAAAGATCTCCCATGCTCATGGATTGGCAGGATCAACATTGTAAAAATGGCTCTCTTGCCAAAAGCCATCTACAGATTCAATGCAATCCCCATCAAAATTCCAACTCAATTCTTCAACGAATTAGAAAGGGCAATCTGCAAATTCACCTGGAATAACAAAAAACCTAGAATAGCAAAAACTCTTCTCAAGGATAAATGAACCTCTGGTGGAATCTTCATGCCGGACCTAAAGCTTTACTACAGAGCAATTGTGATAAAAATGGCATGATACTGGTATAGTGACAGACAAATAGACCAATGGAATAAAATTGAAGACCCAGAAATGAACCCACACACCTACGGTCACTTGATCTTCGACAAGGGAGCTAAAACCATCCAGTGGAAGAAAGACAGCATTTTCAACAAATGGTGCTGGCACAACTGGTTGTTAACATGTAGAAGAATGCGAATTGATCCATTCCTATCTCCTTGTACTAAGGTCAAGTCTAAGTGGATCAAGGAACTCCACATAAAACCAGAGACACTGAAACTTATAGAGGAGAAAGTGGGGAAAGCCTTGAGGATATGGGCACAGGGGAAAAATTCTTGAATAGAACAGTAATGGCTTGTGCTGTAAGATTGAGAATTGACAAGTGGGACCTCATGAAACTGCAAATCTTCTGCAAGGCAAAAGACACCGTCAATAAGACAAAAAAATCACCAACAGATTGGGAAAGGATCTTTACCTATCCTAAATCAGATAAGGGACTAATATCCAATATATATAAAGAACTCAAGAAGGTGGACTCCAGAAAGTCAAATAACCCCATTAAAAAATGGGGCTCAGAACTGAACAAAGAATTCTCACCTGAGGAATACCGAATGGCAGAGAAGCACCTGAAAAAATGTTCAACATCCTTAATCATCAGGGAAATGCAAATCAAAACAACCCTGAGATTCCACCTCACACCAGTCAGAATGGCTAAGATCAAAAATTCAGGTGACAGCAGATGTTGGCGAGGATGTGGAGAAAGAGGAACACTCCTCCATTGTTGGTGGGATTGCAAGCTTGTACAACCACTCTGGAAATCAGTCTGGTGGTTCCTTAGAAAATTGGACATAGTACTACCGGAGGATCCAGCAATACCTCTCCCGGGCATATATCCAGAAGATGTCCCAACCAGTAAGAAGGACCCATGCTTCACTATGTTCATAGCAGCCTTATTTATATTAGCCAGAAGCTGGAAAGAACCCAGATGCCCCTCAAGAGAGGAATGGATACAGAAAATGTGGTACATTTACACAATGGAGTACTACTCAGCTATTAAAAATAATGAATTTATGAAATTCCTAGCCAAATGGATGGACTTGGAGGGCATCATATTGAGTGAGGTAACACAATCACAAAGAACTCACACAATATGCATTCACTGATAAGTGGATATTAGCCCAAAACTTAGGATACCGAAGATACAAGAAACAATTTGCTAAACGCATGAAACTCAAGAATGAAGACCAAAGTGTGGACAATATGCCCCTTCTTAGAATTGGGAACAAAACACCCATGGAAGGAGTTACAGAGATAAAGTTTCGAGCTGTGATGAAAGGATGAACCATCTAGAGACTGCCATATCCAGGGATCCATCCCATAATCAGCTTCCAAACCATGACACCATTGCATACACTAGCAAGATTTTGCTGAAACGACCCAAATATAGCTGTCTCCTGTGAGACTATGCCGGAGCCTAGCAAACACAGGAGTGGATGCTCACAGTCAGCTATTGGATGTATCACAGGGCTTCCAATGGAGAAGCTAGAGAAAGTACCCAAGGAGCTAAAGGGATCTGCAACCCTATAGTTGGAACAACATGATGAACTAACCAGTACCCCGGAGCTCTTGTCTCTAGCTGCATAAGTATCGAAAGATGGCCTAGTTGGCCATCACTGGAAAGAGAGGCCCATTGGACTTGCAAACTTTATATGCCCCAATATAGGGGAATGCCAGGGCCAAAAGAATGGGAATGGGTGGGTAGGGAAGTGGGGGGCGGTATGGGGGACTTCTGGGATAGCATTGGAAATGTAATTGAGGAAAATATGTAATAAAAAATATCAAAAATAAAAAAAATTACCATAGATGGAGAAACCAAAGTATTCCACGATTGAACCAAATTCACACATTATCTTTCCACGAATCCAGCACTTCAAAGGATAATAACAGAAAAAAACCAATACAATGACGGAAACCACATCCTAGAAAAAGCAAGAAGGTAATCCCTCAACAAACCTAAAAGAAGACAGCCACAAAAACAGAACACCAACTCTAACAACAAAAATAAAAGGAAGCAACAATTACTTCTCCCTAATATCTCTTAATATCAATGGACTCAACTCCCCAATAAAAAGACATAGACTAACAGGCTGGCTAGAGAAACAGGACCCAACATTTTGCTGCTTACAGGAAACTCATCTCAGAGAAAAAGATAGACACTACCTCAGAATGAAAGGCTGGAAAACAATTTTCCAAGCAAATGGTAGGAAGAAACAAGCTGGAGGAGCCATTCTAATATCTGATAAGATTGACTTCCAACCCAAAGTCATCAAAAAAGACAAGAAAGGGCACTTCATTCTCATCAAAGGTAAAATCCTCCAAGAGGAACTATCAATTCTGAATATCTATGCTCCAAATACAAGGGCAGCCACATTAATTAAAGATACTTTAGTAAAGCTCAAAGCACACATTGCACATCACACAATAATAGTGGGAGAATTCAACACACCACTTTCAAAAATGGACAGATCATGGAAACAGAAACTAAACAGGGACACAGTGAAACTAACAGAGGTTATGAAACAAATGGATCTGACAGATATCTACAGAACATTTTATTCTAAAACAAAAGGATATACCTTCTTCTCAGCACCTCACAGTACCTTCTCCAAAACTGACCACATAAATGGTCACAAAACAAGCCTCAACAGATACAAAAATATTGAAATTGTCCCATGCACCCTATCAGATCACCATGGACTAAGACTGATCTTCAATAACAAAATAAATAATAGAAAGCCAACACACTCGTGGAAACTAAACAACACTCTTCTTAATGATACCTTGGTCAAGGAAGGAACAAAGAAAGAAATTAAGGACTTTTTGGAGTTTAATGACAATGAAGACACAACATACCCAAACTTATGGGACACATTGAAAGCATTTCTAAGAGGAAAACTCATAGCTCTGAGTGCCTCCAAAAAGAAACTAGAGAGAGCACACATTAGCAGCTTGACAACACACCTAAAAGCACTAGAACAAAAGGAAGCAAATTCACCCAAGAGGAGTAGACAGCAAGAAATAATCAAACTCAGTGGTGAAATCAACCAAGTGGAAACAAGAAGAACAATTCAAAGAATCAACCAATCGAGGAGCTGGTTCTTTGAGAAAATCAACAAGATAGATAAACCCTTAGCCAGACTCACTAGAGGGCATAGGGAAAGTACTCTAATTAACAAAATCAGAAATGAAAAAGGAGACATAACAACAGACCCTGAAGAAATCCAAAAAACCATCAGATCCTTCTACAAAAGGCTATACTCAACAAAACTGGAGAACCGGGATGAAATGGACAAGTTTCTAGACAGATACCAGGTACCAAAGTTAAATCAAGATCAGGTTAATGATCTAAACAGTCCCATATCCCCTAAAGAAATAGAAGCAGTCTTTAATAGTCTCCCATCCAAGAAAAGCCCAGGACCAGATGGGTTTAGTGCAGATTTCTATCAAACCTTCAAAGAAGAACTAATCCCAGTTCTTCACAAACTATTCCACAAAATAGAATCAGAAGGTACTCTACCCAACTCATTCTATGAAGCCACAATTACTCTGATACCTAAACCACATAAAGACCCAACAAAAATAGAGAACTTCAGACCAACTTCCCTTATGAATATTGATGCAAAAATCCTCAATAAAGTTCTTGCTAACCGAATTCAAGAACACATCAAAACAATCATCCATCCTGACCAAGTAGGTTTCATCCCAGGGATGCAAGGATGGTTCAATATACGGAAATACATCAATGTAATCCATTATATAAAAAAACCCAAAGACAAAAACCACATAATCATCTCGTTAGATGCTGAAAAAGCATTTGACAAAATCCAACACCCATTCATGATAAAAGTCTTGGAAAGATCAGGAATTCAAGGCCCATACCTAACCATGATAAAAGCAATATACAGCAAACCAGTAGCCAACATCAAAGTAAATGGTGAGAAGCTGGAAGCAATCCCACTAAAATCAGGGACTAGACAAGGCTGCCCACTCTCTCCCTACCTATTCAACATTGTACTTGAAGTCCTAGCCAGAGCAATTAGACAACAAAAGGAGATCAAGGGGATACAAACCAGAAAAGAAGAAGTCAAAATATCGTTTTTTTGCAGATGATATGATAGTATACATAAGTGACCCTAAAAATTCCACCAGAGAACTCCTAAGCCTGACAAATAGCTTCGTTGAAGTAGCTGGATATAAAATTAACTCAAGCAAGTCAATGGCCTTTCTGTACACAAAGGATAAACAGGCAGAGAAGGAAATTAGGGAAACAACACCCTTCTCAATAGTCACAAACAATATAAAATACCTTGGCGTGACTCTAACTAAGGAAGTGAAAGATCTGTATGACAAGAACTTCAAGTCCCTGAAGAAAGAAATTAAAGATCTCAGAAGATGGAAAGACCTCCCATGCTCATGGATTGGCAGGATCAACATTGTAAAAATGGCTATCTTACCAAAAGCAATCTACAGATTCAATGCAATCCCCATCAAAATTCCAACTCAATTCTTCAACGAATTAGAAAGGGCAATCTGCAAATTCATCTGGAACAACAAAAAACCTAGGATAGCAAAAACTCTTCTCAAGGATAATAGAACCTCTGGTGGAATCACCATGCCTGACCTAAAGCTGTACTACAGAGCAATTGTGATAAAAACTGCATGATACTGGTATAACGACAGACAAGTAGACCAATGGAACAGAATTGAAAACCCTGAGATCAACCCACATACCTATGGTCACTTGATCTTTGACAAGGGAGCAAAAACCATCCAGTGGAAAAAAGACAGCATTTTCAACAAATGGTGCTGGCACAACTGGCAGTTATCATGTAGAAGAATGCGAATTGATCCATTCCTATCTCCTTGTACCAAGGTCAAATCTAAGTGGATGAAGGAACTCCACATAAAACCAGAGACACTGAAACTTATAGAGGAGAAAGTGGGGAAAAGCCTATAGATATGGGTACAGGGAAAAATTCCTGAATAGAACAGCAAAGGCTTGTGCTGTAAGATCGAGAATCGATAAATGGGACCTCATAAAGTTGCAAAGCTTCTGCAAAGCAAAAGACACCATCAATAAGACAAAAAGACCACCAACAGATTGGGAAAGGATCTGTACCTATCCTAAATCAGATAGGGGACTAATATCCAATATATAAAAAGAACTCAAGAAGGTTGACTCCAGAAAATCAAATAACCCCGTTAAAAAATGGGGCTCAGAACTGAACAAAGAATTCTCACCTGAGAAATACCAAATGGCAGAGAAGCACCTGAAAAAATGTTCAACATCCTTAATCATCAGGGAAATGCAAATCAAAACAACCCTGAGATTCTACCTCACACCAGTCAGAATGGCTAAGATCAAAAATTCAGGTGACAGCAGATGCTGGCGAGGATGTGGAGAAAGAGGAACACTCCTTCTTTGTTGGTGGGATTGCAAGCTGGTACAACCACTCTGGAAATCAGTTTAGCGGTTCCTCAGAAAATTGGACATAATACTACCAGAGGATCCAGCAATACTTCTCCTGGGCATATATCCAGAAGATGTTCCAACCGGTAAGAAGGACACATGCTCCACTATGTTCATAGCAGCCTTATTTATAATAGCCAGAAGCTGGAAAGTACCCAGATGCCCCTCAACAGAGGAATGTATACAGAAAATGTGGTACATTTACACAATGGAGTACTACTCAGCTATTAAAAGGAATGAATTTATGAAATTCCTAGGCAAATGGATGGATCTGGAGGGCATCATCCTGAGTGAGGTAACATATTCACAAAGGAACTCACACAATATGTACTCACTGATAAGTGGATATTAGCCCAAAAACTTAGGATACCCAAGATATAAGATACAGTTTGTTAAATGCATGAAACTCAAGAAGAACGAAGACCAAAGTGTGGACACTGTGCCCCTTCTTGGAATTGGGAACAAAACACCCATGGAAAGAGTTACAGAGATAAAGTTTGGAGCTGTGAAGAAAAAATGGACCATCTAAAGACTGCCATATCCAGGGATCCATCCCATAATCAGCTTCCAAACGCTGACACCATTGCATACACTAGCAAGATTTTGCTGATAGGACCCAGATATAGCTGTCTCTTGTGAGACAATTCCGGGGCCTAGCAAACACAGAAGTGGATGCTCACAGTCAGCTATTGGATGGATCACAGTGCTCCCAATGGAGGATCTAGAGAAAGTACCCAAGGAGCTAACGGGAACTGCAACCCCATAGGTGGATCATTATTATGAACTAACCAGTACCCCAGAGCTCTTGACTCTAGCTGCATTTGTATCAAAAGATGGCCTAGTTGGCCATCACTGGAAAGAGAGGCCCATTGGACTTGCCAACTTTATATGCCCCAGTACAGGGGAATGCCAGGGCCAAGGGGTTGGGGTGGGTGGGTGAGGGACTGGGGGGGGAGTGTATTGGGGACTTTTTGGATAGCATTGGAAATGTAATTGAGGAAAATACCTAATAAAAAAAAAAGAAAAAGAAAAGAAGAAAGAAAGAAAGAAAGAAAGAAAGAAAGAAAGGAAGGAAGGAAGGAAGGAAGGAAGGAAGGAAGGAAGGAAGGAAGGAAGGAAGAAAGAAAGAAAGAAAGAAAGAAAGAAAGAAAGAAAGAAAGAAAGAAAGAAAGAAAGAAAGAAAGAAAGAAGGGAAGGAAGGAAGAAAGAAAGAAAGAAAGAAAGAAAGAAAGGAAAGAAGAAAGGAAAGAAGAAAGGAAAGAAAGGAAAGAAGAAAGGAAAGAAGAAAGGAAAGAAAGGAAAGAAGAAAGGAAAGAAGAAAGGAAAGAAGAAAGGAAAGAAGAAAGGAAAGAAAGAAAGAAAGAAAGAAAGAAAGAAAGAAAGAAAGAAAGAAAGAAAGAAAGAAAGAAAGAAAGAAAGAAAGTAAGTTGGGACCTATCGATGTGACTGCTTATACAATTTTATGGAATCACCTGAGATGCTGAGTTTATTTTTTTAGCATTAAAAAATGAAAATGTTATCCAACCAGAATGATATTTAAAAATCAGTAACAATTAGAAATATACCAAGTGTTTTTCAGTACGTAAATGGCTAAACAAATTATAGCCAGTCAAGCCTACAAAAATAAAATACAATGCACTCCATGCTATGGGACACTACTCATCAAAACAAGGAAACAAAGTATTAGTATATATAACAACTTAGCAGAGTCTCTGAATAGATAAGTGACAAATTTCTATAAATGAAGAACAGATGAATGGATATCAGGGAATAGGATATGCAGAATGGAGAGAAATGGGTGTGGCTGCAAGAAAGAAACAGGGGGAATCTGTGTGGTGGTGGAAATACTCTGTAACTTACAGTTATTGATATCAGCGTTTTCACTGTGGTACTGTGCTGTAGTGTGAAACATACTACTGTTGGGGATAAAGATGTCTTCCCTTTCTTTCTCCCTCCCTCTTTCATTCTCCCTCCCTCCTTCTCTCTTTCTCCCTGTCTCTCTCCTACCTCTATATTTCTTACAGCTGCATGTTAATCTACAATTATCTCAAAATAAAAAGTATAATTAAAAAAAATGAAAATGCCTTTCCCACCACTCCATAATTATTATTATTCGGGATCACGTAAGTGTCATCACTAAAGTATAACCCATAATTTGGCTTCTCCCTGTCTCTCACTCTATCAAACCTATGATAGCAACTCCAGTAACTGACAGGCCACTGGATTGTGTTTAACTCTAAGACTGTGCCCTTTGTTGCTATCCGTCAGCCTCCCTTTGTGATTGACCAGTTTCAGGAAGAAAGAAGTCGCATGGTCATCTCATTAGATGCAGAAAAAGACATTGACAAAATCCAACACTCCTTCATGTTAAACGTCTTGGAGAGATGAGGGATTCAAGGCACAATCCTAATCACAATAGGGGCAATATACATCAAACCAATAGTGAACATCAAATTAAATAGAGAGACACTTAAAACAATTCCACTAAAATCACAGACAAGACAAGGCTTTCCATTTTCTACATATCTATACAATACATTACTTGAATTTCTACTTAGAGTAATAAGACAACTAAAATAGATCAAGGGGATATAAATTGGAAAGGAAGAAATCAAAGTATTGTTATTTGCAGATGATGTGATAGCATACACAAGTGATCCACAAATTCTACCAGAGAACTCCTACAGCTGGTAAACACATTTAGCAAAGTATTTGGATATGAAATTAACCCAAAATAAACAGTAGCTTTCCTTTACACAAATGATAAAGGAGTTGAGGATGAAATGAGGAAAACAACACCCTTCACAATAGCCACAAATAATATAAAATATCTTGGTGTAACTCTATTCAAGGAAGTGAAAGACATGTATAAAAAGTACTTCAAGTCTCTGAAGAAAGAAACTGAAGAAGATATCAGAAGATAAAAAGATCTCCCATGCTCATGGATTTATAGGATTAATATACTAAAAATAACCATCTTACCGAAAGCAAGCTACAGATTCAATGAAATTCCCATCAAAATTCCAACACAATTTTTGCAGATCTTGAACGAACAATACTCAACTTCATATGAAAAATTAAAAATCCCAGAATAACTAAAATAATCCTGTTTAACAAAAAACATTTGGAGGTATCACCATCCCTGATTTCAAGCTGTACTACAGAGCAATAGTAATAAAAACCACATGGTATTAGCATAAAAGCAGGTACGTTGGTCATTATGGAATCAAATTGACGATCCAGAAGTAAGCCCACACACCTCTGGACACCTGTGTTTTGACAAAGAAGCAAAACTAAACCATCTTTTGACCCGTCCAGCAGGTCCAGTTATTCGAGGGTCTCGAGGGGACCTTCTCCTAAGAACCAAATGGGGGGTACAGAGAGACGAGAACCTTGTGCAATGAACGACACACAGAAGCAGTCTGAGTAGCATCAAGGTCCCAGTGTATTGAGAAAGGCTCAAGGCTTAAATGCACAAGCAAAAGGGGAAGTACTTTTCAGCAGGAGGGGTGGGGCAGTAGAAATGCCCAAGTAAAAGGGGAAGTACAAGTAGTTCTCAGCAGGAGGGGTGGGGCAGTGGAAAAAATTTTTTTGGCAGCTACACGGGGAAGCAGGAACTTGGTGGTATCAGGGTATGGTCAGGACATCCGGCACTGACTTAGGGCTGGAACATTCTGTGGTTGTTCTCGGAATGGTGTGTTGGTGGCCCACTTTTGACCCCTTTTCTTCTCGTGGGGAGAGGCCCAATTCAGAGATCAGGACAATAGCGTTGTCTTAATAGCTCACATCAATCTTTAACAAATGGTGCTGAACTCACTGGATGTCTGCATGTAAAAGAAAACAAATAGATCAGTATCTATCACCCTGCACATATTCAAGTCCAAGTGGATCAAAGATTTCAACATAAAACTGAATACACTAAATCTGATAGGAGAGAAAGTAGGGAATGGCCTTGGTCACATAGGCATAGGAGACAACTTCCTGAACAGAACACTAATGGCTCAAGCACTAAGGTCAACAACTAGCAAATGGTACCTCATGAAACTGAAAAGCTTCTGTAGGGCAAAGGACACCATCTAAAAGACAAAATGGCAGCTTATAGAATGGGAAAAGATCTTTACCAACCTCACATCTGATAGAGGGCTTTATAGATTTGGATATATCCAAAATACATAAAGAACTTGAGAAACTAGACATCAACAAACCAAATAACCTAATTTTAAAATGGGGTACAGATCTAAACAGGGAATTCTCAAGAGGGGATTCTCTAATTGCTGAAAAACACTCAAAGAAATGTTTAATATCCTTGGTCATGGCGAAAGTGTAAATTAATCTATGAGATTTCATCTGACAACCATCAGAATGGACAAGGTCAAAACTTCAAGTGATAGCACATGCTGGTGAGGATGTGAAGTGAGGGGTCACTCCTCCATTGCTGATACAAGTGCAAATGTGTACAACTACTTTAGACACCCATTTGACAGCTCCTCAGAAAATTGGAAATAATTCTACCTTAAGACCTAGTTATATCATTCCTGGACATATACCCAAAAGATGTTCCACCATACCACAAGGACACTTGTTCAACTATGTTCTGGCAGCATTGTTTTATAATAGCTAGAAACTGGGAACAATCTAGATGTCCCTCAACTGAAGAAAGGATAAAGGAAATATGGTTCATTTGACAGTGGAATACTATGCAGCTATTAAAAACAAAGACATCATGAAATTTTCAGGCAACTGTGTGGATTTTGAAGAGCTCATCCTGAGTGAGTTAACTCAGACCCATAAAGACAAACATGGCATGTACTTCCTTATAAATGAATATTAGGCATAAAGTACAGGAAAATCATGTAATAATCAACAGATCCAAAGAAGATAACTAAAAAGAGGCCCAATAATCTCACTAAGAACGGGAAATAGAATATACCTGGGGGTTGCATGAGGGGTAGGAATCTAGGTAGAGGAAGAGTTGGAGAGGGGACCAGGAGAGATCAAGTGAGGGAGAGAGGGAAATCTAGAATGGACGAAGAAACTGGAAACTTAGTACAATGAAAGTTCTCGGCATTAGTTAGGGAAGCAGAAACCGGCCTGAGTAGGACCACAGGCCTCACCCGGCTGGATCAGCGCCGGGGTAGCGGGAGCGCAGGGTTGCCTGACACCCGCCAGCTACCCACGACCCCCGCCGCAGGATTTTGGGACTGCTGGTGAGTGGAACACAGCTTCAGCTCCAATCCAATTGCGCGGGACCTGAGACTGCATTAGTTAGGGAAGCAGAAACCGGCCTGAGTAGGGCCACAGGCCTCATCCGGCCTGATCAGCGCCGGGGTAGCAGGAGCACAGGGTTGCCTGACACCCGCCAGCTACCCACGACCCCCGCCGCAGGATTTTGGGACTGCTGGTGAGTGGAACACAGCTTCTGCTCCAATCCAATTGCGCGGGACCTGAGACTGCATTAGTTAGGGAAGCAGAAACTGGCCTGAGTAGGGCCACAGGCCTCATCCGGCTGGATCAGCGCCTGGGTAGCGGGAGCGCAGGGTTGCCTGACACCCACCAGCTACCCACGACCCCCGCCGCAGGATTTTGGGACTGCTGGTGAGTGGAACACAGCTTCTGATCCAGTCCAATCACGCGGGACCTGAGACTGCTCTGGTTGGGGAGAGAGAAATCCGGCCTACATAGGGCCACAACCCTCTTCCGGTCAGAAAAGCACCAGGGCAGCTGGGGCGCAGGGTCGGCTGACACTCACCAGCTACCCACAACACCCACCACAGGATCTTAAGACTTCTGGAGAGTGGAACACAGCTTCTGCTCCAATCCAATTGCACGCGGGACCAGAGACTGCATTAGTTAGGGAAGCAGAAAAACGGCCTGTGTAGGACCACAGGCCTCTTTCGGCTGGACCAGCACCGGGGTACCATCAGCTACCCACGACCCCCGCCGCAGGATTTAGAGACTGCTGGTGAGTGGAACACAGCTTCTGCTCCAATCTTTAAACAGTGACAACGATAACAACTAACCCCAGAGATTACCAGATGGCGAAAGGTAAACGTAATAATCTTACTAACAGAAACCAAGACCACTCACCATCATCAGAACCCAGCACCCCCACTTCGCCCAGTCCAGGGCACCCCAACACACCGGAAAAGCTAGACACGGATTTAAAAGCATATCTCCTGATGATGATAGAGAACTTCAAGAAGGACGTTAATAACACACTTAAAGAAATGCAGGAGAACACTGCTAAACAGGCAGAAGACAATAAAGAGAAAGCACAAAAATCCCTTAAAGAATTGCAGGAGAACACTGCTAAAGAGTTACAAATCCTTAAAGAAAAACACGATAACATAATCAAACAGGTAGAAGTCCTTACAGAAAAACAGGAAAACACATCCAAACAGATGATGGAAATGAACAAAACCATACTAGACCTAAAAAGGGAAGTAGACACAATAAAGAAAACCCAAAATGAGGCAACACTGGAGATAGAAACCCTAGGAAAGAAATCTGGAACCATAGATATGAGCATCAGCAACAGAATACAAGAGATGGAAGAGAGAATCTCAGGTGCAGAAGATTCCATAGAGAACATCGGCACAACAATCAAGGAAAATGTAAAATGCAAAAAGATCCTAACTCAAAACATCCAAGAAATACAGGACGCAATGAGAAGACCAAACCTACGGATAATAGGAGTGAATGAGAATGAAGATTTTCAACTCAAAGGACCAGCAAACATCTTCAACAAAATTATAGAAGAAAACTTCCCAAATCTAAAGAAAGAGATGCCCATGAACATACAAGAAGCCTACAGAACTCCAAATAGACTGGACCAGAAAAGAAATACCTCCCGACACATAATAATCAGAGCAACAAATGCTCTAAATAAAGATAGAATACTAAAAGCAGTAAGAGAAAAAGGCCAAGTAACATATAAAGGCAAGCCTATCAGAATTACACCAGATTTTTCACCAGAGACTATGAAAGCCAGAAGATCCTGGACGGATGTTATACAGACACTAAAAGAACACAAATTCCAGCCCAGGCTACTATACCCAGCCAAACTCTCAATTAACATAGATGGAGAAACCAAAGTATTCCACGACAAAACCAAATTCACACATTATCTCTCCACGAATCCAGCCCTTCAAAGGATAATAACAGAAAAAAACCAATACAAGGACAGGAACCACGCCCTAGAAACGACAAGAAGGTAATCCCTCAACAAACCTAAAAGAAGACAGCCACAAGAACAAAATGCCAACTTTAACAACAAAAATAACAGGAAACAACAATTACTTTTCCTTAATATCTCTTAATATCAATGGACTCAACTCCCTGATAAAAAGACATAGACTAACAAACTGGCTACACAAACAAGACCCAACATTTTGCTGCTTACAGGAAACTCATCTCAGAGAAAAGGATAGACACTACCTCAGAATGAAAGGCTGGAAAACAATTTTCCAAGCAAATGGTATGAAGAAACAAGCTGGAGTAGCCATTCTAATATCTGATAAGATTGACTTCCAACCCAAAGTCATTAAAAAAGACAGGGAGGGACACTTCATACTCATCAAAGGTAAAATCCTCCAAGAGGAACTATCAATCCTGAATATCTATGCTCCAAATACAAAGGCAGCCACATTCATTAAAGAAACTTTAGTAAAGCTCAAAGCACACATTGCACCTCATACAATAATAGTGGGAGACTTCAACACACCACTTTCACCAATGGACAGATCATGGAAACAGAAACTAAACAGGGACACAGTGAAACTAAGAGAAATTATGAATCAAATGGATCTGGCAGATATCTACAGAACATTCTATCCTAAAACAAAAGGATATACCTTCTTCTCAGCACCTCATGGTACCATCTCCAAAATTGACCACATAATTGGTCACAAAGCAGGCCTCAACAGATATAAAAATATTGAAATTGTCCCATGCATCCTATCAGATCACCATGGACTAAGGCTGATCTTCAATAACAAAATAAATAATAGAAAGCCAACCTTCACGTGGAAACTGAACAACACGCTTCTCAATGATACCTTGGTCAAGGAAGGAATAAAGAAAGAAATTAAGGACTTTTTAGAGTTCAATGAAAATGAAGCCACAACATACCCAAACTTATGGGACGCAATGAAAGCATTTCTAAGAGGAAAACTCATAGCTCTGAGTGCCTCCAAAAGGAAACTAGAGAGAGCACACATTAGCAGCTTGACAACACACCTAAAAGCACTAGAACAAAAGGAAGCAAATTCACCCAAGAGGAGTAGACGGCAGGAAATAATCAAACTCAGGGGTGAAATCAACCAAGTGGAAACAAGAAAAAATATTCAAAGAATCAACCAATCAAGGAGCTGGTTCTTTGAGAAAATCAACAAGATAGATAAACCCTTAGCCAGACTCACTAGAGGGCACAGGGAAAGCATCCTAATTAACAAAATCAGAAATGAAAAAGGAGACATAACAACAGATCCTGAAGAAATCCAAAACACCATCAGATCCTTCTACCAAAGGCTATACTCAACAAAACTGGAGAACCTGGATGAAATGGAGAAGTTCCTAGACAGATACCAGGTACCAAAGTTGAATCAAGATCAGGTTAATGATCTAAACAGCCCTATATCCCCCAAAGAAATAGAAGCAGTCATTAATAGTCTCCCAACTAAAAAAAGCCCAGGACCAGATGGGTTTAGTGCAGAGTTCTATCAGACCTTCAAAGAAGATCTAATCCCAGTTCTTCACAAACTATTCCACAAAATAGAAACAGAAGGTACTCTACCCAACTCATTCTATGAAGCCACAATTACTCTGATACCTAAACCACAAAAAGACCCAACAAAGATAGAAAACTTCAGACCAATATCCCTTATGAATATTGATGCAAAAATCCTCAATAAAGTTCTTGCTAACCGAATCCAAGAACACATCAAAACAATCATCCATCCTGACCAAGTAGGTTTCATCCCAGGGATGCAGGGATGGTTCAATATACGGAAATCCATCAACGTAATCCAGTATATAAACAAACTCAAAGACAAAAACCACATGGTCATCTCCTTAGATGCAGAAAAAGCATTTGACAAGATCCAACACCCATTCATGATAAAAGTCTTGGAAAGATCAGGAATTCAAGGCCCATACCTAAACATGATAAAAGCAATCTACAGCAAACCAGTAGCCAACATCAAAGTAAATGGTGAGAAGCTTGAAGCAATCCCTCTAAAATCAGGGACTAGACAAGGCTGTCCACTTTCTCCATACCTATTCAACATTGTACTTGAAGTCCTAGCCAGAGCAATTCGACAACAAAAGGAGATCAAAGGGATACAAATTGGAAAAGATGAAGTCAAAATATCACTTTTTGCAGATGATATGATAGTATATATAAGTGACCCTAAAAATTCCACCAGAGAACTCCTAAGCCTGATAAACAGCTTCGGTGAAGTAGCTGGATATAAAATTAACTCAAACAAATCAATGGCCTTTCTCTACACAAAGAATAAACAGGCTGAGAAAGAAATTAGGGAAACAACACCCTTCTCAATAGTCACAAAGAATATAAAATATCTTGGCGTGACTCTAACTAAGGAAGTGAAAGATCTGTATAATAAAAACTTCAAGTCTCTGAAGAAAGAAATTATAGAAGATCTCAGAAGATGGAAAGATCTCCCATGCTCATGGATTGGCAGGATCAACATTGTAAAAATGGCTATCTTGCCAAAAGCAATCTACAGATTCAATGCAATCCCCATCAAAATTCCAAATCAATTCTTCAACGAATTAGAAAGTGCAATCTGCAAATTCATCTGGAATAACAAAAAACCTAGGATAGCAAAAACTCTTCTCAAGGATAAAAGAACCTCTGGTGGAATCACCATGCCGGACCTAAAGCTCTACTACAGAGCAATTGTGATAAAAACTGCATGGTACTGGTATAGTGACAGACAAATAGACCAATGGAATAGAATTGAAGACCCAGAAATGAACCCACACACCTATGGTCACTTGATCTTCGACAAGGGAGCTAAAAACATCCAGTGGAAGAAAGACAGCATTTTCAACAAATGGTGCTGGCACAACTGGTTGTTAACATGTAGAAGAATGCGAATCGATCCATTCCTATCTCCTTGTACTAAGGTCAAGTCTAAGTGGATCAGGGAACTTCACATAAAACCAGAGACACTGAAACTTATAGAGGAGAAAGTGGGGAAAAGCCTTGAAGATATGGGCACAGGGGAAAAATTCCTGAATAGAACAGTAATGGCTTGTGCTGTAAGATCGAGAATTGACAAGTGGGACCTCATGAAACTACAAAGCTTCTGCAAGGCTAAAGACACCATCAATAAGACAAAAAAACCACCAACAGATTGGGAAAGGATCTTCACCTATCCTAAATCAGATAAGGGACTAATATCCAATATATATAAAGAACTCAAGAAGGTGGACTCCAGAAAGTCAAATAACCCCATTAAAAAATGGGGCTCAGAACTGAACAAAGAATTCTCACCTGAGGAATACCGAATGGCAGAGAAGCACCTGAAAAAATGTTCAACATCCTTAATCATCAGGGAAATGCAAATCAAAACAACCCTGAGATTCCACCTCACACCAGTCAGAATGGCTAAGATCAAAAATTCAGGTGACAGCAGATGCTGGCGAGGATGTGGAGAAAGAGGAACACTCCTCCATTGTTGGTGGGATTGCAAGCTTGTACAACCACTCTGGAAATCAGTCTGGCGGTTCCTCAGAAAATTGGACATAGTACTACCGGAGGATCCAGCAATACCTCTCCTGGGCATATATCCAGAAGATGTCCCAACCGGTAAGAAGGACACATGCTCCACTATGTTCATAGCAGCCCTATTTATAATAGCCAGAAGCTGGAAAGAACCCAGATGCCCCTCAACAGAGGAATGGATACAGAAATTATGGTACATTTACACAATGGAGTACTACTCAGCTATTAAAAAGAATGAATTTATGAAATTCCTAGCCAAATGGATGGACCTGGAGGGCATCATCTTGAGTGAAGTAACACAATCACAAAAGAACTCACACAATATGTATTCATTGATAAGTGGATATTAGCCCAAAACTTAGGATACCCAAGATATAAGATACAATTTGATAAACGCATGAAACTCAAGAAGAATGAAGACCAAAGTGTGGACACTGTGCACCTTCTTAGAATTGGGAACAAAACACCCAGGGAAGGAGTTACAGAGACAAAGTTTGGAGCTGTGATGAAAGGATGGACCATTTAGAGACTGCTGTATCCAGGGATCCGTCCCATAATCAGCTTCTAAACGCTGACACCATTGCATACACTAGCAAGATTTTGCTGAAAGGACCCAAATATAGCTGTCTCTTGTGAGACGATGCCGGGGCCTAGCAAACACAGGAGTGGATGTTCACAGTCAGCTATTGGATGTATCACAGGGCTCCCAATGGAGAAGCTAGAGAAAGTACCCAAGGAGCTAAAGGGATCTGCAACCCTATTGTTGGAACAACATGATGTACTAACCAGAACCCTGGAGCTCTTGTCTCTAGCTGCATATGTATCGAAAGATGGCCTAGTCGGCCATCAATGGAAAGAGAGGCCCATGGGACTTGCAAACTTTATATGCCCCAATATAGGGGAATGCCAGGGCCAAAAGAATGGGAATGGGTGGGTAGGGAAGTGGGGGGCGCTATGGGGGACTTTTGGGATAGTATTGGAAATGTAATTGAGGAAATTATGTAATAAAAATATTAAAAAAAAAAAAAAGAAAGAAAGTTCTCAGGAGTCTAGGAGGGGTCTATGAGTCCCTAGCTAAGATCCCTAGCAATGGGGCATATGGAACCTGAACTGTCTGTCTCCTTCAGAAAAGACTTCCAATTGAGGGACTGTGACACGAACCCAAACACAAAACCTTAGACCCACAATTTCTCCTGATTAAAAGATGGAACAGAAATTGAAGGAATGCCAACTGATGACTGTCCCAGCTGGAGACCCATGCCATGATAGAGAACCCAACCCTGACACTATTAATTATATTCTCTTCTACGAGCAGACTCCTGTCTAGCACAACTGTCATCACAAGCCACTGATGAAAACAGATGCTGAGACCCATAGCCAAATGAAGTGGGAACTTCTGGTTTGTTTGGAAAGTCAGTTACATCAAATGGTGTTTTGCTAGGGTACACAGGTGAAAGAATGTTTTGCTGAAGCAGGCACAGGTCAAAGATGTTTTTCTATAACAGACTCAGGAAAGGGCGCATGATGAAGGACTATTCATAAGACTCCCCAGACAGTAGGCGCTCGAGGATTGGCTTGCTTTGCTCTGCAATGCTATTCTTCACTAACAACAAGCTTGGTTCACCTTACATTGCATTTGCTGAGCTCCACTAGTGCTGCCAGAGAGAAACTGACCAAAGAACTTCTCATGAAATTCCTGTGGGCTTTTGCTGCTTCCACAGCCTTGGGCCACTTGGTGAGCCTTGCAGCTTCTTCAGAATTGAACTGAAGCTGCTGGTTCGTACGTGGTGTTTGCTTACTGAGAGGATTGAACTACAGTTGCTGATTCACATTTGTGTTTGCCAAGGGATTGAACTGCTGATATCCTGGCAAAGAAGACTGGGCTTGCTCCCCCACCCCAAATATTTCTAAACAGGTCTACTTTCCTTGTTTCCTAATAACTTTTCTCTTTCACGACCTCTGGTGGGTGGCGGGCTAGAGGAGAGGTTGAACATTTACTAAAGTAGGTTGGAAAGAATTTATGTCTACAGCCAAACATTAGAGGGAGCTCTGGCAATTCTCTAGAAGAGGGGGATAAGGATTGAAGAACCCAGAGAGGTGAAGAACACCACAAGAAAACCCACAGAATCTACTAACCCCTGGCTTTTAGAGGCTCATAGAGATGAGCTACCAACCAGAGAGCATGCATGGGAAGAACCTGGGCCCTCTGCACATATGTAACAGTTGTGCACCTGGGTCTTCATATAGGACTCCTAAGGCAGAAGCAGAGGCTGTCTCTGACTCTGCTTGCTTTTAGATCCCTTTCTGCTAACTGCCTTGCCTAGCTGCAACTGGGAGATGTGCCTAGCTGTATTTGGTGTTTGCTATGGGACTGAACCACTGATATCCTGACAATGAAGATATAGACAACTTGAGATGACAAGGCAGGTTGACATCCATAGGAGGCCTCCCCTTTTATGAGCCATTTCTGAGTAGAAAGGGCAGAGAGGGGGATGGTTAGGAGGTGAGGTGAGGAGGGAGAAGATTGGGGTATAAATTAAATAGATTAATACAAAGATTTCTTAAAAGGAGAGAGAGATGACATTGTTGAAAGTCACTGGAGGTTGTGGCAATGTCTTATACCTGTACTAGCAGTGTTGGCACATGAAATTGATGTGTATGAGGGACAGCCCAAGCAAGGTGATACAGACTGCAGACTTTGAGTCGTCTGCCAGACCACGAGGTAGTTCTCATGTTCATGCTATTAACAGCAAATCAAGGAAGACTAAGGGGAATGGCTTTCTTTTTCTAGATACAGATCTAGGGTGCAGCCAGCTGTGACTGCCATCTGCACAAGGGAATCGTGTGTGCCAGGAGCTATTGCAGAGAGGTGAGTCAGTAAAGGTTAACAGGGACAAAGAAGCAGGTGGTGGCTTGAATCACAGTTAAGACAGATGCAAGAGCCATTAAGGTTGATGGTGGAACTCAGGTGGAAATTCCTGAGCAAGGACTGGACATCTTTGAGGAAAAAAAAATGGATAGTGATATGAAGCCCTTATGAGATGGTTTCCAGGCACATGAGTGCATTTTCTATCAGCATCCACATCATTTCGTGAATGACTGGACAGAACCATCTGAGCCCTACAGCAGTCTATGACTTATTCTACCCTGAATCTCCATATGTTCTTGTCTCTTTGCTTTGACACACCTAACATGTGTGTGGTCTGGGTCCAGAGATCTGGACATCCCCAGCTTACAGGAACCCCCTCACTGTGACGCAGGATATTCTGTGCTGCGTGGTGATGGTAAGAACTCAGTGCTTCTTCTGGTGAGTGGAACACAGCTTCTGCTCCAATCCAATTGCACGCTGGACCTGAGACTGCATTAGTTAGGGAAGCAGAAAACCGGCCTGAGTAGGGCCACAGGCCTCTTCCGGCCTGACCAGCACCGGGGTAGCTAGAGCGCAGGGTTGGCTGACACCCGCCAGCTACCCACGACACCCGCCACAGGATTTTGAGACTTCGGGTGAGTGGAACACAGAGTCTGCTCCAATCTTTAAACAGTGACAACGATAACAACTAACCCCAGAGATTACCAGATGGCGAAAGGTAAACGTAATAATCTTACTAACAGAAACCAAGACCACTCACCATCATCAGAACCCAGCACTCCCACTTCGCCCAGTCCAGGGCACCCCAACACACCAGAAAAGCTAGACACGGATCTAAAAGCATATCTCATGATGATGGTAGAGGACATCAAGAAGGACTTTAATAACTCACTTAAAGAATTACAGGAGAACATGGCTAAAGAGTTACAAGTCCTTAAAGAAAAACAGGATAACACAATCAAAAAGGTAGAAGTCCTTAAAGAAAAACAGGATAACACAATCAAACAGGTAGAAGTCCTTAAAGAAAAACAGGAAAACACATCCAAACAGATGATGGAAATGAACAAAACCATACTAGACCTAAAAAGGGAAGTAGACACAATAAAAAAAAAAACAAAATGAGGCAACACTGGAGATAGAAACCCTAGGAAAGAAATCTGGAACCATAGATAGGAGCATCAGCAACAGAATACAAGAGATGGAAGAGAGAATCTCAGGTGCAGAAGATTCCATAGAGAACATCGGCACAACAATCAAGGAAAATGTAAAACGCAAAAAGATCCTAACTCAAAACATCCAAGAAATACAGGACAAAATGAGAAGACCAAACCTACGGATAATAGGAGTGGATGAGAATGAAGATTTTCAACTCAAAGGACCAGCAAACATCTTCAACAAAATTATAGAAGAAAACTTCCCAAACCTAAAGAAAGAGATGACCATGAACATACAAGAAGCCTACAGAACTCCAAATAGACTAGACAAGAAAAGAAATACCTCCCGACACATAATAATCAGAACAACAAATGCACTAAATAAAGATAGAATACTAAAAGCAGTAAGAGAAAAAGGCCAAGTAACATATAAAGGCAAGCCTAACAGAATTACACCAGATTTTTCACCAGAGACTATGAAAGCCAGAAGATCCTGGACAGATGTTATACAGACACTAAAAGAACACAAATTCCAGCCCAGGCTACTATACCCAGCCAAACTTTCAATTAACACAGAGTCTGCTCCAATCTTTAAACAGTGACAACGATAACAACTAACCCCAGAGATTACCAGATGGCGAAAGGTAAACATAATATGGAACATAGATGGAGAAACCAAAGTATTCCACGACAAAACCAAATTCACACATTATCTCTTCACGAATCCAGCCCTTCAAAGGATAATAACAGGAAAAAACCAATACAAGGACAGGAACCACGCCCTAGAAACAACAAGAAGGTAATCCCTCAACAAACCTATAAGAAGACAGCCACAAGAACAGAATGCAAACTTTAACAACAAAAATAACAGGAAACAACAATTACTTTTCCTTAATATCTCTTAATATCAATGGACTCAACTCCCTGATAAAAAGACATAGACTAACAAACTGGCTACACAAACAAGACCCAACATTTTGCTGCTTACAGGAAACTCATCTCAGAGAAAAAGATAGACACTACCTCAGAATGAAAGGATGGAAAACAATTTTCCAAGCAAATGGTAGAAAGAAACAAGCTGGAGTAGCCATTCTAATATCTGATAAGATTGACTTCCAACCCAAAGTCATCAAAAAAGACAGGGAGGGGTACTTCATACTCATCAAAGGTAAAATCCTCCAAGAGGAACTATCAATCCTGAATATCTATGCTGCAAATACAAAGGCAGCCACATTTATTAAAGAAACTTTAGTAAATCTCAAAGCACACATTGCACCTCATACAATAATAGTGGGAGACTTCAACACACCACTTTCACCAATGGACAGATCATGGAAACAGAAACTAAACAGGGACACAGTGAAACTAACAGAAGTTATGAATCAAATGGATCTGGCAGATATCTACAGAACATTCTATCCTAAAACAAAAGGATATACCTTCTTCTCAGCACCTCATGGTACCTTCTCCAAAATTGACCACATAATTGGTCACAAAACAGGCCTCAACAAATACAAAAATATTGAAATTGTCCCATGCATCCTATCAGATCACCATGGACTAAAGCTGATCTTCAATAACAAAATAAATAATAGAAAGCCAACATTCACGTGGAAACTGAACAACACTCTTCTCAATGATACCTTGGTCAAGGAAGGAATAAAGAAAGAAATTAAGGACTTTTTAGAGTTCAATGAAAATGAAGCCACAACATACCCAAACTTATGGGACACAATGAAAGCATTTCTAAGAGGAAAACTCATAGCTCTGAGTGCCTCCAAAAAGAAACTAGAGAGAGCACACATTAGCAGCTTGACAACATACCTAAAAGCACTAGAACAAAAGGAAGCAAATTCACCCAAGAGGAGTAGACGGCAGGAAATAATCAAACTCAGGGGCGAAATCAACCAAGTGGAAACAAGAAGAAGTATCCAAAGAATCAACCAATCAAGGAGCTGGTTCTTTGAGAAAATCAACAAGACAGATAAACCCTTAGCCAGACTCACTAGAGGGCACAGGGAAAGCATCCTAATTAACAAAATCAAAAATGAAAAAGGAGACATAACAAAAGATCCTGAAGACATCCAAAACACCATCAGATCCTTCTACCAAAGGCTATACTCAACAAAACTGGAGAACCTGGATGAAATGGAAAAGTTCCTAGACAGATACCAGGTACCAAAGTTGAATCAAGATCAGGTTAATGATCTAAACAGCCCTATATCCCCCAAAGAAATAGAAGCAGTCATTATTAGTCTCCCAACTAAAAAAAGCCCAGGACCAGATGGGTTTAGTGCAGAGTTCTATCAGACCTTCAAAGAAGATCTAATCCCAGTTCTTCACAAACTATTCCACAAAATAGAAACAGAAGGTACTCTACCCAACTCATTCTATGAAGCCACAATTACTCTGATACCTAAACCACAAAAAGACCCAACAAAGATAGAAAACTTCAGACCAATATCCCTTATGAATATTGATGCAAAAATCCTCAATAAAGTTCTTGCTAACCGAATCCAAGAACACATCAAAACAATCATCCATCCTGACCAAGTAGGTTTCATCCCAGGGATGCAGGGATGGTTCAATATACGGAAATCCATCAACGTAATCCAGTATATAAACAAACTCAAAGACAAAAACCACATGGTCATCTCGTTAGATGCGGAAAAAGCATTTGACAAGATCCAACACCCATTCATGATAAAAGTCTTGGAAAGATCAGGAATTCAAGGCCCATACCTAAACATGATAAAAGCAATATACAGCAAACCAGTAGCCAACATCAAAGTAAATGGTGAGAAGCTTGAAGCAATCCCTCTAAAATCAGGGACTAGACAAGGCTGTCCACTTTCTCCATACCTATTCAACATTGTACTTGAAGTCCTAGCCAGAGCAATTCGACAACAAAAGGAGATCAAAGGGATACAAATTGGAAAAGATGAAGTCAAAATATCACTTTTTGCAGATGATATGATAGTATATATAAGTGACCCTAAAAATTCCACCAGAGAACTCCTAAGCCTGATAAACAGCTTCGGTGAAGTAGCTGGATATAAAATTAACTCAAACAAATCAATGGCCTTTCTCTACACAAAGAATAAACAGGCTGAGAAAGAAATTAGGGAAACAACACCCTTCTCAATAGTCACAAATAATATAAAATATCTTGGCGTGACTCTAACTAAGGAAGTGAAAGATCTGTATAATAAAAACTTCAAGTCTCTGAAGAAAGAAATTATAGAAGATCTCAGAAGATGGAAAGATCTCCCATGCTCATGGATTGGCAGGATCAACATTGTAAAAATGGCTATCTTGCCAAAAGCAATCTACAGATTCAATGCAATCCCCATCAAAATTCCAAATCAATTCTTCAACGAATTAGAAAGTGCAATCTGCAAATTCATCTGGAATAACAAAAAACCTAGGATAGCAAAAACTCTTCTCAAGGATAAAAGAACCTCTGGTGGAATCACCATGCCGGACCTAAATCTGTACTACAGAGCAATTGTGATAAAAACTGCATGGTATTGGTATAGTGACAGACAAATAGACCAATGGAATAGAATTGAAGACCCAGAAATGAACCCACACACCTATGGTCACTTGATCTTCGACAAGGGAGCTAAAAACATCCAGTGGAAGAAAGACAGCATTTTCAACAAATGGTGCTGGCACAACTGGTTGTTAACATGTAGAAGAATGCGAATCGATCCATTCCTATCTCCTTGTACTAAGGTCAAGTCTAAGTGGATCAGGGAACTTCACATAAAACCAGAGACACTGAAACTTATAGAGGAGAAAGTGGGGAAAAGCCTTGAAGATATGGGCACAGGGGAAAAATTCTTGAATAGAACAGCAATGGCTTGTGCTGTAAGATCGAGAATTGACAGTGGGACCTCATGAAACTGCAAAGCTTCTGCAAGGCAAAAGACACCATCAATAAGACAAAAAAACCACCAACAGATTGGGAAAGGATCTTTACCTAAATCAGATAAGGGACTAATATCCAATATATATAAAGAACTCAAGAAGGTGGACTCCAGAAAGTCAAATAACCCCATTAAAAAATGGGGCTCAGAACTGAACAAAGAATTCTCACCTGAGGAATACCGAATGGCAGAGAAGCACCTGAAAAAATGTTCAACATCCTTAATCATCAGGGAAATGCAAATCAAAACAACCCTGAGATTCCACCTCACACCAGTCAGAATGGCTAAGATCAAAAATTCAGGTGACAGCAGATGCTGGCGAGGATGTGGAGAAAGAGGAACACTCCTCCATTGTTGGTGGGATTGCAAGCTTGTACAACCACTCTGGAAATCAGTCTGGCGGTTCCTCAGAAAATTGGACATAGTACTACCGGAGGATCCAGCAATACCTCTCCTGGGCATATATCCAGAAGATGTCCCAACCGGTAAAAAGGACACATGCTCCACTATGTTCATAGCAGCCCTATTTATAATAGCCAGAAGCTGGAAAGAACCCAGATGTCCCTCAACAGAGGAATGGATACAGAAATTATGGTACATTTACACAATGGAGTACTACTCAGCTATTAAAAATAATGAATTTATGAAATTCCTAGCCAAATGGATGGACCTGGAGGGCATCATCTTGAGTGAGGTAACACAATCACAAAGGAACTCACACAATATGTATTCACTGATAAGTGGATATTAGCCCAAAACTTAGGATACCCAAGATATAAGAAACAATTTGATAAACGCATGAAACTCAAGAAGAATGAAGACCAAAGTGTGGACACTGTGCCCCTTCTTAGAATTGGGAACAAAACACCCATGGAAGTAGTTACAGAGACAAAGTTTGGAGCTGTGATGAAAGGATGGACCATCTAGAGACTGCCGTATCCAGGGATCCATCCCATAAGCAGCTTCTAAACGCTGACACCATTGCATACAGTAGCAAGATTTTGCTGAAAGGACCCAAATATAGCTGTCTCTTGTGAGACTATGCCGGGGCCTAGCAAACACAGGAGTGGATGCTCACAGTCAGCTATTGGATGGATCACAGGGCTCCCAATGGCGAAGCTAAAGCAAGTACCCAAGGAGCTAAAGGGATCTGCAACCCTATAGTTGGAACAACATGATGAACTAACCAGTACCCCAGAGCTCTTGTCTCTAGCTGCATATGTATCGAAAGATGGTCTAGTCGGCCATCAATGGAAAGAGAGGCCCATTGGACTTGCAAACTTTATATGCCCCAATATAGGGGAATGCCAGGGCCAAAAGAATGGGAATGGGTGGGTAGGGAAGTGGGGGGCGCTATGGGGGACTTTTGGGATAGCATTGGAAATATAATTGAGGAAAATATGTAATAAAAATATTAAAAATTTAAAAAAAAAAGAAATAAAACTCCTTACTTGCAAAAAAAAAAAAAAAAAAAAAGTACTCAGTGCTTCACCTCCCCAACCATGTGTTCAGTGGAATCATGACTTGACACCAGCCACCAAGTCTTCCTGACCCCATGTCTATATTCCCCACCTTTATGCTGGAGAATCTTACATCAGTTTTCTGAGCTTTCTTTGCTTTTCCTCCTCCAACTATAATATGATTATAATAAAATCTCTAGTTTTACAGGGTTATAGCTTGATTTAAATAGTAATGGGTCAGCAATAGTGGTAGACACAGCATAACACCACCACTGCCGCCATCACCGCCACCACCACCACCAGACCCACCACTACCTTCATGTTCTTCTTCCCCCCTTTTCTCCTCTTTCTTTTTTTATTACTTAATGGCAAAAGAATAAAATCAACCTAAAATATAAAAGGCAAATTGAGTGAACTATAATGCAGTCATAAAATGGAATACGATATAGCTATTTGAAATTAAAGAACTCAAAGATATATTAACTTAGGTCCTGAGCGTGATGGCTCAGAGGGTAGAGGCACTTGTAGGCAGGTCTGATGACCTGAGTTTGATACCCAAATCCCACAGAGTAGCAATGGAGCAAGAACTTCTGAGCACAGCCCTCTGACCTCCACACAGAGGACAAGGCCTGGATGCCCACACACACAGGTGCCTGTGCTGAAACACGTGCACGCAAATAAATAAATGCATCCTTTAGAAATCCATGGTATAGGGAAACCGAAGAACAGCTTGTGTGGTATCTGAATGAAACAATGGGTCAAAGTAACTTGTACTTACATTTGCATACGCATAATATGACTGCAGGGAAGATTCGCAAAACGCTAACAATAGTTGCCCTTCTATTTGAGACACAAAAACTTGGCAGAAAAGGCAGTGATGAGAGAGATTTTACTGGGTATTTGTGATTTAAGGACTATACCAATATATCACCTATTAAAAAAATAGGAAACATCATGCAAATAAAATGTAAAAGAAAGCGAGTAGCCCAAAAGATCATGGAGCTAAGGGTCTCCAAACACACATGGCAGAGTTGTGATCCTGAAAAGCAGATTGTATAAAGTGTTCCGCCAGCTGATCCTACCTCTGGAGGAGTGACTGAAAGATTTAGCTCAGGGCAAGGGCGCCCCCTGCAGGACAAACTGAGAATGTGCTGCTTTGCTTGTCTTTCCTGGGAAGAATTCCAAACCTAGAATAGTGGGGCACTATTTAAAATGGGCGATTGTGGATTCTGCATCGGTCTTAGGGTTTCTGTTGCTGTGGAGAGACCTCCACGATCACGGGAACTGTTAAGAAGGCAAAACGTTTAGTTGGTGTTGGCTTACAGTTTCAGATGTTGAGTCCATTAGCATCCTGGCCAGAAGCATGGCAGCATGCAGGCAGACAGGCTGAAGAAGGAGTGGAATATTTTATAACTTGACCCAAGGTAGCAGGAACAGAACTGCGTGCCACCGAGCCTGGCCTTAAGTGTCTGAGAGTTCAAAGCACACCCTCACAGTGACACACTTTCTCTAACAAGGCCACACCTACTCCAACAAGAGGACGCCTCCTAACAGTCCCATTTCCTATGGGCCAAGTATTCAAATACACGAGTCTATGGGAGCCATTCCTACTCAGACCACCACAGCATTGTAATTGTGGACAACGAAGTTCCATGGAGACTGAAGGAAACATGGCAAACACAACTGTGGCTTGTCTAGGTTATCCAGGAGCAATGCTTCTGACTTCCTACTTGTCTTCTCCAGTGGAAGACCTTAGAGCCTCGACTCCACCAAGTATGCGGCCCAGTTTTCAGGGTTGGGTGATTGTGTGGAGTTTGTCGTTCAGGTCAGGACACAGTTCCCGGTCAGTAACAAGGTGATCGCTGAGCTTCGGTTTCTACACTGTCAGTGTCAGCCGGAAACTCGCTGCAAGCCAATGAACAACTTGCTGGAGGAGATCAAGTTGTACAAATGCTTGATTTTTTTTTTAATTTAAACTAGTTTTTTATATGCAGTATATTCTGATTAAATTTTCCTTTCCTCTTAGTCCTCCCAGTTCCTTTCTACTGCCCCTCCTTTCTGAGTCAACATCCTTTCTGTGTCTCCTTAGAAAACAGACATCTAAGGAATAACAATAAAATACAATATAATAGACAAATTAATATATATAATAACATTTAATATAATATTAAATATAATTATGTAATTAAAATAAATAAAATATAATTATATAATTGAAATAATATAATAATGAATATAATAAATGAATAAATAAAACAAAAGCAAATTTGGAATAGGACAAAACAACCAAAGAAGAAAATAGCCATAGAAAAAGTCCAAGAAGCACATATAGATACAGAGCCACAGAGGTTTGCACGTACAGTTACCCCACGAAAAACCAAAGCCAGAAATCAAAATATGTATGTAAAGGACCTATAAGGTTAAAACAGAAATAAACTCTGACTTAATCTTATGAGAAAAAGAATGTCCAACGATGCCATTGAATCCATTTTCTTTTGGCCATCTACTGCTGGGCGTGGGGCCTGACCTTAGGAGTTGTTTGTTTCCATAATGAGATTCCCTTGGGGGAAACTGCTTTTCTCATTTGCAAGTGACTAGCAATGGGACAGAGCTTCTGGGTTAGGGATGGGGTGTGCATCCACCTCTCCTTTCAGGTCTCGTACCCCACCCAGTGCAGATCCATGCAGGCCCTGTGCATGCTGCTCTGTGGATTGATATCTGCACAAGCCCTTTCCTGTCTTAAAGGCCTTGGTTCCTCGGTGGCTTCCACCCTCTGGTTCTTACAATCTTCTCACCTCCTCTTTCACCTAGTTCACTGAGACCTGGGGGCCTTCGTGATGGAGACATACAGTTTGAGGCAGAGTGTTCCAAGGTTTCTCACATATTGTCCAGTGGTGGGTCTCAGTATTTGTGCCTATCTGCTGCATTAGAAAGCTTCTCTCCTGATGGCTGAGCAAGGATATAAGGAATGCTGTTAGGAGTTATTTTTGTTGCTGTGTTCCTTTAGAAAAACAGCAGTGCTTTGTTTTTTTCTCAGGTCTCTGGGTACCCAAGTGACATTAGGCATGGGTTCTACCTCACAGAGTAGAAAGATACATATTGTTAACTCAAAATATATATTGGTTGGCTACTTCCACAATGTTTGGGCCACTCTTACACCAGCATATCCTGCAGGCAGGTGAACCATTGTACGTTGAAGGGTCTGTAGCTGGGTTGGTCTTTACCTTTCTATCTATGTAGGCACCAGCTCAACTTCTCTGTGTTCAGTGAATGTGCAGGGAATGTCTTCAGCCATAAGGCCTTACCATCTTATGTGGAGAGAGTCTTGGCCACAGACTGGGCTGTTTTGGGGTTCTCCACGAACTTAATTAGAGGTAACCTGTTCATAGTACTGGAGACTTTACATACTACATATCTGAGGTTAGGATATAAAGTCACCAAGGTGTCCCTTGAGCCTTGATCATAGTCTCTTCAAAGCCCTTGTAGCAATTATCTTGGAGTCCAGTGTCTGTGACCTAGGGTTCCTGAATCCAAAATCTCCTTGTCTGTGTACTTCTTGCACTTCTTAATGACATGGGGTCTACTCTATCCATCTGTCAAACTAAAAGTACATCTATGCACACAGTGACTTGATTGTTAAGAGTATTTTAACATGGGAGGGAAATTGCATCAGAGAAGATATCTTCCTCAAGACAAAAAGCATCCTCATTGCCAAACATAAAGACTTTAAAAATTGTTCTCAAGACAAAGATGAGTGCTGCAGCCTCTGCTGAACTTCTCCCAAGTGCTTGGGTTCTAGGTAGGCACAGGGAGACGCCAGCAAGTTTGAATATACAGGCAAACTGAAAAGGCCAGAGTGAACTGGGAGGTAGAATGTTGGGTGACCAAGTAGCAGGCCAAAGAACGGAGCTGGAAAGACCCTTCTCCAGGGTTTTAGGTAAAGTAATTCTGCTTTTCAGGGCTTGATTAACCTCACAAGCCAAGGTTCAGAGGTCTGTGGGAAAGGAAGACAGCAAAGGTTCACCAAGGGGAATTAGTGGGCATTTTGCTCAATTGGTCAATGAGGACAGATACCAGGTAGAATATCTTTTATGGGAATTCATAAGAATTCATAAGATCTGCACCTGGCCTTTCCCTAGATAAACACAGAGATTGTCTACGGGTTCTTGCTGGGAGCACTGCAGGGTGGGGACAGTGGCTGTGTCTGTGTCCTCGGGGGTGGGTCAACAGTGCCACCTAGGCCGGTGCAGTGCTCCTTGCCACTTCACGGCTGAGAAGTTGACACTGTTCCGTTATTATTTCTTTTCTGTTTCTTCATCTGAAAGAAAAAAATTACCGAGCTAAATACATGCTTACTAGACCGACAATCAGAGGGGCTTACTCTCTGAATCAGAGAAAATTGTGTGAACCATTGGTCACTCCAGCCCAAATAGTTCACAATAGTCCTAAGACTGCTCTTCCAGAGGGTTCTAGCAACTTAGAAGTCAGCAGTGACTTCTCAGTACCTCTTATATCCAGGGTAACCTTCCTACTTGCCCCAGATGGCTTTTGTTATGCGCCAACATTCTCCTTTAAAGCCGTCTGGGTCTGTGCATTGCAGCTGGGTTATTTTGCATCCTTGGTTCCCCTGGGTTTTGGTAACCCCAAATCAGAGTCACCCCATGAAAATCAGGTTGCCCCATGCCTGCTAAGTGAACTGTATCTGCAGGTGATCTGTCTGCTGTTCCAGTCTCACACACTGATCCCACATTTCTTCAATGGTGTTACTTTTTTAAAAGACTAGGTCAATAGTCTCCCCCCCCCACACACACACACAGTTACTTTGATAGTCACATATCTGAATATCAAAGTCACTTATGTGCATTCTAGGATGTTTGGGACATGGGGATTTTTAATTTCTACATTAAACACTTCTGTGTGCGGTATGTTCTTGTAGTTTAAGAGATTTCATCTTGTTATTTTTCTTTTGGTCATGATATATGAATGCTTTCTTGTTGTATATCTCCCACTTTAAAACCTTTAAGGAAAGTTGAGTGTTTCCTACCGTATGCCCTATTATTTATTCCCCTCTGCTAAATGATTTATTTATTTACTTAGGAGTCCCTCAGAGAAGCAGAAATGTAGTCACAGTTACAGAGTGAGGATGTGCATTAGAGGAGCCAGTCCTTTCCTGCTCTCTGGGGTAGTGGAAATCTAGGCGAGCCAGAGAGCAGAGGAAGTCCCTCAGCCAGAGTGTCATGGGGCAGCACGGGGGGGGGGGGGGGGGGGGGGGGAGAACCTCAGGTTTGTCAGAACATCTGCAAGGCCAGACATGTTTACCCAGGAAAGAGGCTCAGGAGCCGCACCTTGTGGAGTGGTCTTCGGGAAGCGATATCCTCTGAGCAGTGCCTCTCTGTGGGTCCTCAGCTGAACACCTTTTAATCAGCTTAGGATTGCTATTGGACATCAGATTCCAACATGAGAGACATCACTCAGACCTGGAGCTTTGATCTGCTGTCAAGCACATCGTTTAACCACAGTGTACTGAGAGTGACTGGAACTGTTTCAGTTCCATCTTCCACGTTTCATAAAAATCTCTTTGTGTCCAACTCTACTCTGCATTGAAAGCACAACACAGTGTGCTTTCAAGTGTGGCTGCTTTAAATAACTGGGCATGCAGGTACTCACTTTGCTTATGGAAGCACTATTTCCCGCACCATTTTATAGTCTCTCTAACATGGTAAGGACATTTACCTTCTAACCTGAGATACCTGCTCTCACATTTTGGCATTCCTCTTAGGTAGCATTATATTCCTTGGTTATATCCTTTGAGGGTACATGGGATGGTGTAGCAAAGTCTCCTTAGAAGAGATATGGCAGTAGCATGAACGAAGCCCTGGGTTTGATCCCCGGCACCACATGAGCTGGGTGGGAATGTGCATGCCTTTAACCCCAGCACTAAGGAGGTGGAGGCAGAAGGATCAGAAATTCAGTCATGTTGAGTTACCTGTTAAATTCAAGACCAGATTGGGACAGATGAGACCCTCTCAAAACAAAGAGAAGAAGTAAAGGAGAAAGGAGACATGGGAGAGGGAAAGAGAGGGACAAGGGGGGGTAGCAGAGGAAGAGAGGTGAGAACTGGATAGACAGGATAGAAGGGAAAGGAAAGGAAGGGAGAAGAACCTGGCAGTGGTGGTGCACACCTTTAATCCCAGCACTTGGGAGTCAGAGGCAGGTGGATTTCTGAGTTTGAGGACAACCTGATCTACAGAGTGAGTACCAGGAGAGCCAGTGCTACACAGAGAAACCCTGTCTCAAAAAAAAAAAAAAAAAAAAAAAAAAAAAAAAAAAACCAAAAAAAACAAAACAAAAAAAACAAAACAAAAAAAACAAAACAAAAAAAAAAAAAGAAAGAAAGAAAAGAAAAGAAAAGAAAAGAAGAAAAAGAAAAGAAGAAATGTATTTTAAGGAAGGGAGAGGAGAGGAGAGGAGAGGGGAGGGGAGGGAAGGGGAGGGGATGGAGAAAGGAGGAGAAGAATTTCTATCTTTCACAGAATAAGGACTGTTTGTGAAACGTTCTGAGTACATGAGATGTGACACACGCTGAAATACATACTTCTCCGAGGAGAGCTGTGGTTATGAACGACATTGTTTTTGAGTCTTTATCCTTCCTTCAACTTACTTTATTCTTTAGTTTTGCTTGTTATTTATTTAGTAGATAATGTGGATTGGGAAAAGAATAAAATAATGTCTAGTGTGGCCGATGCTTTTTAAAATGGATTGAGAAAAAGAGGAAAAACGAAAACTGAAACAAAGGATAGTTTTCAATAGCTGCCAGTGCCGATACCTGCTGAGAGAAAACCCTTATTAACATGACTAACAAAAGACCAGTCAGAAAACCATGATGTCACTGCCAAGGTGCAGAAAATCCCCTTGGAGAACATTGACTTTGACAACTGGATTGCATCTCTAGTGCCGCAAAAGCTTTGCTCATTTGCTAGGTGATATCGCCCTCTAGTGAACGCAGACTAGAATTGCAACGAGCCCTTTCTGATTTTTTTTTTTTTTTTTTTCCTGTTTCCTTCTGACTTTATTTCTCCCTTAACCAGAGAAGATGCATCTAACCCTCAAGAGACTGGAAGACCCAAGGAGTGGGAAGGTCTGGTGGGGTGGGGGATGGGAACATCTTTGTGGAGACAGGAGGCAGGGAGGAAGTATGGGATGTGAAACAGTCGGAGGGTGGACTGGGAGGGGATTAAACTCTGGAGTTTAAAATAATAAATAAATAAATAAATAAATAAATAAATAAATAAGTTTTTTTTTTAAAGAATTGATTATTAAGCTGGGTGTGGTGGCATGTGCCTTCAATCCCAGCTCTCAGGAGGCAAAGGCAGACAAAACTCTGAGTTTGAGGCCTGGCCTACATCGCAAGTTCCAGGACAACCAAAGCTACACAGAGAAACTGATTGTAAGTGATGCTGTAGCTTTTTAGAACAGTGAGGGAAGTTGGTGGTGCTTTAAATGTGTATGTATCCTTTGGAGATATAATTTGTCTCTTATCAATATATATCAAGCAATTCTATGACTATGCATAATTTTATTTTGGCAAGTGAAGCAGGTGTTTCCCTCAGGATGCGCATGTGTGTTAATGTGTGTGTACATACATGTGCATGCATGCGTGTGAATGTGTGTATATACATGTGCATGCATGTGTGTGAATGAGTGTGCATACACGTTCATGCATGTTTATACATACATGTGCATGCATGTGTGTGAATGTGTGTACATACATGTGCATGCATGTGTGTGAATGTGTGTGTGCACAGATGTGCATGCATGTGTGTGAATGTGTATGTGCATACATGTGCGTGCATTGTGTGAATGTGTGTGTGCATGCATGTGCATGCATGTGTGTGAATGTGTGTGTACATACATGTGCATGCATGTGTGTGAATGTGTGTGTACATACATGTGCGTGCATGTGTGTGAATGTGTGTACATACATGTGCATGCATGTGTGTGAATGTGTGTGCATACATGTGCGTGCATGTGTGTGAATGTGTATGTACATATGTGTGTGTGCATGTGTGTGAATGTGTGTGTGCATACATGTGTATGCATGTATGTGTACCAGTGAAGAACTGGAGAGGAGGTGCCACATCCAAAAGCAGAAGCGAGAAGCTAACACAGTTCCTCTAGTGCCCCAGGTTCCCTGGCTGACAGCTGCTCTGACATACCACAAAGCAAGAGGACCTAGACATCATCAGTCCACGTCCTTCACTTCATAGGTGAGAGAACGAGGCATCAAAGGAAGACTAACATTCTCTGAAACTTAAGGTTTTGGAGAATTTCATACAGGAGAACTATACTTACATAATTCCTGCCTGTTCCACCCCCTTCCATAGTTATGGCCTCTTCTCTAATTTTTATTCTTTGTGTGTGTGTGTGTGTAAGTTCAACCTCTCAAGTCTGTTTAGTGCAGCTTATGTGTTCACATATTTGGCATAACCACTTGGAATCAGATAGCCTACCATGGACCTTGTCCCTGGAGAAATTGACTTTTCTCTCTCAGCATTAATTGCTTGCAGCTCTTCGTCCAGGGGAGGGGCCTTGTGAGGTTTCCTCACATCTGTGTTGGCATGTTAACTGGGGTTCTTGTCAGTATTCAGGTCTTGTATTAAGTGCTCATATTCCTGAGGTTTCCTGGCTGGAGCCTCCCTGTCATATATAGAAAAAGCTGCCTTGAAGCCAATGTCCTGGTCCCCTGGTTCTTAGAATCTTCCAACTCTCTTTCCATGACATCCCCTTAATATCTGACCACATGGCCACAAAGGGCCCAGACCAGATCAGTGCTGCTCAGTCCTGGCTTTAGTGCCTTCCTCTTTTAATCAGCTGTGTGACACTGCTCAGCAGAATATGGAGGACTTGAAATTATGGTTAAAAGACATAAACCTTAACATTTGTGGTGCTTTGAATATGCTTGGCCCAGGGAGTGGCACTATTAGGAAGTGTGGCCTTGATGGAGGGAGTGTGTCACTGTGGGGGTGGGCTGTGAAACCCTTCTCCTAGCTGCCTGGAACTGTGTCTTCTAGTTCCCTTTGAAACAAGATGTAAAACTCTCAGCTCCTTCTCCAGCACCATGCCTGCCTGGAGGCTGCCATGCTTCCTGCCTTGATGATAATGGACTGAACCTCTGAACCTGTAAGCAAGCCCCAGTTACATCAAGAGTTTCATTGGCCAAGGTGTCTCTTCAAAGCAATGGGAGCCCTAACTAAGACAAAGTTCTAGATAAAATAAGTATTTTTAAGTTCAGAAATGTTAATATCCTGAATTTGTAGGAAACAAAACTAAAGCAGGAAAGCGTTTGAAGAGTAATGAGTAGCTGGACCGTGAAGGTGGGAGTGGTGCCTCATGGCTAGAGTACACAGAGAACATCCCAGAACTGTGAAGGCCTTATGCTTTCTATCTTGAAGCTATCAAAGGACAGGAGGAAAAAGCAAAACTTCAGAAGGACAGAAGGTTAGAATATAGTTATAAAAATGGGAAGCCTCGGCCGAGAAAGCACATCCATGATGAGAAAGGTAGAGATTTCTCACTTCAATCTTGATGCTGGGCAGGGAAAGGGCAGAGTGCTTTCCAGCGAGTTTTCATACTTAGGGAAAAAAATCAAGCTCATTGAAACATAATTTCTACAATACGACACATAGTTCAGTTTTCCTTAGCATATATGCCCATGAAGTTTGGAATCACGCCTGCAGGTAGACACCACTCCAGTGAGGATGCAGAATCTCATCACTGCTAAGGTTCATCGTTGTGGTCAGATCTCTTCAGCGTCTGTAAATTGCTGGCTTTTCTCTCCCTAGAGCGTTTGCCTTTCAAGTCCAGGTGGGTGGAGTCAGCTAGCACTGCAGACTTTGGAGGCGACTTCCTTTACTTAGCACTATGCTTTTAAGAATCCGTCTTGTTATCATGAGTTCTATAAGCAACGTTTCCTTGACTGATCTGGGGTATCTCCATGTACAGATGCAACAAGAGTTGACTAGCCATTTATTTATACATTAAATGTGCATTAGGAATACTGTAGGTTTGCGAGTATGCAGGTGTGCGTGCACATGTGTGTGGAGGGCAGACGTGGTTGTTAGGTGACTTTCTCAGTATCTTTCCATCGTATTACTTTTGAGCAAAGGTCACTTGCTGACTTGAAGTTTTCTGACTCAGTTAGACTAGTTGGACAACAAACTCAGGGCTCCTCTGCCCCCGCCTCCACCCCTGCCTCTGCACTGAGCCCCCCTCTGCCCCTGCCTCTGCCTCTCCAGTGCTGAAATTGCAGGTGGGCATTTCACCACCAGACCAGCTTTCTATGTGGATGCTGGGGATCTTAACTGAGGTCCTCATGCTTCTGAGGCCAGCACTATACAGCTGAGCCATCTCTCTAGTTATACTATAAAGGTTATAACCTTCATGTTTTCCTTATGCATCCAGCTAGAGTGTAAGTCTCTTTCTCAGTGACTGGGTGCTTCAAGTACATAAAACTGCTCTCTGACGTATGTCCTCCTTGGACATCTCTCTCAGTAGGCTGCCAACTGATGATATGTATGTATGTATGTATGTATGTATGTATGTATGTATGTGTCTCTTTGTTGAGTATACCCACCAGGAGAGCCACCCCTATGGACCATGCCTTATCTTAAGTCTCTAACCTAACAGGTCTTTCTGATTACAGTTTCTATGTCCCAATTGGCGTGGTGCTTAAAATCTCTACAGAGGGGATTTTCTACTCCATTTAGAATAAAGATGGCACTTGGCTTGTTTCCGGATTTTGTTGGTTGCAAATACAGCTGCTGTAAAGGTGAATGGTATGCTAGCAAGAGATATTATTTCTTTATCTTTGCAAGAAGTTATCTAAATTCAGTCCAGGTGACTCTGTCATTGTTTACCACACCAGAAATGATGAGAGCTCAGAGCGCCACCTCAGCAGCATGTCCCAGTTCTTAAGTTTTAACCATTCCGCTCTGTATGCCAGAGCATCTTACTACGCTTTAGGTCATGATTCCTAAGTCTTTGTTATGCAAATGCTACAAGTGCTGTGCTCCTGACTTCTGAGGGGCGTCTCAGTGGACAGAGTCAAAATGAAGTCAACTTCTAAGTGGACTTTTCACCTGCCCCTATATCTTCTTCTGTAAAGTATTTCTACTACTAATTAATGATTTAATAATTTTTGATTCTTAATACTTTTGATTTTTGGTTGTTAATAATTTGGGGGTTTTGTTTCTTAATAATGTTTGATTAATGACATTTGATTATTATTTAGTTTTGTGAGTTGAGACTTGTAATGAAACTTGTTACTTTGATATTATGTTAATTAATGCACAATTTGTGTAAATGGTGTAATGACTTACTCTATTTCCCCCAACTGTAACATTCTTCAAAAATACAGTATAGCACAGCAACTAAGGCTATGAGTCTGCAGTAGTTAATGTACAGAATACCTCTGTCTCTGGCCCCCCACAGAACACCTCTGTCTCTGCCCCATCCCTGCCACCCAGAACACCTCTCTTAACAAAAGGACTCCTCTCATGTTTGTCTGCAGCTTCAGTCGCTGCCTGCTGCTTGTCTTCTCTCACTGACCACTCTAAGTTGACAACAATTATTCTGTCCCTAGCCTCTGTGTTTCAAAGAGTGCTGTGTAAGTTAATATCATTATGCTGACTTCTAAAATTGACTTAAATTAAGATTTATTTTGCCTCATTTATCCAAGTGTTTCAATCTATGGATACTCTGCTGTTCTCGCTCTATGATGAAGTCTATCATCATGGTACCAGTTGCACTGGTGTAGGTGACTGCACTGGTGTCAGGCAGGGGACATAGACAGAGAAGCAGGAAAGGAACAGGGACAAAGTACACCACTGGCCCATCCTCGATGACCTCCTTCCCTTAACCATTTCCCATCTCCTCAGATTTCCAGAACCCAGCAGTACAATGCCACAGCATGAGCTACAGTTTAGCTTATCAGATCTGTTGAGTTGAAATCCATGCTGTGTTGAAAAGGACCTCAGCAATTCCAATATTGCAGATAACAAATAAGAACAATTCTCAAAGTAAACATATAAGGACTCCAACTGCCCAGTCCTCGCCAACATCCAACGGACAGTGTCCGACAACAAACAAAATGTCAACCATGCAAACAAGCAGGAAACCAAGATCGATACTGGAGGTGGACTTTGATGAGCAGAAATGAGCCTGTGACCACCTAAATTGCTTATCCAGGAATCACCAGGCACATCAGATTTATCAGATCTGATGATGGCAGAAATTCGAACCAGCGACGTACTTCTTAGACAAAACTTGCTTTCCGTATAGAAGGCACACATGTTACACATAAACACGGGCCTCCTAACGTAGTCAGTTTTCCTTCCATTCTTTGTCCCTCTGTTCTCAAGTACACACATCTCTGGTCCAGTTTCTTTTTGAAAGAGTACCAGAGCCAATCTGCCTTTGAGCACTTGGGACAAGAGGCACCAATGGGGTGAACGGAGGAAACCTGGTCATTCGTTCCTGTTCATATCAGAGTTTCATGACTTTGCTCCTGGCCTGAGAGTTAATGTTTATAGAAAACATTCTATCTTAAAATTTCTGTCCAGCTCCCACAAGGTAAAAATTAGAGAGATCATGGGCTAACATGAAAGCCAGCTGGAGACTCAGCTACTGCACAATTTAAGACTAACAGGCTGCCGGTGGGGAAAATGTCATATGATCTTTGAAGAAGTGACTAATATATTTGGTATGCTTTCTCTCAACAAGGCTCCAGGAATAAATGCAAATACTTCCTCTCCTTGGTACATCTGTTATCAACCTGAAAGTGCTTCATTTGCTAGCTTTCTTGCTTGATAAGTCAACCTGTCATAGAGGGACAAAGTAAGGGACACAATGAAATTGAACTTGAGAATATCGTTCAGTCATTTGAAACTGAAATCTAGCATAACCTGTCATCTAGGGCAAGGCTGAGCTGGCTGGAGTTAATTATACATTAAGTTGCCACCAGGTAATGAATTGTGGACATAGGTGGGTGAAGCTCTGCTTAAGGTGTGAATTCTGCACTATCTGTCGGTACTGCCATGAGCAATAATAAGGGCGAATCAAAGACCACCCTAATAAAATTTAGTAGAACACACAAGAACTGAGATTTTGGTTGTGTTTTGATGTAAATAACCGTGATCACAGATACTCACAGAAGCCAACGAGTACCTGACAAGGACCTTTGGAATAGCAGAAGTTATCCTGGAGCAGGCTGGGTAGGATCCTCTGGCACTTTGCCCAGAGTTCTGGACACGGCTGCCATCTAGCGTTGAAACAGTGAAAGTGACTGCCGCTTTAAAGAAAATCAAAGGCCTCAGGAAGCGGGACTAGGGACTAGAATATACACCTGATTGTTAAATGCTCAAATCATGTCACACTCCAACAAACATCAAGAGTTTTCAGGAAGTTATAACCTCAGTTTGGACCTAATGTGTGCCCGATTTATGGACAAACACTCATAGAATTTAAAACAGCATGTTAAAGGAAACTCAAGAGCTTAGGGGAAAAAAAAGACACAGAGAATTGTTTCCAAACTTAATAAAGAGAAGGCAGCAGCTTTAAAAATTGCATATTTTTTACCTGAAAAGCACTGTAAGTGACATTAAAACTGTATAGGAGGAGCGGATAGCAATGTGGAAGCAACAGGGCAGTGAGACATGTTTGCATGGCACTGAGGGACCCACCCCCTCTGTCTCCAAAGTGCTGGGACTGAAGGTATGCACCACCACGCCCAGCTAATATCAACTCGAGAACAATGTTTTCATGTATGCATGCAGTGCCTCTGGAGGCTAGAGGAGGGCTGTGAACCCCTTAGAAATGGAGTTACAGATGGTAGTTAGCTGACACGTAGGTTGTAGGAATTGAACTCAGAACCACCAAGGAAGCAGTCAGTGCTCTTAACCCCTGAACCATCTCACCAGCCCTAAAATCAAGGTATTGTTTGAGCACCCAAATAACAAGAAAGAAATCAAGAAAGAAGCTCAAACATTTCTTGACATAAATTACTAGGATGATCCAATATGTCAAAGGCTGTAGGGCACAGCAAAGGCAGTACTAAGGGGTAAGTTTGTAGTATCCTGAGGCCATGTAAAACAGAGAGGGGGGCGCAAGAAGGCTTAGTGGGGAAAGGACTTACTGCATTATCCGGAGGACTGACTGGAGTCGATCGGGTTCCTGGTACCCGTGCAGGCACTTGGTGGGATTGTGGCAGCCCATCTATAATCCCAGTGTGGGGAAGGCAGAGGCCAGGGATCTCCAGAGTCAGCTGCTAGTCAGACGAGCTGGACTGACAAGATCTGGGGTCCCAAGAGAGTTGTTGCTTCAATATAAAAGGTAAAGGGTGATAGAGGAAGATGTGATGTCAACCCCTGGCCTCCATATGCACACACGTGCAGATATGCATGCACACGTGTGCCATATATAAACATGCCAAAATGTGGAGAGACAACAAGTAACCAATTACTGAATCTCAATGAACTAGAAAATAAGTGAAAGCCAGAATCCAAAGTCAGTGGAAGGTTAAGATTCAGTGGAAATCATAGCAGAATAAGGTGTATAAAAAGATAAAGAGATAAAGCGTAGGACTGGAGAGATGGTTCAGGGGTTAAGAGCACTGACTGCTCTTCCAAAGGACCCAGGTTCAATTCCCAGCACCCCATGGCAGCTCACATCAGTCTGTAAGTCCAATTCCAAGGGATCCGATATATTCACACAGATGTACATACATGCAAAACACCAATGAACATAAAATAAAAATAAATAAATAAAGAGATGAAGTTTGTCTTAGTCAAGGTTTCTATTTCTGCACAAACATCATGACCAAGAAGCACTTGGGGAGGAAAAGGTTTATTCAGCTTACATGTTCCACATTGCTGTTAATCACAAAAGGATGTCAGGACTGGAACTCAAGCAGGTCAGGGAGCAGGAGCTGATGCAGAGGCCATGGAAGAATGTTCCTTACTGGCTTGACTCCCCTGGCTTGCTCAGCCTGCTCTCTTATAGAACCCAAGGCTACCAGACCAGAGATGGTCCCACCCACAAGGAGACTTTCCCCCTTGATCACTAATTGAGAAAATGCCTTACAGCTAGATCTCATGGAGGCATTTCCCCAACTGAAGCTCCTTTCTCTGTGATAACTCAAGGTAGTGTCAAGTTGACACAAAATTAGCCAGTACAATTGACCCCTTGTCAACTTGACACACAAACACATCACTAGTAAGCCTCAACCCTTACTTTCTTATTCACCCCAAGATCTAAATAACTTTAATAAAAGTCCCACAGTCTTTACATATTAAAAGTTAAATCCTGGCCCCTTCCAGTTGGCCCCAGCACCGAGTCACCTTGGGCGTGGAGTCAGCGGACACTCGCAAGGTCCCCAGAGCACTCTCCACAGGATCTTAGGACCTCTGGTGAGTGGAACACAACTTCTGCCAGAAGGAAGGTTCGAACTCCAGATATCTGGGCACCATCCCTGCAAGAGGAGAGCTTGCCTGCAGAGAGTGCTCTGACCACTGAAACTCAGGAGAGAGCTAGTCTCCCATGTCTGCTGATAGAGACTAATAGAATCACAAGAGGAACAAGCTCTAACCAGAGACAACAATAACAACTGACTCCAGAGATTACCAGATGGTGAGAGGCAAACGTAAGAATCTTACTAACAAAAGCGAAGACCACTCACTATCATCAGAACGCAGCATTCCCACCTCACCCAGTCCTGGGCATCCCAACACATCCGAAAAGCTAGACCCGGATTTAAAAGCATATCTCATGATGATGGTAGAGGACATCAAGAAGGACTTTAATAACTCACTTAAAGAAATACAGGAGAACACTGCTAAAGAGTTATAAGTCCTTAAAGAAAAACACGAAAACACAACCAAACAGGTAGAAGTCATTAAAGAAAAACAGGAAAACACATCCAAACAGGTGATGGAAATGAACAAAACCATACTAGACCTAAAAAGCAAAGTAGACACAATAAAGAAAACCCAAAATGAGGCAACACTAGAGATAGAAACCCGAGGAAAGAAATCTGGAACCATAGATGCAAGCATCAGCAACAGAATACAAGAGATGGAAGAGAGAATCTCAGGTGCAGAAGATTCCATAGAGAACATCGGCACAACAATCAAAGAAAATAGAAAATGCAAAAAGAGCCGGGCGTGGTGGCGCACGCCTTTAATCCCAGCACTTGGGAGGTAGAGGCAGGCGGATTTCTGAGTTCGAGGCCAGCCTGGTCTACAAAGTGAGTTCCAGGACAGCCAGGGCTATACAGAGAAACCCTGTCTCGAAAAACAAAAAAAAAAAAAAAAAAAAAAAAAGAAAATGCAAAAAGATCCTAACTCAAAACATCCAGGAAATCCAGGACACAATGAGAAGACCAAACTTACGGATAATAGGAGTAGATGAGAATGAAGATTTTCAACTTAAAGGGCCAGCAAATATCTTCAACAAAATAATAGAAGAAAACTTCCCAAACCTAAAGAAAGAGATGCCCATGAACATACAAAAAGCCTACAGAACTCCAAATAGACTGGACCAGAAAAGAAATTCCTCCCGACACATAATAATCAGAACAACAAATGCACTAAATAAAGATAGAATATTAAAAGCAGTAAGGGGAAAAGGTCAAGTAACATATAAAGGCAAGCCTATCAGAATTACACCAGACTTTTCACCAGAGACTATGAAAGCCAGAAGATCCTGGACAGATGTTATACAGACACTAAGAGAACACAAATGCCAGCCCAGGCTACTATACCCAGCCAAACTCTCAATTACCATAGATGGAGAAACCAAAGTATTCCACGACAAAACCAAATTCACACATTATCTTTCCATGAATCCAGCCCTTCAAAGGATAATAACAGAAAAAAAAAATACAAAGAGGAAACCATGCCCTAGAAAAAATAAGAAAGTAATCCTTCAACAAACCAAAAAGAAGACAGCCACAAGAACAGAATGCCAACGTTAACAACAAAAATAATAGGAAGCAACAATTACTTTTCCTTAATATCTCTTAATATCAATGGACTCAATTCCCCAATAAAAAGACATAGACTAACAGACTGGCTACACAAACAGGACCCAACATTCTGCAGCTTACAGGAAACCCATCTCAGGGAAAAAGACAGACACTACCTCAGACTGAAAGACTGGAAAACAATTTTCCAAGCAAATGGTCTGAAGAAACAAGCTGGAGTAGCCATTCTAATATAGAATAAAATCGACTTCAAACCCAAAGTTATCAAAAAAGACAAGGAAGGACATTTCATACTCATCAAAGGTAAAATCCTCCAAGAGGAACTTCCAATTCTGAATATTGATGCTCCAAATGTAAAGGCAGCCACATTCATTAAAGAAACTTTAGTAAAGCTCAAAGCACACATTGCACCTCACACGATAATAGTGGGAGACTTCAACACACCACTTCACCAATGGACAGATCGTGGAAACAGAAACTAAACAGGGACACAGTGAAACTAACAGAAGCTAATAAACAAATTGATTTAACAGATACCTACAGAACATTTTATCCTAAAACAAAAGGATATACCTTCTCAGCACCTCATGATACCTTCTCCAAAATTGACCATAAAATTGGTCACAAAACAGGCCTCAACAGATACAAAAATATTGAAATTGTCCCATGCATCCTATCAGATCACCATGGACTAAGACTGATCTTCAATAACAACATAAATAATAGAAAGCCAGCATTCACGTGGAAACTGAACAACACTCTTCTCAATGATACCTTGGTCAAGGAAGGAATAAAGAAAGAAATTAAAGACTTTTTAGAGTTTAATGAAAATGAAGACATAACATACCTAAATTTATAGGGCACAATGAAAGCATTTCTAAGAGGGAAATTCAAGCTCTGAGTGCCTCCAAAAAGAAACTAGCGAGAGCACACACTAGCAGCTTGACAACACACCTAAAAGCTCTAGAACAAAATGAAGCAAATTCATCCAAGAGGAGTAGACGGCAGGAAATAATCAAACTCAGGGGCGAAATCAACCAAGTGGAAACAAGAACTATTCAAAGAATCAACCAAAGGAGGAGCTGGTTCTTTGAGAAAATCAACAAGATAGATAAACCCTTAGCCAGACTCACTAGAGGGCACAGGGACAGCATCCTAATTAACAAAATCAGAAATGAAAAGGGAGACATAACAACAGATCCTGAAGAAATCCAAAACACCATCAGATCCTTCTACAAAAGGCCATACTCAACAAAACTAGAAAACCTGGATGAAATGGATGCATTTCTAGACAGATACCAAGTACCAAAGTTAAATCAGGATCAAGTTAATGATCTAAATAGTCCCATATCTCCTAAAGAAATAGAAGCAGTCATTAATAGTCTCCCAACCAAAAAAAGCCCAGGACCAGATGGGTTTAGTGGAAAGTTCTATCAGACCTTCAAAGAAGATTTAATTCCAGTTCTGCACAAACTATTCCACAATAGATGCAGAAGGTACTCTACCCAACTTATTGTATGAAGCCACAAATTACTCTGATACCTAAACCACAGAAAGATCCAACAAAGATAGAGAACTTCAGACCAATTTCCCTTATGAATATCGATCCAAAAATACTCAATAAAATTCTCTCTAACCGAGTCCAAGAACACATTAAAACAATCATCCATCCTGACCAAGTAGGTTTCATCCCAGGGATGCAGGGATGGTTTAATATATGGAAATCCATCCATGTTTTCCATTATATAAACAAACTCAAAGACAAGAAACACACGATCATCTCGTTGGAGATGCATTGACAAGATCCAACACCTATTCATGATAAAAGTCTTGGAAAGATCAGGAATTCAAGGCCCATACCTAAACATGATAAAAGCAATATACAGCAAACCAGTAGCCAACATCAAAGTAAACGGTGAGAAGCTGGAAGCAATCCCACTAAAATCAGGGACTAGACAAGGCTGCCCACTTTCTCCCTACCTATTCAACATTGTACTTGAAGTCCTAGCCAGAGCAATTCGACAACAAATGGAGATCAAGTGGATACAAATTGAAAAGAAAGAAGTCAAAATATCACTTTTTGTAGATGATATGTTAGTATATATAAGTGACCCTAAAAGTTACACCAGAGAACTCCTAAACCTGATAAACAGCTTCGGTGAAGTGGCTGGATATAAAATTAACTCAAACAAGTCAATGGTCTTTCTCTACACAAAGAATAAACAGGCTGAGAAAGAAAATAGGGAAACAACCCCTTTCTCAATAGTCACAAATAATATAAAATACCTTGGCGTGACTCTAACTAAGAAAGTAAACGATATGTATGAAAAGAACTTCAAGTCTCTGAAGAAAGAAATTAAAGATCTCAGAAGATGGAAAGATCTCCCATGCTCGAGGATTGGCAGGATCAATATAGTAAAAATGGCTATCTTGCCAAAAACAATCTATAGATTCAATGCAATCACCATCAAAATTCCAACTCAATTCTTCAACGAATTAGAAAGAGCAATCTGCAAATTCATCTGGATAACAAAAACCCTAGGATAGCAAAAGCTCTTCTCAAGGATAAAAGAACCTCTGGTTGAATCACCATGCCTGACCTAAAGCTTTACTACAGAGCAATTGTGATAAAAACTGCATGGTACTGATATAGCAACAGACAAGTAGACCAGTGGAATAGAATTGAAGACCCAGAAATGAACCCACACACCTATGGTCACTTGATCTTTGACAAGGGAGCTAAAACCATCCAGTGGAAAAAAGACAGCATTTTCAACAAATGGTGCTGGCACAACTGGCTGTTAACATGTAGAAGAATGCGAATTGATCCATGCCTATCTCCCTGTACTAAGGTCAAATCTAAGTGGATCAAGGAACTCTACATAAAACCAGAGACACTGAAACTTATAGAGGAGAAAGCGGGGAAAAGCCTCAAAAATATGTGTACAGGGGAAAAATTCCTGAATAGAACAGCAATGGCTTGTGCTGTAAGATCGAAAATTGACAAATGGGACCTCATAAAATTGCAAAGCTTCTGTAAGGCAAAGGACACCGTCAATAAGGCAAAAAGGCCACCAACAGACTGGGAAAGGATCTTTACCTATCCTAAATCAGATACGGGACTAATATTAATATATATAAAGAACTGAAGAAGGTGGACTCCAGAAAATCAGATAACCCCATTAAAAAAATGGGGCTCAAAGCTAAACATAGAATTCTCACCTGAGGAATACCAACTGGCTGAGAAGCACCTGAAAAAATGTTCAGCATCCTTAATCATCAGGGAAATGCAAATCAAAACAACCCTGAGATTCCATCTCACACCAGTCAGAATGGCTAAGATAAAAAATTCAGGTGACAGCAGATGCTGTCGAGGATGTGGAGAAAGAGGAACATTCCTCCATTGCTGGTGAGATTGCAAGCTTGTACAACCACTCTGGAAATCAGTCTGGCAGTTCCTCAGAAAATTGGACATAGTACTTCCGGAGGATCCCGCAATACATCTCCTGGGCATATATCCAGAAGATGTTCCAACTGGTAAGAAGGACACATGCTCCACTATGTTCATAGCAGCCTTATTTATAATAGCCAGAAGCTGGAAAGAACCCAGATGCCCCTCAACAGAGGAATGGATACAGAAAATGTGGTACATTTACACAATTACACTACTCAGCTATTAAAAAGAATGAATTTATGAAATTCCTAGGCAAATGGATTGACTTGGAGGGCATCATCCTGAGTGAGGTAACCCAATCACAAAAGAACTCACATGATATGTACTCACTGATAAGTGGATATTAGATCAGAAACTTAGAATACCCAAGATACAAAGCACATGAAACTCAAGAAGAATGAAGACCAAAGTGTGGACACTTTGCCCCTTCTTAGAATTGGGAACAAAACACCCATGGAAGGAGTTACAGAGACAAAGTTTGGAGCTGAGACAAAAGAATGGACCATCTAGAGACTACCATATCTGGGGATCCATCCCATAATCAGCTTCCAAACGCAGACACCATTGCATACACTAGCAAGAGTTTGCTGAAAGGACCCTGATATAGCTGTCTCTTGTGAGACTATGTCGGGGCCTAGCAAACACAGAAGTGGATGCTCACAGTCAGCTATTGGTTGGATCACAGGGCCCCCAATGGAGGAGCTAGAGAAAGTATCCAAGGAGCTAAAGGGATCTGCAACCCTATAGGTGGAACAACAATATGAACTAACCAGTACCCCCTAGAGCTCTTGTCTCTAGCTGTATATGAATTAGAAGATGGCCTAGTCAGCCATCAGTGGAAAGAAAGGTCCATTGGTCGTGCAAACTTTATATGCCTCAGTACAGGGGAACGCCAGGGCCAAGAAGTGGGAGTGGGTGGGTAGGGGAGTGGGGGGAGGGTATGGGGGACTTTTGGGATAGCATTGGAAATGTAAATGAGGAAATACCTAATTAATAAATTTTTTTTAAACGTTAAATCCCTTTAAAAGGTAAAATATCTTTTAAAATTCAAAGTCTCTTATCTGTGGGCTCCACTAAAATATTTTCTTCCTTCAAGAGGAAAAAAAATCAGGGCACAGTTACAATCAAAAGCAAAATCAAACTCCAACTGTCCAATGTCTGGGATCCACTCAAGATCTTCTGGGCTCCTCCAAGGGCTTGGGTCACTTCTCTAGCCCTGTCCTTTGTAGCACACAGCTTGTCTTCTAGGCTCCATCTACCTGTATTCCACTGCTGCTGCTGTTCTTGGTGGTCATCTCATGGTACTGACATCTCCAAAACGCTGCTGTCTTCTACTGTAACTAGGCTTCACCAACAGCCTCTCATAGGCTCTCTTCATGGTGCCAAGCCTCAACTCCTTTGCATGACCCCTTCAGTCCTGGGCTGTCAATTGCAACTGAAGCTGCACCTTCACCAGTGGCCTTCCATGGTCTCTCACAGTGCCGAGCTGCAGCTGCTCTGTGTGACCCCCTTCATGCCTTCAAAACCAGTACTACCTGGGTGACTCTTACACATTACCAAGTCCAGTCACAGCATAAGGTATAATCTTGGCTATCTCTGGAACACAGCCTCTGTGCTCTCAGAAAACACTTCCCAGAAGATGTCACCTCAGTGATGCTGGTCTCTTTTTAATCACTGCTAATTTCTTAGCTCCAGCTGACCAGCATTAATAGTTCCAGTAATGCAAAGGTTTCACTTTAGTTGTTCTGGTATCTTGTTAATCACAGCTGATTCTTCAGCCCCAGCTAACCAGAACCACAGAATCTTCCCAATCAAAATAGCAATGGTCCTGAAAAGAGTCTTTAATCTTCTCTCTGAAATTTCATAAGCCAGGCCTCCATCTTCTGCACTGTTCTCAACATTATCTTCCAAGCTCCTACACATCCCACAGAGCTCTTAACATCAAATGGATCTTCTAGCCCAAAGTTCCAAAGTCCTTCCACAGTCTTCCCCAAAACATGGTCTGGTTGTCACAGGAATACCACACTAGGCTGGTACCAATTTGTCTTAGTCAGGGTTTCTATTCCTGCACAAACATCATGACCAAGAAGTAAGTTGGGGAGGAAAGGGTTTATTCAGCTTACACTTCCACATTGCTGTTCACCACCAAAGGAAGTCAGGACTGGAATTCAAGCAGGTCAGAGAGCAGGAGCTGATGCAGAGGCCATGGAGGAATGTTCCTTACTGGCTTGCTTCCCCTGGCTTGCTCAGCCTGCTCTCTTATAGAACCCAAGACTACCAGTCCAGAGATGGCACTACCCACAAGGGGCCCTTCCCCCCTTGATCACTAATTGAGAAAATGCCTTACAGTGGGATCTCATGGAGGCATTTCCACAACTAAAGCTCCTTTCTCTGTGATAACTCCAGCTGTGTCAAGTTGACACACAAAACCAGCCAGTACAAAGTTAAAATATAAAATAAATTAAAAAGAGCATACATGTTCTTTTAAAGCTTCAGTGCTCCGAGACTTTTGGAGTGAGAATGTTTCCTTATTCTGTGTCATCATAATGGAAGTATGTCCTTTCCTTTGGATTTACAGAGCCTCACACCACAGGTTGCATTGGGTGTCAGAAACGCTGAACTCCAACCTTTGAACCATATTGGAATTCCAGATGGTAGACACACAAGCTATTGGGAGCCAGGCATAGTATGCTATGGTTTGAATGTAAAATGACTTTGTTAGACAGCACTATTTTAAATACAGACTTTAAGAAATGAAGCGTCACTAAACGGGAATGCATTTGAAAGTTACCCACGGTCCTTGAAACTTTCAGTTCTCCCTCATGGTTTTGTTGCCAGATAAATAGCCCTTACCATTCACTCTGCCGCCATGACACACAGCCTCAAGCATGGAGCCATGGGACTATAAAGAGAAGCCGAGGTAGAGATGGCTCAGTGGTCATGTGATTGTGCCAAAGTCATGATGGCTGGACACTGGATCCCCAGAACCCACATAAAGCCTGATATAATGAAGTGGACCTGCAAGCCCAGCATTCAGGGCACAAGATGGGAAGGACGTCAGAGCCATCTTGAACAGAAGAAAAAGCAGTGTTTTTCTTCAAAGCATATTACAAAGCTTTGATAACTCATACAGTACTATGCTGACACAAGCACATGTCTCGACCAATGGCATAGAGAACCTAGCAGTCATCCTGTATCAGGAGCCAACTCAGTTTTGACAAATGGGCTAAGAAAATGCATTGAAGAAAAGAGAGTTTAATAGATGATGCTGGGAAAACTGGCTGTGTGCATGCAGATCACAAAGCGAGGACCTTCACTGTTGTCAATTATAAAAATCAACTCAAATTCTGTTTAAGACTGAAATCCAAACCTGGAGACCTGGAACTTCTGAAAACAACTTAAAGGAAAGGCTTCAAGAATTGTAGTAGGCAAGGGTTTCGTAATGTCTCTTTTCCAAAAACATAAGCAAAGAGAGAAAAAGGAATTCTGTCAAATTAAAAGGCCTCTGAATACCAAAACAGAGCAGAGAGAGCCTCCAGGATGGGAAAGCATTTCCAATGTGTGCATCGGACAAGGATGTATCAAGGATATGCAGAGTATGCAAGGAACTGTCAAAATTCAATGGCAGCAGACAATTAACCAGTTGTGTGTGTGTGTGTGTGCATGTTTGCATGCAGATACAGGCTTGCCATGATAATGAGGAAGTCAGAGGACACTTGGGTGTCAGCCGTTGTCATAGTTACTGTTCAGTTGCTGTGAAGAGAAGTCATAACCACAGCAGCTCCTACAAAGTGAAGCAATGAGTGGAAGCTTGCTTAGGTTCAGAGGTTCAGTCCATTATCTTCACGGTGGGAAACATGGCAGCCTGCAGGTAGACATGGAGCTGGAGAAGGGAGAGAGCAACACTAGGCCTGACTGGGGCTTTGAACTTCAAAGCCCAACAAGGCCACACCCCCTAATCCTTTTCAAATAGTGTCACACCCTGAGGACTAAGGTTTCAAGTACAAGAGTTTACAGTGCTGTTCTCATTCAATCCAGCACTGCCCTCACCTTCCACCTGGTCTGGGTCAGGGTCTTCCATGCTCATTGCTGTGTACACCAGGCTAGCGGACCTGCCAGACGCCAAGGACACTCCTGCCTCTGCTTCCTATCTGGGGATACAGTTGTTTGCTGCCACACTGGGCTTTTATGTGGGCTCTGGGATTTGAACCCAGATCAACATACTTGTGCGGCAAATGTTTCTCTCACTGAGTCATCTCCTTGTCTCAATAACCAGATTTTTAAACGGGCACTTTTTTTTTCAATTTTTTATTAGATATTTTCTTCATTTACATTTCAAATGCTATCTCAAAAGTCCCCTATACCCTCCCCCACTATGCTCCCCTACCCACCCTCTCCCACTTCTTGGCCCTGGAGTTCCCTTGTACTGGGGCAAGGGATGTTTGCAAGACCAAGGGGCCTCTCTTCCCAATGATGGCAGACTAGGCCATCTTCTGCTACATATGCAGCTAGAGACACGAGCTCTGGGGGTACTGGTTAGTTCATAATGTTGTTCCACCTATAGGGTTGCAGATCCCCTCAGCTCCTCAGGTACTTTCTCTTGCTCCTCCATTGGGGGCCCTGTGATCCATCCAATACCTGACTGTGAGCATCCACTTCTGTATTTGCCAGGCACTGGCATAACCTCACAAAAGACAGCTATATTAAGGTCTTTTCAGCAAAATCTTGCTGGCATATGCAGTAGTGTCTGCGTTTGGTGGCTGATTATGGGATGGATCCCCAGGTGGGGCAGTCTCTGGATGGTCCATCCTTTCATCTCAGCTCCAAACTTTGTCTCTGTAACTCTTTTCATGGGTATTTTGTTCCCTATTCTAAGGAGGAATGAAGTATCCACGTGTTGGTCTTCATTTTTCTTGATTTTCTTGTGTTTTGCAAATTGTATCTTGGGTATTCTAAGTTTCTGGACTAATATCCACTTATCAATGAGTGCATATCATGTGAGTTCTTTTGTGATTGGGTTACCTTACTCAGGATGATATCCTCCACATACATCCATTTGCCCAAGAATTTCATAAATTCATTGATTTTAATAACTGAGGAGTGGAACATGTGTCCTTATTACCAGTTGAAACATCTTCTGGGTATATGCCCAGGAGAGGTATTGCTGGATCTACCGGCAATACTATGTCCAATCTTCTGAGGAACCGCCAGACTGATTTCCAGAGTGGTTGTACAAGCTTGCAATCCCACTAGCAATCGAAGAGTGTTCCTCTTTCTCCACATCCTCACCAGTATCTGCTGTCACCTGAATTTTTAATCTTAGCCATTCTGACTGGTGTGAGGTGGAATCTCAGGGTTGTTTTGATTTGCATTTCCCTGATGATTAAGGATGTTGTCTTAGTCAGGATTTCTATTCCTGTACAAACATCATGATCAAGAAGCAGTTGGGGAGCAAAGGGTTTATTCAGCTTATACTTCCATACTGCTGTTTATCACCAGGGAAGTCAGGACTGGAACTCAAACAGGTCAGGAAGCAGGAGCTGATGCAGAGGCCATTGGAGGGATGTTCCTTACTGGCTTGCTTCCCCTGGCTTGCTAAGTCTGTTGTCTTATAGAACCCAAGACTACCAGCCCAGAGATGGTCCCACCCACAAGGGGCTTTTCCCTCTTGATCACTAATTGAGAAAATGCCTTACAGTTGGATCTCTTACAGTTGGCATTTCCTCAACTGAAGCTCCTTTCTCTGTGATAACTTCAGCTGTGTCAAGTTGACACACAAAACCAGCCAGTACAGATGTTGAACATTTTTTCAAGTGCTTCTCAGCCCTTTGGTATTCCTCAGTTGAGAACTCTTTGTTTAGCTCTAAACCCCATTTTTAAATAGGGTTATTTGATTTTCTGGAGTCCAGCTTCTTCAGTTCTTTGTATATATTGGATATTAGTCCCCTATCTGATTTAGAATTAGTAAAAATCCTTTCCCAATCAGTTGGTGGCCTTTTTGTCTTATTGACAGTATCTTTTGCCTTACAGAAGCTTTGCAATTTTATGAGGTCCCATTTGTCGATTCTTGATCTTACAGCACAAGCCATTGCTGTTCTGCAGGAATTTTCCCCCTGTGCCCATATCTTTGAGGTTTTCCCCACTTTCTCTTCTATAAATTTCAGTGTCTCTGGTTTTATGTGGAGTTCTTTGATCCACTTGATCTTTGTACAAGGAGATTAGAATGGATCTATTCACATTCTTCTACATGATAACCGGCAGTTGTGCCGGCACCATTTGTTGAAAATGCTGTCTTTTTTCCACTGGATGGTTTTAGCTCCCTTTTCAAAGATCAAGTGACCATAGGTGTGTGGGTTCATTTCTGGGTCTTCAATTCTGTCCCATTGATCTACCTGTCTGTCATTGTACCAGTACCATGCAGTTTTCAATCACAATTGCTCTGTAGTACAGCTTGAGGTCAGGGATGGTGATTCCACCAGAGGTTCTTTTATTGTTGAGAATAGTTTTGCTATCCTAGGTTTTCTGTTATTCCAGATGAATTTGCAAATTGCCCTTTCTAACTCAGTGAATAATTGAGTTGGAATTTTGATGGGGATTGCATTGAATCTATAGATAGCTATCAGCAAGATAGCCATTTTTACTATATTAATCCTGCCAATCCTCGAGCATAGGAGATCTTTCCATCTTCGGAGATCTTCAGTTTCTTTCTTCAGAGCCTTGAAGTTCTTGTCCTACAGATCTTTCACTTCCTTAGTTAGAGTCACACCAAGGTATTTTATATTATTTGTGACTATTGTGAAAGGTGTTGTTTCCCTAATTTCTTTTTTTTAGAGTTTTTTAAATGTTTTTAAAAATATTTTTTATTACATATTTTCCTCAATTACCTTTCCAATGCTATCCCAAAAGTCCCCCATACCCTCCCCCCAACTCCCCTACCCACCCATTCCCACTTTTTGGCCCTGGCGTTCCCCTGTAGTAGGGCATATAAAGTTTGCATGTCCAATGGGCCTCTCTTTCCAGTGATGTTTCCATAATTTCTTTCTCATCCTATTTATCCTTTGTGTAGAGAAAGGCCATTGACTTGTTTTAGTTAATTTTATATTCAGCTACTTCACTGAAGCTGTTAATAAGGTTTAGGAGTTCTCTGGTGTAACTTTTAGGGTCACTTATATATACTATCATATCATCTGCAAATAGAGATATTTTGACTTCTTTCTTTCCAATTTGTATCCCCTTGATCTCCTTTTCTTGTTGAATTGCTCTGGCTAGGACTTCAAGGACTATGTTGAATAGGTAGGGAGAAAGTGGGCAGCCTTGTCTAGTATGGGCAAAAGTTCTTAAGACATTATTCAGATGACATCATACAATTAACCAGTGGGTATGTTTCAAACAACAAAGATAACAATTGTCATCATCATTAGAGAAACGTGAGTCAAAGCCACAATAAGTTATCACTTCACCCCAGTAAGTGATGCTATCAGCTTAGTTGACTCTGTTGGCCCTCCTGTAGGGTCCCTGTCCCCTTCAGGGCCTACAACTCTTCCCCTAATTCTTCCATAAGAGTTCCTGACCTCCATCTTGTGTTTGGCTGTGGGTAACTGCATCAGTTTCAGTCCGTGTAAAGTCTCTTAGAGGACAGCTATGCTAGGCTCCTGTCTGCAAGCATAACAGAGTATCATTAATAATGTCAGGGATTGGTGCTTACTCATTGGATGTGTCTAAAGTTGACCTGGTCACTGGTCAGCCCTTCTTTCAATGTCTTCTTTATCTTTGTTCCTGCATTTCTTTTAGACAGGACAAATTTTGGGTCGAAAGTTTTGTGGGTGGGCTGGTGTCTTTATCCTCTACTGGGGTCCTGCCTGGAGGTGACCTCTTCAGGTTCCACGTCCCCACCATTAAGTATCTAGGCTAAAATCACCCACATTGACTTCTAGGAGCCTCCCCGCATCTCAGGTCTCTAGGACATCCTCAAGATTTTCCCTGCCAAGGACCAGCCTCAGCTTGAAGAGGGGTTCTGCGAGAAGGGATGCATGGGAGCGGAAATACAAATGACTTGAAGTCAAATCTTGGGTAGAAGCTGGCAGCCTACCCTCTGCTAGTGACAGCTTTCCAGCCTGATTTCTCTCTTTCGCTTTCTTTCTCTGGGATCTGTTTTTTGTGGAGATCTCCAAGTAGCTCTAATGCTTTGCTCCAGACATTTCTCCAAGCAGTACTCTCTCACGATTCTAAAAAATTCTCTGCATAAGACATCTCTTGCAGATACTAAGTCCAGTCTTTTATTTTACATATCAAGCCAGTCATTTACTCCGGATTCTATTTTGACTAACTTATGAATCAGCATCCTGTGACCCAGCTCCTTGATTCTTAGGAGACAGCAAGCACACATTTTCTTTTAACATTGCAAAGGAATTCAGAGATCTGCCCGCCTGTTAATCACAGAGGAATAAGCTATCAAGGGTGGGAAAATTACCATTTCTACCACACCTGGACTTAAATTAGCTCTGTCCCAGGCTGACCTTGAACTCAGGAATCTTCCTGCATTTGTATCTGCCTGTCTTTGTATATCTTTCTAACTGGCTCAAAGTATAGCTGCCTCTGTTCCTTTAGATATGTAAAGCCTCTTATACAACTCATGATCCATCCTTATATTTTTGCATAGTTGAGAAATTGTTTATTTTTGAACTAATGTTTTTAGGCTAATGTTTTAAGACTTTTCCACAGATGTAAGGGCTGTCCTAAAAGTTCCAACATTTACCATTTTTCTAAGACATTTGCTATACCTTCACTTCCTGGACTTATGCTATCTGTGATTAGCATAGAGTTAACAGAGAGGACTGTAAAATATGTACATTATTTAAACAAACAAGCCCTATGCCCACAGCAGCCATCACTCACAGCAGCCATTGAGACATGTGGAGGTCCACACCCTCAGTCTCTGTCCCAGGAGCAGGAACCATGTCATTCTGTCCCCACCAAGGCCATGCCAACACCCTGACCTGGGAGCTGTAGGTTTCCATTCATTCTCCTGGCTTTCTGAGTCTCCTGTATCTCCCACATATGCCCTATCATGCCCCTCAACCTCCATTCTCACATCCAGGTCCCTCTCTCCCTGCCTTCTGTGACTGAGATGCCAAAGCTTTTAAATTCAGGCTCCATTTTAGAGAAGCTGACCTAAGTTTAAACTTAGGTAGACTAACAGGCTGGTATCTAGCATTAGTTTCCAAGTTGCCCCCCAACAGAACCTGAGCCTAGCTCTAGTCTCTCGTCTAATCCCCAGCAAGAACAGAGTTTCCAGGTTACAACCCCAACAAAACCAATGTCTCCTGGTTATATCCCCAACAAACCTGCACCCCCAGGTTACAAGCCCATCCCCTTCCTAATGACCACCAATGGAGAGGGGAGCAGAAGGTAAGTTTATGATGTGACTCCCAGCACCAGCCAATCATGTTAAAGGCCACAGCAGCTTTCCAATTAGATGCTTGCACATGGATTCCCTGCTTGCTGCTTACAATAAAGCTTTGCCCCGATAGACACTTGGTACCCCCCCCCCACACACACCAAAACCATCCTGCATGATGGTAGTGCGTTGAGGGGGCCTGAACTAGCTTAAATAGGATAAAGACCCTGTTGTGAGTTGCATCAGATTGGCTCCTGTGAGTGTTTGCGGGGAATCACTAACATTTCCCTGGCACAACATGACTATTTTGTACCCCCTTCTAAGTATGATTCAAGCATCCTCACTTGGTCCTTCTTGTTTAACTTCTTTGAGTCTGTGGGCTGTATCATGGGTATTCTGTACTTTATGGCTAATATCCACTTATCATTGAGTACATATCATGCATGTCCTTTTGATCCTGAGTTACAAACTTGGACTTCTGGGAGCTCTCAGAGACTGAACCACCAACCAAAGAACACACACCAGCTGGAATGAGGCCCCGGGCACATATGTAGCTGATGTACTCAGTCTCCATGTGGGTCCCCCAACAACTGGAGTGGAAGCCTTCCCTAAAGCTGTGGTACATGTTCCCCATTAGGGCTGCCTTGTATGGCCTCATTGTGAAAGGGTGCAGCTAGTCTGGAAGAGACTTGAGGTGCCAGGGTTGGGGAGATATGGAGGGTCAACCTCTCAGAGGAGAGGGGGATGCAGAGGGACTCTGTGAGGAGGGAACTGGGAGGGGGCAGCATTCAGGATGTAAATAAATAAATAAATAAATAAATAAATAAATAAATAAGAAAAAACCCGTAAGGCTGAATCTAAGACTTATCAGAGGAGGAAAAACAGAGTCACTATGATCAGAAAAAACTAAAGATAAAAGAGTGTCTGTGAGGCCGTGCAGAGGAGGGACCAACACATACTGCAGGTGGGAGTATAAAATAGTTCATTCACTCTGAAAGAAAGCATGGATGCTGCTGAAAGAATTAAAAATAGAACTACTGTATGATTGAATAATACCACGACTTAATATGTATCCAAAGGAAATGAATTTAGGATGTCAAAGGAATCTACATTCCCATGCTCACTGAAGTCTTGTTCACAAGGACCCTAAAGGGAATCAACCTGGGAAGCCAGGAATTGATGGTTGGGCAGAGAAGATAATTGCCAAAATGTGATGGAATACTATTTAGCAAGGAAAAGTAAGAACATTGACGAAAATGGAGATGTGTCCAACAAAGAAACACAAATACCACTTGTGTTTCAGACCAGGGGCTAAACTCCAGGAAGAAACTCACAAGAGTCCTCCTGAGCAAGCATTCTATGGCACCCCCCTCTCCTCTTTGCAACAGCCAGTCAGGCTACAATAGCAGGGTCAGGGTAGAGATAGATAACTTGAGACATCCTGCAGAGAGTAGATGACTTAGCTATCTTGTTTTGCAGGTGGTTTTGCCCCCATGTTCAGTTCCTGCAGATTACACCATAAATGCTGTTTTAACAATATTAACTTGCTGACCCGTATGGAAATTTCCCAAGCTTGCTGTAACTACAATAAATACCCCTCACCCCTAGACTCGGGTCTCTTACTCTGGAACAAGGACAATGAGAGACCTTGCTCTAGAATTCATAAGAACGACCCTTATATGTCTTTTACATCGGATTGGCTCCTCAGTGGCCTCTGGGTACCTGCAACTTGTGCATAACAGAAGTAGCTCAGTTGAGATAGTACTGGTCTAACACGTGTGGAGCCCTGTATTTGATCCCCAGCACTGCATATAACAGGCATTATGGTGTGCACCATGCCTGGGGTGAAGATTGGAAAAATCATTCTCATCTTTGAAGCCAACCTCAGATCAATGAGACCTAATTCAAAAATGAGGAAGAGGAGAAGGAGGAAGGCAAAGGAGAAGGATGAAAGGGGAAGAAGAGGAAGAAGAGGAATGAGAGAGGAGGAGGACAAGGAGGAGAAGGAGGAAGAATAATATTTACTAGAGACAAGACCAGGCAGAGTAAAAGTGGGATGAGTAAACATTGATCAATGGATTCAGAGATGTAGCTGAATAACACCAAACAGTTCTGATGTGTTACTGCATAACATGATAACTATAAAAGTAATGTACTGGCCGGGCGTGGTGGCGCAAGCCTTTAATCCCAGTACTCGGGAGGCAGAGGCAGGTGGATTTCTGAGTTCGAGGCCATCCTGGTCTACAAAGTGAGTTCCAGGACAGCCAGGGCTATACAGTGAAACTCTGTCTTGAAAAACCAAAAAAAAAAAAAAAAAAAAAAAAAAAAGAGTAATGTACTGAACATTTCACAAAGTTAGCAAAAGGGATGTTTTAAAAGTTTTCAACATAAAGTATTGTAAATCTCTGAGGAAATGAATGGTTAAGATGATTTGTATACTATGTAACATAAATATGTCTGCATGTCACATGGTATCCCATTAGCATGTATAAGTTGGTTTTCTGGTATTGGTTAGAAGTAAATTTTAAAAATACAGCGAGTTAATACAACCCACGTTTAACTCTTACTTTACCTAGTGGCAGATATGTTTCACACTGACACAGAGGATCCTATGCCCCTGTTACCACCCAGAACATGATATATTCTAATGGAGAGGAAGAATGGGGCAGTTCTGCCACCCAGAACATGATATATCTTAATGGAGAGGAAGAATGGGGCAGTTCTGCCACCCAGAACATGATATATTCTAATGGAGAGGAAGAATGGGGCAGTTCTGCCACCCAGAACATGATATATCTTAATGGAGAGGAAGAATGGGGCAGTTCTGCCACCCAGAACATGATATATCTTAGTGGAGAGGAAGAATGGGGCAGTTCTGGCTCAGACACCAGGTGCTTTCATCTAGAAGTCATGAATACTTGTTCTGCCTGTAGGTGCTGGTGAAGCCCCCAGTCAGCTTGCTTTTTTTCAAACTTATTCCAATGAGGCAGGAAAACCAGCTCTTTTGTGTCAAAGAGTGGAATCAGAGAGCTCTGAATATTTAGTTTTTAATGTCAACCATGGTTCCTTTACAAGCCACATAAGATTAACTTCTTTTCTCATTTCCCTGGGGGCTCAAACTGCTATGCACTTTAATTATACCTTTTCTTATTGGTAATGGATTATCACATATACTCACAATAAAAAGAATACACAATATTCAGAAATTGATGATGTGAAGACTGTCCCACTGAGATCTTCTGGAGATAGGGTGTGTTCTTTTGTAGAAAGAAGCATTTTACCTGAAAAAATGTTCAGCATCCTTAATCATCAGGGAAATGCAAATCAAAACAACCCTGAGATCACATCTCACACCAGTCAGAAATGGCCAAGATAAAAAATTCAGGTGACAGCAGATGCTGGCAAGGAGGTGGAGAAAGAGGACACTCCTCCATTGCTGGTGGGATTGCAAGCTTGTACAACCACTCTGGAAATCAGTCTGGCGGTTCCTCAGAAAAGTGGACATGGTACTACCGGAGGATCCAGCAATACCTCTCCTGGGCATATACTCAGAAGATGTTCCAACTGGTAATAAGGACACATGCTCGGCTATGTTCATAGGAGCCTTATTTATAATAGCCAGAAGCTGGAAAGAACCCAGATATCCCTCAACAGAGGAATGGATACAGAAAATGTGGTACATTTACACAATGGAGTACTACTCAACTATTAAAAACAATGAATTTATGAAATTCCTAGGCAAATGGAATATCTGGAGGATATCATTCTGAGTGAGGTAACCCAATCACAAAAGAACTCACTTGATATGCACTCATTGATAAGTGGATATTAGCCCAGAAACTTAGAATACCCAAGATACAATTTGCAAAACACAAGAAAATCAAGAAAAATGAAGATCAACACATGGATACTTCATTCCTCCTTAGAATAGGGAACAAAATACCCGTGGAAGGAGTTACAGAAACAAAGTTTGGAGCTGAGATGAAAGGATGGACCATCCAGAGACTGCCCCACCTGGGGATCCATCCCATTATCAGCCACCAAATCAGACACTATTGCATATGCCAGCAAGATTTTGCTGAAAGGACCCAGATATAACTGTCTCTTGTGAGGTTATGCCAGTGCCTGGCCAATACAGAAGTGGATGCTCCCAGTCATCTATTGGATGGAACACAGGGCCCCCAATGGAGGAGCTAGAGAAAGTACCCAAGGAGCTGAAGGGGTCTGCACCCCTATAAGTGGAACAACAGTATGAACTGACCAGCCCCCAGAGCTTGTGTCTCTAGCTGCATATGTAGCAGAAGATGGCCTAGTCATTCATCATTGGGAAGAGAGGCCCCTTGGTCTTGCAAACATTATATGCCCCAGAACAGGGGAATGCCAGGGCCAAGAAGTGGGAGTGGGTGTGTAGGGGAGCATGGTGGGGGAGGGTATGGGGACTTTTGGGATAGCATTTGAAATGTAAATGAAGAAAATATCTAATAAAAACTTGAAAAAAAAGAAGCATTTTGTAACATTGGCGGTGTTATTGTTTTCTCTAAGTATGTGTAGAAATTTGTTCATGAATGTTGACTGTGTGTATGAAGATGGGCTGAAGTAATACCATGGATTGCCTCGCCCTATCCTCCCTAATCTTCTATAATGCCTCTGCCATGAAGAAACCCTCTCTTTGTGACTTTGGACTGATATTCCTTGGAGTGAATCGGACCCTGAAAAGTACATAGATCCTCTAGATGCTGGAGAATAAGAACAGTTTCAAGCCCATCTTCTGTTTCCAAGAAGCAGAAGCAGCAATTTTCTGGCAATCGCATCCACAGAAGTCACTGCAATTAAGGATAGCATTCCAGGGCTCATCTACAAACATCCTGAGCGCCAAGCTTCCTGTGTGGCAGGCAGTCAATGCTTGTGAAAGAAACAGAGACCTGCCAGAGTGGGGGTGAGGGGGGGAGTGCCTCTGTAATACATTAATTTTTGAAACAAAATAAAAAAGAAATCAGAATGATGAAGGGACAGCCATGGCTAGGAAGCTGTTATACTCAGATAAAGAAGCCACTGAGCTGATGAAAAAGTAAGGAAAAGTAAACATACTTCAATAAACCCTTTCCAAAAACCACCATAGAAAGAATTGAACAAAGTGCATAGTTACCGCCAGAGGAAACAGAACTGGGCGAGAAGAAGCACCAGAACTGGGAAACGAGGTGTTATAATGCTGCGCTCTCTCTCTCTCTCTCTCTCTCTCTCTCTCTCTCTCTCTCTCTCTCTCTCTCTCTCTGTGTGTGTGTGTGTGTGTGTGTGTGTGTGTGTGTGTGTGTGTGTGTCTGTGTGTCTCTGTGTCTCTGTGTGTGCATGTGTATTTACACAAAGACTAAAAGTGAGTCTTAGATTCTCTTGGAGCTGGACAGGACACAGTAAGCCTAGTGTACTACCCAATGTGGGTTCTGGGAGCTGGACCCTAATTCTCTGTGAGAACAGCAATGGTGTGTTTAACTATTAGGCCTCTCTTCAACCCCAACCATGCAGCAAGTGTTGAGAAGTTATCTGATCTGCAGTGTGCCATCCAGCATCAGGTAATCTTTGGGTAGCAGTGAGCAGTACAGCCTACAGTGACACCATGGAGGCTTTGAAACGTATCTTGACATTGGAGCTACAGTCGGGAAACAACCTAAATAATGTGAGTGGCTGAAGAAACAAACAAACAAACAAACAACAATAACAACAGTTTAAAAAAGACCAGCAGGCAGAACTCATAACAGCACAACAAATCTCTAGAAAGGAACAAACTCAAAGAAGAGCCAGGAATTCGAAGGGAGCACAGACATAGTCAGAAATCAATGGTATTAAGTGTGAAAAAGAAAGACAATCAAGCAAATCAAATGCTAATTGTTGAAGAAAATATCAATGAAATTGAGAAGCCTCTAGAAAACCCTGGCAAGAAAAAGAGAAGACATAAATGACAGCTATGAAGCACTGAAGAATTACTATCTGCAGACATAGAAGGCTCAAAGGGGAGACTCTCGTCAGCCACACACAGGGATTTGACCGCTTAGGTGACAAAAATCTGTCCTTGAAAAACCCAGCTTGACAAGATTACTTACCAGAGACAAGGCACTACCTGATTAACTGATTTGGAAACATAAAACTCCAGAAATAAAATGGTCAGGATAGTTATAGTTTAATACTGTCTCAATGCACAACTGATTTAACAATTTCATAAACACTTGCATAAACTTTCAGAGAAACTAAAGAAACAAAATGTTCTCCATTTATTCTATGAACTAATATTACCTGAGCAGCAAAAGAAAAGGATGTCATGAAGTAAGAACACTACAAACAACATAATCTTTAAAAATATTACCAAATTATATCAAGAACAGAGAAGTCTCAATCACAGCTAAGTGGACTCATTCCACAAATTGCCACAAATGCCACAAACTGATTTTAAAATCAATGTGGCTCAACACTGCGTTTATTTTGCCCTACAGTCCCACGTTAGAATCCATCACTGAGAGGAAGGGAAGGCGACAGGAACTTAAGTCAACTACTTACATCACATCCAGAGTCAAGAGCAGAGGGAGATTCTATTCTGCACATCTATCAGTCAGCTCACTTCCCCTAATGATTCAGAACCCAAGCCCAGGGAATGGTGTCCCCTGTTCTTAGACTAGGACTTCCTATGTCAATGAACAATCAGGAAAATAACCCACAGTTACTCTCGTAGGCCAACCTGACCTAGACAATCCTTGATTGAGACCCTCTTCCTGGGTAATTAGATTAGACAAAGAATCAGGTAGAGAAGATCTACTGTAATTGACACAGAAAATAATTCAATATCTACTCATCACAAAGCAATCATAAAATCAGGAACACAGAAGAGCCTTCTCAACCTCACAAAGAAAGCCCCACAATCTACAGCTAATATAGGGAGGTCTTCTCAATGTCATAAAGAAAATGAACACAGCCTACAGCTACCATCCATCTAAGGAAAAGCCAAATCACTTTCCTTGTACAATTATAAACAAAGAAAGCATGTGCTATGTCTGCATTCATATTTACCATGGTGCAGGAGTCCTAGTAAGTGCAATAAGACAAGAATATATATATATATATATATATATATATATATATATATATATGAATATATATATTTTTTTTTCATGTAGTTAATAAAATGAAAATTGAATTGCCCCATTTACGAATCATGCCATGTTCCATAGCATATATCATCAACCTTATTCTGTTAAGTGCTAAATAGTCCATATCATCAGCTTTGTAATTACTTGTACTTACTGTGGTCTTTGTTGCCATTGCCTGCTCATACTTTTGTAGCAAATAGCTAAAGGCAAACCATAAACCAATGGCCATAATCATGTTACAAAAATAAAAAAAAACAAAACAAAAGCACAAAGATCAGCTCATATTACAGAAAATAGTATACCTATAACTAATAAATTTTTAAAAATTATTAGAACTAATAAATGATTGCAGATACCAGGCCTACACCTATCAAACATCATTTTTTTCTGTAGATGAGCAGCAATCATTAGAAAGCAAAATTCAAAGCCTGTTGAAATTACTCAAAAATTTATATCAGACATCCGCAAAACAAAATATATTTCCATTAATTTATTTACTTATTCACTTTGCATTTCAATCGAAAGAACCTCCCCTCCACCCAGTCCTCTGCACATAACCCCTCCTCCCAACCCCCTCTCATCTCCTCTAAGAAGGGGAGGCCCCCACTGGTAACCAACCTACTCTGGCACATCAGGTCACTACGGGACTGGACATATCTTCTTCCACTGAGGCCAAACAAGGCAGCCCAGTTATAGCAACACAGTCCACAAGCAGGTGACAGATTTAAGGATAACCCCCTTACAGTTGTTGGGGGACCCACATCAAGACCAAGCTGCACAGCTGCTTCATATGTTGGGGAGGGGCTAGGCCCATCCCATGTATGCTTCTTGGTTGGTGGTTCAGTCTGCTGAGATCCCCCAAAGATCCAGGTTAGGTCCTCCTGTGGAGTTGCTATCCTCTCCAGGTCCCTCAATCCTTCCCCCAATTCTTCCACAAGGCTTTCCCAACTCCATCTAATGTGGAGACTGTGGGTATCTGCATCTGTTTCCATCAGCAACTGGGTGGAACCTCTCAGAGTACAGTTTTGCTAGGCTCCTGTCTGCAAACATAACAGAGTATCATTAATAGTGTCAGGGATTGGTTCTTGGCCATGGGATGGGTCTCAAGTTGGATCAGTCATTGGTTGGCCATTTCCTCAGCCTCTATGAAATCAGGCAGGACAGATTTTGGGTCAAAGGTTTTCATAGGTGGGTTGGTGCCCTTATCCCTCCACTGGAAGTTCTGCCTGACTATATGAGTGGTCACTTTAGGCTCCATATCCCTAACTGCTAGGAGTCTCAACCAGAGTTCCCTCATAGACTCTCTAGAGCCAACCACATCCCAGGTTTCTGGCATGCCCTAGAGATGCACTCCCTCCATCAGCCACTGATTTCCATCCACTTTCTTGGTCCTCCTAGGCTTTATTCACACCTGACTCCCCTCTCCCATTCTCTTCACCATCCCCACCCAGTTCCCTCCCTCCATCTACCTCCAATGACTATCCATCTTATTTCCCCTTCTTAGTAAGCTCAAGCACCCTCCCTTGGCACGGTTTGTTATTTAGCTTCATAGGATCTGTGAAGTGTAGCACAGGTATCCTGTACTTTATGGCTAACATCCATAGTGACAATAGGGCAAAGCCATAGCCTATAGAAGGGAAAAGATCTTTACGAACCCTACATCTGATAGAGAGGTGATATCCAAAATATATAAAGATTTTAAGAAGTTAGGCACAAACACACCAAATAACCTAATTAACAATGGGGTACAGAGCTAAAGAGGGAATCCTTTACAGAGGAATCTCTGATGACTGAGAAACACTTAAGAAATGTTCAGTGTCTTTAGTCATCAGGGAAATGCAAATCAAAATGACCCTGAGATTCTACCTTACATCCATCAGAATGGCTAAGATCAAAAACTCAGGTGAGAGCATATGCTGGAGAGGGTGAGGAACACTCCTGCATTGCTGGTGGGAGTGCAATTTGTACAACTCTGGAAATAAATCTGGTGGTTTTCAAATAATTGAAAATAGTTCTTCCAGAAGACCCAGCTATGCCACTCCTGGGCATATACCCCAAAAATATACAACAAGAGCATTTGCTCAACTATGCTCATAGCAGCTTTATTTGTAATAGCCAGAAACTGAAAACAACCCAGATGTCCCTCAACTGAAGAAGAGATACAGAAAATGTGGTTCATTTACACGATGGAATACTACTTGGCTGTTAAAAATGAGGTCATCGTGAACTTTGTAGGCAAGTGGATGGAACCAGAAGATGTCATCCTGAATGAGGTACCCCCAAAAATGTAACAAAATACATAAAGAACGGTTGGCTACAAAGTATAAAATGCTGATCAAACACACAGAAGAAGCACTAATATACTGTAGATACTCATCATCAGTCAGATTTGCTATACTAGCAGGGTCTATCTGTAGTTTCAACACAATTCACTATTTTCTCTTGGTGACAATACAAATGAGTGCGGCCACTCTGGAAAGTAGTGTGCAGAATCCTCACAGAGCTGAAAATAACTCTTCTGTAGAACCCAGCTACATCACTCCCTGGCCTATGTCCTAACTCTTCTGTAGAACCCAGCTACATCACTCCCTGGCCTATGTCCTAACTCTTCTGTAGAACCCAGCTACATCACTCCCTGGCCTATGTCCTAACTCTTCTGTAGAACCCAGCTACATCACTCCCTGGCCTATGTCCTACTCTACAGATACTTGTTCAGCTACCCTCACTTATGCTTGATTCACAATAGCCAGGAAATGGAAACAATCTAAATGTCCCTCAAATAATGAAGGAATACTAAAAATGTGCTGCATATACACTATGACATATGCTATGGTTTTATATGCTCGGCCCAGGGAATAGCACTATTAAAAGGCCTGGTCCTGTTGGAGTAGGTGTGGCACAATTGGTGTGGGCTTTAAGACCCTTAACCTAGCTACCTGGAAGTCAGTATTCTGCTAGAAGCCTTCAGATGAAGATGTAGAACTCCTTCGGCACTCTGCCTACCTGGGTGCTGTCATGTTCCTGCCTTGATAATAATGGACTGAACCACTGAACCTGTAAGCTAGTCCCAACTAAACTCTATCCTCATAAGAGTTGCCTTGGTTATGGTGTCGGTTCACAGCAGTAAAACCCTAACTAAGTATAAGTATATTATGACATATAATTCAGCTGTAAAGAAAAATGAGGGCGACTTGGACGACTGAAGGAAGATGGGTCAAAGTCAGAGTGGTGGCCATGGTCCTGGGGGTGGCAAGAAGGATGACAAGGACAAGAAAAAGAAATACGAACCTCCTGTCCCAACTAGAGTGGGGAAAAAGAAGAAGAAAATGAAGGAACCAGATGCTGCCAGCAAACTGCCACTGGTAACACCTCACACCCAGTGCCGCCTGAAATTACTGAAGCTAGAGAGAATAAAGGATTATCTTCTCATGGAGGAGGAATTCATTAGAAATCAGGAACAGATGAAACCATTAGAAGAAAAGCAAGAGGAGGAAAGATCAAAAGTGGATGATCTCAGGGGGACCCCCATGTCTGTAGGAACCTTGGAAGAGATCATTGATGATAATCACGCCATTGTGTCCACATCTGTGGGCTCTGAACACTACGTCAGCATCCTGTCGTTTGTAGACAAGGATCTGCTGGAACCAGGCTGTTCTGTCCTGCTCAACCACAAGGTGCACGCTGTGATAGGGGTGCTAATGGATGACACGGATCCCCTGGTCACAGTGATGAAGGTGGAAAAGGCCCCCCAGGAGACCTACGCAGATATCAGGGGACTGGACAACCAGATCCAAGAAATTAAGGAGTCTGTGGAGCTCCCGCTTACCCACCCTGAGTATTACGAGGAGATGGGGATAAAGCCCCCTAAGGGGGTCATTCTCTACGGTCCGCCAGGAACAGGTAAAACTCTATTGGCCAAAGCAGTAGCAAACCAGACTTCAGCCACTTTCTTGCGCGTGGTTGGCTCAGAGCTTATCCAGAAGTACCTAGGTGATGGGCCCAAACTTGTTCGGGAGCTCTTCCGGGTCGCTGAGGAGCATGCGCCGTCCATCGTGTTCATTGATGAGATCGACGCCATTGGGACCAAAAGATATGATTCAAACTCTGGAGGTGAGAGAGAAATTCAACGAACAATGTTGGAACTGTTGAACCAGTTGGATGGATTTGATTCGAGGGGAGATGTAAAAGTTATCATGGCCACAAACCGAATAGAAACTTTGGACCCAGCACTTATCAGGCCAGGCCGCATTGACAGGAAGATCGAGTTCCCGCTGCCTGATGAGAAGACCAAGAAGCGGATCTTCCAGATTCACACGAGCAGGATGACACTGGCTGATGACGTAACCTTGGATGACTTGATCATGGCAAAGGATGACCTCTCTGGGGCCGACATCAAGGCAATCTGTACAGAAGCTGGCTTGATGGCCTTGCGGGAACACAGAATGAAAGTAACAAATGAAGACTTCAAAAAATCTAAAGAGAATGTTCTTTATAAAAAACAAGAAGGCACCCCTGAGGGGCTGTATCTCTAGTGGCCCACAGTCGTCTTCAGGGATGGGAGCTGCCCCCAGGAACCCATTCTCCAGTTCAGGTTTGCCAGCAGAAAGCCCGTATCGTGGAGGACGCTGTGCCTCCGTCTGTTGTTGGTCACTGTGCCGTGCTGCTCTCTACTCCCAATAAAGGATGGCCTGGTTTGCAAAAAAAAAAAGTAAGAAAAATGAAATTTGCAGGTAAATGGATGGACCCAGAAGATTATATTATATTGAGTGAGAAAACCCAGAACCAGAAGGATAAACATGGCATGTTCTTTCTCATTTGAGCTTTCTAATTTTACATCTCCGTATGTGACTATACTTCTTGGATCAGAAACCAAACATATATGAAGAGACCATGGTGCTAGTGTTGTATGTGGGGGCAATATGAAAATGAGAAAAATGTGAAGGGGTCTTTGATTGGAAAGAGGAAGGGAGGGCAATACAGAAGGAAGAAGGAGAGACAAGTAACACTAAGAGTGTTTGAAAAATCCTTACAGAATTCTACCATTTTATATTTACCTAAAATTACATATAATATATAAGTGTATATATCCCAACAGGAAGGAGGCCATGTCTGGAACTGGAAACCTAGCCAAATACCTATGACCTAAATTTTTCTAAATCCCATGCTTTTTAAAAGTTTAGTTTAATAGTGCAAAGGAGCACGGTGTGCATATATTACTATGTGGTTTCTGGTTTCCCAATCTGATATGTGTCCCTAAGTAATACTTTGTTATTATTAATATAATGTGTTGTTACTAGGTTAACTACTCATTATTTTCTGGTGGAAACTGTGACTTCAACCTCTGCACAACACCCATGATGGGTGTATGTGTATGACTGGGCACATGTGTGCCGTGGATCCCATGTGGAGGTCGAGGAGACCCATACATATATGTCTTCCCTTTCCACCTTGTTTGAGACAGTTCTTCGGTTATTCACAGTTGCATATGCCAAGCTAGCTGTCCCAGGGGCTTCTGGAGATCCTTCTGTCTTTGCCTCATATATTGCCATATTAGTTTTTACTAATTACGGGGATTACTGGGATTAGAGATACAGTTTTATGTGAGCTATGGGGGTCTGAACTCTGGATCTTACCACTCACTGAGCCATCTCTCTGGCCCCTGAAGTGTTGCCGATGCAATACTTTCTGTGTTGATTTTACTCATTGCCACACTGGTGATTGAAACTGCTATGGTCCACATAAATGCTAGGCATATGCTCTGCCTCTAAGCTACAGTACAAACCCTGAAAAGTGTCTATGTCCATCACAGCATAGACCACTTTAGTGTAATGACAGGTCACTCTTTATAACTATTGTCATCTAGATTGCTGCTATCTCCCATGTCCCAGAGCCTCTGGGCTATTTTCATCCTCTCTGTTTTCATGACCTGCAGGGGAATCTGGGAAAACACGGGATTCTGGTTGTTTGTTCATTTGTTGGTTTGTTTGTTTGTTTGTTGATTTTTTTGTTTTGTTTTGTTGTTTCTGTCCAGATCATCTACTGTTTCAAATCAGAACCGTTATACCTCTTTACTGTCGAGTTTTTTTTGTTTGTTTGTTTGTTTGTTTTTTTGAGACAGGGTTTCTCTGTATAGCTCTAGTTGTCCTGGAACTCACTCTGTAGACCAGGCTGACCTCGAACTCAGAAATCCACCTGCCTCTGCCTCCCGAATGCTGGGATTAAAGGCGTGCGCCACCACTCCTGGCTAGTTTTTTAAATTTTTATTTGGTATAAATATCATGAAATAGAGAATCAATTCACCTATGTTAGACTGACTCATAACTCTGTTATAATATCTGGATAGTTAATTATGAGTGAATTACCTTTAAGATTATGTTTTCTAGCACATGTTCCCTTCACTGAGTTATTGATTCTTCTGAGTTTACTCATAATTTAAGATTGCTCATGAACTTTTTATCACTATTGCTCTGTAGTACAGCTTGAGGTCAGGGATGGTGATTCCTCCAGAAGTTCTTTTATTCTTGAGAATAGTTTTCAATATCCTGGGTTTTTTGTTATTCCAGATGAATTTGAGAATTGCTCTTTCTATCTCTGTGAAGAATTGAGTTGGATTTTTATGTGGGATTACATTGAATCTGTAGATTGCTTTCTATAAGATGGCCACTTTTATTATGTTAATTTTGCTGATCCATAAGCATGGGTGATCTTTCTATCTTCTGAGGTCTTCTCCGATTTCTTTTTTTAGAGACTTGAAGTTTTTGTCATACAGATCTTTCACTTGTTAGGTTAGAGTCAAGATACTTTATATTGGGACTATTGTGAAGAGTGTTGTTTCCCTAATATTGTTCTCAGCCCATTTATCCTTTGAGCAGAGGCAGGCTACTGATTTGAGTGGATTTTATATCTAGCCACTTTATTGAAGTTGTTTACCAGGTTTAGGAATTCTCTGGTGGAATTTTTGGGCTCACTTAAGTATACTATCATATCATCTGCAAATAGTAATATTTGACTCTTCCTTTCCAATTTGTATCCCTTTGACCTCCTTTTGTTGTCTGGCTAGGACAAGTGTAGGTATAGAGAGAGTGGGCAGCCTTGTCTAGTCCCTGATTTTAGTGGGATTGCTTCAAGTTTCTCTCTGTTTTGTTTGCTGTTAGCTACTGGTTTGCTGTATTTTGTTTTTATTATGTTCAGGTATGGGCCTTGAATTCTTTAATCTTTCCAAGACTTTTAACATGAAGGGGTGTTATATTTTGTAGAGGGTTTTTTTTCAGCATCTAATGAGATGATCATGTGATTTTTGTCTTTGAGTTTGTTTATATAGTGTATTACATTGATGGATTTCTGTATATTGAACCATCCCTGCATCCCTGAGGTGAAGCCTACTTGATCATGGTGAATGATCATTTTGATGTGTTCTTGGATTCGGTTTGCGAAAATTTTATTGAGTATTTCTGCATTGATATTCATAAGGGAAATTGGTCTGAAGTTCTTTTTCTTTGTCGGTTTTTTGTGTGGTTTTGGTATCAGCGTAACTGTTGCTTCATAGAATGAATTGGGTAGTGTTCCTTCTGTTTCTATTTTATGAAATAGTTTGAAAAGTATTGGTGTTAGGTTTTGTTAAAAGGTCTGATAGAATTTTGCACTAAAACCATCTTGTCCTGGGCCTTTTTTGGTTGGGAGACTATTCTGAAATTCATCTGGAATAACAAAAAAACACAGGATAGCAAAATCTTTTCTCAACAATAAGGGAACTTCAGGGGGAATCACCATGCCTGACCTCAAGCTCTACTGCAGAGCAATTGTGATAAAAAACTGCATGATATTGGTACATAGACAGGCAGATAGATCAAAGGAATATAATTGAAGACCCAGAAATGAACCCACATACCTATGGTCACTTGATCTTTGACAAAGAACCCAAAACTATCCAGTGGGAAAAAGACAGTATTTTCAACAAATGGTGCTGGTTCAACTGGCAGTCAGCATATAGAAGAATGCAAATTGATCTATTCTTATCTTCTTGTACAAAGATCAAGTTCAAATGGATCAAGAAACACCACATAAAACCAGATACACTAAATCTAGTAGAAAAACAAGGGGGGAAGAGCCTCGAACACATTGACATAGGGGAACATTTCCTGAACAGAACACCAATGGCTTAGGCTCTAAGATAAACAATATACAAATGGGACCTCTTAAAATGGAAAAGCTTCTGTAAGGCAAAGGACACTGTCAATAGGACAAAACAGCAATCCACAAACTGGGAAAAGATCTTTACCAACCCTACATCCAATAGAGGGCTAATATCCAAAATATACAAAGAACTCAAGAAGTTAGACTCCAGAGAACCAAATAACCCTATTTTAAAATGGGGTAAATTGCTAAACAAAGAATTCTCAACTGAGGAATCTCAAATGGCTGAGAAGCACCTAAAGAATTGTTCAATGTCCTCAGGGAAATGCAAATCAAAATGCCCTTGAGATTCCAATTCAAACCAACCAGAATGGCTAAGATCAAAAACTCAGGTGACAACAGATGCTGGTGAGGCTGTGGAGAAAAAGAAACACTCCTCCATTGCTGGTGGGACTGCAGGCTGGTAAAACCACTTTGTTAGTCATTCTGGTAGTTCCTGAGAAAATCTCAAATAGTTCTACCTGAAGACCCAGCTATATTGAAAGATCCTGACAGAATGTAAAAGGACACAGAAGCCCTGAAATTGACAAGATAGATATCAGTGTTAGCAGAACTAGCTTCACTGATTTAGAAAAATAGAGGTGCACAATGCTCTGGCCACTCCTTGAACCCGTGTGTGTGCCAATGTTTTGACCGTTCCTTGAACCCATGTGTGTGCCCACTGATGAAGCCCATTGCCAGGTGTTTGTGATATTGGTTGCTGAGAGAGAGTCAGAAAATCTCCCCAGCAACCACAGCCCGGCCAATCCTGAGTTGTTGCACCTGCACCAGACTCTTTCTTTGTACCCCTCCCATACCCATTTCTTGAGAATAGACATTGTTTAGATCTGGAAATCCCCTACTCCCCCCTTCTCCTTTCTCCCCTGAGGGCCTACAAAAACTGGGACCTCTTTCCTCTCGAGGTCGACTCCTCTACCCCTGCGTGGGATATGAGTCATCCCCAGAGCTCTGGCTTTCCCCGAAAAAGCCTCATGTGGTTTGCAACAAGCTCAATCTATGGTGAGTTCTTGGGTGTCCGCTATTGTCCTGAGGCCTGAGCGAGGGGCTCCTCTCAGAGTCTTTCAATATCACTACTGGACATATACCCAAAAGATGCTCCAACTTACAACAAGTACACGTGCTCCACTATGTTTCTAGCAGCCTTATTTATAATAGTCAGGAGTTGGAAACAACCCAGATATCCCTCAATGGAAGAATGGATACAGAAATATGATACATTTACACAATAATGTACTACTCAGCTATGAAAAATAATAACTTCATAAAATTTGCAGGCAAATGGAAGAAACTAGGAAATATTATCCTGAATGAGGTAACCCAGACATAAAAGAGCACACATGGTATGTATTCACAGGTAATTGGATATTAGCCCCAAAGCTCACAACGTCCATGACACAACCCACAGACCTTATAGAGCTTAGAAGGATGGAAGACCAGGGTGTGGATGCTTCAATCCTGTATAGAGAGGGGAACAGGATGATTTGGGAGGTGGAGGGAGGGGTGGGGGCCTGGGAAAAAGAGAGGAAGGGGATGGAAAAGGGGGCAAGATAAGGTATTGGAGGGATCAGAAGAGAGGTACAAAAGACCAGGAAATCAAATCAAAATATGTAACAGTGGGGGATGAGGAACTGGGGGTAACCACTGGAGGCTCCCAGATGCCAGGGAAACAAGAAGCTCCCAGGACCCATCGGAGATGACTTTAGCTGAAATTCGCAGATAGAATCTGTAGAGACCACCTCCAGTAGATAAGCATGACCTCCAGTCGAGAGATGGGGACACCCACCCATCTCAAAGTTTTTAACTCAGAAATGTTCCTGTCCAAAGGAAAAACAGGGACAAAAATGGAACACATACTGAAGGAAGGGTCATTTGTGGACTGCACCACCTGGCGATCCATCCTGTCTGCAGACACCAAACCCTGACACTGTTGCTGCTGTCAAGAGGTACTTGTGACATGAACCTGGTGTGGCTGCTCCCTGGGAGGTTCTGCCAGCACCTGATCAATGCAGATGTGGATGCTCTCAGCCAACCATCAGACTGAGCTCAGGACCCTGGTCGGGGGTCTGGGGGGAAAGAATGGAGGAGCAGATTGGGATTGCAACCCCAAAGAAAGAACAATGTCAACTGGACCACCCAGTGCTCCCAGGGACTAGGCCACCAACCAAGGAGTGTACAGGGAGGGATCCATGGCTCCAGATACATAGGTAGCAGAGGATGGCCTTGTCTGACATGAAGGGGAGGGGAGGCCCTTGGTCCTATGGAAGTTTGATGCCCCAGTGTAGGGGGATACTGGAATGGTGGGGTGGGAGTGGCGGGGGAGGGGGAGGGAAGCACTCTCATAGAGGCAAAGGGGAGTGAGAAGAGGGGTGTATGGGATGAGGAAGTTGTGGAGAGGTAACGGGAAAGGGGAATATCATTTGAGATGTAAATGAATGGCAGGGTTATTAAAAAATTTTTTTCTTTCTTTTTTTTATTACATCTTTTCCTCAATTACATTTCCAATGCTATCCCAAAAGTCCCCCATACCCTCCCCCTACTACCCTACCCACCCATTCCTTTTTTTTTTTTTTGCTTATGAACTTCTTTTGTTTCCTTTTCAAAACTTAATTATTAAAAAATTGAACAGCCATCTTCCGTTGCAGGTAAGTGGGTCTTCGAAAAGCTCCATGTTCATCTGTCCAACATCTGCGCCATCCTTTTACCAGCAAAGCTCTAATTCTGAAGGTGAGCAAAAGCCCCTGGAAGGAGAAAGCTCTTTGCTTTCAGAAGTCACACGCTTAAGATCAGATTCCTCCAAATAACCTCTATATTTTAAAATCAAGGTATGGCCATGTCTGGGAACGATAGTTCATCAGGAAGACAGATGGAAGCTATAAAAGCCGTCCTACAATACATCACTCACTTTGTACTTTCGGAGTTCTGGCATTATTTCTCAGTGTTTTTCTTGCATTAACTCAGTCCTCACTACAACCCACCAAGGAGCCTGGTGTTATTTCCATTACACAGATGAGTGATCTGAATCACAGAGAAGACAAATAATTTGCCAAAGGTCACAAAGCCGGGGCCTGATGGAATCACTGTCAACAAACTTACGCCCAAGCACCGATCCTTACTCTTCCAAATGGAGTCACAGTGGAGGGGTAATTCTCTACATTACTCACTACTCCAAGCAGAGACCTGTCAGCCACTGAGAAGATATATTCAAGCGTTCAACTGAAGAGAGAATATTAAAGCAACTGTTTTCATAGAGCTAGGCAAGAGGAACGAAACCCACTAGAGATGGTGAATAGAGAGAGCTTAACTAAGAAACACTGAGTCTTGCTTCACTATCACAAGGCTGAGTGAAGGGAAATGACTGTGTTATTTCAGGCTGGCAAGAGCTGGAGCGATGTAAGATAACTCCTGTCATGTGTCCTAGGACTGAGCACAGCCATTGCCAGAATTGTAGCAGGAAGGTGGCAGATGGAGGTAGGTAAAGATAAGCTCTGCTCTCACTCTCCTCTTGATTGTCAATCTCCTTGCATTGGCCAAACTCAACTAGAAGCCTTGTTGATGTCCTCTGTAGAGCTATGTTCTGAATAAGGCATAGAAGATTGGTGACTGATCACAGCTGACAATGAGTAAAGTGTGGCTTAGTGAGAACAATGAGCAGGTATGAGTGAGTAGAACTGATTATGAGTGAGAATTTGCATCAGAGCATGTCTTTGAGTCCTGCAATCAGAAACACAGTTTCTACCAGTCCTCAGCTCAAAGGTGGGAGTGTGTCTCAAGTAAGTGACAGCTTCAGCTTGGCCTTTACTCACCTTCAGTGTTAAAGCTTTGCCCACCAGAGGGTACAAATTTACGTGTGCACACCAATACTTGTAGATATGTACACACAAACACCCAGATGTATGCATATAGACTTGCACACACACACACACACACATATATATATATATATATATATATATATATATATATATATATAAACGAACATATATGTGACATATAAACAGAGACATGCCCAAATGAGTAGATACAGAGATGAACATGCAGACATGCACACACACAGTCATAGCAATGTCACGTTGTGACACTTGTGAGGGATTTAAACACTCATGCGGTATTCACAAATGTGTCGGATGCCATCAGGTGTGTGTTGGTCCTTAGTTCCCTTAAAGGCAGAGCTAGTTGTTGCACATTAGTCTTCCAAGAGTGCTATACACAACACACACTGGCTCAGAAGAGCCAATCATTTGGAGTTCAGAAGTGCTGTACACTGGCTGGTGACACAACTTTAAGTAGAACTTGACCGTGCTTGAGGATTTACTCTGTAAATCTAAATAAATCCTGCAAACCAGCCTTCTTGCTTTTCTAAGGAGCTGGAGGTTGTCTATCAGTGTACCACTGGCCTTAACTACTTCTTTGTCTAAACTCCAATCAAACTGTTGGTCTAGGTTTTCTCAGGAAAGGGACTGAAATGGTGCCGCCAAAAATGTGTGGTATTCTCTCAAGAGTTTTTAAACAGCTCACTGTGACTGTCATCCATCTTTTCGATGATATGGAGAGGTAAAACAGCTAACCTGTCGCACAGATGCTAAGACCACTGAGCCCTCGAAATGTTATCAGCAAGGCAGGATTCTGTGCATCTGGCACACATCTATCGCACAGAAACACTTACGGTGCTTTCCTCTTCCTGTTTACCAGCACCAATTAGCGTTGTATCAAATTAATGAACCAGTCAAAACACCTTGGTTGCCATTGGGTGTCTGTGACTCATTAAAATAATCACTCTCATTTTATCTCTGACAGCCAAACAGAGACACTTGGCATCTTCTTTCTACCCTGGATCCTATTAGTGCCATTGACATCAGCCCTGTTCCATGGCAACACATCCCCTCGTTATTCCAGACGTATTAAATCTGAATTTTTAAATTGAGGACTTGAAGATATTTCCTAACCCTTTAGTAAATGAAAAGTTTTGTGACCCTCTTGGCTGTTCTGATTGAGGTGGGAAGGTGGCTCTGCAATCTATGTTAAATTCACCTACTCCAAATGTCTCCTTTTTAATCAAGCTAGTTATTATCACGGCCTCATTAACCATAGGCTGTCATTCATTGACTGGACCTCATTCAGTTAGGCACACAGGTGTTCTAGTGGCACACTGAAGCAGGAGTCAGCTGTGAACCTCCATATCTGCGCATCTGACTCATTCTGCACTTGTGTTTCATCTGCTACACTCAGATGCTTTGTATGTGTCCAAAACTCTGACCAATTTACAGGGCAAGCTCTTACCTCCATCCCAAAGGAGATGTATCCCTTGCCAACCTTGATTTCTTCCCTTTTGGCTGTGCTAGCATCAAAATATTATTACAGGTCTGGGAGTAACTGAGAAGAGGTAGGACTAGGAGAGGGAACCACCCTATTGCAAGATGTATGTATGTGAGGGAAGTAAAGATTCCTTGGGGAAGAGGGACAATCCAGGGGTACTTCAGGGATCAAAACACACAGCGCAATATACATGTTTGTGTTCTGATTTCAAAAATCAATTCCTTATTCCCAAATGTCTTAGTCAGCAAATGATACCTGGAGAGGTTAAATGTTCAGCTGCAGGGCATGCAGTCAGCACATGACTTAATTTTCAGTCACATCCACATGGCGTGTAAGAACAGTCAAAAGCCATGCTCTCTCGGCTTCTTTATCATCTCATTGTGTTTTGATTTGCAAGCTCGTGCTTCAGACGTTTCCCTCCCTCCCCTCTTCTTCCCTCCCATTTTCTTCTCTCCCCTTCCCTCTCCTCTCCTCTTCCCATTTTCTTTTTTCTTCTCTATTCTTCTCTTTTGTAAACGATTAGAGTACAAATTGAATTCCTCACCATGTAAAGAACGACAGTCATTTAATGATGCCTTGTTATTTAGTTGATCTGCATTGCACACCTGTGATAACCTCACCAGTCTTAATTTTGTGTGTCTTAATTGTCCCAAGAAGATGGTGTCTGTGGACTCATAAAATTGCAAGCAACATGGAAGAGATGGCTCAGAGGTTCCGAGTGCTTGCTGTTCTTATAGAAGACCATAGTGTGTTTCCTTGGTGCCCAGGTTAAGTGGTTCACAGCTATCTGTAACTCCAACTCCAGAGGATTAAAATGTCTTCTCTGGCCTCTAAGGGCACCTGTATTTGCCTGTACATGCATACACATATAGAAATAATGAGTCTAAAAATACGTAATATGTACAATCTAGACCCCAAATTCCATTTGAGAGTCTGTTTCCTTGGGCCAGAGAGAGAGAACTAGGAGTGGTAGAGGGCTTCATGGATAAGGCGAGCTGACAGAGAAGCTTGTGGGTATTGAGTGAATATAATTGATGTGCTAAGTCAACATACCTCAATATATTTGTGCAAACTTTACGTTGACATGGAAAGTAATTAATGTTTGCTGTGTATCACAGTTATTATGGAATACAAAAGCAAAAGCAGGGTTATGAGTACCCAGAGATTAGCCGCAGCAGAAATCTGTTACAAGCATTCACCTGTAGGAACCATGGAGAAGGACTCATATTGCCTGAACCTGGTGATGGCGATAACCATGGGAGAACCCATCTGACTCCAGCTGTGATCACAGAGAAGCATGTCCCCTTGTAGAACACTCTCCATAATTCATGACTCTCTCTCTCTCTCTCTTCCCCCCTCACTGTGCACCACTTCCTCTCACTCATCTGTTCTTTAAGGAGAGTCAAGAGGAGAGGAACCTACAGTGTATTCAGTAGGCTAGCACCCGGAAGTCCAAGCATGGCAGCAAAGAACCGAGGTTAGACATGGGGAACACTGGAAACACTAGTTTCTCTTCTATTCCTACTTCAGCCTTCCATTACCCATTGGGGAAGTGTCTGGATTCACAGAAAATAAGGAAATCTACATACATTGGATTTTCTTTATACATATATACCTATGTTAAAGCTTAACTTTTGAATTGGAAATGGTATGAGATTAATAACTAATACTACAACAGAACTACAGTAAGAACGATAAGATATGCTGATAAAAGCTACATGGCTGTTCTCTCTCTCTCTCTCTCTCTCTCTCTCTCTCTCTCTCTCTCTCTGTGTGTGTGTGTGTGTCTCTGTCTCTCTCCCTCCCTCCCTCCCTCTTTCTCTTTGTTTCAAAACATTTCACCATGTTCCTTTGTTTTGTGATGGTCTGAGAGGAGACAATGCCCAGGAGAGGAGATGAAGTGAACTGAACTGAATGACTCGGGCCCTGCCCCGTGGACTTAGGCCACTATTAATTAACCTGTGGATGATGTTCAGAATGGGGAGCCTTGGAGCAGAATGCGGATGCCAAGGGTTAGATGCAGGCGTGTGTGCTCTGATCACTAAGAGGGTTTTGAAATAATTAGGGGCCAGGATAGGTGTGGCATGCAGGTGCAGTGGACAAAGGGGTGGTTAGTTCTCTGGGCAGGATGACGTAGGCCGGTCTGATGCTCCATTGTGCTTCTCAAAAGAGCGTGCAAATTCAAGCGTTCTATCAAGTGTTTATTTCTAGACTTTTCCTTTTAATACTTTAGGATAGAGAATGACCCCTGGGAACTAAAACCCTGGAGTGTGAAACATGAATATATTATAGGTACACAGTAAGGTCAGAGAAGTGGACTCTCTTAGTCAAAGGAGAGAGATAGTTTCCCTTTGTATAGCATTCTCCATATTTACTAAAGTCTATGTGTGAACACCCCTGACCCACAGCAGTCCAAGCGTATGCTATTGAATGTTAGTGCTTTCGTCAACACTACTAAAAAGAGTCTTCATGTAGTTTCCTTTTTAAAATTTCTCTTTTCAATGAGGAAGCTTAACACCCTTTCATATTAATTCAACTCCAAGAACAGAGAATGTAATTGGAAGAAACAGCATAAACAAAGCAACAGCAGCAATAAAACATCCGTGCGTCTGTCTTCATCTGCATTTTGGTCCAAAGACTTAAGATATCACCAAATCTGAGCCTGTGTCTGACCCATCTCCTCTCGGTACCAGGCCTTCATCTCCTCTCGGTACCAGGCCTTCATTGTCACAACTCCAGCTCGGTTCAGCAGTGATACCAGGTTCTGCAGGCCTCAACTTCACCAAGTCGCTGCCGTCGACACAAGATGTGTACAGCTTCCTTTAGTCTGGGATAAGCCACAGGACAGCAAACCCTTGTACCTGTACATACATCTTCCCAAATGTCCCTGTCACTGTCATGTGATTAAACTCTGCCTGGTGAGCTCCTGTGCTTCAACTGGGAGCCAAGGTGTGCAAGCCAGCAACATCAACAAGCCAGGTACTGCTCAAAGTTCAGAATCTGCAGGAGATGAATATTCTTCCTGGTCAGGTATTAATGTGATTTGTCAAAATCCAGCAAAGTGATTAAATGAATGCCATAACTCACAGTGTGCTTGCAGGGAGATGGTGACAACTGAAATTAAACCTTTCATATAGAAAAGCAGAAGAGAAAACAGGGCCCAGTGGCCTCTGATCTCCGGCGTATTTAGCAGGGCCCGAAACCTTAAGGTGGACCTGACTCCACTCATACATTTCAGCCTCCTTGGAAGGTTGTCTTTTCTTCCTTTCTTTAATCTTCCATGGCCCCATTAGAGGCAGGCACCTTTGTTAAGGGTGCCTCTTCTGGGCTGTCTCTGTTCAAGGTGTCATTTCCTAAGGGAAGGGATCTTAGGTCCTGAGCTCACCTCAAAGGCTGAAGACAATTGCAAGAGACCATTGGGTGTGGGGTTTCTCTGGAATTGTCACTCTTATAAAGTCACAAGGCACGAGCCTTGTGAGGCCAGTTTTATTACATTAATTTCCCAGCTCTGAAATATGAAGTGACCTCACTTTTTCCAGGCAGCTGGGAGTCAGTATGTAGGGAAGTACATTTCCCATTTCCCTTCCTCCTCCTCACAGCTTCCTGGGTATCTTTTAGAGAGAGGCTTTCACTGTTATCTGTCTGTAGTTAGTAACAAACTTTTTATGTTGAGGAGCTCTAAATGAGACATTTCCATTCATCCCTCCCCCCTACATACACCCATACTGTGCTAACTTCCTTTGCAGATCCGGATAATCCATAATGAGAAAGCAGAAAAATTCTCACTCTTTCCTGCAGATGCCACCCTTATCATAGGATATCTACTTGTACACTAGGCTAGACATTCTAGACAATAGAAGACTCACTCAGTCTGTGGTTCAGGGTTCTGATTGGCCAGATTTGAATCAACCACTCTCAGGGAGCTAAGGACAGAGCTGGAATTACTCAACTACACGGACCAGGTGACAGATAAGAAGTCCAGTTGGGCACTGAAAGATCAAAATGGTACTTCACAGAGAAGGCAAACTATTGCCAGCCTGTACACAGGGCGAGTGTTGTATAACCTGTGCCTCTGGCAGCCCAACACCATGATAGTCACATGTGTCCCTTCAAGAAAACTCGTATCTATCCAATCAAGTCATCACTCGATGCTTTAACACTACACCTCCTCTTTTTCAGGGGAACCACAGAGATTCTTCTAATCACTACCTTAAGCCCACACTTAATGGTGGGCTTATGCTAGTGTGGCTCCCTCCGTCCTATTAGCCTGTACTTCCAGGATGACCGGAGTGGGAAGAAAGAGAGGAAGAACACAGTAATTACAAAAGCATCCCTTTGCTAAACAGGAAAGTGGGATCTGGTTGAAATGTGGACTTCAGTGCATCAGAAATCTCACAGTTTGTAGAAAACTGCAAGGTCTTGCTGGCCTGGGGCTGAAGTGATCTGCTTTGTTTGTTTGTTTGTTTTGATCTTAGTTGGCCCCTTGGGGCTGGGGACCTTGGAGTAGGAGACTTTTCTCTTGTCTCTTTGGCATGCAACAGCTCTCTGACTGTTGCAGTGGGCTTGGACTGTGGGGACTGCCTTAAGGATTGAATAATCGCACGTTGCTGTTTGCCTGTTTGGAGTTTCTCTAGACAAATAATTTCCTTAACGAATTTTGAGGCACTAACTTACAGTATAGACAGCATATCACACATTTCATGTCTATAGACCTTATAGCTCAGAAATATTAGGCTCCCCTGCTATTCCTTCAAGTCATGAAGAGGAATGTTAAAAATATACATACATACATACATACATACATATGAATGATTGACAAACTAATGTTTCAAACCAAACCTTGGGCCTCCCACGTGTTTCTATGAAAGTTGGCTTGCAGTAAGTAGCTGCTCTGAGGAAGGTCACTGTTCCTTATCAGCTCCCTGCTGATGTCTCCAATTCTTCTCAGTCTCAGACAGAGCTCAGGCACCCTCTGCTTGTCCTGTGAGTGTCTAGGTCACCACAGGACACTTCTTTCCAACCCTGCCTCTAGTTCTCTCGGGGATGAAAACGGTGTAAATGATGAAGTTGTAGAATGTGGAGCCCATTCGTGTATTGTTCCACGTGAGTACCTTTCCTATCCCCACATGCAGGAGCCTAGGAGTTTGTGTCTCCACCGTACAACAGGAATCTCCCCCATTTAATTTTGTTTTTAATGGGTTGTTTAAACGGGTTAGAACAGGATTAAGAAATTAGGTACAAAGAGTCTTCATTAAAAACAACCCTCCCCGTATCATCTCTGTCAGTTAACGACCACTTTCCTTTTCCTAATCTTGGTGGTGGTAATTCATGTATCTACTCTTCCAGAAGATTTAATGTGTATGCAAGTACATGCCAGCACAGGACCTTCTCCATCCCCTTCAACATCAGGGAGAGCAAGCTGCCCACAGTCCTCTGCTTTTTTTCTTTACACAGCTATTTGGTGTGTGGGCCTTTCCATTATCAGCTCCTAACTAAATCACTCGCTTCCTTTGATGGACTTCTGAGTATTGCACCATGTGGATAGAAGTGCCTGTCTGACGGGGGTGATGGAGGTGGATCCCCATTGCCTGCTGTTTGGAACAGTGCTGTGTCCAGTAATCTCATGTATGCCCCATTTTACAACTATGAGTATTTATATCTGGGACCAATGACAGAAAAGCGTAATCGCTGGGCCTGAACCTGCAGGACTTTATAACTTTAACAGATAAGCCTAATCAGATCCCTTTAAGGGTTGTTCCACCTTCACGAGTGAAACAGGAGATTGTCTGTTTCACTGTAATGCAGCCTTCAACATGCATCCTCAGTGCTGATTCTCTTTCTTTGCCAATACAATCGGTGGAAACGTTATCACATTTTAATTTCCACTTGTATCACGAGCAAAGTTTCTAATATGAAATGCTTCAGAGAATTTTAATTACAGGAGGGAATAAAACAGCAAACAAACTACCTCAGGCTTTAGGAAAAGGGATCATAGGCCTTCAAACTGAAGAGCCAAAGCAAACCGAGTGTGCACAGCATGCCGGGAGAGCACAGCGTGCCTGGGTCCAAGAATTCAATTCTTTCTTTCTTTCTTTCTTTCTTTCTTTCTTTCTTTCTTTCTTTCTTTCTTTCTTTCTTTCTTTCTTCTTTCTCTCCTTCTCTCCTTCTCTCCTCCTCCTCCTCCTTCTCTCTCTCTTTCTTTCTTTTTTATTGGATATTTTCTTTATTTACATTTCAAACGTTATCCCCTTTCCTGTTTTCCCTCCCTATGCCATCCTCCCTCCCCTGCTTCTATGAGGGCGTTCCTCCACCCACCCACCTACTCCCGCCTCCCCACGCTCAATTCCCCTACACTGTGGCATCTATGAAGCTTTCATAGGAACAAAGATCTCTCCTCCCATGGATGCATGACAAGGACATCCTCTGCTACATATGCATCTGGAGCCATGTGTACTCTTTGGTTGATGATTTAGTCCCTGAGAGCTCTGAAGGGGTCTGGTTGGTTGATATTGTTGTTCTTCCTATGAGGTTGCAAACCCCTTCAACTCTTTCAGTCCTTTCTCTAACTCCTCTATTGGGGACCCAGCACTCAGTCCAATGGTTGCCTGCAAACATCAGCCTCTGTATTTGTAAGGCTCTGGCAGGGCCTCTCAGGAGACAGCCACATCAGGCTCCTTTCAACATACACTTCTTGGCATCCACAATAGTGTGTATGGGTTTGGTAACTGTATGTGGGATGAATCCCAAAGTGGGACAGTCTCTGGATGGCCTTTCCTTCAGTCTCTGCTCTACACTTTATCTCGGCTCCTGTGAGTATTTTGTTCTCCTTCTAAGAAGGACTGAAGCACCCACACTTTGCTCTTCCTTCTCATCAACCCTGAGATTCCACCTCACACCAGTCAGAATGGTTAAAATGAAAACAAAACTCAGGTGACAGCAGATGCTGGAGAGAATGTGGAGAAAGAGGAACACTCCTCCATTGCTGGTGGGACTGCAAGCTTGCACAACTACTCTGGAAATCAGTTTAGCAGTTCCTCAGAAAATTGGACATAGTACTACCTGAGGACCCATCTATACCACTTTTGAGCATATACCCAGAAGATGCTCCAACATATAACAAGGACACATGCTCCACTATATTCATAGTAGCCTTATTTAATAATAGCCAGGAGCTAGAAAAAACCCAGATATCCTTCAACAGATGAATGGATACAGAAAATGTGGTACATTTACACAATGGAGTACTACTCAGCTATTAAAAATAACAAATTCATAAAATTCTTAGGCAAATGGATAGAACTAGAAAATATCATCCTGAGTGAGGTAACCCTATCGCAAAAGAACACACATGATATACACGCATTGATAAGTGGATATGAATACACATGATATGCACGCATTGATAAGTGGATATGAACACACATGATATGCACGCATTGATAAGTGGATATGAACACACATGATATGCACGCATTGATAAGTGGATATAAGCCCTAAAGCTCCAAATAATCAGGACACAAGTCACAGGTCCAAGAATTCTAATGATGGTAACAGTGGCTGTGTAACAATTCTTTCTCTCATCTTTACTCCATCTTTCTCTACCTGTGCCACCTCCACTGGATGCCAAAGGTGGCCTTTGCTTGCTGACTGAGGAGGCTCCTGGGTTGCATATTCATAGCTTTTCTGGGGGAGGGGTGTGTTAATCCTGGGTAGAACTCACTTCCTATCAAAGCATTTTGGGTCTGAGTAATCACTGTTTGAAAAAAATTACCAATCAATATATGCATTGGTGAGTAATATGTAAAACTTCAAGACATGTTGCTAGGAGAAAAATCTTAAGGTGAAGATATTGTTCTGAAACATTTGTGCCAAAAATAAAGGAGAAGAGGAAAGATCGTATTTGCAGGGTCCTTGTTCTAAACTGGTACAACTCACTCAAAATACTACCAAAGCAACATTGTAAGGTGTATATTATCCACATTTGAAACCTGAAGAAACAATGGTTTTAAAAACATTAACTAAAACGTTTCGTGTCATAGTACTATAGCCTACGTGGAAAATGCAATGTCTAAGATAAATCATTTAAAGCTGAATCAAAAGATTAAGTGTTTTTACTCACAGCTGTACAATAAACGATAGAAAAGATAAGCGTGACTGTGAACTGCTAGTGACCGGCAACTCTTTCGTTCAGCACCCGCGGTAGAATCTTGCTATCAGCAAGGCAGCAACAACATAGCTCTTCCCACTAGAAAATACGCTGAAGATTCTCACAGTGGTCGCTAGATGGCGATGTTGCCACAGGCTAGCTCTGCTGCAATGCGGCACAAACAGATCTCTTCAAAACATGTTCTAGAAGGTGGAGGAAAACCAGCGTGTCTAATTTATACAGTTGACATTTCAGAACCAGCGCTTAGAATTATAGAGGCAACTCTACTGCCGCTGCATTTTTTTTCCTTTGAAATATTTATCAAGAGTTTATAACTATAGCTCCAATTTTTTTGTTTGTTTGTTTTTGTTTTGTTTTTTCGAGACAGGGTTTCTCTGTGTAGCCCTGGCTGTCCTGGAACCAAGCTGTAGACCAAGCTGGCCTCGAACTCAGAAATCTGCCTGCCTCTGCCTCCCAAGTGCTGGGATTAAGGCGTGCATCACCATGCCCGGCAAATTTTTAATTCAGTGAAACAAACCCCACAAACAGTCCTGTTCCCTGGATCTTACCTCACCTTAGCCCATAAATACTTTGAATAATTTTTTTTTTCAGTATTTTCAGACATAAGAGCAGATATCCCTTCCTCCGTCGATTTTTGTACAAATGTTTTACACAAATATCTGGCCTCTAAGGTTTTTCTGAAGCAATGCTTGTTGACAGGGTTGTCTGTGTTCACAGAAAAAGAAAAAAACCCGTTCTTTTTCACGGCTTCCAGAGCTTCTGGAAGGAACGTAACTTTTACATATGCCTCACCGGTGGCCATAGTAACGGTTTTACAAACCGTTTTACAAACAATGATATAATCAATACATCTTTATTTCATGGACAAAGTGCCCCTGTAATGCAAATTTTAGAAGCAAACTTGTGAGATTCAAGACATACGTGTTTTTGACTTTAGCAAACATCTCCAAATGGATGTGGTGAATTGAGTTCTCCATAAGCCAAATCACACAATATTATGAAGACAGTTGGTCTCGTAGCTATGTTAACTGGTGAGGTGGTGGGGTCTTATCTTCATCCCCAATGCCTATGTGTTAGGTTAAGCACCTATTTATTGAATAAAATTTTTTTTTTCTTGGTCTTGTTGGTTGGTTGGTTGGTTTGCTTGCTTTTTGTATTGAGTTTGTTTTTTTGTTTTTGTTTTTGTTTCAATTGTAAGAGTTAGGACACCCAACTCTGAGTGTCCAAAATGAAAAGAAAAAAAATTTAATTATCAAATAATGGGCATATATAACACTCTCCCCCACACACACACTCACACATACACTGTTTGTCTCTGTCTCTCTCCGTCTCTCTCCGTCTCTCTCTCTCTCTCTCTCTGTGTGTGTGTGTGTGTGTGTGTGTGTGTGTGTCTGTTCGTGTTCCATCTGGGTGGTATTCCCTGGTAGCTCTTTTATAAATTGTCTCAGTCAGCTCTAAGCATGGCTCCTTGGGTCCAGCAATCTCTACATAAGCAAATTGTATTGTTAGCTATCTTCAATCAATGTATAAGGTATTTATTATTAAACAATAAGAGAATTGCAGCAAAACCCTATAGAACATGTAGAAAAAGGGGCCATGACAGAGGTAGCAGGAATAGCCTGTGCTGCACTAAAGAGTTCCTTGGGAATAAAAATCCAGCTAGTCTGGTTCTGTTCGCTAAAGAGTTTTTCTTCAAGAAAGTCTCTTTCTGGCTGTGCTTTGAGCAGTCCTATACTTAGACAGGCATTAAGGAGACTTGAGGTTACCTTAGAAATTGTATCATATTCTTAATATGATACAATTAATCTCCTTGAGTTCTGAGATCTAAAATGGTAACAAAACCTTTACTAGGGAAACTAAGCCTCAGAGTGGCCAAGGGCCTTTGCCCATAGTCACAGCATTTGACGAGGCCACCCCAGGAGTTCCTTTCGTCAGCACGTTGGCATTCTGATGTGCTCTCTGGGAACTGGCTTCTTTGTATTTATATGTGTTCTATGACTACAGAAACAACTGGACAGCTGTGGTCCCCAACTACCAACCGTGCACTGGGGGCCCTTAGCTCTTCTGCCTTTAAAGAGAACGCATTCCCATCACTTCTCAGTTCATCCTGAAGGGGTCGTCTGAACCACGGATGATCATTTCAGATCATTTCAGATCCCTGCAAGGGATCAGAAGAAGAAGCTTGGCAAGCCAATGCATGCAGTTAACAGTTAAGTACCAAGTGCTAAACATGCACTTGGAGATTTTAATGCTAATGAACTGGTCGGCTCTATTATTCTCTTTTAAAGGTATCTGCTGGATGTTTAAATGATACATTGCTATGACAAACACATGTGTGCCCCCCCCCCCCACACACACACAGGCTCTCTTTCATTCTGTCTCCCGTCTCTTTGTCTTCACGCTTCTTTTCTCAGTATGTTACAATTCACTATTTTCTTGTGCATTCTCCAGACATATATGAATGTGATCGCATAATTATAAACAACATATCTTCATGCTAATGTGCATCACATTAAATTTTCTTGATTTGCTTTTTTTTTTCTTTTTTGAGAATTTTACTTCTAGAATCCTTTATCACACAGAGGTGCTTTGCTCCTGAACCAGTCCCCTTTGGTGGGCACTTAGTGCCGATTGCATCCCGCACTGTTACCCACAACACATAATAAATTTCATGCCCATGCCATTTTTCACTTGTCCAAGTACATTTGTAGAATACATTTATAAACATTTGATTGCAGGGTAATAGCCCATGCAGCTTTTATTTTCATAAACATTCCCCCATTGTCCGTTATAAGCATTGCCAACATACACTTCATCAGCAATTCATGAAGGCTCTTATTTCATAGTGTGGCTCACATAGCTTAAACAATTGGATCTGGGTTGGGGTGGTTTTTTGTTGTTGTTGTTTTGTTTTGCCAGCCTGAAAGGTAAAAATGGTACTTGTCTCCATTGAAAATGACGTCTCTTGTTTTGAGTAAGATTAGGCAAGTCTTAAAAAGTTTATGAGACACTACTGAAAAAGTTAAGAGATGGTTGACAACTGGCATTAGCAAACCAATCAGAGTTAGGCTTAATGGACAAATAGTGATTTATAGATGGCTGGTGGGCAATCAGAAGATATATAGATGGTTTGTGGGCAGTCAGGAGATGTCTAGATGGCTTGTGAGAACACAGAGGATGTATAGATGGCTTGTGAGCTCTCAGGATTATAGATTGCTTGTGAGCACTCATAGGATGTATAGATGGCCTGTGAGCACTTATAGGATGTGAGTAGCTGACATGTGAGCACTCTGAAGATGTATAGATTGCCTTTGAGCACTCAGAGGATGTATAGATTGCTTGTGAGCACTCAGAGGATGTATAGGTGACATGTGAGCACTCAGAGGATATATAGATTGCTTGTGAGCACTCAGAGGATGTATAGGTGACATGTGAGCACTCAGAGGATATATAGATTGCTTGTGAGCACTCAGAGGATGTATAGGTGACATGTGAGCACTCAGAGGATGTATAGATTGCTTGTGAGCACTCAGAGGATGTATAGGTGACATGTGAGCACTCAGAGGATGTATAGATGCCCTATGAGTGCTAACTTGTTTTTAGGTAAAGAAATCTCTGGGAAGCACCTAGGCCCAGTTTTGTCTTCAGCCCCTGTGCTAAGGGACAATGACATGTCTGTGGTCCTGAGGCTATGACTCTTCTCCGATTTGATTCATGCATATTATTTGTGAGTCAAGCAAACAGCTCATATGTAGGTGTGTGGGGTGAGGTAGCTGCACAAGTCATTCCTCTGTGGGGCGGATATTTCTTTCCTTTCCATTGTTTCTCCTCAGCCTGTAATAGAATCTTCCTGAGAGTGAACATGTGCCACCATGGCTCCAGGGAAAGATGGCGGCACAAGCATCGGCCTTTCCAGCCATCATATTACTTGGGTGGCATCTGTCTTCCCAACCCAACCCTGACCTCTTGGGTGATATGAGGAAGCAAAGAGCAGCAAAAGCTGTAGTTTTCTGATTTTAAATCCAAATGAGAAGAGAAAACTAACTACAATGGAAGGTGGTATGCAGGGATGCCCAAAGAACTACTCAATTGTGTTATTTATTTCTTTTACTAAGTTGATTTAATTGACCAAATGTTTTGCTTTTAGATGCGCACATCTTCAGATTGCTGTTTGATGAGCAGAAGCCACAGCTAATGAGAAAATATAATGAGGCCCCAGAAAACATTTTAAAGTATTAAGTATCATCATTATTACAGCCTTTTCATAAAAATGCCCTTATGTGTTTACGTGACATGAGCATGAGCTTTGGAAACAGCAAGCCTTGATCAAGTGTAGCTTCAGCTAGAGCTCTTAACGTGATGGTGAGAGGATTATCACACTGCTATAAACTTATCTACAGGATAATTAAGAATCTGCATTCATTCAGCAACTATCAAATGGACCATTAGGTCGGCTCTGTGGTAGCTGCAACCCACAGAGGGGCCAAAGCCATTTGATGTTGAGTCTCCTACGCCCTGCGTGACACTGCTCCCACAATCAGGTAACATTACAGACTATTTAGTAAAATAACAAAGCAGGGCATTCTAGAATATTCCAGGGTTATCTCCGAGTGGGGAGGGGAGGGGAGGGGAGTGTGTAAATTAGGGAGTGCTCCTCTCTTTCAATCTGTAAGATACATGAAGGTGAGAAGAACAGTGGGCCTTGAGTTAGGAGACAAAGCAGGAGCATATCATTGTGAGAAAGCAAAACAGTAGCATAGCATGAGACTCTTGTGGGTCAGGCAACAGAATTAGACATCCATCCTAAATCGATGACTACTCCCTGGAGGGCTGTAGGCAAAGACATCGTAAGTTGATTTCTACTTTATAATGTTCACCCCAGCAACTGTGGAAAGGGCCAGAAGAAAGCAAGACTATGGAGCAAGAAGCAACGGCAGCTTCAACCCAGAAATGGCAGGGGCGAATGGAAAGGAGCACGAGTGGAAAACCGGGCATCCCCAGTGTTAGAACGGGTTTAACAGGCATCTGAGAAGATGAGGGAATTGGAGAAGGATTTGAAATTTCTAATTGCCACAACTAAAGCAATCACAGTCCTATTCATAGAGAGTAAAGGCAGACAGAAGAGGAACCAGAAAAAATTCAGATGCAATTGTGTCTGCTGAGCCTTAGATGTCAATGAAACAGCCACTGGAGCTTCCAAATGGCTGTTGGATCCATGAGTCTGAAGCTCAAACATGACTTGGCATGGTTAGTTTCAATGTTGCTAGTATGTATGTGGTGACAAATTGGAAAACTGTGAGATTGTTCAGGCTGAAAATCCAGAGCAGTAAATAGAAGTCTCAGGTCTACAGTGGTCTTCAACCCAGAAATATGTACGCTATTTTATCCTATGTCTGGATTTCTGGGGAGTTAATAAAGATCAGACGTGCCAACACAATATCTCTGAAAAGGATGTAAGATTCACTGGCACTGAGGCTTAGGAACCTGAATTTCTCAGTTACCCAGCCTTAGAACTCTGATGCAAGGGATAAGTAAGGACAGAAGAACATTTGGATATAAAAGGTCAGGTCATGCAATGCCACGGGGCTACAAGTAGTTACTGATGCCGTGCTTGGCCTCTGTGTGGGATATCCTAAATTTCCTTTCCTGATGCCATTCTATAGGGCTCTTCATGGACATCCCAAGGAGGGAGTGCTTTAATTGGAGAAGTGGCCAATGGTGCTGTGTGCCGTGAAGAGTACCAGTATCACGGGTAACTTGAACATCACCAGGAAGTAGCCGTGAAAGGGGATTCGCAGAGTACTACGGAGTATTGCTTAGGATCCTGACACTAAAGCTTGCAATAGTACTGCTTAAACAGGAGAAACACTTCTTCTTCAGGTCTAACAAATCTTGGCACAGTCTCTTGCTCTGGAATGCCATTCCATTATTGTATTGACCAGAGGCTGCTCTCTCCTTCCCACCTTATGAGTAGTTCATATCTCAAATTCATACCATGGTACAAGTCAGTTTCTGGAACTTGAGCTTTCTCATCGATGTTCTACCATGACGAAGGAAACAGAAAACAAGACAATCAAGCACTGTCCCTTTAGTAAGCTCCATGACTCTCCTACCAGCCTCTCCTCAATCACAATCAAGGTGCAATCAGAGCTAACTGCCCAAAAAACCTAGGGAATCTGGTCGGTTGAATGACAAGTGCCTGGCTGGTGAGTAGCATTATAGTGTCAAATAGACTGCATACTATGGAACCATTAACAGTCTCTTTAGAAAGTGAGGTGATAACCTGGACCCTTGGGGACACCTAGAAACTAAACCACCAATCAACAAGTAAGCTTGAGCTGGACCTAGCTTCCCAAGCCCCACACATAGGTAGCAGATAGACAGCTTGGTCTTCATGCAGGTCCCCCAACTACTGGAGCAAAGGGTGTGGGAATGTCCCTGAATTTGTTGTCTGCCCATGGATCCTGTCCCTCTAGCTGGACCACCTTGTCTGGATTCAGTGGGAGAGAATGTGCTTAGTCCTGCAGTGACTTTGATATGCTAGGGTAGACGAATACCTGGGGTGGAGGTGGGCTCCCCCTTCTTAGAGGAGAAGGGAATGGGGAGGGACTGTGTGAAGGAGACCAGAAGGAGGGGAGTGCTGTAATTGGAATGGAAAATCAATAAATAAGTTAATGAAAAAAATTAAAAATTAGTTGAAAAAAAGAATAGAAAACAAAATAGGAAGAGAAAGTACAAAACCACAGACATTTGTTTTCCCAAGTGAGTGCATTATTTCTGCCACATCTTTTGAGAATGGTTTGGATGTTTGGTGATTTGGAGCTTGTTATTTCGATTTCTGAATGCTGAGAAGGAAGGCTGTCAGAGGAAGAAGCTTGCAGTCAGAGGGGTTTGGTCAAGACAAGCAGCTTAACTGCTGAGGTGGTCATGTGAGCTGAGGGTTTGGAGTTTGGGTAGAGATTTCCAAACTTTAGGCACATAAAAATGTTGATATTCATTTCTTGTTAGGCCTTATTCGGCCAGAAACTGAGGCCAAATGCTAGTGAGGAAGGCTGAGCCTTTGCTTGAGTTTAGAGACCTGTCTTGTTCACTTCCGTACTGGAGTGACTCAGCACTTCGTGCTTAAGCCTGCCTCTGTCTAGGACCACTGATGTGTCCATTTCTTATAGGCCCCGTGAGATCACCCCACACCCCTGGTCATCTCACCCCATACCTTCCGTCGCCCTTCCCCAACCCCTATGTCATCTCACCTCAGCAAAAATCCCCACCTTCTTCCTCAACCCTATATAAACAAAAGACTAATACAATAAAATGAGTTCCTGCTTTGAGGACTCCCGGCTGGCCTGGTGAATCTCAGCTTTGAGAGACTCAGCCAGACTGGGTTCTTTCCTTTGTCCTGGACCGGCCAGTAGAGAGCTGACAACTTTTGTGGTAGGAATCTCACACACCATGTAACATAACAGCAACAAAAACAACCTCTGCTACTGAAGTCCTTATATGCCATCTTCAGTCTTGTTGGGTAAGTCAATCAAACCACGACAACTGAAACCCCCTTCTCTCTATGCAAGACTTTCTAAACCCCTGGAGAGACAAACTGAATCTGGGAGTGTCGGTCCAAGACAGTTTTAATGATTTCTGGAAAATCCAGTTCAATTTTGTGGGAGGGTAAGTCCACATACATGTAAATTTTAAGGCTTCAAGAATATGGACCCAATGTCATCAGACCATTTATGGCACTTTCAGAAACACTGCTGTCTATCAGGCATCAACCATTATCCTATCAGACGTCTCCGCATCTCTGCTTCTCTCTTTAATACAACCTAAGAGTCCTCTTTTTACCCATGGTTTCCTCAAAGGCTAACTTTCATCATGCTATCATCTAAGCTACCACTCCTATCTCAAAACTAATGTTTGGCATTTCAGTAGCAATGCCTGCATGATATGGGTGGCATTAATCCACGCTTGCTCATGATGCCACGTGCTATCATTAATAACTTGGGGTACTCTATCATCACTTCAGGCTGTGATGTCTTTAAATTCAGGAACTAGTCTTTGCCTGGCATAACATTTGACCTAGAAGATGCCCTGAAAGTCCCAGAGGCTGAACAAGTAGATAGGGGAATGAATACCAGACTGAACAGAGGATAAAAAAAAATAGAAAACCAGAAAAACTGACAGGGAAACCAAAATCAAGCAGTGAAGTGGAAAATAAAGATGTGATAAACAGAATATTGTAAAGAAAAAATAGAGTACAGCAGGAAGAAGGTCATTAGAGCCTTGAAGACAATGTGGGCGATTTAATCACAAATAGTTTTAAGAAACACAAAAAAGAAGTCTGCAGGCAACTTGAAATAGACTCTTAAGTACCTTTCAAACCCAAGAAAAATAGGTAGCGAAAAAAATCAATGCATTGAAACCCAACAAAGCTTCCATGTACCATCCCTTTTCAATCAGTTGGACAGAAAATGATGTGTTTAGTACATCCCCTTCTTCATGTTTGGACCTTTAAACAGGGTATTTGGATTCACAGTCTGTAGCCAGCTCAGATTGTCTCTGCTTCCAGCACGCTGCTGTACTTTTTAAATGACACTAGCCTTCCAAGCAAGATTGATTGTAAACTTGAAAAGGTTATATGTGATGTAATGAATAACACATGCTACCCCTTCAAGTGCATCTCCGGAAGGGCACACACACCGCCTTCTGTACGTTCTCATCATTTAGAAAATGTGGGGATGGATTTTAATAATCAAGCCAAAAGAAAATTTCCCAATACATTTACTTAATGCTCTGCTCTAACTCCTCCACTCAGTGATACACAGGTATTAGGAGCAAACTATTATTTTTTACAGTCTACAAATGTCTGTGAATAACTGAGTAGGTGAATGAATATGTTATGTGCAAGACGTCATGCAAGACAGTGGGAAGGTATTGAGATAATTCATACATTGGCCCTTCTCTTAGCAGTGATTTCAGGCTGGTACAGGAAGTAAAACCCTCCTGGAAACCATAGTTAAGGATCACCAGAAAGCTCACATGAAAGCACGCAAAATGAGAGAAGATATTTGTTCAAACAGAGGTATGAGTGGACTTCTCATGAAGCTGTGTTGAAACTGAACCTTGAAGACTATGGACATGCAGAATTTAGACTTCAGGCAAAGACATCTGGGCATAGAAAGAATATGAAGTAGAGTGTCCAGGGAAGATATAAAGAGCCTCGTGTGCAATTGTAAGGATTGATCCAGGAAACAGCACTAGATTGCATTGAAAGTTTTCATGAGGAGCATTTCAAGTTAGAGCTATAGCTTTCCATGGGATGATTAGCCAACAGTCTGTTGTCGTTATCTCAATTAAGGTACATAATAACCTTGAGCTCTTCAAGGCTCATGAGGTTCTCCTTATCCAAATATAATTGGGTGCCACGAGAGGCCAATTCAAATGTCTCACTTCAAACGGAATCCATTTATTCACCAGTTTATGATGAACTGTGTGTATATGATCGTGAGGCACACAGGGAGCTTAACCATAACAGTATCCTTTTTAATTTTTATTTTATTATTGTTTGTTTTATGTGTATGGGTGTTTTGCCTCCATTGTATGTCTTTGCACCACCTATGTGCCTGGTATCTCAGAGGCTAGAAGAGAGGGTCTAATCCCCAGAACTGGTGTTACGGATGGTCATATGCCACACATAAGTGCTCTGTAAGAGCAGCAACTCGTTCTTAATCATAGAGCCATTTTTTTGCAGATCACAATACTACGTTTTAACTCATTACCATGACACCTATAGTTTACCTTACATCAACATTATAATTTCAATTTTTATTAATTCTTTATATGAACAAAGAGTAATTCAAGTGGAGTTTGAGGGGGGATATTTTTTCCAAGAAAATTACAAAGGAGTTGGAGGGATGGCTCAGCCATTAGGAATACATGTTGCCCCTCCAGAACTACTAGGAGTTTGATTCTCAGGACCCACTTGGTGGTTTTCACCCATCTGTAACTCTAGTCCCAGGGGATCTGAAGTCCTGTTCTGGTACCTCTGCAGGTACCAGACACACATGTGGTGTATAGCAATATACAGGGGCAAAACACTCATAAACATAAACTAAACTAAAAACTTGTAAAAAGAATTATAAAAGCCAGTAATAACTATATTCAAGGTTTTATTTTCAACACAACCATACGTGATTGATGATGTAAAATCCTTTGAGGTTTTCACCCATTTCCTCAGTACTTAATAATAGAGAGAGTAGTCTTTCAAATGCTTGTCATGCTACTGTTTCTGGTCAATTTATTTTCATGAACTGTTACCACATTTTAATTCTGCCTAATATTTAACAATGGCTTTGCACACGACTCAAAGAGTTTCCCACTTTTATTGACTTAGTGACATCCTCAATAACTTGTATTTTCATTCCGTGTGTATTTGATATGCTTAACTGTCATTATCTGAAATGGCAGAAAATTTAAACATTGTGTGTGGTAGGAAAAGAGCAACCAACAAAAGGAGACGAGGCTGTGCAGAAGAAAGATACTCAAACTGGGGTTCCAAAGACGAGAATGTTACCTCATTAGTTAGCATTTCCATACTACGGCATATCTTATAGCCCTGTAAAGCCTTACGTTATGAGAACGTGGATGTTGTTGTTTTCTATGGCTCCTACTGTACAGTAGGAGGAGAAAGCTGGTCCTCACCAACAGTATCATGCAGTATGCTCAGCATCACACAGCTCCTAACGGACGGAAGCACATGCAAAGGCAGCCTGGATCTCCTGCTCTCCTCAGCAGGGCAGCCATGAGTCAGGTTAGCATCCATACACGTTGATTCAGCATGAGCATGGTCTACAGTGCCTGTAAAATATCAGGAGCTCAAATTTCTGCCATTGTCTGCTGACTTCTGAATGCTTTCCTCTCTAATATTTTTAACTTGTACTTTTTTTCTGAAACATATGTAATTCATGTAAAGGTTGCTTCCTGTTCCAATCCATAAGTTTTGATATAATAATCTTTTTGTTGGCCCACATAATGCATAGCAACACATTTAAAATTTTCTGAACAGGGTGATTACCTTTTGGTTTAGGATTTTTTTTTAAATTTCATTCTCTCATAATTCCAAAATATCTGCATAAAGTGGACTCTAGAACCAGAAGTGCTCATTTAGACTGCTCTGGGAACCATTATGTGTCCAAGTTTGTTAAATATTCTGCATATGTGTAAAAGCAAATAGCATTTATACTCTTTATGATTTCTCTAGAATTCTTTGGGATTCTGTATTATTAAATCAGATCAAACTTGTTAATTTTTCTGCAGCATGTGATGAATATTTATAAATATTTGATGTTTGTGTTCTTATTTCCGAATTAATATCTGATGGTAATGAATTTGTCTACATTTGTGTGTGTAATGTATATACATGTTTGTATGTGAGTATAGAAATTCATGTGTGTGTGTGTGTGTGTGTGTGTGTGTGTGTATGTGAGTGTGTGTGCTCATGGAGACCATAGGCCACTATTGGTATCTTCTTTAATGGCTCTTCACTATGATTTTGGAGAGAGGGTCTCACCAAACCTAAAGCTTGCTGTTTTGTCAAGATGGAACAAAGCACCTCTCTCCCCAAATGCCAAGGTTATAGATGTGTGCCATTGCACCCAGCTTTATGTGGGTGCTGGGGATGTGAACTTGGTTTCCCAGACATCTCTCCAAGCTCTCTTTAAATATTTGGTTCCTTGTTGCTATATAAACTGTATATATATGTACATTTTTCCTCCTATGCTCATGCATTTTAAATTTTACTTACAATTTAAAATTATCAATTATATTATATTGTAGCCACATTAACTCTCTGTGGTTTAACATTTTCATGAGAGAATTTTCTTCTTCCTCTGTCCTATGTCTTAGTTTTAGTGTAACTCTTTTTTTCTTTTGTTTATGTATATGGGTATTTTGCCTGAATGCATGCATGTGTACCATGTGTGTGCAGTGCCCTCTGAGGGAGAAGAAAGCTTCAGATTCCTTGGAATTGGAGTTACAGGCTGTTGTGAGCTGCCATGTAATTGCTGGGAATTGAACCTGGGTCCTATGGAAGAGTAGCCTGTGCTCTTAACTGCTGAGCTGTCTCTCCAGCCCCTTTGTGGAACTCTTATGGTAGAAGGATTGATATTTCTAAGGCTCTATCAATGTTTTTAATATAATAATCCCTAAAATTCAGACACAATTTCAGATCTCATCTTTCAAGTAATCTATTTTGTTGTTGTTTTGTTCTGTTCATCGGGGTCCCACTATGTAGCCCAGGCTGCCCTCAAACACAGTACCCTTCCTTCCTCCGCTCTCTAAGCTCAGGGATGTAAGCACTCAACTGCCTTTCTAATTATTCTTTAAAAAATAAATCTGATGGTGTTACCATCTATGATGATTTCGCTGTGACATTGTCCTGAAAACAATATATATCTTTACATCATGGCGCTATTTACCACTTCCATGGCCCTTCCTGAGAGGGCATGTTTTAAAAACCATTATTCATTTCTTGGTCTACCATTTTAGTGAAAGTGAAATCTGACCAGACAATCAGCTTAATCTGGAAAATAATTTCACATCTTCTTGTCCGGGCCTACTCAGGTTGCAATGTCAAAGATACTGTAGATTGGATGGCTTAAGCCACAGAAATGTATAATCTGAGGCTGGAAAGCTAAGGGAAGGCCTCCAATCCTGGGAAGCCTGCGTTCCTGATTTGTTGATGGCTGCCCTCATTTGTTATGAAGGGAGTTCTAGCCAGCCCAATGGTGTCTCTTCTTGTGAGGGCACTAACCCCATCCTGAGGGTTCCATCCTCAACACCTCTACAGCATGTAGCTTGGAATGATCCCAGCACTCTATTTATGTCCTGTCTCATCTACCTGTCAGTGCTGACGTCTGTCTTCTAGTTCACTAAGGACAAGGTGTGTAGCCTCCCACAAGCCTGAAGCAGGATGAGCCAGAATTTGACCTTGCTGCCACTAAGGAGATTATCTAGGGTGGAGCCTTCCTCGCCTGCCCTGGAGCTATTCTGGAGACTACGCCCTATCCTGCACGTCATCACCTGCAGCTGGTTCCAGGCTCCAAGGATGAATTGGTGAGAATGGACTTTCCCCCCTCCTTTATAAAGCGTGTCCGCCATTAAACATTTGAACCTTGAGCAGACTAGTTGTCTTGGTTCCATTATTTCTCAACCCGCCTAGGCTCCCTCTTTTCTTTCAGTTCCAAGATGCCTTCCAGGCTCGAACCCAGACATGAGAGCCGCAGGCCGGCCCCAACAAAGGTGCTCATTTGTACCTCAGATCCTCTAACAGCATCAACTTCTGCCTTGGGTCTTCCAGTCTTGTGTTCTCACTATTGTACTGGAACCTAGGGGTTTCATGTGTTTCCTTGACCTAAGACAAAGCCCTATCCATGACATACAGAGTTCCCCGACATGGCCAATATTACTCTTCCCTCAGAGCAGGGACCTCTTCAAGCCAGCTTTCACCACTGATTTGTGTGAGCTGAACAAATCTGAATCGTGTTAGAAAGGGAGAAAGTGGAGAAGCATAAAAATATCAATTCATCGCATACAGTCATTCTGAGAAAGAGCAATTAGAGACAGCAATATGCTGCAAATTAGAAATGTTAAATATAGCAAAAGCAAACAGAGGTTCTCTAATAGTGGGTTTTAATTATCATATATTGATATAATTTATTTTGTCTGAGGATATTAAAGTATATTATAACTACATTATAATTCCTCAAAGAGACCATGAATACTTCTAACCCAGCAACCACAGAACAGTAAAAGGCCATTTGGGATTTAATTGTAAACTAAGTATTATTGACTCCCCTTTTAGAGATTACAAGTGCACATCCTAGAATGTTGAAGCAGAGCCTTCTCAGGATGTTTGTTAAGTAGTAAGAATGGTCAACTTCAATACTGCATTCTCCAGGAACCCCAGCTCAGAAGTAAGAGGAAAAAGTTGCATAGACAAGCAGCCTTGACTGTAGGCAAGTTGTACCCTGGGGATTGAGAGAGCAGAAGTCTCTTCTGTTGTCTTGCTATGCTCCACTGTCATTGGTTGCTTGGTTGGTTGGTTCTCCAGATATGAAGAAAAAAAGGGGGGAGGGGTCAGTTGAAAAGGTTATTTGCTGTCAAGTGTGAGTTCAAAGCTAGCATACTTAGTGCCCAGAGAAGACATTTTGAGGAGAGTTGGAGAGGGTCTAATTGGTTAAGAAGTACAAGGAAAAATTTTTAATATCCTATGGCACAGTAGGTAGGGTAAATCAGTTGACAATTAGTTGAATTTTTTCAGTGTCCTCAATACAAAGAAATAATTATCAGAGGTGACAGATATTCCACCTATCCCAATCTGCTCTTTTCACACCATATAACATATTAAAACATTGTACTGTACTGCTCAAAATTGATAATTATCACTTGTGATTTTTTTTTAAGTACATTAAATTTTCCTTTAAAGAAAGAACTGTTTCAATGCTTTGCAGTCTGGCATTACCTAACATTTTATGTTGCCAAGAAAAAAAAATCCCACTAATTAAAAATAACTTTTTACCCGTTTGTCTCACATACAAAGTAGTGAAGAACACTAAACCGTTCACCACCTGGAACAAGGGCTTTTGTGTCTTTGGTTTTCTCTTTTCTCTTAGGCCAAGGACTCATGAGGAGTGAATTGTGGTTGCAAGTGATCCCTGACATTCTAGCCTAGTGAATTCCATCTGATTTCAGAACTTCTAGCAACCCAATTTGCAGTACAGCTCATTTTGGCATTTCAGACCTGAGGCTTCACTATGACTGGAAAGCACAAGAAGATAGGGAAGCAGTCATTCTGTCATAGTGTTTCTTGCCACATGGATGGAGGAACACAGGAACACAATGGTTGTATCATACCAGCTCAGCTCTTGGTCCTGAGGCTGGGCCAGAGCCTAGTGGTTTAGTCCATCATTTTCCTTTGTCATATATTGGCATTGCAGATTTACTCATGTGTTATTCAATTCTGTTGGTGTTGTTTCCTGGTAATATGAATTAATTTCCTATTGACATGAGATGCTGGGGGTCAGAGGTGTTTTGATTTTTAAGTTTTGCCAGCATTTATTTGCCTATTGCAAAATTTACGTATGTATAGCGAGAGATCTTGGAGCGAATCCCTAACTCCAGATTTACTCATGCTTCGCACACACACACACTTCATTCACATAGCCTACAGTTAATTTTATATAGTATGTTTATAGTGTAAAATGTATATAGTTGTAGTGTAGCATGAAATGTCAATACACGAAATGAAGTTTCATAAACAGGAATTTTTCTCCTTACATGTCATATCAGGACTCAGAAAATAGGATATTTGGGAAGCAATTTTAATTTCAGATCTGTGGATATATGCAGGACTTGTTACAGGCAAAATAGTCAATACCTTTTATATAGAAAAATAGTCCTCTGGCTTGAAAAACAGTATCTGTCAGGGCCTTTCATGTCTCTATCGAATCACATCGAAGGTTGGGTGATTTTGATACATATTATGACACTACAGAATAGAGTTTTAGCTGGCACTTGATAATTTTGCCAAACTGTGCTTGGGGGGAAGAAAAGGCCACAGTACCAGGACAGAAAGGCATAATTGATTACTTTATTAGGGTGTTGTTACAGCATGAAACGGCCATCCTAAGAGTGTAAGAAAAATTTGACTAATAATGTTTTTCTCACATCAATAAAATTAGCTGTTTCTCATCTCTGTTGTGAAATTTCTGACTCCCTTTAGCCCTGTGTATTATTCTATTATGGCCTGATTACTCTCATTATGCTTCCCCAAACCCTATCAACAGATAGAGTCTAGACTCGAATTATCTCTATATTTAGTCAAAATAGTCAGGCTTCATCTGTTTCCAGAAGAGTTAATGTATTTGGCTCATTACTCTGAAAACACTGAGTACAATTTAGCTCTGGCATTAGCTTATGTAAGGAGCATAAAGGTCTGCTGTGTGACGATCTCATCCTTTCCCGGTGGCAGTGAGTCAGGAAATAATAGCTGTGATTTCTGATCACTTACTGTGTCCCAGACACAATGTTCACTTTTATATGTATTATTCATCGAGTTCTCACAACAACAAATTATTCCCACTGTACCGGTTTAGAAGCTTTCTCTAAGTCACACACAGACAAAGCAGGGACAGCAAACATCTGGTGTCAAGGCCCAAGCCTTAAGTTCTTTGCTGTGTGATGTCCCTGATTCCAGAGACTCTAATGTTAAGTTTGGTGTTCATACAGGCCATCTACAGTTATGTCTTCAAAGTGTGAAATTCTGTGCCTCTCTTCTGTCATTCACTATGTAGGCCTGAATGACTTGGAACTCACTATGTAGACCAAGATGGCCACAAATGCTCAGGGATCCACATGCCAGCGCTCCCTGAGTGTTAGCGTAAGGGGCACATGTACTATGCTGGCATGAGATTGCTTTCTAATATAAAGACAACATTCATTTGGACTTATATATTGGTGAGATTAACATGCCTGTGCTCTAGACTCTGGAATGATTTTGCGCTGCCCTTCATGGGAATCCCAGGTCCGTCAGTTCTAGGACACTGGGATGGACTTCCACTACAGGCTTCTTCATCTACTCTCACTCAGCCACCCCTTCCTTGGCTCTGTTTATTCTGAGTCTGATGCTTTCCTCCCCTTCAGCATCCTCAGACTCCATTATCTATTATTTCTTCATGAAAAGACATTTCTAGAGTCAGGAGAGATGGTTCAGTGGTTAAGCTCTCTTGACACTCTTGGAGAGTACTCTGGTTTGGTTCCTATCACCCACATGATAGAGAAAACCACCTGTAGCTTCAACTCCAAAGAATCTGACATGGTACATAGACATATCTGGAGGCAAAATACCCATACATATTAAATAAAATAAATAAGTTTTAAAGGCTTTCTTTTCTGGTCTTCTTCTCAGGGTGACCATGGTCTGGTGAAAAGCCTACCAGTGATTGAACCAGGACATCTCCAGAGACCAAGTGGGAGCAACACCATTGGGTCACTGGTTACAGACCCTCCAAAGACCTCAAAGAACTGGAGATAGTGAAAGCAGGGAGCAGACAGGATTCAATCCACTTCACTTGGAGATGCAGCAGGAAAAGTCTTGACTTTGTCTGTGATGACTGACAGGGAAGCTAACTTCTTCAAATACGTGGACACCAATGTAAGGCGACACAGACAACTGAAGCATAATACAAGCATGACACTATCAAAGTGATCTATCAAAGCCCTCCCACACTCCTCCAATCAGTCTTCCTCAACTCTCAATCCAAATCAGGGCCTTCTTCATACTCTTTCTAAAGAACCCTTTGAAGCTCTTATCAAAGGTTATAGATGCATCTTAATTTTCTACATCTTAACTTTTCTACCCTGAAAATGCCAGGGCCAGCAAGCTCAGGGACAGTGGGAGTTCTTGCTCAACCATAAGCACTCCTGAATTTTCTACCCTGTAAGTGTCACTAGGGACCATTTGCTAAATGAAAGAATGGTAATTAGCATTAGTCTATGTTTGAGGAACAACTCAGCAAAGCGCATCATAAGCTTGAATCTATGCTCTCAGCTCTGAAACTAGATTAAATAGTTCTGTTTGCTTTGTAGCTACTTTTATGAAAATTCTATTCTTAAACCTTCAGAGAATTACTTTCAAGAAGTTACTGAGAAAACATAAGAAAGGGGAAAGGGAGCCCTGCATGGGTTCTGATGAAGCCTTAGCCATGGGTGTCATGCGTTTGCAGCACTACTCACAACGCTTAAAAACATTAAATATATATATAGGTAATATCATCTATAACATACTATAGAATATACTTATTTATATACTTACATATAAATATATTTAAATATGTAATATATAATGTAATATAATATATATCCATAGGGTGATAGTAAAGAACACAGCTCTCAAATTATTAGACTAGTTTCATCAGATGAAATTTTTATGCATGGGAGTAATAAAAGAGTAGATAAGACTATGAGGTGAACAGCATTTTTAACAAAATTGATAATGGTCAGGGAAGGCGTTGGTGGCTTTCTAACTACCATGTGCTAACTTCAAAGTCTATAAACATTGTCTTTTTTTACTATTAAATATCAAGAGATTTAAATGTATTTATTAATCAGAAGATTAAATTTATTAAATAGTCAGGATGACTATTAAATATCCAGTTGTTAAAATGCTTGGTGGGCAAACATGTAGTCACAGTGCCCTTGTACAAAAGCAGGGTGCAGAGGCATGCTTGCAATCCAAGCACTGGGGAGGCAGAGACAGGGGAGGACTCTTAGGGCTTGCTGACCAACCAGCCTAGCCAAAGAAATGTAGAGATTCAGTGAGAGGCCCTGCTCAACAGCTAAAGTGGAGAGTGACTAGACAAAATACTTGGCATTATTTCTGGCCTCTACACACAGGCACAAACATGTGGCTGTATCCAAAACACATACACATGCACACACACACACACACACACACACACACGGATACACATGCACATATACATACACACCAAACACTATTTTACAGAAATAAGAGGTTGAAGGAGGGCATCAATGAAGACAGAGCTTCATAGTTAAAAAACTATTTTGCATTACATAGGATTCCATAGACATTCAGCTTTTTAATTAGAAGGATAATTCACACTCGTTAAAATGTTAGAAACATTTCAAAAGTGTAAACAAAACACTCCAATCTTACCAATTGTAAGAAAATCTAAGGAGCATATGGTCTATTTCCTTTCAGTCTATCTGTTGTGTGCTTAAAAAGAACCATTTCTGTGATAAGTGTGTATTATGCAAGAGTGATTATGGTTTTAGAGTTTATCTTTCATGTTTCCTTAAAGTGAAGTTTGCATGCAATACAAAATATTTTGAGAACAGAGAAAGTAAAAGAAAAGTGACCAAATCCCGTATGTCACTGCCCCCCCCCCAACTATTACTGAAATCCCAGCACATGCTCACCAGACTTTCTAGAGTGACTTCTCATGTTGTATTGGATATTGATTTGAGCATAGTTAACTTAGAAACATTCACAGGTCCCTTGTTGTAGAATAATTTCTAAGGACTAATCATTTGTTATCTATTTTGGTTTATCTCCATCTCTCAATGTGGCTCAGTAGAACAAAGATCAGAATAGAACCAGGCTGTAATTGTAGAGCTCCATTTATTGAGTTCAGGAGTGGGCTAATATATAAGACCAGATGGTCAAATCAAGGTCAGAGACTCTGTGAAGCAATAAACTTTGTTAATAATTGCATAGTGTGGGCCACCAGAAAGCACAGACAAAGCAGATAGTCTGGGATATCAAAGGGCACTCACTTCACAGGTCCTGTCTACCCATATGAGACATGGACTCCCTGACCTAGAATAACACATGAGGCTTCAGATGATAGTTTTCAGGCTTGTACTGCAGCGGAAGTAGAGTGTTTAGTGTATGAGTTGTCGCCACCATAGATTCAAGAATTGTGTAAATTGTGATGCTCTTCGGGGAAGCTGTGTTGAGAATCTAGAGATGCTGGGCTTGTTTGCTAAGTAGTCCACAGGCAACTCACTGAGGCATCCTAGGGATATGTACCTTTCTGCATAGCAAGTATTTTTGATTATTTATCTGAAATTCCAGTTGATGAAGAGATTTGATGAAGCTAAGCTGCCTTTTTTCTCTCTTCAGGATAGCATCTCCCACACACTCAGAGAAATAAGTTGATCTTCTCTAAAACCACTTCTACCCCCAAACAAGTCATGTTTCTACACACCCCGCCCACACAGGTGGGCTTTGTAGTAATGACCATTGGTGAATTTATTCTGAAAAAAAAAAAACTTAGGCATTTTCTCTTCAACATTCTCTCTTTCTGAGTGGATCTCTTATTCCTATCAACTGAACACATGAGAATGGCAGAAACTTCTAAAAGACAGCACAAGAGAAAATTCAGATGACCTTGGGTATTTCCATGGCTTTGTCCATTGTTATTAATGCATAGGAACTATAGAAAGTAATGAATCGTGTTACAGTGTTTTATGCAACTGTGTAATGTATTTTAATCATATTTGCCTCCCACAGTTAACAGCTCACGTCTCTGCTTCCCAGGAACCTCTTTTTGCTTTCAGGTCATTTTTAAAGGTTTAGTGTAGAGTCATCATGTGTCAGAAAACATGGACTTTTCTGGAAATCTGGCTTATTTTCCTTAACACAATGAACTTAAGTTCTATCCGTTCCCTGAAAGCGTTGTTTCATTATTTGGTATGACCCAGTAATGCTCCATTGTGTATAGATGCTGTAGATGATTTCCTTAGGCCCCAATCCACTGAAGGCCACCTATGCTACTTCACTACAGTGAATCGTAGCAGTGACATAAACACGCCTAAAGTGGCTCAATAACATTTACCAATTCTCTCGAAGTCACTTTGACCTTCACTCTGAGTTTTGCAGTTCTGTGGGTTTTTACAAATGTATCACATGTTCACCACTTAAGTTAACGACTCTAGAAAATCCAATGTTTCTCTGTAACCACTCTTCCCTTTCCTCCGACTCCTCAACTCCCTGATAACCACTGAGCCTTTCATTGCCTCTATGATTTTGTGTATTTTAATCCAGAACATTAGATGCCTGGAATCATATAACATAATAGCTTATACTTGCTTCCTCTACTTACTAATTTGTGTTTAAGTCTCTCTTCTGTCTTTTTCATAGCTAAGAGTTAGGAATTCTTGCTGTTGTTGAATAATTTTTAATTGCATGGCCATACCACAACTTATTTATCTCTTTGCCCTTTCAAAGATATCGTAATTGTTCCCATGTTTGGAATAACTCATGATGCCATTGATAAACACTGTGGAAAAGTTTCTATATGGACATAAGATTTTTAAATTTCTGGTCATTTGGGTAAATACCTAGGGATGCAGCGCTTGGGTGCGTGGCTATTGTTAACTTTATAAGAAACTGTCAAAGTGTGTTCTAAAGTGATTGCAACATTTTGTATCCCAGCAAACAATAAATGGGGTTCCTATTGTTTCTGTAGTTAGCATACTGTACTATAAAATGGGTTTCAGTTCCCTTGAGAAGTGAGTTAATAAGTGATACTGTCAATTTCCTAATTTTCCAAAATTCCTGAATTTTCCCAACAACATAACAAACACTCCATATCTTTCAACATACTCATTTCCCATTGTATATCTTCTTTGTGAGTTGTCGAACTTTTCATTTGGGTCTCTTGTTTGCTTATTGGTGAGTTTTCAGTTATTGCACTGACCTGCAGTCATATATATTTTAGCAGCCATATTGAGTTCTTTAAAAATTGCCATTCTATTTATAATTTCCCTTCCCTCACAATATTTTTAAGCTTTTCCTTTATTGAACTTAGAACATGATCATTTACAATTTGTTCTCACAGCCCTCATCTGTTTTTCCATGCGTTTATATCAGGTTTTCTTGCTCTTGGCCATGTACTGCAGATTGCCCTCAAAACATCATATGGACTCTTTCAGGACTTAAGTGAAGGGTCTCCTTTAGATGATACCTAAACTCATATCTGCTGGGATACTAGAAGCATTAACAAGCTATGGCCAATTTAGACTAAAGTAAAGCTAAATAAATGTATTGATATACTTTGAGCTACTTAAGTGATGTATGTGGACTGAATTTTTTTGAAAGCACTGGTTTATAATGATTGCTGCTGGCAGGAAGCTAAGTGCTAGCCTCTCACACATTAAGATGAACCACACAAAATAATTATGAACTGCAAAAGTAACCGCGCACTAGAAAATTCATCTAAATCAACCTGAACCCTCTTTCTTTCATAAAACCAATGTGTGGCTAATAAACAGTCACTGATGTGAGTTAATAAGCATCATAGTTACACAATGAAAAAGAGGTAAGACTAGCTTCACATATTAAAGTAAGGAGTATGAAATTTTTGTCTATCTAAACTTTAAGAATTGTATATCTCTGCAGTCATTCGTAAGTATATGTACAGAGCTGAAAAACCCATTATGCTGTTCTAGTCTGGGAAGAACAAGAAATACAGTGGTCAGGAAATTGCTGATTTTTTTGCAGTTCAACCATCCTTCCCCAAGGCTGGATGCCACTGGCAATCTTTATATATCCCAAATGTACTTTGAACTAATTGAATGCAAGGGGATCTTCAATAACAAACTGTTATTATTACAACAAGCCTATTTAATATCATGCTGTATTTGGGAAATAACGTCAGGAACTGCAAATTACCCTAAAAATTAAAGGAGATTCATTTGTGAGCTCTCTCATTTCATTGCTGGTTGATGAAATCTACTTTTAAAGGCCAAATTAACCAGATTGTCCATTAACATTGATCACATTAGCTAGATAATTGCCAAAGCCTCATCTAACCAGTGCTGTGTGGCTGCAACTTGTGCAGGGAGGACAAGGCAACTTAAATGCAGCCTCCTCTTTCACGTCAACTTCTTTCACAAAACTTCTTCAACAGACTGAGCCTTGGAATGAGCTAGGTCCCTACCATCAGTTGCAATTGTTTGTATCATATAAGCTTAGAGGAGGGGCATCCAACAACTTATCTTCCCCAAATGGAGTGCAATATTTGTGTCCTGGAACAGCGTGGCACATCTTAGAGGACAAAGGACTTTGTTCGAAGAGGAACATAAACAAGACTTGGCTAAGAGTGCCATGGAATAAGACTTTGAACTGGAAAACCAAATCACTATCCCCTTCCTCACTGACTGCTGTGGACAGACTTGCCCTACACCTCAGCCTCTTATCTCTGAGAAAGCAAAGAGTGGACTTTGAATCCAATGCAAATATTTTTGCAATCTTGCCAATGGCTATCAGATGAGTACATTTTGTACCACACTCATACACAACAGGAACAATCACAGAATAATTAAAAACAAGGTATGAAATATTCATCTTTTATCCAGTGAATGAATATAGATTCAACTAGAGCAGCTGAGGTCCTTGTATATAGACGCTACATTTTGATAAATAAGGGAAGGTTTACATTTTTGTGTGACGTCTTGGTTGGTTTCTCTGGTTTTCTGAAGAGTACATTTATTTGTTGTACCATAGGAAGAACACTCCAGAATCTTCTGTATGTAAAAGTAGAAAACCAAACCCTCTTATGTATAGCTCACAGCTCACGTTTGATGCCAATATGAATTTAGACTGTGGTTCCCTGGGAAAAATGAACCCAGTTCAAAACTCTAGTGTGATGCACAGTTAATACTAACAAACTCTAGTCATGACTTTCAAACTTGAATCTTGCTTTCCATAAAATTGACAGAGGGACTCTGCTTTCCCTATTTGACTATGGTAGAAATTAAAAAATATTTCATGAAAACTCTTTAGAAAGTCCATTACATTAGAGAGACATCAGATTGGGCGCGGTTAATTTCTTTCACAGAATGGATAAATGTGTAATGAGACCAAAGAATGGCTTGGTAACTAACAATGTTATTTGTCACTTAATAACAGTTGAGTTTATTTCCCAAATTACTTTCTTTTTCTGTTCTGCTAGTACATTCTTCAGACCATTAGAGGAAGATGGTGCATTCTGTGAACAGAATTATGTATAGTCTACTGGGTAACACCAGCGGGATCTCTGCTCCCTGATTGCTGCATTATAAGCTCCTATTATAGCTTGTGCTATAAATCATCCTGCACCCAGGAGACAGGGCCAGAACCTCTGGTAATCTGTGAATAGTGACGCCCTTTATAACAAGGTTATGCCATTCCGTCCTCGGCACGATGAGCAGAGCTTCCAGAATACATGTCACCACACTTCCATTAGACAGTTAGCAGTAATGATCAATAAAAGAAGATCTGTTTCCCCTGCATGGAGCGGCTTCAGAACGGGGAATGGGAGAATGTACACCGGGCCACATAGCTGAGAATCATATCAATGTCTTATACCTACAGAATATGGCTGGGAACAGGGAGTGAGGACAGAAATAAAGTGCAAAGGGTTTTTCCTATATGATTTAACTTGACCTTCATAGCATCCACATACACAGCAGGTCTGTTGGAATTTTACAGACATCTGTGATGGTTAAATGGCTTGCTCAGATTCACAGAAATCTTCTAATCCATACTAAGGTTCTCTTTGGCACATGCCTCGTTGTGCAAATAAAGACAAGAATATTCCACTGTGTTGTTCTATTAAACTTTTGTCTCTTTACCTTCTCCCATAAGCTGGAGCAAAGTTGATATGAGTTGAAAGCAGGAAACAATGGAAACTTTCTCAGGTAGCATGAAACTGTGACAGGCTATAGCCTCACCCTTATGTGTGGCACAAAACACACTTAGGCAGCTGAGAAGGGTGTGTGATATTTACTCCACAAAGGTTTTCATAATTTTGCTTCAACTTTTATGGGATTATCTTAAGATGATTACCATGATAAAAGAGAATTAATTATTTGTATTTTTTCTTCATTTTTAAAACTCTTATGATTACTGCTGTTATTAGTGTGGGGTGAGATGAATGTGAGAGTGCCAGCCAGAGCCTGCTGTGTGGAGGTCAGAGAACTGGTCTGCCTCCCTCAGCCTCCATGTAGCACCATGACACCCAACCTCTATCACCCGGTGTTAGCTATTTCTTACTACCAGATTGTCATATGCCTTGAGAAGCCATGTACCCCTGTCATTTTCCTGCCATGCTCACCCATCCATGTATGTGTTCACAGTATTGGTGTTACACTTTCTAATTTCCTATTCAGGTTGGAGGCAGGTGCGAACTCATCAGTTAAGGACCCGTGCTACTTTAGCAGAGGATCCAGGTTTGAGGCTCAGATGACACTTCACAGCTGTCTGTAACTCCGGTTCCAGAGGATCTACTGCCTCTTAGTGCCTTTCAGTGCATCAGGTAGACCCACAGTACACATATACACATGCAGGCAAGACACTCATAGACGCTAAATAAAAATAAATCTGGGGGGGGGGGAAGAATTATAGCATCAGATAATTTTCTGGGTCTTCCAGAAATCAGTGTGCAGACAGTTTGAGAAAACCTTGAACTTTTCTTCCATAAGTAGCTTCAATTAGGCTACACATTTTTAGAATCAGAAATTTAAGATGTGGGTTGCAAGAAATCCCAATGAATGAAGATAAATATATCTTAACTCTATGACTCTCTAGCTTAGAGTGAGCTTAGGAGTTGGCTTCTTTATCAGCCTCTGTGCTTTCTGTGTCCTCCACAGAGGAGGACCAGGGAATTTTTACGTCAGATGCTTGGTTAGCAGTGGATGGATAAATTGGAGGCATCTTACTCCTTATAAAACGCATAAAAAGCTTCTTTTGTCCTTTATTTTAAAATATTTTTTAAAAATTGTGTGTATTTGTGTGTGTTTGTCTGGGGGCACATGCACATGAATGCAGGTACCTGTGGAAGCCAGAAGCCAGAAGCCAGTTGGATGCTTGGGAGCTGGAGTTATAGCTACAGATGCTGGGAGTTAACTTGGGCCCGCCACTGTATCAATAGACACTCTTAACTGCTGAACTATCTCTCAGCTGTTCCTTGTGACCATTGAGGTCTAAAGCTCAACCAAAATTTGGATAAAACTATCAAAAATTATGTTCTTTCTCATTTTACTTTTTATTTACTTTCTTGACTCTTTGACTCATAAAAGTGCTAAGAAATAAGGGAACATATGTGGATTACAATGCCGCTGCATACATTTCCCCGAAAGAGAACAAGCCGCATCACAGTCAATTGTCCCTCAAAGACTAGGAAACCAAGGCTCAAGGTCAGCACTGCCAGCCTAGTCGGGTCTATGACATGTGACAACACAAACTGTCCCTTCCCATCCCATCTACCTATCTCTGCCATCTCACGGTCTGGGAATCTAGCTGTCCAGCTGTCAGCTCTAAGGCAAGTGATTCTCACATAGTCACCCCCAAAGGCATTTACAAATTTGGGAAAGCATAAAGTGGGGAACAAACATTTAGGGCCCAAAGAAATAGAATTACAGAGGTCAAAGGACAAATTGTAGTTGTTGATATACTTAGCCAGAGAACTAGATCCACAGTTCCCCTGGAATCATATTTTTAAGAATACCTTAATAATTAGTATCTCCATGCATAAGAATACTCATGCAAATGAAACCAATTTTAAACATGTAGTGTCACACATACCTTGCAATCCTGAATGTACAGAGATGTCATGCTTAATGTTTTCCAGAGCACAACCAACTGCTAATTAGTTTATTAAAACATTTCCATTCTGTGTGCTTGATAGTAAGTATATTTCAATTTGAATTAATGTTTACCCTGAAAACATGAAATATGTTGAATTTAAGGGGTCTTGGGGGGGTTGGTCTTGTGTGTGTGTGTAATGTTGCTGGTTGGAGCAACTGATACAAAGACTTAGATTCATTTTGTTTATTCTTTGTTTCTTACCTACTAACCATTTCCCCTTCATTCCATTTTTTATTTACTAGGGCCAAGAGCACTCTGACTTCAAACTTGAACTCATTTCTAAACTCATCAGGAAATACTAAATGCTGCATTGTTTAATAAATAATGTACAGTGCAGATGTTGGCTTCCCTAAAAAGGGCTGAAGTACACAGCACCTTAACATTGTAGCCAGTCTGAGGCATGCTTACAGGTAATCTCATAGGCTTCTGCTCATCTCTTTCACTCATAGCTGCATCAGGTGATGTAACGAGAAGTTTGGTGGAAACAGCACTGCACTTGGTTGGTGCAAACCAACTCTCCTGATGGTTCGTGAAAAGATTCTGCAGGAATTGCAGGGCTGCCATTGCACATGTGGCCTGAACCCAGGTAAAGGAAGTTGAGTCTCTTCCAAGGTGTGTACAACATGCTGCTGGGTACCGAACTAAATCTCATTCCTCAGCCCAAAGCCAAGGAGCCGTCAGGGGAGATAAGACTTTCTTCACTTTTGCCTGTCTGTAACAAAGTTAGTTTCTCTCTTCTTTCCCTGTCCATGGTGTTCATGGATCTGACTTAGTGGCTTATGAACTTGGGAGAATACATCATTATTTTCAAAAAATTCTAACCGAGGTTTGGCATTTTCTTCTCTTGAGAACATAGGCAAGAAATCTGTGCCCTTTTCATCAGAGAAATTATAGTTATTTTCTTATTACATTAAATTTGCAGGCATAATAAAACGTTGCTTGGATTCTTTTCTAAAGCAAAACCAAAGATGTTATTAGACCATCACTGGGTGTTATTTAATGTGCATTTGGGAAACTATACTCATTACTCCAGTGTAAATATTGTCTAATAGTTTAATATCTGTATTTAAATGTAATCAGCTTTCTTTAGACTCTTACATATTTTACTTCATTAATTTAATATGTTTTTCCAGTAAAGAGTCTATTTCCTATTGACAATGTGTTCCTGGCACAAAATAAGCTAAAATTTCTGATGCTGTTTGCCATCATTTTCACTTATAAAAGTTCTGTAACATGGAAAAAAGGGCCTATTTTGTGATGATGATATAAAATAAATTTAAAATGGATGAAAATGAAATCATACACACATGTACACACACACACAATTTGCAAGTAAGTTGTGTAAGTCAGCCCAATGCAAGATTCTCAGTGAAAGTTTGGAAAATCTCATTGGTCCAAAAGGAAATGTGGGGGATGTCTTCTAACAAAAGGCAGTTGAATTCTTCCTTAATCATCATAATTGGGACCATAGCAATCAATAAACCCAACTCTCACACCAAACCTTCAACCTCACAAAGTTCTTTAGTTCTTTGTCTTAAACACATTTCCCCCAAGGAAAACTTCTGTTGTCACTCATTACACACAGATACTTCCTGATCTGGTTCATACCTATTCACAGAATATTAGTATAGTTAATAAGGTTACAAATCTAAGAGAAAATATGAATCCATGAATTATGAACAATTCTTTAAAAGGATCACTCAGTATATAACGAAAACAAAAATTGTAGGAATTCTAAAAAGGTAAAATATAAGAATTCTCTAAAACTCAGTTTAAAAAAGCGCCGCAAGTGGTAAAGAGGCCACAAAGTGAAATTTCAAGATCATAAGGAAATACATATAAGACCCCAGGTTGGATCCCAAGCACTGGAGATAAACAAGAAACTGTGAAAATAGAAAACTAGAGACGAGATCCCAGAAAGTCTCTTCAATGACTTGAATTCCCTGATAATAGATTGAAGGAAAGAGAAAGTACTTCCAAGAAAAAAGAAACCTTCTAAAACCAGATCCGAAGGATTTATCAAGAAAAATGAATAAGACAAATCCTAGTTCCACTGTGTGATAACGAACTTTTACACTTCTGTGGAAAAAATAATTTTTTTCTAGGTTGCCATAGTTTAAAAACAAGAATGAAGCAGACCTGTGAAACAGGGGGCTCCCACAGTGGAAAGAGGTTGAGAAACATTTGGGAATTGTACAGCAGAGAAAGGAACATTCTGTGTGGCTGGGAGTAGAGCTTCAGGGCAGCTATACAAATGGCAAGGGGGTCTCAGCAGCAAGGAAAGGGCAGATCACGTTGAGCTGTGGGATGGGAGATGCACCTACAAAGCAGCTGATGTGTTTGCTGTGAGGAGGTTTAAGGCTTTGTAAGATAAAATAAGAACCTGAATAACAGGCACAGAGAACTAGAGGGTATGGGATGGTGACTCAGGAGAGAATGGGGGAAAGGAAATATGTAATGTATATAATGTACTATGAGACACACACACACCTATGGTTACTGAGCAATGATATAACATTGTGACATAATCAAAGTGGAGTAGGAAAGAGGGGAGGGCAGAAACCAAACCTAATCTTGATCTTTCTTTCAGGAAGGCAGCATATGATATATTCATTTTAAATCCAAAAATGTATGTAGGATTTCAGGACTTGTAGTTTGGTACTGGACCACCAACTGATGCCCGTAGGGTGGACAACCTCACTGGCTCCAAGCTTGACTTAGTTGCGTGTAGATGTTGTATAAGTTTGAAGCCTTGTGGTCTTTTCCCCATCCCCCATGTTGTGGGTGTTATTCTGTTCAGTTCACATTTGGGGGTCATGATGTTGTGACTTCACAAGTGTAGCTTCTGATGTTACTAAGAAACATAATCTCACAGCCAACTCTCTGATCCTCTAGCTTGTGCAATATTTCTGCTTCTTCTTCCTCAATGTTCCCTTAGCTATAGGTAAGGGAGTGCTTGCTTTTGTTTAAGGATATATATGTATATGCATACATTAGCAAATAATGAAAAAAGAGGTCATGAATTTGAAAGGAAGTGAGGGAGAATATTTGGGATTTTTGGAGAGAAGAAAGGAAAGGAAGAGGTGTCATAATTAAATTACAATCTCAAGCAAAAGTATTTAAAGTAGAAATTAATATAGTATTTTTAAAATAAAATTATATACTGCAGGTTACAGCAGAATAAACTTGAGCAAGCACTAATGGAAACATTTCCATAGGAGGAATATAAAACTTCCCCATAATGGGAAAAGTGGCATTTTTTGCAGCTGTTGTGTTTTCAATACAAAAGTAGCCCCTGGGATTTAAGATTGTCAAGTGCTGAGCCCAGTGAGGGGCTGGAACTAGGAATATGAAGCTCAGCAAAGCAAGGTTCACCTTACCTGGTCCTTTAATGTTCTCTTGGCTTTGCATTTAGCTGTGTGCATCTACCTTGCCTTCATTTATGGAATGGCTGCTTCTGAGGATACATGAGCCAAAGTGGATGCCTGAAGAATGATATCCACAGCCTCAGAGCATCCATCATCTAGGTCAAAGGGGAGAGAGACCCCCGAGAAACATGGAAATCTCTGAGGTGCAACACCTGAGGAGCAGATCTGAGAGCCTCAGCTTTGAGCCAGAGTCATTTTGCTCAGATAAGCTCTAGAAATATAAAATGCTATGTGTGATTCACAAAGTACCAGGCCACAGTCTTGTACAGAGTAAAAGATGCTATTCAAAGAAGGAAGGACATGGTCTAACAGAGACTCAAATGGGGTCTGTTAAAGTCTTTGGGGATAGATATGGTAGGGACAAAAGAGAAATGAAGAAAGAATTCCAGGCAGGCAGAGGAAGAACTGGGGTCAAGCAATCAAACATAGGACCTGTCTATGCAGCAATACAAGTTTCTGTTAAGCTTGCAGGTGTGTGGAAGCAGAGAACAACTAAGAAATCTGCGGAAAGCATTTATTTCTATGACCTTCAGACCTAATCCCACCATGTTATCATTTTCTCCAGATGAAGCAGCTAGAGTTGTGTTTCTTGCGGGAAATATTAAAAAATGAATCTGTCAACTCTCCACGCTCCTGCTTCTCTCAACCCACCAACTCTCTGGCCCTACCAGGCCACATTCCCACTCTAGTACTGGCACCAGCGGACCACAACAGTATGTCCTGGCGACTCCCACTGGCTCTGTCCCATGTTCCAATAACCAATAACGCAATACCCAGTAACCTGTAAAAACAAGGCTCAGTGCTTATAGTTAACCAATCAGATTTATGTAACAATAAAAACACAATTTATAAGATGCCAATACAATAATTTCAAAGCCAATTGAAAATGATAAAAGCTTTATCCCACTTAATCTAATCTTTTGAAAGCATCACGTCAGCCTACATTCTCCTCCTCCCTCTCTCCCAAGAGGTGCCCTGTCTCTACAACTCTTAGCTCCGCCTCCCTTTCCCTGTCCAATCACAGGCCTCCTGCTGCCCTAATTGGACAGGGAAAATCCTGCAACATGCATTGTTTATAATTTTTATTAGTTGCGGTTCTGAGCTGGCAGGTTGATTGGAGGGCTTTAAACACAGCAGGTTAAAATCTGTTAGTAAAAGCTTATGGTGGCACATGCCTTTAATCTCAGCACTTGTAAAGCAGAGGTGGGCGGATTTCGAATTTCCAGGACAGCCAGGGTTATACAGAGAATCAAAAAACCAAAAACCAAACCAAACCAAACCAAGAAAAAAAAAAGCTTATGGAGGTAAGGTAGTTAATAAAATTTTTCATGAATCTCTCCTGTGTAAGAAATATCTCATCTCCTAGTCCCCTAGCTGAGCTGCCTTTGTAATTACTTCTCCTAGTAGGATTGAACACAAATTCATACTTAAGAAACATTCAACATAGTTGGGAGAAAAATAGTCATTTTTCAAGAATCCAGTGTGATATCAAATTTCAAATGTCATTGCTTGACAGAGGAAATGGTTTTACAAGAGGGTAGAGAAATTTCCTCAAAAAATACCAGAAAAAAATTGTATCTCAGGACTCTTTGACAGAACAACTAGAACGGACAAAGACCCTGCAGACAGATCCTGAAAAGGTGAGAAGGCTCACACAGCACTGGGAAGAGGAAATCAGCAATGCTCCAAAGGTTACAAAGACAAGAAAATGCTGTTTTAAACAACTTTATGTCAGACACATTGAAGCCTGGGGCAAACGAATACATTTCTAGAAAAAAAAAAAAAAACATTGTGGCTCACCAAAATTAATTTAGGAAAAAATAGGAAATGTAATGAGTATAAGGTAAAAATGCATAACCATCACAAACTGAACAAGCAGATTAAAATAACCCTCATAGTTTTGTTTTTAATTAAATAATATGGCCTATTTGTTGTTGGTTAACAATTTCCTTTCCTTCCCTTTTTTCTTACTCTCTTTCATTTTTTTTCCTTTTCTTTTTTTCATGACAGGCTTTCTCTCTGTAGCCCTGGCTATCCTGGAAGTTGCTCTGTAGATCAGGCTGGCCTCACCTCAAACTCAGAGATCTGCCTGCCTCTGCCTACGTATGTGTTATCACTGCCATATTTACACTGATATTATTTGTGGGGAAGGTAAAAATATCTAGAAAACAATAAAGGAAAATGAATTCAGACATTAAAGAAAAACATAGTTACAATCTCACAAAACTCAGATTAGAGAACAGTATGGTATCTTTAGGTGGCTTTAAACACTAGCAGAACTTTGATATAACATCCAACAAATATGATTAATCTTGCTCATGCATAATATACAAGAAGTGGAAACAATAATAATACAATGTAGAAACATTTACATTAGCACAGTGTGACATTGGACTTTTATATAAGAAATCAATTAATGTGTATTTTCATATCACTAAATGAAATGAGACTGTGATGTAATCATCTCTACTGACAAAAACCAATTGATAGAAATTCTACATCCTTAATCTGACAAAGTACCAACAAACAACATGTGCAACAAACTTAATGGTTGGACTAGCACCATGACCTCTATTAGAACTTCTTGATAAAACTGTACTGGCACTCTTAGCATTAAGAATATTAACTACTGGGACTGGAGAGATGGCTCAGTGGTTAAGAGTGCCAACTGCTCTTCCAGAGGTCCTGAGTTCAATTCCCAGCAACCACATGGTAGCTCACAACCATCTGTAATGGGATCTGATGCCCTCTTCTGGTGTGTCTGAAGACAGCTACAGTACTCACATATTTGAAATAAATAAATAAATCTTTTAAAAGAAATACAGAATATTAACTATTAAGGCATTAAAAGGTAGAAAGAAGTTGCAATGGAATAAAGAACATTAATGCTGTATGGATATAATATCTGTATAACAGTCCTAAAAACATGAATAAATATTTTTCATATCAAGAAATGGGTTTCATAATGGTATATTTCTATTTTTGTCATTTTACTTGCCATGGTTTCAAGATACAAACTTCAGTATGAAGAATTAATTTCAACAAACAGAAAATCTAGTATTTTCTCAGTTAGTTTGTTTGCTTTTTGTTTCGAGATATAACTTCATTTGGTAGCCTAGGCTAGCCTAGAACTTACTATGCAGCACAGGCTGGCCACAAATGCATGGCAGTCCTCCTCTCTCAGCCTGCCTGAGTTCTGGGATTACAGAGATTCTAGGCACGAACCAGAATACCAAAAACAGAAATTTAAATTTAAAACTACCTTTATGATAACATCAAAATCCTAACATGTTTGGAAAAATAAAAATTTCAAGAACTGTATGATGGAAAGTATAAAACCTTATTGAAAGACAAAATGTAAACCAACAAAGATTTAGAGAGCTTGATGTATGTGCACACAGCTTAGAGAGTGTGGTACCACAGGAAAAAAATTAAGCCTTTTAAAACCGATTGGGAATAAGAGATATCTTATCAACATGCCAACAGGAGCTTTGCAGCACTTGACAAGCTGACTTACAAATTCACATAGAAAAGCAAAAGGTCTATGTGAAGGAGAGTGTGTCCTCGGGCCATGCATTCCTCCAGAGAGCATTATCACCAAGGTAAAGTCCTTTACGTGGACACTCAACTGACTCAACTAGAGAGTCCTGAGATTGGCCTACTCTGATGAAGAAGAGCTTGGGGACAGATTGAAATGTATAGCAGTTCATTTTAAAGGAAGAACTTATCAATTAATTATCCAGGCCCAACTGGGAATCCACAGGTAAGAAACTAAGATGATATCCCTATCAAACATTATAATTCATTCCAAGATTCAGTAAATGAAAATCTTAGATAAGAAATGGAAAAACTAGATAGGAAAACAGCTTTTCTCCATACAATGGAAAGGCATCTTAACACCCACAAAAACCCAGACTGAAATCGAAATTATATCATTTTAATTAAAATGTACATGCAATCAATGTGCAAAATGGAGAAAAGTTCCTCTTAACATATATAAAACTCATGAAAAATTAGTACCAACATGTGGTTAGGAAAAGGAAAGTGAACCTCTAGTGAATCAATTCAAAAGAAAGGAAAACAACGTATCCCAAGGGAAACATCTTGAATGAGAGTTCTACACACGAGTAATTGTAAAGGAGATGAATGTATGAGATGATGCTTAGCTTTATTAGAAATTATGCAGGGTAAATTTGGACCCAAATGAGATGGTATCACACATACTCAATACCTGTGAAATGAAAGTCTGTCAATTTATACTCTGGTGAGGATGTGGTAAAAGGAGAGAGTTTATTACAATTCAGAGGAGTCTCAATAATGGCCACAGCCACTTTAAAGCATACCTTATTTTCTAATCAAATTGAAATTTTGCAAATCCTAAAGCAGAGGGATTCTACTCTAGGACATAGATGCATAAAGGCACCAAAATAAATGCTCATGAATGTAAACAGCTGCATTGTTTATCTCAGTGAGCTCTAAGCAACCGATCAACATAAAACAAACGTGCGGTGTGTGTTGTTATAATGGAGTACTGCATACTGATGCAATGGAATGGATTTCAGCCACACAAAGAGAAACTGAGTTTTAACACTATAAGATTAAAACCACAGGCAGTACTATTCCTTTTATCTAAAGTCCAAGTATTTGAAGATTTAAAGAAATGGTAGATCGCAAGTAAAATATAATGAACATCAAAAGGGATAAGAGAACAACACAAAGAGGCTTTGAAGTTTTACCCATGTTGTTTCTGGCCAGGTATCCAGGTAAACGGTATCTTTTTTTTTTTTTTTTTAACACAGTCCTCGAGAAAACTTTCATATTTAATGATCATAACTAGACAATTTCACAATTTCTTTTTTATTAGATATTTTCTTTACTTACATTTCAAATGCTATCCCGAAAGTTCCCAATACCCTCGACCCACCCTGCTCCCCTACCCACCCACTCCCACTTCTTGGCCCTCACATTCCCCTGTACTGGGGCATATAAAGATTGCAAGACCAAGGGGCCTCTAATTTCTTTAAAATTGTTTGAACCTCAACAGGAAGTCTCCCCAGGCTCTGTGGTTCAAGTAAAGAGACCAGGGCATTGTAGCAAAATCCCAAATGTAAAGATGACGTGCTAAACCTTTGTTATCCTGTCACAGCAAGTCACCCCACTTAAATTCTCTTGTTCTGGTTCTCACTCTGCTAACCCACCTCCTAATTATATGTTTAACATCCCACATAGATTTATCCAAGGGGAAAGAGGGTGCCAATCAGCACACATGAGTCACTGGAAGAATGAGAGCTCCATCCCTCACTGTAATTTAAACTTGACATTTTAGCTGATACTTCAAATTCTGTAAACATCCTTAGGGACAATTGAAACCTGCTGTAAGAGAAGATAGAGAGATGAATCATTCTATGGACAAGTGGAGGGGGCAGATGAAGAGGCTGAACAACAGAAGGGAAGAAAAGTGTCCAAACCCACGATTCAGCATTCAGCTGCAGTATCAAGGGATCTTGTTATCAGGCACTTCAATGGATGCAAGTGGAAGCTTGAGTGTTTACCAAGAAAGTGTGTGGTTTTTAAAGCACAGTAAGTGAAACTTCAGAACAAAGTATCATGCAGAAGAAAGTTTTCTGAGTCAGTCTTGACTCACATATTATTTTGGCCACCCAGAGTCTGTAGATGAAGATGAAAGTACTGATGACGATTCAAGATATTGCTCCCCACCTGTTCTGAAGCAAAGGCAGTTTAGCAAAATGGATGAGCTTGGGTCTTCATGCCTGACATCAGCCAGATTCGGTCTCCTCCATCTTCTAGTCAGGGGAAGAATGTGAAACTTATTTTTCTTATTTACAAAACAGGGAAGAAAACATACCCAGAGATATGATGGAATGCACAGATTATAGATATAATATTGATATTAGGAGGTACTCAACAAATGTGGAGATGATATTGTTCCTAGAGACTGATTAGCTATTTAACAGTCAAGATGAGAGATCAATAGCTCAAGGACATTCTGGGGACAAGGAGAAGGTATAGTAGCCACAGCTATAAGCCATAAATATGAACAGATGCCAGTGGTTAAGAAAACGGCTTGCAGGCCATACATAGCACCGTTGGCCTTAGTGATGTAGACGGGAACAAGGAGGAGAGCAAAGTGGTCTTGTTATGGTTCTTAGTGACTCAGATATGGGGACTTCCATATAAGAACAGGTTCCTACTTACTGGAAAGATAGGATGAAGCCAGGTTGTCAGTCAGGCCAAGAAGAAGTTAACAGATGGACAGCCGAGATGAGGTCTATTGACCCAGATACAGTTGACAGGCAGGTGCCATGAGCACTGGCTTCTCCTAGAGTTGTAGTAGAAGCCAAATACTAATCACATGCTCCAAGCAAGAGCCCTCTAAGTCACCTGGGTCAGAGGCCTTATCTTGATTACTGATCTGCAACCCAGGTTCCCTGGGACTTTCTGGCTGTCAGGTGGTCACACGCAATGTCAGCTTTGTTCTCCTCCGTATTCTCACCTGGGTGAAGCAAGCATTGTCTTCTGGAGTTCTGAACATCTGGTGCTCTGAACATCTGGATCTCTGAACTAAGCAGAGGTAAAAACCTGGGGTCCTTGTGCTGATAAAGGGAGAGGCTCTAGCATTGCTTGCCCTTGAGCTAGAGCGCATTCATAAGAGTGGAAAGTTCTGTGAGACAGCAGCCATTTAAGCCACCAAGACCAAGCCAGGAAGATTCTGTAAATAAGCATTATGGTTTAAAATAGGCTTGGAATCTGAGCTAGCACCTTAGCGGGCACCGGTGTTAGCAAATGGTATTTCATAAGGATGAGAGTAGACCTGAAAAATAACATGTGGATTGGAAACACGATAAATATTTCCCTTGTGCTCTTCCCAGGGCCACGCCCCTTAGCTAAAGCTAGTTCTCAGAAATGGCAGCAAGGGCTAGGGAGATACCTCCATTGGTTAAGTGCCCTCAGGGCAGGCATGAGGACCTGAGTTTAGCTTCCTTTACTTTGTATTTCTTGTTTCACTCATGCGATACTGAAACCCCAGGCCAGACATGATCTTTCCCCTTCCTCTTCCTTCCTCTCTCTCTCTCTCTCTTTCTTTTTTTCTTTTCATCCAATAGGAAAGGGGATTAAGAAAAACCAGAAGCTCACATGTGTTCAATAGTAAAGTATCTGAGTATTATGTCATGTCCTTGCATGGCTTGCATCTCACAAACATGACTAGGGGTAGAGAGGGAATGGAAGGACAGACATACCGCGTATCTATAGAAAGGTTGCGATTGGGTGGTCCAGACTCTCAGAGGGAGAAGCATCGACACCCTGGAAGCACGCATGGTTATTACACGACGTTAAACAGAGAAGCTGGGTCATTGCATACAGGAGATGAGGCTTATGGTGTACAACTAAACAAAGAAGGTTTAGCTAATCTTGTTAAGAACGGGCTGTAGGCACAGGCAGAAAGTGACAATGGACATGTTCTGTGCAAACTATCAACATTTCTACACCAAGACAAAGCTTAGCTACTCCCATAGGGCTGAATTGTAGAGGTCGTTGACAACTTTGTGCCCATGGCAACAGCATAGATTCACTCAGAACCTCACTGACTCCCCAGTCTTGTCCTCTGCCTACTAACGGGGATGAAAGCATCCAAAGTCCCAGGAAATTCTAGGAAGAGAGAAAACACAGGACCCTGTAAATCCCAGCACCATATGACAGTCGATGCTGAACACAAGATTACCTCTGCTGGATCGTCCTGTGCAAAAGTCAGCGACGTCCTGTGAAAATAGCTGTTCTCACATCTTCATCTGTGCTGGGCTCCTATTGCCCTGTAATAGTCTTTGTGGTCCTCTGGCAAAAGTTTAGTGGTAAACTCTGATTTGGGAAATGAGGCAGAGGGGTGGGTTTGGCCTTTGGGGGCAAAGGCAGAAAAGGGAGAAGACATCGCGAAAGGTGTGGAGGAGCAGGCAAGGGTTGTAAGGTTCTTAGGAATAGGTAACAACCAGCCACCAGGGGAATGTACACAATCCTGAACAGATGGCCTCATAAATGGGAAGGCTGATGCTGATCCACCCAGAACTTCATGGGCCAGGACAGAACTGATGTGAGACCTGCAAGCTTAATGTGAAGCTCCAGAGACCTGTAGATTATATTTGCAGTTTTCTCCCTTCTTCTTCTTCTTCTTCTTCTTCTTCTTCTTCTTCTTCTTCTTCTTCTTCTTCTTCTTCTTCTTCTTCTTCTTCTTCTTCTTCTTCTTCTTCTTCTTCTTCTTTTCTTCTTCTTCCCCTTTCCCTCGTTCTCCCTTTCCTCCTCCTTGTCCTTTTTCCTGTTCCTCCTTTCTCCCTCCTCCTCATTCCTCTTCCTCCCTCCTCCCTCCTCCTTCCTCCTCCTTTTTGCTCCTCCTCCTTCTCCCCTTCCTTCTTCTAATTCTCCTCCTCTCCTCCCTCCTCCACTTTCTCCTCCTTCCTCCTCCTCCTTCTTCCTCCCTCCTCCCCTTCCTCCTTCTTCTTCCTCCTCCTTTTTTGCTCCTCCTCTTCTCCTCTTCCTTCTTCTAATTCTCCTCCTCCTCTCTGCCCTCCTCCTCTTCCTCCTTCTCTCTCTCCTGCTCCTCTTCTTGCTCTTTTAAGGAGTTATTTGTGGTACATGCTGTTCTCTAAGCCCTTGTGGGCTATTGTCTTCAATCGAAAGGAGCTAGCTCCTCTCTACCAACTCAGTTCATAGCAGATGCTTGTCCTTAAAATTGTCATCTCTAGCATCCCACCTTTTGAGCTCACATGAAGCAGCAGACTGGGAATTTTTCAGAAGATAACTAGTCTGTGAAAATATATTAAACATAAAATTAACGTAATTTCTATGTGGTTAAAATAAAAAAGGTGTGTTTGTGTACAAGGCAAAAGTGTATTTGACAAGAAATGAGAGCTTAATTAGAATAAATATTTCCGATTCATTGTAGAGTTGTTTTCTCACATCAGCAAGAGATGGATTACCAGAGGACTCTGATATCTCTAGGTATCAAGATCCCATTGAATACAATTCTGAAACAAAAGGGCAAAGTCCTCTTTCTGTCTACTGGTGCACTTCTGAGTTTACCCATGCATGCACTGACTGCTGAAAGCAGAACTATATGTACTCTTAAATATTTGCCTTCTAAGGGCAGACAGTTTCCAGGATGTGCAAGCTGTGAAATACAATATTTGTCATAAGTGTTAATCCTGAACCTTTTATACCATAGGAAATTCTATTTGTTAGAAATAATTGTTTGTTTGATTAAGTTTAAAACTTTATTTATCACGGAAAATTAACCTTTTCCCTCCTGTTTTCTTATAATTAAGTGGATTATCTCCATATATGTTATCATTAAGGTTTCCAGTATTTACCATGAAAAAAAAAGAATCAAACAAAAGAACATTGGTCTATTTCATAAATCCATTGTTTTTAATAGCTGAGTAGTACTCCATTGTGTAAATGTACCACATATTCTGTATCCATTCTTCTGTTGAGGGACATCTGGGTTCTTCCCAGCTTCTGGCTATTATAAATAAGGCTGCTATGAACATAGTGGAGCATGTGTTCTTATTGCCAGTTGGAACTTCTTCTGGGTACATGCCCCGTAGAGGTATTGCTGGATCTTCCAGTAGTACTATGTCCAATTTTCTGAGGAACCTCCAGACTGACTTCCAGAGTGGTTGTACAAGCTTACAATCCCACAAGCAGTGGAGGAGTGTTCCTCTTTCTCCTCATCCTCACCAGCATCTGCTGTCACCTGAATTTTTGATCTTAGCCATTCTGACTGGTGTGAGGTGGAATCTCAAGGTTGTTTTGATTTGCATTTCCATGATGATTAAGGATGTTGAACATTTTTTCAGGTGCTTCTCAGCCATTCAGTATTCCTCATTTGAGAATTCTTTGTTTAGCTCTGAACCCTATTTTTTAATGGGGTTATTTGAATTTCTGGAGTCTGGCTTCTTGAGCTCTTTGTATATATTGGATATTAGTTCCCTATCAGATTTAGGATTGGTAAAAATCCTTTCCCAATCTGTTGGTGGCCGTTTTGACTTATTGACAGTGTCTTTTGCCTTACAGAAGCTTTGCAATTTTATGAGGTTCCATTTGTCAATTCTTGATCTTAGAGCACAAGCCATTGCTGTTCTGTTTAGGAATTTTTCCCCTGTGCCCATATCTTTGAGGCTTTCCCCTACTTTCTCCTCTATTAATTTCAGTGTCTCTGTTCTTATGTGGAGGTGTTTGATCCACTTAGACTTGAGCTTTATACAAGGAGATAAGAATGGATCAATTCACATTCTTCTACATGATAACTGCCAGTTGTGCCAGCACCATTTGTTGAAAATGCTGCCTTTTTTCCACTGGATGGTTTTAGCTCCCTTGCCAAAGATCAAGTGACCATAGGTGTTTGGATTCATTTCTGGGTCTTCAATTCTATTCCATTGATCTATCTGTCTGTCACTGTACCAGTACCATACAGTTTTTATCACAATTGCTCTGTAGTACAGCTTTAGGTCAGGCATGGTGATTCCACCAGAGGTGCTTTTATTGTTGAGAATAGCTTTTGCTATCCTAGGTTTTTTATTTTTCCAGATGAATTTGCAAATTGCCCTTTCTATCTCAGTGAAGAATTGAGTTGGAATTTTGATGGGGATTGCATTGAATCTGTAGATTGCTTTCGGCAGGATAGCCATTTTTACTATATCAATCCTGCCAATCCATGAGCATGGGAGATCTTTCCATCTTCGGAGATCTTCTTCAATTTCTTTTTTCAGAAACTTGAAGTTCTTATTATACAGATCTTTCACTTCCTTAGTTAGAGTCACACCAAGGTATTTTATATTATTTGTGACTATTGTGAAGGGTGTTGTTTCCCTAATTTCTTTCTCAATCTGTTTATCCTTTGTGTAGAGAAAGGCCATTGATTTATTTGAGTTAATTTTATATCCAGCTACTGCACTGAAGCTGTTTATCAGGTTTAGGAGTTCTCTGGTGGAATTTTGGGGTCAATTATATATACACTATCTTATCATCTGCAAATAGTGATATTTTGACTTCTTCCTTTCCATTTTGTATCCCCATGATGTCCTTTTGTTGTCAAATTGCTTTGGCTAGAATTTCAAGTACTATATTGAATAGGTAGGGAGAAAGTGGGCAGCCTTTTCTAGTCCCTGATTTTAGTGGGATTGCTTCGAGGTTCTCTCCATTTAGTTTGATGTTGGCTACTGGTTTGCAGTAGATTGCTTTTATTATGTTTAGGTATGGGCCTTGAATTCCTGATCTTTCCAAAACTTTTATCATGAAAGGGGTGTTAGATTTTGTCAAATGCTTTCTCAGCATCTAAAGAGATGATCATGTGGTTTTTGTCTTTGAGTTTGTTTATATAGTGGATTACATTGATGGGTTTCCGTATATTAAACCATCCCTGCATCCCTGGAATGAAGCCTACTTGGTCATGATGGATGATTATTTTGATGTTTTCTTAGATTCAGTTTGCAAGGATTGAGTATTTTTGCATCCATATTCATAAGGGAAATTGGTCCGAAGTTCTCTTTCTTTGTTGGATCTTTGTGTGGTTTAGGTATCAGAGTAATTGTGGCTTCATAGAATGAATTGAGTAGAGTACTGTCTTAGTCAGGGTTTCTATTCCTGCACAAACATCATGACCAAGAAGCAAGTTGGGGAGGAAAGGGTTTATTTGGCTTATACTTCCATGCTGCTGTTCATCATTAAAGGAAGTCAGGACTGGAACTCAAACAGGTCAGGGAGCAGGAGCTGATGCAGAGGCCATGGGGGGATATTCTTTACTGGCTTGCTTCCCCTGGCTTGCTCATCCTGCTCTCTTATAGAACCAAGACTACCAGCCCAGAGATGGTCCCACTCACAAGGGGCCTTTCCTCCTTGATCACTAATTGAGAAAATGCCTTACAGCTGGATCTCATGGAGGCATTTCCTCAACTGAAGCTCCTTTCTCTGTGGTTACTCCAGCTGTGTCAAGTTGACACAAAACTAGCCAGTACAAGTACCTTCTTTTTTCTAATTTGTGGGATAGTTTGAGAAGAGTTGGAATTAGGTCTTCTTTGAAGGTCTGATAGAACTCTGCACTAAACCCATCTGGTCCTGGGCTTTTTTTGGTTGGGAGACTATTCATGACTGCTTCTATTTCTTTAGGGGAAATGGGACTGTTTAGATTGTTAATCTGGTGCTCATTCAACTTTGGTACCTGGTATCTGTCTAGGAAGTTGTCCATTTCATCCAGGTTTTCTAGTTTTGTTGAGTATATATAGCCTTTTGTAGTAGGATCTGATATTATTTTGGATTTCCTCAGGTTCTGTTGTTATGTCTCCTTTTTCATTTTTGATTTTGTTAATTAGGATACTGTCCCTGTGCCCTCTACTTAGTCTGGCTAAGGGTTTATCTATTTTATTGATTTTCTCAAAGAACCAGCTCCTGGTTTGGTTGATTCTTTGAACAGTTCTTGTTTCCACTTGGTTGATTTCGACCCTGAGTTTGATTATTTCCTGCCGTCTACTCCTCTTGGGTGAATTTGCTTCCCTTAGTTCTAGACCTTCTAGGTGTGCTGTCAGGCTGCTAGTGTATGCTCCCTCTAGTTTCTTTTTGGAGGCACTCAGGGCTATTAGTTTTCCTCTTAGGACTGCCTTCATTGTGTCCCACAAGTTTGTGTATGTTGTGGCTTCATTTTTATTAAACTATAAAAAGTCTTTAATTTCTTTCTTTATTTCATCCTTGACCAAGGAATCATTGAGTAGAGTGTTGTTCAGTTTCCACATGAATGTTGGCTTTCTATTATTTATGTTGTTATTGAAGATCAGCCTTAGTCCGTGGTGATCAGATAGGATGTGTGGGATAATTTCAATATTCTTGTATCTGTTGAGGCCTGTTTTGTGACCAATTATATGGTCAATTTTGGAGGAGGTACCATGTGACGCTGAGAAAAAGGTATATCCTTTTGTTTTAGGATAAAATATTCAGTAGATATCAATTAGATCCATTTGTTTCATAACTTCTGTTAGTGTCCATGTGTCTTTGTTTAATTTCTGTTTCCAGGATCTGTCCATTGGTGAGAGTGGGGTGTTGAAGTCTCCCACTATTATTGTGTGAGGTGCAATGTGTGCTTTGAACTTTACTAGAGTTTCTTTAATGAATGTGGCTGCCCTTGCATTTGGAGCATAGATGTTCAGAATTTCGAGTTCATCTTGGTAGATTTTTCCTTTGATGAGTATGAAGTGCCCCTCCTTGTTTTTTTTTGGTTTTTTTTTTTTTTTGATAACTTTTGGTTGAAAGTCAGTATTATTCAATATTAGAATGGCTACTCCAGCTTTTTTCTTGGGACCATTTGCTTGGAAAATTGTTTTCCAGCCCTTTATTCTGAGGTAGTGTCTGTCTTTGACACTGAGGTGAGTTTACTGTATGCAGCACAATGCTGGGTCCTGTTTACGTATCCAATCTGTTATTCTATCTCTTTCTATTGGGGGATTTGAGTTCATTGATGTTAAGAGATATTAGGGAATAGTGATTGTTACTTCCTGTTATTTTTTATGTTGTTTTTATGTTTGTGTGGCTATCTTCTTTTGGGTTTGATAAAAGAAGATTACTTTCTTGCTTTTTCTAGGGTGTAGCTTCCCTCCTTGTGTTGGTTTTTTCCATCTTTTATCCTTTACAGTGCTGGATTTATGTAAAGATATTATATAAATTTGCTTTTTTTCATGGAATATCTTGGTTTATCCATCTATGGTAATTGAGAGTTTTGCTGGGTATAGTAGCCTGGACTGGCATTTGTGTTCTCTTATAGTCTCTTTGATATCTTCCCAGGATCTTCTAGCTTTCGTAGTCTCTTGTGAGAAGTTTGATGTAATTCCTATAGGTCTGCCTTTATGTTACTTGATCTTTTTCCATTACTGCTTTTAATATTCTTTCTTTGTTTTGTGCATTTGGTATTTTGACTATTATGTGACAAGAGGAATTTCTTTTATGGTCTAATCTATTTGGAGTTCTGAAGGCCTCTTGTATGTTTATGGACATCTCTTTCTTTAGGTTAGGGAAGTTTTCTTCTATTATTTTGTTGAAGATACTTACTGGCCCTTTAAGTGGGGAATCTTCATTCTCATCTATACCTATTATCTTTAGGTTTCCTCTCCCAATTGTTTCCTGGATTTCCTGGATGTTTCAGGTTAGGAGCCTTTTCCTTTTTGCATTTTCTTTGACTGTTGTGTCAATGTTTTCTATGGTATCTTCTGCAACTGAGATTCTTTCTTCTATCTCTTATGTTCACCATGTTATTTTTAATTTATTCTTTTTTTTTTACTTGTTTTGACACAGTTTTTAGAGGTAAATACTATTATAGACGATTATTGCCGTATTTTGGCAAAGAATGTGGCTGCTGTCTGCCTTTGTCCAAAAAATGAATGAATGAATGAACATATGAATGAAAAATCAATCAATCAATCAATCTACCTAGGGATAAACTGAGAAGTTTTCAAGACAATCTAGCATTGACTGTGTCACATAGTTATTAGTGATCACTCTTAGACCTACAGTGAAAAGGAACAACAGGGGCTGTTGTGGTTGGAATAAGAATGGTCACCACAGTTTCATAATTGAATGCTTAGTCACCAGTGAGTGGCACTATTTGAAAGGATTAGAAGGATTGGAAGGTATAGCCTTGTTGGGGGAAATATATCACTGGGGCATGGCTTTGAGGTTGGAAAAGCCCATGCCAAGCCAAGAGTGTATCTTTATGTCTACAGATCAGAATGTCACTTTCAACTACTGTTCCAGCATGCCAGTCTGCCTGCATACCACCATGTTCCTTGCCATGATGGTAATGAACTAAGCTTCTGAAACTCTAAATAAGTTCTCTTTTAAGTGCTTTCTTGCATGGGTCAAGATGTCTCTTCATAGCAATAGAACAGTGAATAATGTAGGGGCAAAATGATATAAAAATACACAGTGATATATAATAAAAAATAGAATGAGGAAATGTAATTTTGGCAGAAAATTCTGTATTCAAATAGATGACAAATTTAAACAAATGTTAAATGGAGTACAAGGAATGGTAGCCTCAATGGTGGGGTGAAGGGGACCCCACCTTGCTAATCCTGGAACCTGTGAAAGAAAAAAAGGATTTCTAGGCCTAAACAATAATACCAATGGAAAATTATGCAAAATGTAATTCAATTTGGGGACCAGGTTCTAGCAGGCAGAAAAACTTGATTATGGTTTTATCATGAAGTATACAAGAGTAAAGTGTGTTATAGAATCCTCCTTTGTGTTTAAGAAAAGCCACCATGACCAGACATATGATAAAGGAGTCCCTTCATGGAGTCCTGGAGAGGCCATAGCTTGAAGCTGTGATTGTAAAGCCTGGATTGCATTGAAGATCATCAGAGGTTGTAGGTACCAGAGCCATGTGATAGCATTCCAAAGAGAGCTGCATATAGGGTATGGGACCAGCCCAAGAGACACTGTGTTATGATCAACAAAACTGGAAAGACTGGGAGAGGGGAAGAGTCATTGGATAAAACCTTTGCTATCATGCCTAAAAATAAAGAATTTGGAGTTTTCTCTGCAGCATTTAGGTCTTGCTTTGGTCTAGTATTTCTTCACTCTGCATCTTTTCCTCTTTTTGGGAATGGTGACATATATTCCATACCATTGTGTGTTGGAATATATGTAATTCCTTTTATATTGGGTTACAGTTAGAAGACTTCCTTGAGTCTCAAAAGAGACTTTGGCCTTTTAAACAGTCAAGAGACAGTGAAAGCCTACTGGACTTTTGAAGTTGGGCTAAATGCATTTTTCATTATGAAATGTCTATAAACCTATGGGGAGGGGTTCAGGAGTGGATTGCAGTGGTCTGAATGAAAATGACCCAATAGGCTCATGTATTTGAATGTTTGGTTTCCTCATCGGTTGTAGTTTAGGAGGATAAGGAGATGTGGCCTTGTTAGAGGTATGTCACTGGAGGTAAGCTTTGAGGTTTCAAAAACCCATATCAAGCCCAGTCTCTGTTTCTCTCTGCCTATAACGTGCAAATCAGATATGAGCTTTCTGTTTCTGCTCCAGCATCTTGCCTACATTTTGCCATGCTTCCCACCGTGATGATCATGGAACAATCCTATGCAACTGTAAGCAATCTGCCATTTAAATGATTTCTTTTTAAGCTGCTTAGGTTATGGTGTTTCTTCAAAGCAATACAACAGTGCTATTAAGTAATAGTTTGATTCTCATTAATTAGAGATTCGAAGGTAGAAATATCATCATTAAAGTAAGAATACTATAACTGCATTATTTTAGAGATAAAAGTGAGTAGTTTAGTTAAAGGAAGAATTTTAAAAAGACAAGTAAGTTGTTTTCTTCTAGTAGAAGTAAGCCTTACACGTTAGATTTCAGCTTTCTAGAATGAACTCCATAATTAACTACACATTTTCCCTTTACAGAGATATGATGGGTGGAACCTGATTAGCTTGGTATCTCTTCTCTTTTTAAGTGTATTTTCAATAAGGCCTATCAACATGCCCCTGACTGGGTACCTTAAACAACAAAAATTCATTGCCTCACAGTTCTACAGCCCGGAAGTTCAAAGTGGGGGCATTACTAGTCATGTTTCTCATCTTGGCTTGTAGATGGCCATCTTCAAGCCCAAAGGGACTCCTTCTTGGACCTTAATTGGCTTCAAATTCTCTTACACACACACACACACACACACACACACACACACACACACACACACACACACACACAAACCTGAACACTCTTCCTGCTACATCTTAATGATGTCAGCTTCACCCTCATCATCTCTGAATGAAAAGTGCTCCTAGAGGCACTTCTTTGAACACTAGTCCCCAGTTGGTGGCACTGTTTGAAGATGTTCTAGAACTTTGAGGACATGGATCCTTGCTGAAAGAGGTATGTCACTAGGGGTGAGCTTTAAGGTGTCACAAGTTTGTTTCTGTCTCTTGTTTTCTTTCTTTGCTATGGTTTGCAGATGACCATAATCTCTCCGCCTCCTGGCTTCTAGGCCTGACCTACACTTATGCTGCCTTTTTTGGCCTCGAAACTATATCTCTTCTGGTACAGAAAGCTTAAAAAGCAAAACAAACACAACCATTTTTCCTTCTAAGTTACCTATGGCCATGGTATTTTATCACAGTGAGAGAAAACCCACTAATATGCAGACCTACAATGGGTGTAGCTGGATTCTATCAGAGATCTGATTTTAGGTTTGTGAGGGACTTCCATAGCAATTTCTATAATGACCTACTATTTACCATTCCTACTAAGAAAGCATACGAGTAAGTTTTTAAATTTACATCTTCACCACTTGTTATTTTTTGTATTCTGATTTTCAACTTCTCTGTGTGTTCACTAACATATATAAATAATACCTGTTCTAATCTTAGTGAGATGGTATTTTTCTTGTAATATTCATTTATATTCCCTAATGAGATGGAATATTGAATGTTTATCATTTGCTTATTGACCATTTGTATTTTGTTAAAATAATTATTTAGATAATTTGCTCATTTTAATTCAATTTCTTGATTTTTGCTATTAAGGGATTTTAGTTCTTTATGTATTTTTTGAATACTATCTGTCTAATGAGTAGCTGGCAAATATATTCTCCCCTTCCCTAGGTTTCCTGTCTGCTATGCTGGCTGGTCGCATGATTTTTCATCTATATCACGCCAAAATAACCTGGACATTTGGCAACTTTAGAAAGAATAATCTAGTTGTTGTAATACATGCCTGATATCTCATACTAAGGAGGCTGAGGCAGGGGAAAAGGAGTTTGAGGCCAGTCTAGACAGTGTGATTCTGTCTCGAGTAAAATAAAAGTTTAAGACTGGCTGGAAATTTGTCTCATTTGTAGAGTGCTTGAAATGCATGCTTAAGGTCCTGGGTTAATATCCCATTATTACAAAAAGAACAATTTAATCTCTCCCCTGAAGTGGTTTTAATTTTCCACTGTGATAAACAATTCAATAATAATATCAAGTCTGAAAGTGGAGGAAATTGATTCTAAAACGATTTACCAGCTGAACTGTGGAAGGAGCTAGGAACAAGAAGGGCTACCGCAGGGTTGTGGGCTCACTGGCAAGCCCAGGACTAGGCTGTTGAGGCAGGGGGATCACTTCGAATTTGAGGAATCTTGGATTACATAGTGAGTTCCACAATACCCTGAGCTACAGACTACCACCTTGTTTGAAGAAGAGAAAGAAAGGAGGGAGGGAGGAGGGGAGGAAAAAGAAGATCGGCGAGGAGGAGGAGTGGCTTTTGCCTTGTAATGCTCAACATGGGGCTTCCCATAATTTGATCTTATAACAATATTTCTCAGTTCTTTATATAAATGGGAAAGTTTGTCCTGATAATCAAGCAGTTAAGTGTAAAGGCCTAAGCTTTAATCCTTACTATATATTCGAAAGTGAGTAGTTATGATGGAAACTGCTCTTATTGCTGCCATCTAGAAGAACAAACCAAGAAATGATTTAGATGTCCGACTTACTGTTTGCTGCTTGAACATGTCACAATCGTTGTTTTTCCCACGCACATACTTTTTCCCCGTTTATACTTGTGAGTGTACTGTTGCTATTCCGAAAATCTGCTACCAAGAAGCAGGAAGGACTTCTTTACGGTTGGGTCTTACCTGTTTACAGTCAGCAGCAAATTTCTGGTGCCATTCTAGAACCCAATAATATTTATGCATCTTTGACATGTCTTCAAGACAAGAATATTAGGGCTGTTTGCATCTTAAAGATCCTGTAGCACCATTCATTGCTGGTGGAAGACTGACATTTTATGCTAGAGCCGTGCAGCAGCCTGATGATACGATAATGGGAATCCAGAGACTAGAACAACAAGGCTGCCTGTCTTCTGTGGGCAGAAACAAAGGCCTGTGCTTCCTTCCTTTCTGCCCTTTGTCTCCTAACGAGAAGTCTGTTCATTTTTTCCCCCTTAATTTAAAGACAAAACTGTTCTCTCTCACAGGGTGAGTGCTAAGGGCTCAAAGAGATAAGTGTAAGTGTCTGGCTTGAGACAGGTGCTGACCACATGAGCTATGACCATAGCAAATCCTAATTAAGACAGGCCTTTGATAAAGCACTTTGGTCAGGTTGTCAGTGATTCTTCTCTGGTCTGTACAATGAAGCAAATAGACTCCACGAGATGATCTATGAAGCATCTTTCTCTAATTTGTGTTCATTTCATTTTAACAATTTTAATTGGGTTGGAGCCTCATATCAAGTTCTAGTCAGTGGAAATTTAACCATATATATTTTTTTAAGTATGCATTCACCTCCTTTCCAACCCCCTTCCTTTCCTGGTAGCATGGGAACTCTAGATTGCCTCTTGCAATATGGAAACAACGTGGATCTTGGAGAAGCTCCTGGAAAAAAAATCTGCCTGATTTAGTTTGACTGTGGTAAGAACAAGAAAGAATTCTTCCTCCTGTTTAGCAAATGATTTTTTTTTCCTACTGTGACTCTCAAAACAGTAATTACTCATGGGACTTATATAGACCTTAAGTTCCTCCATGACGCATATCTTAATTGTTTTTCTAGAAGTAAATGTTTTCAATAAAAATAAAGACCATTCTTGCAGACAGAAGATGGATGCAAAAGAAACACAATTAACCATCTGTGTGCAAACTGAGAAGCAGGCATGAAATACTTAGAAGGGGCCAGGAAACTACATGGCATCTTGTTTGGCTTTGCAGATTTTTGTGGTTGGTGTTGGTGTTGGTAGTGGTAGTGGGGGGTATAGATGTGCATGTGTATGTGTATGTTTGTCCATCTGTGATCAGGGACATGTAGAGGTCAGAAATCAACTCAATGTCATTCCTTACAGGCCATTCACCTTATGTCTTGAGGCCTGATGGCCTGTTGGCCTGCCATTCACTCAGTAGGCTAACCTGGATGGTCAGTGAACTAGGGACCATCGCTTCCTCCCCAATGCTGAGCTCCCAAGCGCATACAACCACACTCAACATTCTTCACATGGGCTCTGGGGCTAAGAGTCAGGACTTGACAGTCTTTGGGCAAGTATTTTACTGACCAAACTGTCACCCAACCCCAAATATGGCTTTGTTTAATGTGATCACCAGGTTTCTCTAGATTTGCTAAATATCATTTTCTGTCCCGTTAGGTTAGTTTTTAGTTCCTTACACCATACTCTCACAGTGACTCTACTTCTAAAGCCAAATGTTACAAATAGTTTGCACAGGACATTTCCACCCTTCCAGATATATCACTGAACATCACCACCTCATTAGAGTTTCACTAATTCTAGGAAGATAGACATTTTGTAGTCAACAAAATTAAAAATCAAAGAATATTTGACTCCTACATCTTAAAATTGTTGCAAAAAACAAAGTTGGTAGGCAAAGTTGGAAACCATGAAGTTTCTCTATAATCATGTAAAATAAAGGATGTGGCAAATGAATAAAGAGTGTTCAAAGGAACAAAGACTTTTGGAAGAACGGGAGTATCAGACATGGGCAGCCTACATGTTTTCCAAAGAAGAGTTACCATCAAAATATGATGCATAATTTAAAATTTACACAGTAACATCCAAAGAGAGCTCTTTGCATCTCTACTTAATTGTTTTTTTTAATTTACTAAACTTGATATAGCATGCGAATAAAAATATTCAGATTATTAAACACGAGAATCTTCTTCCAAGCAGCTATGCAATTTTACGTCTCTGGATAGCTTATAGAAATTGGAATTCATTGTAAACAGGCAGATTGCAATGACACTGTATTGATATAGATTGATTTAAAGGTGAACTTCGAAAGAAGAAGGGGGAGAAGGAAGAGGAGAAGAAGGAGGAAGAGGAGAGGATGAGGAGGATGAAGAAGAGGAAAAGGAAGAGGGGAACAATCTTTCCCTGCATTATTTATGAGAGAGGTTTTCCAAAATCACTTATGGGCGCAGTGAGACATTGGAATGGAGAGCACTGCTGCCCAACAGATGAGGGTTAAATATCTCCAAGGGTGACAATCTAATCCAAACAAATCACCTCCTGCTTCCTCCAGCTGTTGCCAAGTCTCTGCTTAGTGCTAAGGACAAATAATGCACAGAGTGGGGAAGAGTCTGGTTGGTTTTCTGGTTGGCCTGTTTAAGTAAATGATGGTAGAGGTTCAAGCTGATATCACCGAAGCCAGCAGAATGCTGATGTCAGCATTAGCAAAGCTGTCCTGACTCTAGATAAAGAGAAAGTACACTGTGTAATCATGAGGTTTGAAGGGTTGGATCCAGCCATCATGGAAAAAATAAGTCTTCAGCATACAAAAGTCACTAGAAGATACTTTGGAACACAAGAAGGTAGTGGATGGTATGAAGAGGCACTTAGCATACTACCACAGAAACATACCTTTTGAGGTTATGACTTAGGCGCATTATATAGGATAGATTTTCTCAAGTCTAACCAACAGATGACCATTTCATTGCATATTCAACATACGGGGTGGGGGTGGGGGACCCAAGTTCTTAATGTTTTTCATGACAATAAATTAGATCTATCTTCTGTTGGTGTGATTGAAAACTGGTCCAGTCACTCCAGAAATCAGTCTCTTTTCTAAAATAAGGCTAACATAAATTTTTAATCCCGTTATCCCCCTCCTCCACATATACCCAAAGGACTCAGTACTCAGTGTCCTTTCACACATGTTACTCAACTATGTTCATTGCAGCTCTGTTCCCAATATTAAGGAACGGAAACAACCTAAATTTGCTTCAGCTAAGGAATGGATAAGCAAAGTGTGGCACAGCTACACTGTGAAACACTATTCAGCTGTAAAGAAAAAAAAATACAATCCTGAAATCTTCAGGTAAATGGGTGGAACTAGAATATTGATTGAAGTAGCCCAGATCCAGAACGACGACTGCTGTATGTTCTCTCTAATCTGAGTTTCCAAACTGCAAACTTTCAGATGTGAGCATACAACTTGGAGCAACTGCAGAATGAAAGAGAGTGAAATAGGAAGGGAGTAATGCAACAGAAAGGGGAAGGGCAGAGTTCAAGTGATTTGAATGAGGAAATTGGAGAGATAGGAATGGCTTTAATAAATAAAGGGGACAGAAATCAATGCAGAAAGATGAAATAACTAAGGATGTCTAGAGATTCATAAAAAGTCATACTATTGGCCTACATAAAACATGGATTACTTATAATATATGTAATTATGTGAATACATGTATGTATATATGTATATCTGGATTGATAGTGCTTTCCTCAAGAGCCATAGACTAACAACAACACTGGTATGAAAAGGCCCTCTTGAGTTAAGTGTTCTCCAGTAAACCCCAATAGACTCCAGGCTAAAACAGGCTTTTGCTGGTGTTCTTGGTTGCCTCCAAGAGGCGAAGGTATGGCCCGACTGATGAAGAGGTTATGTGCTTCAGACACAGGATCCAACAGTTCTAAGTTGGTTCTAACCCAAAAGCCTCTTCCTTGAGAGGTAGTATCAAAAAGTGCCTTACAACCATCAGCATAGCAAGCTATCCCTAGGAGTGCAATAATGACATGCATACCTTGCTGGTAATCAACATCCCTGGGCTGGAAGTAAGTCCAACCAACAAGAGAAAAATTGTGGCCGGAACTGGAAACCTAGCCACCTACTTGGGAGTAGTGAAGTAAAGGGTCTTGAAGAAGAACGTAAACCATCACTTCACTAACCTTTTGAAGAACTTCTGGGATGTCTTCCAAATTAGGTATATCATTTTAAATCCCTCATATTCTTGCTAATATTTGATTATCAGTTTCATTATGGTAGTTGCCCCCAGTAACTACTAAGTGTGTATTGATGCTCATTATGACTTTGCTTTGCCATTTATATATAATATTTGGATAAATATTCAGGACACTTGCCATTTTTAATTGGACTGTTTGTCAACTTACTATTGAATTGTAAGATTCTTTTATATATTCTAGATACATATCATTTTAAAGATATATAATCTGTAACTATATTTTCCCATTCACTAAGTTGTTTTTTCATTTTGTTCATAGTATTCTGTGTTAAACAAAACTTTCCATTAGAATTTTATCTTTGCATGTATATGTGTGGAAATACATATGGTACATGTGTTTGCATGCTTGTGGAAGCCAGAAGCGAATGTCAGGTGTCTTCCTCAGACAATCTCGGCCATATGCTTTGAAACGAGGTCTTACTAAAGCCAGAGCTCATCAACTAAGTTAGACTAGCTTGTTACCAAGCCCCATAGACCTTTCTGTCTCCTGCTTCCCATAACTGAGATTGCAAACATGGGTGGCCACTCTGTGATTTTTAACATGGGTGCTTGGGCTTGAATTCAGGGCTTCATGATGGAGTAGTTAGCACTTAATCAGCTGGGACATCTTTGTAGCTCTAATTGTTTTAGTTTAGATGGGTCCCATTATTATTATTATTATTTGGTTGTTTGTACTTTCGGTGTCAAATTTAAGAGCTTATTACCAAGGCAATAATGACAAGCATTTATGCCCATGTTTCTGTACTTCTTATATATTTTGTCCTTACACTTAGGTTTCCATACACTTCTATTGAGTTTCAGAATCTTGTATGAAATATGTGTTCAGCTTCATTCTTTAGAAGGACAGCTGCCAGGTCTTCCAATGTTGATTATCGAAATGGTTATATTTCACTTAATTATCCACTTAATCATCTTGTCACTCTAGTCCATTGATCTGTATGCCCATCTTTACAACAGTACAACCACTGCTTTTATGATTTGTAGCTTTATCCTTCTCAACTTGAAGTTGAGACACTTAGTTTTTCAATTTTTAATTAGTACAGTTTCCTTCAACTTCCATGCAGATTTAAGCCCAGTTTCTCAGTGTTTTAAAGTAAGAAGAACAGCTCAGTGGTGTTGCCATTTTACCAACGTGAAGACTTCCTCTGTGTATGAACTTGCACTGCATTCAAGTGTTCTATACATTTCTGAATAACTTCAGTCAATTTTGTTCACAGTTTCATAGACTTACTTGATTTTTCATTCTCTGCTTCATCCATTTCTTTTTATCGCTGTTACTTCTCTTATTATTCTCATTTTATGATTAGGGTTTTTTTCCTTCTTCTTTTTCTTGTTTTAAAGTAGAAAGTGAGGTTGTTGCTTTGTGAGGGAGTTCTTTATTAATACAGGCTTACTTCGTCTCATTTTTGTCTATGTAATGAATTTTCTAATTCTTTTGACTGTCCTTAAATGGGTTCTTTAACTTCCATCCCTCCACATACTTACGAAATTTATAAATTGCTGACTGATAAACATTTCTAATTCTATTCTGGTTAGAGCATATAGTTTGTATGATCACAATACTTTCAATTTAGTGAGACTTATTTTATGGCTCAGCACGTTCTCTATTCTTTGCAATTTTTTGTGTGGAACTGAGTACTCACTCTATAGGGCATATTGTGTCTATGTGGTTCATTATATTCAAATCTTATAGTGCCTGTAGTTCTTCTTCCTAGAGTGCTAAATCATGACATACATATACATATACATCATGTACATATACATATACATATACATATACATATACATATACATATACATGTATGTATATTTCATGTCCTAATCTTTCTCTGAGATTACTAATTCCCCCAAACAGGATCCTGCCCCTACTCAAATAAAAAGAAAGCATGCTTGCTTTCTTTAAATATAATTGAATCTTAAAGGTGAAATCTCCAAAGTTATGTTACAGGAAATCTAATTATTTCTTTAAACTATCCAAGATTATTCAACTAAGTGGTTCATGTGACTAGGAATCTAGAATCCAAAGACTAAGAGAAAAAGAAATGTTACCATGATGATAGTGAAACATCATCATCAAAACATTGCCACCATAGAATCATTAAATACACAGGTTAATCTGCCCTTTTTTCATAAAGTATGGTTGTGATATTTCATTGGTCACACCAACATCCAGTCACATTTAAGTAAGGAACTAAAAGAATTATTCTCATGTTACTGTTAAATAGTAACTTCATCTGTGCCCCATATTAGAAGAATATTTAAAAGACTTTGTTTACCAACAAGAACTCTCTGGACATAATTAAGTAGCAAATGTGTTCTACCTATATGACTATATTTCTGTTCTTTGTTTAATCCAGAGTGTAAATTACTTATTAGCAAAAAAGTTTGTGATAGCATGAATTCATACCAGTATACGTTAGCATAGTAATGCTACACATGAACAAAAATGAGTGAAAATATAGTCTGTTAGGTGTTATAGATTTTTTTAAATCCCAATACTGAGTTTCTATCCCACCTTTGATCATTCAGTTCCCAGATAAAAGACATACAACTTTTATTATTTACAATAAGCCTTAAATGTCGCAAGAGATGGGTAGATACCTATCCTCTATGGTATTATCTACTTTCCTATCAATAATCCTGAGTTATTTCTTGCTATGTTTTATCTGGGCTACTCTTAACTCCAATTGGCCAGCCCTAAGGGCCACATTTCCTTGACTCCTAACCCATGACATCTTTCTCCTCTCTTCACCCTTTTCTCTCTCAGGGAATACTGAGCACCATCTATCCCAATTCTGCCCAGCTGTACGCTGTGGGCACCTTTATTTACCAATCAGAAATAATTTGGGTGGCAAGGTCACATAGTGTCACTTTGGTATAAGTGTGGGCTCTCTCATCTCTGGGGTAACCAGGTCTTGAGGTCCACACTTAATATTACAATACTTAGCAACAGACCAAACCTCAACACTCATGGCAAAGTAAGTCATGCTTTTTTGGCATGTACATTAGTACATGCTTTTTTGGCATGTACATTAGTACATGCTTATAGCAATATTCAAATCTGGTGTCAGGATATCATATGCTATAGTCAAATAATATCACCTGACTTGTGAGCCCAGAGTCAAACATGGCTAATCATCTTGTCCTAAGAATATCTATAACATTCCTCAACCAAATGAAAGTGGAATGATAGGAACCATGTCTCAAATATTGTTGAGGATATCTGGCAGGCTCCATGGTCCCAAACTGTGCACCAACGTACTCCAGAAAACCACAACATCATTGCAAGACAGTCTAGTTTTGTTTCTTTGTGTTTTTTTTTTCCTAGAAAAACATGGCATCAATATTTCTAATATCAAATGAATTGTTATTATTCTATTGTTTAGAAATAAATAATGATAGAATGGTTAGGAGTTTCTTTGGGATTCAGGATACCATGAAAGAAATTACTATAAGTCAGCATGAGCCACTCTAACCTAAGGAGTTTGCCAGGCTCTATATTATCTATTTTCACTTTCCCCTTCAGCTTTATTAAAGAAAATTATCTGATTTTATTAGTCCTTCTGGATAACAGAAGAGAACTTTAAAGACTTTTTGACTTTGTGAGCGTCAAGCTAGTACTTGGTAGAAAAAGATTTTTCTAAAGTCTCATCAACAGAATCAAGTTTGTAATACTATTCAATGTTTTGTTGTCACTGTCTGCCACAATATGCAATTCTGCCTACTCTTAATCACATTTTCCCTAGATGCATTCCTAGAGCTAGAGAACTGGCAGAGATCAATTAAATTTCTGTCTTATACGAGGGGAGACATTACTTCTTTCAATAAAAATTGGCTAATGATCTACTGTATTTCTAACCTTTAAACAAGACCAAAAAAGCCTTGTTTCATATTCTAAAATCCAAGTGTTTCATTTAATGTTGGGTATACCAACAGAAGAATTAAAGTGGGGGAATTTATCATTTCAGGGGTGTAGAGCATACCTTGAATAAGGACCCATTTTCAGCAGAGACATGAATAACTACAGAAAAGATTTATCCATGATGAGAGAAAAAGTTCTAGACAGAAAGCAAAATAACAGCATTTACAGCATCCCTACCTTGGATCATGCAAGTGAGATAGACTCTAAGTTGACCTCTATTCTTGAGTGCTTAACAACACTAACTACACAGACCTATAAAGCCTGAGACCAATTAGGATATACCTCACCAACACACCAGAAATGCAGACTCAAACTAAGAATGGAGAAGAGCTTTCTGTTTGGTAAATCAAGAATCTTAGAGTAACAGGTTGCACAGTCAAGAGTCAAGAATGGAAGAGCAAAACTGGTTCTGCTTTGTTAAGTACTCTTGGAAAAGATTGGGAATCACTTGTAACAAAATTCTTATGACGCTTGTGTTCTCGGAAACAAGGTGGCGGGGTCAAAAGTCAATTGTGCTTTTTCCTGGCATATCTTTTTTTTTGGTCTTTCTCTCTCTTTCTTTCTTTCTTTCTTTCTTTCTTTCTTTCTTTCTTTCTTTCTTTCTTTCTTTCTTTCTTTCTTTCCTTCCTTCCTTCCTTCCTTCCTTCCTTCCTTCCTTCCTTCCTTCCTTCTTTCTTTCTTTCTTTCTTTCTTTCTTTCTTTCTTTCTTTCTTTCTTTCTTTCTTTCTTTCTTTCCTTCCTTCCTTCCTTCCTTCCTTCCTTCCTTCCTTCCTTCCTTCTTTTCTTTTTTTTTATTTAGGTATTTTCTTTATTTACATTTTAAATATTATCCCCTTTTCTGGGTTCCCCTCTGACAGCCCCCATCTCCTGCCCCCCACTCCTCCACCCCCACCCCCTGTTCACCAACCCACACACTCCCACTTACTGGCCCTGGCATTCCCCTACACTGGGGCAAAGAACCTTCACAGGACCCAGAGCCTCTCCTCCCATTGATGACTGACAAGGCCATCCTCTGCTACATATGCGGCTGGAGCCATGGGTCCTTCCATGTGTACTCTTTGTTTTTCCAGGTTTAGTCCCTGGGAGCTCTGGGGGTACTGGTTTGTTCATATTGTTGTTCCTCCTATGTGGCTCCAAACCCCTTCAGCTCCTTGGGTCCTTTCTCTAGTTCCTCCATCGGGGACTCTGTGCTCAGTCCAATGGTTGGCTGAGACACTGACTGAGACTCTGTATTTGTCAGGCACTGGCAGCCTCTCAAGTCTTCCTTCTTCTTGAGCTTTATGTGTCCTGTGAATTGTATCTTGGGAATTCTAAGCTTCTGTGCCAATATCCACTTATCAGAGATTGCATACCATGTCTCTTCTTTTGTAATTGGGTTACCTTACTTAGGATGATATTTTCTAGTTCCATCCATTTGCCTAAGAATTTCATAAATTCATTCTTTTTAATAGCTGAGTAGTGCTCCATTGTGTAAATGTACCACATTTTCTCATCCATTCCTCTGTTGAGGGACATCTGGGTTCTTTCCAGCTTCTGGTTATTATAATTAAGGCTGCTATGAACATAGTGGAGCATGTGTCCTTATAACATGTTGGAGCATCTTCTGGGTATATGCCCAGGAGTGGTATTGCTGGATCCCCAAGTAATACTATGTCCAATTTTCTGAGGAACCGTTCCTGGCATATCCTATATATTTGTATTCGGTAGCCTCCCCTAGCCTGAAGTGGGCTGGTACAGACCATGCAGCTACTGAGACGGGGCCATCTGCAGTGTAGCTTTCCGACTTGGCTGGCTTCTTTTGACTGGCTTCTTTTGAAGTGACAACTGCCCTGAGATTCTGCTACCTGATGTTAGGCTGAACCTGTTTTCCTGAGAGATTCCCGAATAAGAGGCCAGCCTGGTGACCGAGTGCTGACGGAATGGCTCCAGGCACCAAGTGTGGAACCGGTGACTTACTGCTAAAGGCTCTGGCGGACTAGTGCTAACAACTTGGCAACAATATATCAAGAAGCCTGGCATGGCAGGGGATCTGCTTCCCCCCTTTATAAGCGTAGACTACTAATAAACATTGAACCCTGAACAGGGAATCATCTTGGCTCCATTATCTTTCTCCTAAGTATCTTTCAGCCCAAGCCTTCCTCCCAGGTGTATCCTGTCCTTGTAAGGTCCTTGTAAGCCACAGGTCGGCATACAACAGTATTCTTATTGAGTACTTTTTTAGTAATAAAGAAAATGTCAAAGTATTTTCGTTCCACCCTTAAAGAATGGCTTAGAAAACAAAACTGCATTTTCTCATGTATGTTCATATAAAACTATAAGGCATGAACTTCATCAACTTTCATCATCTGAGTATATGTCGAAGTAGTTGTGAAGAACGGAGGAAAGATTGGAAAGTAGAGTACACGGTTAATCATTGTAACTTGGTGATTGCATTATGGATACCTATTTCTCCTCATTTCTGCATTATTTTAGAATTTTACTGTATTAAAGCTTAACAGCCATAAAGAGACCAAAGCATAAGTATGTACAGATACGTTATTGCCCAGGAATACTCATGTAAAATCTCATGAGGTTATTATAAAAGAGAGAGAGAGAACTAAACAGCACTCCAAAACTCTTCCACATATCCTGCCATACACTTACTACAACAAGTTGTGACAATGAGAAAAAATGGAATCACCAAACAGTATGCAGCTTGGTGGGTGGCTTCAGTCACAAGGTATCTGCCAATTAGATGAGCAGTCCATTTGGATTGAAACCACAGAATCATCCCAGTTCTTCCTCATAGCATCAGCATAAGTTTCCTTCAAGTACTTCTTTCCATAGAGTGAATTTACATGGATAAACATGTTAGCTCTACAGACTTCAGTGGATACGTATTCCTGACATTACAAAAAGGAAAAACAAGCTGCCCATAGTCTCACGACTATTAGTGAATAAAGATAGATTAAAACCCCACAGACGTTTCTCTGAGTCTAGATTTCCTTACCTGTGTTACAGCAAAATATGAAAAGTGCTTTCTTTTTAATGTGAAGAAAATAGCCTGACATTCTATGGCATTTAATGAAACCCAGTAATGTCTACTTTTGCTTCAGAAAACAAAACAAAACAAAACAAAACAAAAAACAAAATCAAAACAATCTGCATACATAACTAAGGTGGTTTGAATCAGAATTCTTCTCAAAGGCTCATCTCTTTGTATACTCAGTCCCTAGTTGGAACTCTTTGGTAAGGATTAAGAAGTGTGGCCTTGTTGGTGGGGGTGTGTCACTGGGACAGGTTTTAATGGTTCAAGAGACCCAGATTATTCCAGATTATTTATTCCCAATCTCTCCCCCACCTCTCTCTCTCTCTCTCTCTCTCTCTCTCTCTCTCTCTCTCTCTCTCTCTCTCTCTCTCTCTGCTGTCTACTTGGGTATCATAATGTAAGCTCTCAGCTTTTCCCGTCACCATATGTTTCTTCCACCATCACAAATTCTAACCCTCTGGAACCCTAAACCCCAAAGGAAAACCTCTTTTATGAGTTTACGTGATCAGAGTATTTTATCACAGCAATAGGAACATAACCAGCACTTGGGACTCTGCTGGGATAAACCTGATTGTGCTGCTTTTTAGAGGGGTATGAAAGAAATTAGGTCTTTGGATTGGGAAAGCAATTGAACTTAGTGCTTTCTGCATAAGTCAATCAGGAGCTTAGAAGACAACAGTGCAGAGAACAATGTGAACTACAGAAGTTCAGCCCAAGGAGCTTTCGGAAGGGAACAAGATGAGAAACTGAACTAGAGGTGGCTTTGTGATGTTTTGGAGAAGAATATGGCTGCTTTCTGCCCTTGTCCTAAAAATCTTCCTGAGGCTAAACTGAAAGACACTGAATTGATTTCCTTGGTGGAGGAGAAATCAAGACAGTCTAATATTGATTCTATGATGTGGTTATTAGTAATCACTGTTATTCAGGTTCATAATGAAAAAGGGCAAACAGAATAAAAAGAAATACAAAATATATAATTTGAAGTGAAATAGGTAGTAGTAAATTTAATGTTGAAGCCAAAGCTTGCATTGAAAGAAATAAAAACAGAAAGGCTTGAGGCATTTTCTGCTCCTGAAAAGCAACAGCAAAGGAAAGGTTATGTGTATGGAATTTAAGGGGAGCCAGACTCCTTCCCAAGCAGCAGTCAGTGCTGTCCATGTATTTCTGGATGTAGGGTCCTAAGGACATATTTTAAAGGGTTGTGTAATCTTCCCCTACAGTTAGGAACAGCTTCGGAGGCCTTGCATATGACAAGGAAGTCCTCTCTGGAATTCCTGAGGGGCCATTTCACGATGCTGTGAAAGTGAAGCCCCAAAATGTGGGAGGCACCTAAGACATGAGACGTTTGTCAAGGAGAAGTGCACACAGGGACTGGAACTAGCCCAAGGGAGAGAATTGTATTACTGGCAGCAATTCTAGAAAGGTGAAGACAACTGAGTCCTTTGATTTCAAACAATCAGCTACAATTTGGAGATCACCCTTCTAGGTTTAGGTTTTGCTTTGGTCAAGTATGCCCCCATTATGTCCCAATTATTCCATTTTGAAATTGTAATATATATTCTGTTTCATTGTGTGTTGAAAGTATGAAGTTTGATTTCTGTTTTGGCTTTTGCTTTTGTAATAGGTTATGGCTAAAAGATTGCCTTGATTCTCAGAAGAGATTTGGATGTTGGGAGTTTTTTATACTGTGTTGAGAAAGTGAAAGACTATGCAACTTTGGGGTTGGATTAAATGCACTTTGCATTAGATATGGCTACAAACCTGTGGCAGCCAGGGAGTAGAATGTGGTAGTTTGAATGAGACTGCTTCCCATAAGCTCTAAGGTTTGAATATTTGGTCTCCAGTTAGTGAAACTTTGGGGGAAGGATTGGAAGGTGTGGCCTTGGTTGAAGTATGCGACTGGGGGATGGTCACTGAGTGTCTATAGTTGCCTCCTACTTTGGTATCAAGATGTGAGCTTTCAGCTCTTACTTCTGCCATGTCTGGCCATCATGGATTCTAGTCCTCTGAAACCATAAGCCTCAAAACTTACAAAATGTTTCTTTTTATAAGTTTCCTTAGTAATGGTGTTTTATCACAATAATTGAAATGTAACTAAGAGAAGACTTGAGGTGAAAAAAACCTCTTGTGGTGTCTCCCTATGCTGGAAAGTTTTATGTCAACTTGGCAAAAACTGGAGTCATTAGAAAGGAAGGAGCGTCAGTTGAGAAAATATATCCATAAGATTAGGCTGTAGGGAATTCTGTAGGGTATTTTCTTAATTGGTGATCTGTATAGGAAGGCCCAGGCCATTGTAGTTGTAACCGGTTCTATGAGAAAGCAGGCTGAGCAAGTGATAGAAAGAAATCAAGCCTATAAGTCTCACTCCTCCATGGACTCTGCATCAACTCCTGCCTCTAGGGTCCTATCTAGATTGAGTTCCTGCCATCACTGCTTTTGATAATGAACTGTTATATGGAACTGTGAGTGAAATAAACCCTTCCTGCCCAAAGATGCTTTTGATTATGGTGCTTCATCACAGCAATAGTGATAAAAGACATCCTTAGCAAGATGCTCCCTTTACCCTTCCTGAAAAGAGAAAAGGAAAGGTATATTTGATGGATATGCACACTGCCTGCTCAACATCCCATGATTTTCAACATGAAGATAACATCATGGTGTCTTCTATCCCCTGGCTTTGCTATCTTCTTGTTCCCTCCTCCCCTCCCTCCATCTCTTCCTTCCTTCCATTTAAATCTCACCTAAAGTACCATATACACTGTCAACCATTCTGAGAACGTACCCATTTGCCAGTCCTGGGCCTGATGGCTTTAATATTCGAGACTACTAGACTGGAGAGATTTGTAAACAGGAAGTCCCAGATGAGGAGACATTAAATGCTTGCCCTGCGAAACTTTGCCAAGTCACAAGGTGCATGTTTGTTCAATAAATCAGTGTGGAAATGGGTGGACAAATTGAGACCTTTAAGATTTTAACAGATTCTTCCCATAGTGGGGTAATTATACCTTTCTCCTGATTCCCATGCTGTGCCCCTATATTTGTGTGAGGGAAAAATGCAGAGGAAGAATTTGGTTCAACCTGTCAGTCAAAAAAAAAAAAAAACTTCATAAAAAAAAGTTAGATAGCTCAATATCATTTCTGTACTTTCAGGAAGAAAAAAGAAAGCAGCTGCCTGATATTTTTAATTGAATTCAGAAGCTATTACCTACTAGGACCTTTAATTTATTCTTACCCAGTCAATCGAAAACAATTTAAGCAAAGCAGGCTCTGTTTTCCTCTAAGTTGCAACTGAGCTGAGAGCTGTCACGAGCCAATTTTCACCTAGTGTGAACTACAGCATCTGAATGATAAACACCAGTAAATGATACCCTTTCTAGAATGCCAGCAGATTTGCTTTAACCAAGCTTATGCTACCAGGCAACAATCTACAAAAACCAATATTCTGTTGTTAATTACCCATCTAAAAGGCTAGAGAGGAAATTACAGAAAAAAGCAATCTTCACAATAATTCCTCCATTAGCCCTATCCTGAATCCTCCCTTACTCAAGAAAGGGTGAGCACCTGAAGTTTCAGAGAATACTGATTTTTATTCAAATGGAGTAAGAGAGGGTTGGCCTCCTTTTAAAGGAAAGGACTTTGCAATTCCATGCAAAGTCTTTCCTTACCCCACAGAGTAACTTAATAGATATAGAGTACAGTGGTGGGTGGAAGTTACAGGGAAGGCTTCCAGTGTGAAATATTAGGAAACAGAAATCCCAAACTGATGTCATTATAGCCAGCCACACAGTAACTTGGACCTTATTGTTTCATTCATTCATTCATTCATTCAGTCAGTCAGTCAGTCAGTTGATCTGTCAGTCAGTTGGTCTGTCAGTCAGTCGGTCATCACTGATGGACTTTATATAAAATGTATACAATCTAATGCAGATGTGATAGTCAGGTGGAAAACTTGTAAACAAGCAATGGTTAAAAATAATGATAATTGTGTTTGAATAAAGTCTCCAATGTGACGTGATAAAGACTATCCTGATGTGCCTTATGTAACTGTGCAGTTTAAGGAAGGCCTTTCAAAAATTCTTGCAGTTTAAAATGTTTAGGAACCGTAATTCTCTCTGATCTTTCAAACTTGAGCAGAGCTATTGATCTACCTTAATAGACAATGTAGATACCCAATGCCTAGAGGCTTCTTCAGACAGGTAATGAGCTGTCTATGGGAAGGAAGGGGACAGGAAAGGGAGAGAGAGACAGTCTTAACACAAAGGCTGAGACAAATCACCACAAACTTGGTGGGCAATGTGGTGGGCAAAGAGTCCTTAGAAAAGCTCAGTGCTAATAAAAACGAGGACATTAAAGAAATAATTAGATTTCAAAATTATAAGCTTCCATCACAGGAACTGTTTAAGAAATGAAATTGAGAACATAAACAAGAAAATGTGTACTATATACTAAAGTACTCTCTCTGTGTGTGTGTGTGTGTGTGTATACACATACATGTATCCCACCACCTTACTTAGGACACCATACCCTAAATGTGATTGAATTTGTCATACAAAAGTGATAAACATTTATTAGAAACTGCTTCATTTCTGATCTCCACTGCCTCAGTGTAGCAATATATAGTATAAGAGTCTTTCTATACTGTATAGCAGAGGCCAGTCCTAACCCCCAGTCAGCGACAATCTCAAGAGGACAACATCTATGCAATCAAAGAAAGCAATATTGTACATTCTTTTGCTACACTTAAGCTAGGATATCTGGTAGATGATGCAATAACACATTTTTTAACTTGTCATATTTTCAAGGTTTTACTAGCATATAATGCCTAAAAGAGATGCTTTTGGTGGGTCTGGGGTTGTATGTGTAGCTGTATTTGTAGAGTATTTGCTTAGCATGCATTGAAGCAAAGGTTCAGACTTCAGCACCATCTAAACTGAGTATGACTTGCATACCTGTGATGACAGCATTTACAAGGTGGAGGCAGAACCATCGGAAGATCAAGGTCATCCTTAGCTCCATGATGAATTCAAGACCAGCCTGGGAAATGTGAGACTCAATGAAATGTATAAATAAAATAAAGTAGAACTAAACCAAATAAAGCTGGTTTTTGAAATCTGGTTTCTTCAAGAAGTCGTAGTCTTAATGCTTCTTCATTATTGATATAAGTGTGTCATCAATGAAACAAAGTACATGAAATCAGGTAGGACACTTTGGACATATGGGGCTGGTGGAACAGCCACAGCCCCCAAATATCCCCTGAGATATCTCTACCAAACTGACCGGATCAATCTTGAAAGAGTCTTTGTGAAAAAAACTTGACGGCTGAGTTCACATACTAGCAAAAGATGCTTGATAAAGGAAGGAAGTCTCTGTGGCCCAGTAGATCGAATAGAAGCTAAATAGCTTTTCTATATATTTCACATTGTGTATGTTGTCTGTTGATCATAACGCAAAAGTTTACTTTTGCCAGCTTATTTCATCATATTTAGGTAAAGAATATTATCATAGTTTGCTGTGATAAACAACATGACCAAAAGCCACTTGGAGAAGATGGGGTTTGGGGCCTTCAGGTTACAGTCCATCATCCATTGAGGATGATGCTTAAGGAAAAGTTCGAGCAGGAACATGGAGGCAGAAACTGAAGCAGAAGCCATGGAGAAGGAGGAAGAAGTGCTGTTTACTGGATTGCTTCCACTGGTGGCTCAGTTGTATTTCATGCACAGCCCAGGCTACAGTTGGAAGATTAACTGAAGTCCTTTCAGATTTATAACCATGCATACATATGTATTTCAAATCCACCAAAGGACAATTTAATAATACAGCATTTCTCATTTGCATGTGGGACAGAGAGTCTTCCCTCAATTGCATCTTGGAAAACTGGATTTCTATTCTGTTTTCTTTCAGAAACAGTTTCTAGAGATCACATAAATAGTTTAGGCTTTGACCCCCTCCTTATCAACAGCTTTAGTTCAATGACAAGATTGGGGTTGTCAAATTTTAGATGATACAAGTTTTTTTTTTAAAGAGATAAACAACATAAGGAATTTGGATATACTGAGTTTTGGACAGGTCAAAAACAAACCAAACTTATTGTAGTTGAAGCAGCAAGTAGTTAAGTGTCTGTGTTTGTGTAGACTAGGTATGGGAGTTTCGGCCAACAGTAAGCTCAACAAACAGCAAGATACTGGTACCTCGTAAACCATTTCAGTCCTTGTCAACACTGTCAAGAGATGAGTAAAAGAATAAGAGAGACTTTACAGCTAAGTATGACTGTAAGTCTATGAGATGCAGAAGGGCTGAGGATGGTCAGAGGCAAGTCTTAGGAAAGTAATGTATAAGTATGAATGTATTGATCTACATATGCATGAGAAAATTCCATAGGTTCTCCTACCGGTGTGTTGATTATCAGCTTGTAGGTCTAGATTACAAATATGTAGTTGCCCCTGACTTGTACTATCTGAACCAAAAAGAAAAGTTATTTACACAGTTTCTAAGTGGTAAGAGGATCAGGTTCAATAAAGATGTCTGAGAGTTCTGGAGTAGGGATTTCTGAAGTCTATGCCTGAGAGCTCTTTGGTACTCACAGCTCTGCCTTCATTAATAATAGACTGATCAGCACCTGTCAGCATTCTCACAACTGCATTGCTCACATGAGATTCAAGACTACATGAGAGGTTTTGGAGAAATGGCTTTCACTCTTTTAGAAAATCCAAGTTCAGTTCCCAGCATCCATGGCATGTGGCCTACAGATACCCCTGATGGCATCTCCAGGAAGATTCAATGCCTCTAACCTGTATCCACAAAAATCTCTAAGTGCTAAGAAGATTAGTTTCAATAAAGATGTGAAGAGTTTAGGAGTAGAGATTTCTGAAGCTTAGTGGGTCCATGGCTGAGAGCTATTTGGTCTTCACAGCTCAGACTCCATTGATACTCACCCACTTGTATTTACTTACACATACCCTTCCATATACGTCACTGAAAATTCTTAAGTTTTTATAAGCTACATTAAGGGATGATCAAGGAGTCTGATTCAGATCCCAGCTTCCTTCCTGGGGAGGCAAACTTTCAGGACAAAACAAAATGGAAATATTCTCCAAGAGGAACCCAGGGTGTTACCTGACATTCAGCTGTAAGTCAGGCCAATCATTTACTAATTGCTTGGTGAAGATACTACAAGAGTGTTAGTCACGCTTTGTTTTTTCTGGTGATGGGGATAGCAGGAGGACAAGATGTGGCTACGAGTGTGTCCTAGCTTCAGTGGCGGATCTGTCAGGATTCGCCACCAGAGGATTTAGATTTAATTAGGCTTGTAAGATTAGGATTTTAATGCTGCACCCAGTTATTGAGTTATCATCATTTCTGAACTAAGTTTATATTGTATTTTTCTTTCATGTGATGGCTTGTCCAGGTTCAAGAGAGAAAGGTATGGCAGCAAAGCATGGGTTTGTCTGAGGAGCACCACAAAGGTTGTGGGGAGGGTAACCTAGCAAGCTGGGTGGAGAGACTATGGAGTTCTGAGTCTCCACAGATAAAAACAGGTCAGGACATGCAGGTGGAGCTGAGAGTTTTATATCTTCATCCGAAGGCAGCTAGAGAAGACTGTCTTCCAGGCAGTTAAGACGAGGGTCTCAAAGCCCATACCCACAGTGACACACTTCCTCCAACAAGGCCACACCTCCTAATAGTACCACTCCATGGGTCAAGCATATTCAAACCACCACAGATGCTGTACAGAGTTCCTCCTTGGAGAAGTGGCGTATGCTTGGTGAACATGAATCAAAAGAACTGCAATAAGGATTCAGACTCATCCTGTGGGGAAATGAGTGAACAGCAAGATAGTAAAGCCAAACTACACCCCAGAGCTCATCTGTGCAACATTTGACTTTTATTACAGTGGAAACTGAGTCCTAGATAAATGGATGACTTTTCTCTCCCAAAGATTCACTCTCAGTGAGTAAGTATTTAAAGGAGAAGGGGCGGGGATGGGGGGGGGGGAGACTGTGTGATTATATTTACTTTCAGAAAATCTTTAATGGAAAAAGAGAAAGAAATGAAGAGCCCGTGATCTGTTTATTCTCATCCTATCCTTCCCTGTTGCAAAACACAGCATCTGCTATTTCAAATGAGTGCAGTTTGGGATGTGCATACAAAGTGTACTGAAGACCCCGTAGCTACCCTTTGGTGTTATCAGAGTTACTGTGAACACAGGGGTGTGATCTGGAGGGGGCAGGGAGAAGGGTATCAAAGGTCAGGGCCAAAAATGCATTCACACCTAAATGAATCTAATGTTCTCGTATGAGGTCTAATTGACTAACAGGTCCTTGGCTTTTCTGGTAATTAAACTTCAGGTGCTAACGGAAAAGCCTGTGTTGGCTTTCAGGGAGGCCTCAGGAAAATGTTACAGTGAAGGCAAATTATTTTTCATTTACTTAGCAAACTTTTAGACTGAAGAAAAATCAATACCTCACCAATTCTTGCCAGTGTTTATCTGATATGTCTCCTACAATACTCAGATGCAACAATTTAACCATGGCCTAAATGAGAAAAACTGCCAATGGCTGGTGCGGGCTGCATTAAATGGCTCTGTAGCCAATGTGCTGTTCACTTAAAATGTTTCGTAAAGGACAGACCCATTAGTTATTGCCACTTTTTCCAGATCTATGGAGAAATTACCTTAATTTTCTCTTTGGTTGCCAAAACATACAAATCTTCCCTTCTTGAGAAATGGCCAACAGTGAAGTAGCAATTTACTGGCTTGGAAAGATTTTATAATTCAAAATATTAAAATAGGTAGATCAGACATTAGAAACTCTTCTCTGAAGGACAATGTGTATCCTAATAGTTCTTCAGTGCAGAGTCAGAAGAAACTAGGAGTTCCATTAGAGGTTAGGTTAAAATATGGAGGAATTTGGAACCCCAGTCATTTGGAGATCTCAAAGGTATGTCTAGTAAGAGTGGCCTCCTATCGGCTATCAAGTTGGTATAGATTCTTGGAAAGTGCCATGGAATGTAATATCCACTAACAGTCATGAAAGGGTATGAATAAATCAGAATCAGTCTTTAAAAGAAGACCAAGAGAAAAATAAGAGGGAGCAGTAAGAAGTGGAGGAAAGGAGGAGAGGGCTCAGGTGAAAGCATAGACACACCCCCCCCCATTACCTTGCTCTCCTTTTCTAGGTTTTCTCCTTAACAGTCAGTATTTACACCCTTTCCTCTCAGAATAACAGTCTATCCAGCTGCCTGCTCCTTGACACCGTCAAGAACATTTCGTCTACCACCCAATGATTTCAGATAAGACAGGCAAACATGAACCTATCTAAGTTCACCCTGTTCTCTTTCCATGGAGTTGACATTGGGCAAGTTTCGTCTGTGCTGTGAGTAAGCCAGCTCTCTGTCTTTTGTATGTATTCATCTTGAGATGTTGTTCATGCTCATTCCTTCTATTCTGCATCTCTCAGGGGTGGCAGGATCGAATTTATCTAACTCTGGGAACCATGGAACCTTGTTTGCAAGGTCTCTCTTAAAACTATGCCATGGTAGCCTCCCAAACACAGTCCTCCCTGCCCTATAAAATCTAGAGCCTATTAAAACAACAATAAAGTGAACAACAAACAAACAAGCAAAAATCTAATAGCCAAAATCTTTGTGTGTGTGTGTGTGTGTGTGTGTGTGTGTGTGTGTGTGTGTGTGGTTTTTTGAGACAGGCTGTCCTGGAACTCACTTTGTAGACCAGGCTGGCCGGAACTCAGAAATCTGCCTGCCTCTACCTCCCGAGTGCTGGGATTAAAGGTGTGCATCACCACGCCCAGCATAGCCAGAGTCTTAGGGCAAGAAACAAGGGAAGGGGCTCGAGGCCACAGCTTTTGTTCTAGTTTCTTGAATAGAGATTTTATACCAGTCTACATAGAGCTGCATGAAAAGTATTAATTTTAAGAATCTCATCATTACAAGCATGATTTCCCACTTTGTTCTTGTTTATTTTCCCACCATACATGACCTCGAAAACAGACACCATGGCCCACTTGCTCCATACAGCTCACAATGTGGAACACGGGCTATGGTGTTTTCTAAGTCGGGAGTTTAGAGCATGTTTTGAAGTGTCTTTACTAGCCTGGCCTGAAGATGGGCTACTGATCTAGCCTAGAACTAGGAGTAAGAAAACTCACAGGTTCTTTTTATAGAAATAGATTTTTTAAAAGAATCTCTCCCCTTTCTGTTATGTATACTATTTATCTAGCCTGCAAGACATTCAGTTCCTCTCAGTCAGAACTGGGTGGCCCCTTACAGCACTTCACAACCTGTTTTTCCACTTGGGCAGCAGAATTTAGAAAAGGCACATTAGACTCCTCTCTTGGATGCTATTAGAATAGGCATGACATGGGCTATTCTAAGGTTGGTGTAACCTTTCCCCCAGAGAACTCTATTTCCACAAACAGAAACTAGATGCCTGGGCGTTGATGCATGGAAGGTTATTACTGCACAAGAGTGACCCTTCACCTACTAAACTTCCCCGTGTTGACTGAGCTGCCAGGCAGTTCCGGCTGGGCTGTTGGAGTGGGTGTGCGACTAACCTTTCACCCACTTCATCTGGCTTGGGAAAGCAAGGTGGTACCTGCTTGGCTTCTGTAAGACGAACTTTTTTTTTTCCTTCTCAAACAACCCTGATAAAACTGTGGGGACAGGAAGTCCCTTTATTTTCAAACAAGAAACAAGTTACTGCCCTGGCAAAGTAAAATAATCCCTGTGCTCGAAATAGCACGTTGTTAAAGTAAAGAATGCTCGAATCAGCATGCATTCAGGAGTCTGGACATTAAAAGAAAAGATGGTGCTGCCCAGTGTGTGAAGGGCAGAAGGAAGAATGCAACAGGAGAGCGAGCCCCGACCTTTCATACTCTGCCTGGGTCCTCTTTGGCCCCAGCACTGGCTGTTGAAATCCAGCCAGACCCTATTTGTCACTCAAGATTATAAACATGTTTTCTGAACTCAGCACTTCGGCTCCTCTAATTTATTTTTAGAGCAGAGGAAAGAACTGTGTGTCTGTGTGGTGATATTAAAATTGAAGATGTTAGAAGAGTTGTTAGGGTCAGAGCCTGGGCCCTGGAAGCCCTAACAAACCAGGCTCCTCCACAATCCTCAACAGGGTAATTACAGAGACAAGAAAAACAGAGGAAGACATATTCCATTGCCCACATTGTCAAGAAGTCTAGTCCTCCCTCCCAAGTCTATCTCTGGGTATAAACAGAAATAAGAGCATAATCAAGTTTGGGTGGGTCCCTTTGAGCCAGCCCCTGTCTTGCCTGCCAGGTGGTCCAAAAACATCGTCAGAACTGTGTGAAATCTCTTTCTGGAAGATATATTCCTATGGCTGGCACTGGAGTTCAGCTTCTTTTTTGTCCCAACCGATTCCAGGGGATTCCCAATTCCTTGGGGATCATCGTTTCAATAGTCTGATAGTCAAAAGGAGGGGACCAGTGTCTCTAGAATATTTTCAGTCTTGCCAGGATGGTTACAAAGATATTCTAGTTTATCTCAGACAAATCTGACCCAATCTTTACATGTAAGAAAACATCAGTACCCTCAAATCACAAAAATACAGAGTAGACAGTAACTGGTGTATTTCAAACTCAGTTAACACTGTTGCCTGTTTTCTTTGTTAAGTAAACAGACATTCTTAATAATCAGATATCAAAAAGACTAATGTAAAAGTTTTTCTTAACATTTACTGTTTTTTTTAAGTAGAACCCCAGGCAAGTGAGGCAGAGGATTCTCTTCAAACTGAGGGTTAGCACATCCATGCTTCCTGCTAGCTCTCTCTGTCCTCTTTTGCAAGTGAGGAGAGTATGATAATACATGGATTCTAATTTTTTACCTCCTATAGTCATGCTAAGGACTGTCCTGTATCATTAAAGGAGTCAGGCCAGATGCTGCTGCTCATAGCCCAGGTGGACCCTTAGACCAGGAGACAGAAGCATGGAGCCTCTCCAAGCTGGCCACTGACTCCACCATGTCTGGAGGGCTGAGTGGCAAGGCAAGTTAGACCAAACAGAAAAAGAGGTAACAATCTACCTTCTTGTGAAGCAGACCCAGCGGTATGGGAAAGGAATAACTTCCAATTTTAAACCATACATTTGATTTAAATAGTATTTTCAGTTTAGGGATAACATCTGGGCCTCTGTCCTTTGACCGACAAGAAGTGACTTACTCAGGGTAATGTTGACATAACGTCTGTCTTAACACTACTCTGAGTTAGAGAAAATAAAAACACCCACAAAACGATTTCCTCTAGAGAATATGCGTGTCTTCCAGATGACCCAGGACTTGGCTGTGAGTGCTTGACTGTGTGGAAAGTCAGAAAGGTTACCAAAGGCTGTCACAGCACATGAACCAAGGACAGGTTAGGACAAGCACTGGAGTTTTCTTTTCTTTCTTTTTTTTTTTAAAATTAGGTATTTTCCTCATTTACATTTTCAATGCTATTCCAAAAGTCCCCCATACCCACCCCACCCCCCAATGCAATAGCTGCCAGGGGCCTGGATCCAGTCAGCTATGGCATGTGTGTTCTGTGTGCTCTTGCACACACACACACAAACACAGTAGCACATGTATTCATTCACACACACAAGCTACGGCTGTGGCACATTTCTTCACCACACACAACCAGTCTTCAATATAATAATAATAATACAATAACTTTAAAGCAGAAAAAACTTTTAAATGTGTATTTTGTCAGTGGATAGTGGTGTGCACACTGTCCAAGCATTTGGGAGGCAGAAGAAAGGAAAGTACAGGTTTGAGGCCGGCCTAGACTTCTACATGGGTTCCGAGAGTGCCGGGACTACACAGAAGAAGAATATCTTGTTTGGTGATGATCTTAGGAAACGTAGGCAATGGTCAGTAAGCAGAGGGAAGGAAGAGGCCTTGGAAGGTTTCGGAATTCCAGCTTGCCGTAGCCCAGCAGCAGTTCTCAGAAGACACTGGGTCTAAGTGAAAATGGAAAGCAGAGCAGGACACCAGCTCCTGAGGACCTAGCTCGTGCTTCATGGCAAGGGGATTGAAAAGAAAACAAGAGAGATGCTAGCTCATTTCTACTACCTTATTTATTTGTTTGTTTATTTACTTATTCTGATTAATTTTTTCAAACCTTCTTAAGAGAATGTACCTTGCTTATTTATTTATTTATTTATTCTGATTAATTATTTTTTAAAAACTACTTAAGAGAATGTATTTGCCAAATTCTTCAGTTCTCTTGCTCCATATATCACCATTTTAACTTTTGAAATATTTACTTGCTTACAATTAAAAACTATATCATTTCATTGTTTAACATTCAGAGATGCATTTAAGGAGCAAAGATAAACATCACCAACATCTAAGCACTATGGACATCCTGTCAGTCTTCATAGTGAGTACATCTGTGCTTAAGTTTTCAAAATATCAATCACGTGGGATTTTGGAAATATTTCTTATGATTCCATGACACTTTGTCCCATTTGAGGAGATAAGGCAGCCCTCAGAAGAAGCCAAAAATACTTAATAGAAATTTAAGATTAACTTTACTGAGGAAATTAAAATATTGATTTGCCTTTGTTCTCAAACCCACAAAACCAAATCATGGTTTTTATGTTCTATACACTATCTCCTTTTATGGGTCAACTGAATCTGTTGTCATTTCTTCTCCAACTTTTATCCCCTCTATGCAAAAAGAATATTTCATAGCTGGGAGGAGGTGGTAATTGTTGGAATCTTTATGTGATTTATTGTAGATTCACAGTGCCATAAATTGTTTCAATTTTTAAACTTTTCGAACTCACACTGACACCAAGATACTCAGAAGGCAGCAGGAACAGGACTATTTGCATGGGAACTACAGATACACAGGTGTGGATCAGCCTTGTAAATTTTGTGGCACCCCAGTGAGGCACTGGGGTGGATGAGTGTAAGCTTATGTGCCAGCATGCTTCAGGAGCGGCAGAATAAAATACTTCCCAGAGACTAGAAACCCAGAGAGGGTTTGCCAGGCAAAAGTTGGTCTTTTGGATGGGAATACACATGTTGGATCAATAGCTTCCGTGAACTACAACCTAGGACCGGATTTGATAAGAAGCATTTCGGTGGACACTACCATCCTAAATGTTCATTGCCCTGACATTTGGATGTTTATATGCTCCTGGGAATATAAATGCATCCCTGGCAACAAGAAAAAGTAAAATCTTACATTCATCCAAGGGCCTCACAGCAGAAATCATGTTTATGGACTGAAGTTTGAACCCACACTCTGTATTTGGAGTGGTTTAACAAGGGTTAGTTTGTCAAGCAGTGAAACATCAAGAGGCAGTTAACGCTTTCTCCAGGATAAAATCATAGTGCTGGACCCTGGAGGCATGGTTGGCTAAGAGCAAGGTGGAGACTTACAAGGGATAAAGGGAAGTGAAAAGAAAGTATCTATATTTCTGAGATATTGTACTTGAGAGAAGGAGTGACATAAATGTTCAAAGTATAGAAAGCAGATTTCAGGGGATGGGGCACAGCCAGTGGATTATTTGGACATGGTGGTGTCGGTTGTGAAGACAGTAAGAGCATGATCGTGGAAATGGAGACTCGAGTTGGGTTCTGAGGAGGGGTAAGGTGAAGAGATTGGTTACCTAGGCAACCAGTGTACCTGGATTGTTCACAGAAGGGTTGCTCTCAACCACAGTGATGACAGGAACCATATGGCAATGAAGACAGAGGCAGGTACTATAAATGCCAGCAACAAAAGGTTGTGGCCAGTATTACCTGATGCCTTTATCTTTATGGATTCCATGGTGCTCAAGAACTGATGTGAAGTGGGTGGAGGCAGAAGTACCAGCTGAGATGGAGGAGAAGGGCAGTGACTTCACCCTCAGACCAAGTGCCCTATGCTGAGAAAAGTTATCTCTACTGAGACTCCCATGAAATGGGATGTGCTCAGATGACAGTAAGAAAACAAAAAGAAGATTCAGAGAATCTTAAGATCTTTTGATCCTAACCCATCCTTTTTTTTTTAAATAACCTATCCTTTTTATTTACAGAGTGCCCTCCATCTCATTTTGCATCCCCCGCCCCCACTGAGGGTGTGGGGAGATTGAAACAGTCTCTGAGCTTTGGGGGAGGAGGGGTGTTTGGAAGAAAAGTCAGAGGGACTGAGAACTATGTCACAGTAGAGTACACCCAGAGAAACTGAGAGGAGTGATGAGTCAAATATGGATGAAATAGAGAGAGAGTGTGTCCAGAGGATCTTCAGTTAAATCAGCACTTTAGGCATGATGTAGGCAAATGCAGGCAAGCTCTGATGATCAGTGAATGCAACATAAAGATTGTCATCGGCTGTATCACTGGAACCAAAGGCCACTGTTCACTCAGAGTCTATATGCACTAAAAGGGGGATTCCTCAATGTACAAAAGTTTAGCAAAAGCCTGGCCATTCATCTATTGTCATGCTATACCTTAGTAGACTGGTGAGGGGGTAGGAAACATCACTGAGAAGATAATGGTTATTAGCCAGAAAGCAAGAAGGACAAGAAGGAAATAAAGTTTTGACTGAAAGAAGTGATGGAGACGGGTTATAGTCTAGAGGTGGGGGTGGGGGATGCAAAATGAGATGGAGGGCACTCTGTAAATAAAAAGGATGGGTTATTAAAAAAAAAAAAGGATGGGTTAGGATCAAAAGATCTTAATGGAAGGATGCCTGAGCAATATTAGAGAGTGAACAAATAAAAAAAATGGAAGAAGAGATGGTGGGGACCCAAAAGACAGGAAAATCCCTGTTTTTAGATATGAAGCAATTCTACCTGAAAACTACAGTACACAGCCCACTTCTGCACCCGTAACAAAAAAGGTGAAACCAGACAATTTATGAAGAATGAAAATTGATCTCCTACAATCTGGGAGCTAGAAAGTGCAGGCTTAGGTTGCCAGCAATTTTGTTCTCTGATAATGGCTGCTCATTGCTTTCAAGAGGATGCCTTGCTGACTTATCTGGTGGAAAGAAGTCCGGACCTCACACAGTGTAAGAGCTAAAGAACAGCAAAAGCTTAAGCTAATCTCCCCACCTTGTATATGAGTAAATCATTCATTTGAGGGAGCAGAGCCTCAGTGATCTAATAGCTTCCTAAAGACTCCTCCTCTGCATGCCACTTTTGTGGTTTTCACCACGACATTTTGAAGGAGCACATTCCCACTATATCAGTTGGCGTGGCAAGTGTGATGCGCCATGGAAATGGTTGATGGAGATGCAGAGTTGGGTCCAAGTTACTGGGATTAAATTGTTAGAAAAATGATGACTACAGGGTTGGATATTTGACTTTGACATCTTGTAGGTTTATATTTCTTTCTAGAGCCCCCAGTTCTGTCATTAAGCACACTGGCATTGAGTCAGCATGCCATATGTCTGGACCATCATCACCCAACGGTCTGAAATTTATTTCTAGAAATGAGATTCTTCTTATCTACCCAAACTTTTGTATAATGGAAGTCACAGAGGAACACTAGAACAAGCAGGGGTCACTAGCAGATGTCACATGCCTGGTTGCCCCAAGTCACTGTTGGTGGATCCTGCAAGATCCTGAGACAACAAAATCCTAGGTCAGTCTGCTTACACAGTGTTCATTTAAAGATTATTGCTGGGTTTAGTGTGTGATGCCCTGAGGTAAGCACCATGGAGAATAAAGGAAAGACTTATAAACTAAGGAGTGAAAATTCCTGCTACCATGCATCTGTAGTGCTTGGCTTGTTTACTGTGGTTCCCGAGACACTGGCCTCAGATTAATTCCTATGCATATACATGAATCTCTCTCTCTCTCTGTCTGTCTCTCTGTCTCTCTGTCTCTGTCTCTCTTCTTTAGAATGAGAGTACATTATTTATATTCCATATACGTCAGTTTGAAAAAAGCTTTTTTTCTAAGCTCGTGCATGTGTATGGAATGAGTCCACATCCATTCTTGGTATGCAAAGCCAAGAGTGTGTCAGGCTTTAAAGGAAGAGGCTGAATAGAAGGAACAGCACGAGCTCACCCAAGTTAGTGCCTTAATACTATGAACATGGAGCCATAATTTCTCATATTTAACACTGAATCTATTCCTTTCTAAACACTCTAATTTTCAAGAATTCTATAAATCTATGGTGTACAGTGTATACTCAATGTTGTGAATATACATATTGTGGAACAGCGGAGTGGAACAAATTAACATATTTGCATACAATTCTAATGTGGTTAGAACACAAAATCTACTCAGCAATTTTCAAGTATATGTACACCTTATTATTTACAATAGCCACCATGCTGCATATGAAATTCATTTGATGTTGTAATACTGGAATTTTGTGGTTTTGAACAATATCTTCTCAGACGCCAAGCTCTGAGCTTGTGGTAAGTTTTGATGGGGTGAACACACAAGCAAGATCACATAGTGTTATGACAGGAATTCCTTATTTTTTAAGTTTGAACACTATTCCATTGTGCATGTGTGACATATTTTCTTTATCTAGTCACCATGTACTGCATTTACTGGCCACCTAAGTGTTTCCATTTCTTGCCTCTTATGAGAAGTGCTAGAATAAACCTGGGAGTGAGGCTGTCTCTCACGTGCTAACAATCACCTCTTGGCTGAAGCCACACCTACCTCAGTCAGACTGATCTTAACGTTTTTAAGGAATCTGCATACTGTTTTCCACAATGGCAGTTGCCGGTTATTATGCTCTAACTACAACACTGTGTCCAGTATAGGAACTTGTACTTCTCTGCAGGAGTAGTTAGGGCTGTTACTGCAAAGGTTTGTGGTCATGTACAGTTCTTCCACAAAGGGCCACCCAGGTACCACAAATGAATCCGGATGCATGAAAATGTGGTGCCAGCATTCCTAAGTATGGGTGACACTACAAACTCCAAGTGAAGGGTTTAAACTTGGCCTTTCCTGTTTTAACAGCTCTAGCTCCATAGACCTATATTCCAGTATGGAATTATTTCAAACTCTGCCTGCCACGTATGCAAATCCATGTTAAATATACACATTTGCAGATCTGGGAAGCAACCTCTCCCTGCCCAGTGTGGGACTCCTGCAGGATCTGTTTGCTCCAGTCCCTTCCTGGGTGACAGCCGTTCTGATCTCATTTTCTCTTAGGGAGGAATTAGAGGAGAGTAAGAAAGTTTCTAAGTATGGTGGATACCTGCTTCCTGAAACAGAAAATGAGACATGGCAAGCAGAACTGAGTAGGATAGACTTTGATGGGCCTCAGATGACCTGGGATGGCCATATGGGCTGTCCGTCAAGGTGTTCTATTTAAATCTTGTAACAGTCCTTAAGGTGTTATAGCCCAGAACTATCAGCTAATTCCATTCCCCAAAACTAACAGCGACCTTTGCTTCAAACAAGATTTGAATGACAGATCTCCAAGGCTGCTGCGAAGCTCTACCTTATGCATTCCATGGGCTGCACTTCATTTCTGAGATTGGCAGGTTCTCCGATTTTTTTGTTGTTACAGGTAATGCTCCCATGGGTTATCTTGTACACAAATCTTCGTGTTCTCTGTGCTTAAAGCTGGAGGGTAGACTTCTGGAATGATTCAGGATAACCATTACTAAGGTTTCCAGCACATCAGCCAATTGTCATTTTACACCAACACAAAGGACACTGAAGATTGTCATGACTTAAAGCTTCATCAGTGTATTCCACCGGCTTCTTTACATTTGCCCATCTGATGGCAGATAATAATGCTTTGCTATCTTACATTTATCTTCATAGTCATCATTACTTTGGGCCTGCTTCTGTTTGCTTATTACACATCTATCTTTCCTCTGTGAGTAATTTCTCATTTCCAGGGCTCACCTTGCCTCCTTGTTTCATAAAAGCAAACATCAAATGTAATTGGAAAAACTCTTGGGAGAAAGATCAATTATAAGTTATCACGAGACAAACATCCTTCTTGTCTGCCTGCAAAATTTTTAAGAGCTTCAGAATTATTCATTTGTTTTCTTTTCATTCCTTCTTCCCTTTCTTCATCCCTCCATCTCTCCCTTTCTTTCTCTCTTCCTTCCTCCTTTCTTCCCTCCCACTCCCTCCCATCTTTTCTTCTTCCCTTTCTCCCTCCCTTGTTCCCTTACCCCTCCTTCATTTTTCTGGTAGGTCTGGAGTCACCAGGGCAGCAAGAAGAATGAGTTGACTTTCTGTGTTGTGAAGCATTGAGGCCCTGATGTGTGTCGGAAAGCTGAGGTTAATATATAATTTAAAAAAAAAGAAGAAGAAAGAAAGAAAGCTGAGATTGAAACAAAAGCCTGTTCCAGAAGGAAGAGGAAGAGAGCCATAGCTGGAGGCTAGACAAAGAGACCTTTGAGTGAAGAGTCTGGGAACAGAACCCACATCCTCGTCATCTTTCAGCAGTGACTAGGTGACCTCTGGGTTCTTGTCTTCCCTTCACTGGGAGTTGAGACTCTCCCTCCCACGGATGCTTGTTAACAAACACATTCTCAGACCAGCTCGTCACATGAGCTGTCCGATAGTCAGCCCAGTCCACCTGCCTGACTCTCCCAATAGTTTTGCTTTCACTGATGAAATCATCTACTTCAAAAACTTCAAAAAGTAACTAAGTCAATTTCATCCTGGTGTTTGACAAAACCCAGAGATTCTTCAAACACAGTGGCTTCCTCTTAGCTCTTCCCCTCTCTATGTCAGTGCCCTTCCCTTGCCTGCATATGAGGGTCTCTTCCACCTTTAAAACACACATGGTTCCCTGACTGCTTGCTCCACTCTCACACCGATGGTGCATATAACTTCTTTAGTAGAATTCAATTGCTGCTAATGAATTTGAGCAAGTGGGATAGCCTCCCATTTCCTTTTCTCTCAGGACGCTGTAGGTAACAGGCAGATTAAACTAGCCATTAATTCGTTTGTGGGTCTGCAGCTCAGAATATCTGTAGCCAATCAAGACACAAGTTCCCTTCCTACTAATAATTGGCCAATCTTACTCATCCTCCCAAGATGATCCTAGTTAGCAACTCTCAGAGACAGAAGTCCCTGATCACCAACCTATCTCTCCCTCCCATTGCCCCTTTGCCTCAATAGCATTGCTGCTGTCTGGCATTATCACTGTCAGCAGAGCCTATGAGACATTGATTAAGTCTTTCTTGTGGACTATTGTCTTAATGTCTTCAGTTATAACTTTTATGCTGTCTATTAAATGAAAGTCTCATAAGTATAAAAATAAAAGACCATTGTTTTCTGTCATCCACTGTGAGTTTGAGGTAATTCAGAGGAGATGGCCTTGTATCCAGCAAGACCCCTAATTCAGCTCCTGGGCCTACTATGTTCAAAGTCATTAGCAAGTGGAAGAAGTGTTAGGTTCGGATCTACCCAATTATCTACGACAATCTGCTTTCACCATCATTGTCTGCCAAGCCCAACAGAAAGCTGTTCCATCTCCTTTCATGGTCATTCTCTCCAGGAGTCTATCTCTGACCACCATGTCCAAGGTTACTCCAGTTCCTACATTCTTCATGAACATGTTCTTTGTAGCTCTTTACCTGAGTTAATGTACAGGTTCAGAGTCCATCTGCTTTAGCAATAACCATTTCCTTCCCCAAGTCCAGAGTCTCCAAGAGGGAACCAACCAACCATGACTACTTTGATCCTACTCGAACAGCCATTTCTGAAATAACCATTTATCTGTGACATATTTTGTAAGCATTTTCTCCAAATTTTCTGATCCTCCTTTAACAATAAGTACTCTATGGTCAAATCTGCTAGCTTTTCCATCATGGCTTTGGAGTTTTTGCTATGTGCACTTTCCATGGCTTCCTTGGACTATGCCCCTAGAGTGAGGGAAAGACTAATAGTTCTCTTTCTGGGTTTTGATCCATTTTGTCAATCTGAGCCCATGCCTCACACACTGGCCAAACTGTGGCTTACATTCTCAAAGCTCCCTAACAGCGTTATATTATGATGTTTTCACCAGACAATTGATGCAGAGCAATGTAAAGTGGAAGTCCAGCTGAAAATGGAAAGAATCCCATGCTTCCAGCTGAGATGCCGTATCCTGCAGATCCCACTTCGCAGCCCTGAGTCAGGGAGGAGACTTGGCATGTTCTGTAATCACTCAGATGAACTCCTGGATTGGGTCACACCCGTGATTCTCAGACAAACCTTGTGCTTCACCTTTGTCTCAACTGAATCCCTTCCAGGATGTGTGACCCGTCTGAGGCTAGAGATCCCAGGCCACTCTCTAGTCACCGTGCCACATCGAACATTTGCCAACTAGGTAAAAAGAAAACCTGACCTGGTCATTCCGGCTCAGCTACCGTCAGTACTGCCAATAACCACACTGTTGTGTGCCACCATCACCCAGAAATGACATAGAGGAATGCTGTGTGTTGAGAGCAACGCGGTAAATATTATTGGATAGGATAACTCGGCAACAAAATTTTAAGTGTGACCTTGGTTCACACTTAACCTTTAGTCATCTCTGTGAGCATCATATGACACCACCTGATCCTTAGTCACCCCACAACACCATAAGGTATTGCTGAGCACACAATAGGCATGAGAAAATGGGACTTTCTATATGAAACCTACGTATCATATCCTACAGTTTCTTCCCTCTCTAGATAAGAATATCATTCTTTGTAGCATCGAATGTTGCCTGAAAGGAAATAGGATTGTGATTGTGTGTCCAGGGTAAAAGGGGAACGTCTACTTTCTACTTGCTTCATCAAAGACAGTCTGTCACTCAAGCATTCACATGTGAAACATATCAATGTGACTGATTTTCTTGCAAGCAAAACTTACAATTAATTAATCATAATTTATATTAATTTAAGAGTAAAATTGTTAGCATTAAAAAAAGAAAATACAGTCCCAAGAAAACATGTTCATTTCCTACGTGCTTGTGAGATTCTGACATAAGTGTTGTATAAGCTCCCAGTCCATAAAACCCAGTACTGAGTACATGTATTGTCCAAGTCATTTAATGTGTTACAACTGAAGAGAAAACAAAGAAGATATATAGTGACTGATGAGAGAGAGAGAGAGAGAGAGAGAGAGAGTCTTGCTTCTTTTTCTTTTTGTTTGTTTTATAATCTCCTGGACAGTTCTTTGCTTCCCTGAGCTTTTGTGATTCCAAGGCTGACATATGGGTTCTGGTGGTGTCTGTGTGCAGCCAGCAGTGCTGTCTAAGCTCCTTTAGCTTCAGTGCTGGAGCCACAGTGCTATGAATTGCATTTACTTTGCCTACTTTTCTTCCTCTTTTCTCACAAGAGTCAGTTGCTGATGTCTGGTCATCCATCTCTGGGTTATTTCTCAGGGTCTTTAAGAACCTGCACCAGATACTCATTACCAGAAAACCGTGACTGTTGAAGGTCTCCACCGGATTTTTTTTCTCCCATAGGACTGAGAAAAAATGCTTGGACACAATGGCAGGCATAAATGCTAGAACTTATATGTGACCACTAGACAGAGGTTGGGGGATGGACAGAAAGCCAACGTGTTATTTCTAAGCAAGTCACACAAGTGGACACAACCTTAGGCAGGACTAGCTCAGACCCCAGTATTGGTGGAAGGTTTAAGAGGAGGAACTTTGATGCTAGACGTGTGCCTGCACAAGTCCACTAGACAGCAGAACGCTGGGATCTGGTGCAGTTTGTACTAGAGGCAGAAATCAGACATCAGTCCTGTGACTGGGTGAGGTCTCATAGGGGAAAATGCAAAGAGTGTACCCACCATCATCTATGACTTTCATAACACCCCGTTCTCCTCAAATGCAAGGGTCGAAGGCTAAGGGTGCCTTGGATAACAAACTGCCCTGGCAGTTTATTAGTAGTAGTAGTTCCCATTATATTACATTTGCAACCAAGTCGTTATCAGCGTCCCTAAACACTGGCTTCATTCTACAGTCCATTTAGAGTGAACGGGAGGATGAGAGAGGTTAGGATGAGAGTTTTATGACCCGCTAATATGTTTCAACAGCAGTCATTAGGTAGGCCAATATTGGGCAGTAACAAAGTAGGGTAGGATGCACTGAGCCTCTGGGAAATGAAAGAGCCCAAATAACTAAAATATGCTACTGGTGCCTGCTAGTGACAAAGGCTGCTTTTTGGAAGGAGGGCAGCCGCAATGAAGAAAGAGCTTTTGGAGCAGACTGGGGAGTGGAGGGCGGTCAAGAGCAAACTAGAAGGCCTTAGAAAAAGAGGGGATGACAGGGAAGGGGGACTACAGGGCCAGTCAAACTCTCAGCAAATCGCTTTTTAGTTTGCATTTAATTAACAGGCAGAAAGTGTTACAGGAGAGAAGTGAACTGGGCTTTTCCACCACAGTAATAATAAGCCTATTTAGGCAGTTTCTAAACTTAAGCTGTTTGCTAAGAAGAAAGTGGGTAAAACTGTAGGGTGGTCCTTGCTTTCGAGGTCCAATGGCAAGGAAGCTCATACTTTAGTAAGCAGATGATTGGCTACTGTAAAAGTCCCGCTCTGAGCGAACACCAATGCACGCAGCGGTGAGATTCTTGGAAACAGTTTCTGGCTAGGAATGCGTGACTTTGAGATGGCTCTGGAGTTGTAAACAAGGACAAGTCTGGGCGGGCCTGAAGTCCTAGAGACCTGGGATCTATCCCAAGGGGGGCCCACGTCATCCCGGATGCCTGCTGTAGCTGCTCCCCCATCCCACCCCAACCCTCCCTCCCTCTCACCCTTTGCCCCTTGCAGGCCGTGGAAACCGTGTCGGGATCACTGTGCCAGGCCTTTCTAGTGACCGCGGCCAAAGGGAGGAGCCCAAAGTTCTTTCTCTGAGCTGATTGGTGTGGCCCCAAGTTCAGAGTCCCAGAGCCTCCTCCTGGCTGGAGTTGTGGAGAGGGCGGGGAGGTAGATAAAAGGCAAGACATCGGGTTGTGGGAAGACCCAAGTGTCAACCCTTCACCCAGGCTCGAGCACCCGGGACCCTGGGACCACAACCCACTTGCTCCCTCTCGACCGCGCTCCTGACCCGCAGCCCTCGCCAACCCTACGGATCCTAGCCACCGCCAGCCTAGGTGGGCGTCAGAATGAAGGCAGCCCGCTTCGTGATGCGCAGCGCCAGCTCGCTGAGCAGCGCCAGCCTGGTCCCCAGGGAGGTCGAGCTGTTCTCCCGCTACAGCCCGTCCCCGCTGTCCATGAAGCAGCTGCTGGACTTTGGTGAGAGGCGGGCGATGCAGGGCCCAGGAGGGTGGCGCTGAGGCTGGGGAGGCCCCAGGATGGGAAGGGTTGAGTTCAGGGCTAGGACCTCTGAGGTCTCTTTGGCTGAAGACCTCGGGATTCTCAAAAGGCTGTGCACCTGTTTTCCTAGTTTGGTTACTTTCTGCCAGTTTGTACCAGAAAGGCTAAGTCACTTGTAATCATAATGACACTCAACTTGGAGTCTACTTTTCTCTTCTCACTGTCTAGATCATTTGAGTATATATATATATCCTTTCAGCCACCATTTTAATAATGGACTCGAAGCTAAACTAACTCCTTTCTTCCCAATTTCCTAATAACACAAACTTACCTTAGATTGATAGATACAGATTTAAACTCATACCCCCACCTCCCCACACACCCCGCTGATCTCTTGGCATGCCTAGCAGGCATCTTTACTATTTATTTCTCCTTTATTGTTTTACAAGTATTTACATTACTACTACTACAAAAAGAAAAAAAGAAAGAAAAGTTACTCCCTTTCTGCCTCGGTGGCATACGGACCATTTCAAGATGTCAATGTGGCATTGTTTGTTGCTAGTCTGGAAACGCCTCTGTCTCCTTCTACCCAGACCCTTTCAGGTTCATACCCATTAGAGGGTGTGTTGTTGAGTTTGTGGTACAGGCTGGCCCTGGACTCACAGATGGAAATAACTGGAGAGTTGGTCTGATTTCTCCACAGTGGGTTTATTTTTTTCTTTTCATAAAGAAAATAAACAGTATTTCACCTATATTGGTCACTCTTAAAAAGTGAAAAGGGGGTGGAATTGGACAGAAAGAAAACGGCACTACAGATCTAGCTTTAAAGTGTCTATAAGCACTAACCTAACTGTAGTTAAGATATTATTTTACAACATCCTTTGTATTTGCTATTTAGTCTCAAATTTCCCCCCAAACTGAACACGCTTCACCCACGACAGGTTCAGAAAATGCCTGTGAAAGGACTTCCTTTGCTTTTCTGCGGCAAGAGCTGCCCGTCCGCCTGGCCAATATCCTGAAGGAGATCGACATCCTCCCTGACCGATTAGTGAACACCCCTTCGGTGCAGCTGGTGAAGAGCTGGTGAGGACACACTGTTTGAAGGCTCTGGCTTTACAAGTTACCTGAGCACCACTTCTTATACCATATTAACACCGTGCTTGGATAACAGGCAGTCTTAAGAGAAAATAGTTTTGAAAGTTGTAAGTAAGTTTGTATTAACTTAGGGCAGGTTATCATTAGGATTGTTACAAATCTACAAATAGATGTTTGTTAATATCCTAAAAAAGAAAAAAATCATTCCCCTTCACTTTGGAGGTGTGTGGCTTCTGTTTTTGCTTTTCTTTTTCTTTTCCTTTTCCTTTTTTCCTTGTCGTTATTTGGCTCTTAAGGCTGGATCTGGTGAATCACAGGCTTCCTGGAACTCCTTATATAGCCTAGGATGACCTTGAAGTCCTTTCTACTTATCTTCACCTCTTAGTTGCTGGGGTTTTAACCATGTACTACCATACCCAACTTCTATTACAATATAATTTGGATGTATGGGATAAGTTTGAAGAATAATTGGCATAATGGATTTTTTTTTAAAAATTTTGTCCTTTACATAACAAAGGATGGAATCTGAAATTGTACAAACAATCTTTTGCCTAGAAATAGATGTAGATGTCTGCTGTTCGGAGAGGGTCTAAGTTTTGTTCCTTTTCAGCAACTAGCAAAGCGATCCTTGGGTTCAAATTCGATCTTGGCATCTCCCTTAGCATCTTAGCAAGTGCCTGAAACCCTCCCTGCCCACCTATTGTTACAAGAAATGCTGCGTATAATTAAAGGGAGTAATTTATTTCTTAGACAGACAAAGCAAGCACGTGGCCAACATTCAACCTCAATACTTTGACTGTTTTCTTCAAACTAAGAGATGCCTAGCAAGCAGATGTTTGGAGGGAAGATCCATGCTATAAACTGTAGTAGAAAAAGAGTCCTACTCTAGTCCATTGACTGACTGTGCAGCATACCAGTGATTGGAAGAAATATGGTATGCAAAGAGAATTATTCCAATCTGAAATATTACGTGCAGGCTGTGGTACCCATTGCAACTGTCAAGACTTTAGCTCTCCTGCAGAGATGTACAGTCAGGAAAAAGAAAACAGAATACTTTAGGTTTTTCTTCTCTTTTTTATTTATTCTTTAATCTTTTTTTTTTTTACAGTTCAGACTTTATCCTCCTCCCAGTCCACCCTCTGACTGTTCCACATTCCACACCTCCTCCCCCAATCTCCAAAAGGGGCCCCAAGTCTCTTGAGGGCTAGGTGCATCTTCTCTGACTGAGTCCAGACCAGGCAGTCCTCTGCTCTATATGAGTTTGGTGCCTCATATCAGCTCAGTGTGTGCTGCCTGGTTAGTGGCTCGGTGTCTGAGAGATCCCAGGGGTCCAGGTTAGTTGAGACTGTTGGTCTTCCTATAGGGTAGCCGTCCTCCTCAGCTTCTTTCAGCTTCTCCCTAATTCAACCACAGGGGTCAGCAGCTTCTATCCATCGGTTGGGTGCAAATATCTGCATCTGACTTTCAACTGCTTGTTGTGTCTTGAGGGCAGCCATGATAGTCCCCTGTTTGTAAGTACACCATAGCATCAGTAATGGCGTCAGTCCTTGAGCCCTCCCCCTCAGCTGAATCCCAATTTAGGCCTGTTGCTGGACCTCCTTTTCCTCAGGATCTTCTTCAATTTTGTTCCTGAAGTTCTTTCAGACAGCAACAATTCTGGGTCAGCGTTTTTGACTGTGGGATGGCAAGACCATCCCTCCACTTGATACCTTGTGTTTCTGCTGGAGGAGGGTGGGCTCTACAAGTTCCCTCTCCGCACTGTAGGACATTTCATCTAAGGTCCCTCCCTTTGAGCCCTAAGAGTCTCTCAAGCTTTCTTAAATGTTGATTCTGAGTGTTTTTAGTAAAAGAATGGAAAACATCTGCCAACCAAAGTGGTCAGGAAAATAGAGGGGTGGGAAAAGTGCAGCTTTAAAAATATGTTAAGCTATTATTTTCCAAACATTTTGAAGAAAAGTTTCAATTTGAAACGTAGTGGTCCCCTTCCCCTTTCTGGTTATTCCTAAAGGTATTTTAATCGCATCTGACATTGATTTCAAAACGTCTGTCTTCACAGGTATATCCAGAGCCTGATGGATTTGGTGGAGTTCCATGAGAAGAGCCCAGAAGACCAGAAAGCTCTATCAGAGTAAGCTTTCTTCTTGCAAATACATGTTTAGAAATCTGGATTCTTCTGGACATGTCTCCCAGATCTTTTTTTTTAAGCTTACAGAGCTGTAGCCTCTCACAGTAAATTGCTACCCCTTATAAACTGTGGTTTTAGAAGTGGAGAAATGTAGGGCTGGAATGAATGCCTGGAGTGAGCCAATGCGGAGAACTTGGAGTTTGTGCTTCCCAATGAATGCCAGGTTTACTTTAAATTTAGTCCAAAGATTATATTTGCAAGGGAGTTTGACATAACATAATTTTAATGGACTCCTGGGTCGTTAGTGATTGCATACTTCCTTCCCATGTGACAATTTCTATCTAGCTAAATAGCAATCTTTAAAAAGAGGAGGAAAAAAAACCCTGTGGTTATTTTCCACAGTGGCTTGCTAGAATCATCTTTGATTTTCAATAGTCTTTAACAAGCAGACTTAATGAACATTTTTAATAGAGGCAGCAGTCATAGCGTGAGTGGAAATACAAAGCCTTCCATGAAGCTGCCTCTTCTGCTACTGTAGAAGAACGTAGAGTGTGGGCCCAAAAGAAGTTTCACCCAGAATTTTGTAATTGACTGTGCTTAGGTTGGTCCTGCAAAAAGAGCTTTAGTTTTCTCTGAAGTAACATAAGCAAGAGACATTTGGGAAACTTCTTTAATGTCCACTAACTATGAATGTCTGGCTTAGGTTTGTAGACACGCTGGTCAAAGTTCGAAACAGACATCATAATGTGGTCCCTACGATGGCTCAAGGGATCCTGGAGTATAAAGACACCTGCACAGTGGACCCCGTTACCAATCAAAATCTTCAGTACTTTTTGGACCGGTTTTACATGAACCGCATTTCTACTCGGATGCTCATGAATCAGCACAGTAAGTGAACCTCTCCATGCATGGCCCAGGCATGGACACTGAGCACACGCTACGCTGACGCAGGGCCCGAGACTGGGCACTCACGGGGTTTGTGGTCGCTCTAGTCACCACCCCGAGTTTTATAACATGCTTTTGTTTTCATTTTTCAACAGTCCTCATATTCAGTGACTCAAAGACAGGAAACCCAAGCCACATTGGAAGTATCGACCCAAACTGTGATGTGGTAGCAGTAGTCCAAGGTAATTTCAAGACCTCTGACTTTCTCTTATTGAAAATGTATAATACATGGTTGGCAAGTCTGTAATCTAGGTGATTCCATTAATGAATTTGGGTTCACCGTGTTCTGTTTGTGCTTTATGAATTCTGCTATCAAACTTCCTTGCTTTAGAGTGTCAGGAGTATAAACACTCATTTATAGTATTATAAAAAATTTAAACATAAGTGGTCCATGTGCCATATTATTATATAATGTATTTGATCTAAAAGTATATGTATTCCTATTACTACAACTTCAATAAAATATTATGTGTTAATAAAATATTAAAGAGACATCTTTCACACACATAAGCCAATTCTCCAGTGATTAGAATTTTAGATTAAGTGTAGTAAACATATTGGGTACCACATGACAACTGTACTTGGAATAAATTTATTTCATTGTTATGAAAATTTTTCTATTCCAGATGCCTTTGAGTGTGCAAAGATGCTCTGCGACCAGTATTATCTAACATCGCCAGAATTAAACCTCACACAAGTCAATGGTAAGCTAGCAGCAGCAAGACATAAGAAAACCTATTAAAATGTAGCACTGTGGGTCTTTGCAAATACAAGGCAGCTTTTGTGTTCTTTTTATTCTCCTGAGCTTGCTTAGAACTTGTAAAAGTTTTGTTTTGTTTTTTTAAGACAAACTTCTCCCTATTTGCCTCAGCTGAAAAGCCTCAATTGTGTATACCACTTGCTTACTATGATTCTTTTGGACTATGACGAAAGATTGTTTACTATAGAATGTGTAAGATCATCTCCAGGCGTGGTGCCGCAACCCTACAACTTAGGAGGTGGAGCAGCTCAAGTTCTTCCTACATGTCCTTCAACCCCCAGGCCAGCTAAACATATCTAAGACTCTGTCCCCCAAAGGAGAATAGTCACAGCTAGAATATGACGAAGAAGGATATCCGAAGTACAGAAAGCAGTTGTGAATGGCAGTAACCTTCTCACAATGTTATCCATGGGACTAGAGGACAAAAATACTTCACAAATTGCCCTATAAGGAATAAGATACACACAGAATGATAGATGTTGCATGATTCTGGTCATGTGAGATATATATCCAAATTATTCATAATCACATAAGTGAAAATTACAGCAGTACTTGCCAAAGGCTCGGGGGAAGAGATAAGCAATTGTTGTTGAATAACTATAAAAAGTCAGTTGTGTAAGAAGAATAAGTTGTAGAGATTTGGTGCACAGCATAGTTAGCAGTACTGAACTATACACTGAAGAATTTTTAAAGTATGCTTATACTCATTTGAATATTGTTACTACGAATTTTAAAGATGCCCTGCAAATATATAATGCTATTTGGAAATGGAACATACTTCAAAACTTGAACTCTATGTTGTCTGCTGAGACAAAGTCTTCACATGTCAAAGTGATTATATGATCAATGCAAGGGACAATTTTTATCTTATTCTCTTCTATTCCAGAAGAGAGTGGCTTCTCCGGTCAAAGCATGTTTAAGTTGAAATGACCATTCCTTTCCATTCTGAATACAGGTTTTTTTCCAAGTAGTATATACAGTGATATTTACTAGGGCGAGATTAATAGTTGTTTGATTTAAATAGACTAACTCGTAGACAGAGGGCAAGGGAATGGAAGGGAACACTAAAATCGAAGCAGGAAGGCTGACAATGACGAACCCAGAGTAAGCAGAATTGTGTGACATTTGGGGATAAACTGCTCGAACCGCTGGACAACACAGAGGAAGGATTGTGCCAGGCCCTCCTGGTGTTTATTCAAAGTCTCCCAAGGCCCGGGGCATCAGAGAATACTTTTATTTTTGTTTTCAAGCGGTATCACGGAGCTTATGTTTCTGTTTTCCTTATCCTGTTGGGGAAGCTTAGACACATTTAGCTTCTAAGATTTAATGTTCTGGTGATTTTTAAAAAGCATGTCATGTAATATGTATTAAAATATGAAAATTACAGCTACTACTGTCCTAAGCATACTTATTTCTCCTATCTTCAAATGCGTTTAGTATTACTAGTGAAATTGTATACTTTAAACATGTTGAAAATAGACCCACTTATGTAACGATTTATCCCACGACCTCACACTTCAGCCAACTACAAACATTGACAGGGAAATGCAAACTTTAACCTTGAATGCTAAGAAACAGCTGGAACCATACTGGATACATAAGCCAGCTGTCTTTACTGTTTAAAAGGGAATGTTCTAAGTCACAATTTTCAGGTGAGGAAAATGACAGCTCTCCCAATCTTGTCTAGAACTAAAACATTGATCCGAAAGACTCTAATGTTCATTTCAGCAAAATAATTGTTTCCCTGATGCTAACGAGTTTAATTTTTTTTTCTAGGAAAATTTCCAGGCCAACCAATCCACATTGTGTACGTTCCTTCACACCTTCACCACATGCTCTTTGAACTCTTCAAGGTATGATATTTCCCAGCAATCATGGGTTTGTCTCTACATAGTTTCGTGCTTAGTTTTATCATTCTCCATTAAATAAGACCCTCTATTTATTCTCTTAAGAATACTTTTATATAACGAAGCTATGTAGCCAGTGTTTAGGAAAGGACATAGAGATCACAGTAAAACAATGTACTTGAGAATATACAACATGGTTCGTTATAGCTCAGTAATGTAGGGTGGAGACTGTGTTTCCATCATTTCTTCAGATTTGTAACAAAGCTCTAGTCCTTTATTCTTTAGAAGAGGTCACAGGGTCTTTGTGAATGAAGTCTTGCAACCTCCATACTACAGACTCTACCACGGCAGACTTGAAGGCAGAGGTCCTATAGGTGGGGTGGCGGTATTCGGAATCTAGAACAGCCAATCCCATCACATGAACACAATTCACATGTGGAGTGTGTTAAAATGTAAACTCCTATGCAGGTCAGGAGTGGTGTCCTGGATTCTTAATTTCCAAGGACATGATGGTTATCCACAGTCCACCCTTTCTAACCAGCCTATAGACCCCTGGTTCTCAGATGGTATATGTCACAGCCATCCACCATCTTTGTTGATGGAGGTAGTTAGGTTCCCTGGATCTGAGAATTGCACCTCTAGCCCTCTGTTCTGGGTATCTAAGTACTGACAGCATATCCTTCTCTGTATTCTGAGATAGTACTCATGCTCTGAACTTAGAGCCAGGAAGTAGGAGTTACTTGAAGTTTGTGATGCTCTCTAAGACGATTTCATAGACTGACTGGAGGAAGGGAGTCTTTTTCAAAGTAAAATCTGCCTCTAATACGGACATAAAGCCAGAATATACTGTTTCCCAAGGCATCCTAATGTTTGGCAATGAGGTATTGATTAAACTCCAAATACCTGATCTATTTTATTTCACTTCCATTAATATCTGGAGTCATACCCAAACACCAAAGGATAGTGGGAAATAGACTGGTGAAATGAGGCCTTGCCCACAGGGCGTTTCCTCTGTGAGCTCAAGGCGCATTGGAGTTTCCTTGACGCTGAAGAAGACATGATGCTTTTTCATCAATTTACTTTCATTTTAATTGAATGTTCTAACTCACAGAGTTACTCTCCCATCCCTGGTGAAAGTTAAGATCATATTCAAATGCAAATAGAAATTTAATTTAGAATTATTGACTGTCCTTTTAAATAGTAGCAACCTTATTTTTCCCCAGCAAGTTTTATAAAAGCCAATAAATTGGTCCAATGATTCACTGTTCATTCCTTATGTAATAGTCTTTGGTGTTTGGATATAAAATGTAATGGAAAGACAGAAAAATGGGGCACTAGGAAATGGACTATAAAAACCAATTTCTACATTTAAATTAAGCTTACAAATAAGAACTTGACAGCCAGCAGAATCGTTTTTCCATTAGACATTACTCCCAGGAGCTATGTTACATGGTAAATGAAGATTTTGAATTATACATTCTACATGACACATTCATAAATGGCTATGTTTACAGAGATGTTTTATCACTCACTTAAGAAATAGGAACTTTGAATTATCCTCTCCTGCTTTTAGTTTAAACATAAAACCGGTTATTTATTGGCTTCATCATTTATTCTTCCCTCCTTTTGATTCCTTATGGTTTTGTTGTGCTTAGAATGCCATGAGGGCCACAGTCGAGCATCAAGAAAACCGCCCTTCCTTGACCCCAGTAGAGGCCACTGTCGTCTTGGGAAAAGAAGACCTTACAATCAAGGTGACCACTCCCTGCTTTTGTTGGAGGTTCTATCTAGAGAGAGGGGTAAAAGGGTTGATAATGACATGGGGAATCTCGTGGGACAACTCTCAAAGCCATGAGACATGTGCCCTGTGACTTTGAAGAGAGGAAAGGCCTCTTTCTGTAAACAGGTGCCCATTGTCGGGAAAGTACAGTGCTGACCTATTTGTTTGCCTGTTTCAGATTTCTGACCGAGGAGGCGGTGTCCCTCTGAGGATTACTGACCGCCTCTTTAGTTACACGTACTCCACTGCTCCAACACCTGTGATGGACAATTCCCGGAATGCCCCTTTGGTAAGGCCAATGATACAGCTCAACTTATCTCAAAACCACCTCATTGTAAACATAGGATGAGACTTATAAAGAAGTATTTAAGCTAGATAATCTATTTAGCTAAGTAGGCACGCAGGCATATGAGAAATATGACCAAGCTAGCTAAGATTAGAATGAAGATCCTAAGAACTCTGATTAGGAGGAGGTATCAGTGAGGCTCCTAACGCCTTTCCATATTTGGCATTCCAGTGATCATGTTTGCATTTTCATTAACCCTTGACCTTCTACCTCCAGGCTGGTTTTGGTTATGGCTTGCCAATTTCTCGTCTCTACGCCAAGTATTTTCAAGGAGATCTGAATCTCTACTCTATGTCAGGTTATGGGACAGACGCTATCATCTACTTAAAGGTATGCCTGAAACTCAGTCAAAAGCCATCTTTTCAAAGCCACGGATTGGTTTACACCTCTGTGTTTTCCGGTCCTCTGTGAACTCTTCAAATGAAGTTAGTCTAACAGCCAGCTATTAACTTTCCTATTTGCATGTGTGCACACCATACTTATCACACAGCTTGCCCAAGAGAAAGCTAACGTGTGCTCCCTGACTCAGTGCTGACCCAGACACAGATTGAGCCCCAGAGAGGCAGCATCCTGATGGGAATCTTTCTCAGACAACTTCTCTTTGGCATCTCTGAGGATAGCTAGAGTTCTTTTTTACTCAGCCTTGTGGGCTATATAGTGCTAAGGAAGGTTCAGACTAAAACAACAAAAACCAAGACCGTTGTGACCTTAAGCTGGCTCTATTTAAAACCCAGGGGGAAGATTACTCACAAGCCATCAGTGGGTGCCAGGTATTTCCTGTTTGAAATTTAAAACTGATTACATATTTTCCTGTCTCTGATAAAGCTTAAATTTGTTTGTTAGGATCACCTTCCCAACTCTGTTTTCAACAAAAAAAATTTTTAGAGCTGGTAAAACCTGCAACCTCAGTGGCTTCTAGGCTTCTTCCGTTTTGTACGGTGGAATTAAATACTCACGTACCCTTGACTTTCTCAAATACTTGATGTACTTACTCATTTCTGAAAGGGGCAAAAGTGTTCAAACTGTAGGGAAGCAAGCCTATGACCGATGAGTCTCAGGTCCCCATCACAGAAACCCAGGTTTCTTTCTGAAAAGAATTTCTTTTCTTTTCTTTTCAACTCCATTATACCAGAGGTCTCCAACGGTCATTATTAACAAAAAATCTGTACCGAAGTATATACAATCCCACACCTAAAATTTAAGCTTTTTTTTTTTTTACTTTACTAGTCTCAGATTTTTATTTATTTATTTATTTATTTTTGATTCTCTTGACCATCAGTGTAGTAAGGATTAGACAGGATTTATTCCAGAACACATTTGGCATATTGACCCACAAAAACATAATTTTTTTTTCTAATTCCATTTCACACTACACTAAATTTAAGCTTTTATTGAATAAAGATAATAGTATTTTAGTCATGTTTTGTGAAATATCTAGAACACCCTGGGTTTGGTACATTTTTCCCACAAAGTCAATTAAATGAGAGAACTTGAATATTAAATCATACCTCTGAATGTATTTTGAGTAATGCAGTACAGCCATGTGTCATTTCTTTAATTTGTTCTTTTTCTCTACTCTCCTTTTAGGCTTTATCTTCTGAGTCTGTAGAAAAACTCCCAGTCTTTAACAAGTCAGCCTTCAAACATTATCAGATGAGCTCCGAAGCTGATGACTGGTGTATCCCAAGCAGGGAACCGAAGAACCTGTCGAAGGAGAAGCTGGCAGTGTGAAGCGGATGATGCCTGACATTTTACGGGATCAAAGTGGGTCTGTGGCATTGCTGCTTCGTGAATGTGTGTGGACTCTAGATTCCGCAAAACAATGCAACACAAAACCAAGCAAGCAAAACACAAACATGAGTACAGACGTTGAGCTGCTGAGGGACAGAGCTTTGTTGGATGACCCAGGAGAAGTCAGGGCAGGGCTCCAGGAGATAGCAGGTGTCCTACTTCTTCTTTGGCAATGCAGAACGACTCATGACTGTTCCAAATACTGAAAAGACGTCTGCCTCTGAGTTACAGTGCTTTCTCAACAAGTACAGAGTCTGAGGCTTGCAGCTGCAACAGCTGGATGTTTGTTGGTTCTTGCTGCCAGCCAAATAAATTGGTGTTTAGTGAACATATTCAGTGTTTCCCCGCCATGCAAAGATTGGCGCCTTGGGAGAAATGTGGGTAAATGTACATTGTATAGGTGTTAGTGTGCTCTAGAAAGGACAGGATGGAAGGAATCAAAGCACTTTATCGAGCTTGTGGCTGAGTGTGGCAGCCTATGTGCAAACCCAGAAGAAAAGTGTCTCTGTCAAGACAGCTCCAGTATCATGTAGCTTTTTAGGTTTGCACTCAAAAACCCAGTGCCTTCTGGCTGGTGCCGAGGCTTGGGTGAAATGTTAAATATGCACTGACTTCGGAAAGTCGAGTTCAAAAGGGAGATTAAATTGCCAAAGTGATCCAAGGATTGTGTATGTTGGGAAACCCATATTAGAGAAAGAAATCTCATACTTAGAACTTTACTGCGAAGAAATGGTGGTAAACTTTCGCTACCTAGAAGTAGTGAAAATTTCAAGGTCATCTACTTTCTACTCTTAAAAAAGATGTGCGTTGTATATTATAACTACATTCTCTACACTCTAACATTAACATATCTATTGAAATTTTTCTAGTTGCCAATTGTCTTCAGAGTGTGAAAATTTAAATCCTTCTTGGAGTATCTTTCATGAGAGTAGTCTGGAAGTAAAATGTTCTCATATCAGGAGGATTTCATTGTGAAGCACTGGGACATCAGGAACTAGTGATATGCATGAGGCTTGGGAGGCTGAAGGTGTAAGGATCAGCGGGAGGCCATCCATGTGGATCCCTTTGGAGAGAATTAAAATGAGGAGCAAGGGAAGCAGTGGAGAGAGGGAAGGAAGAAAGGAACCAGAAGGCTGGCATCATCCAATTTCCCCACATGCTAACCCAAGGAATGCCCTGTGCCTTTCCTGGGGAGGATAAGAGGATGTATTGGTATATTTGAAAGCAGTATGGCTTCTTCAATGGGTCTCCCTCTTACTAGACAAGGTGAAATAATAATTTATGTCAAATAATGTGAAATTTTTTCCTGCATTGTAATATTATCAGTCCTGTGTCGCAGTTGAGTTTGAAATTTGTATTTAATTTCACAGTGACCTAGAGCTGAGGTGCTCCTGGTTGTGGCAATGGGAGCCACAAATATTTTCTTTCTTTCTTTCTTTCTTCCTTCCTTCTCTTCTCTTCTCTTCTCTTCTCTTCTCTTCTTTTCTGTTCTTTTCTTTTCTTTTTTGCATTGTAGATGTTATCCTTAAATGATCAGGGCAGTGACTTTAACAGCAGGACTTTGACTCCCACATTGGTTGATCACACAAAACTATCAGCATTTGGGTTATCTGGTGTATTGTTGTTTTGTTGCTGACGTTTCCATTGAAATTTCAGCTACGCATTTGTGCACATGAATATTTACTTGTGTTTACCAAAGATCTAAGGCATTTGGTTATTAACCCAAATATCCTGAACTGTGTGTAAAGTAATAGAGAAAACCTTTAGGCTCTCAATAGCGTCACCTGTGTAAATTAAATCAAAATAGTCTTCCCTATTACTTATGAACCATGGGAGGCTTTAAACTCTTGTAGATAGATGCTAAATGCCCAGGCCCACTTAACTTATTAATGTGTGAATTACATTTATGTTTTTAGTTTATATGCAAAGAATTGTGATAATTTTATAATAAATATTTTTATTATAATAGTAATGTGGTCTTATAAAATTCTTTTCTGGAATAATCTCAAAGTATAATGAACGATATCAACTAAAGGTGTTCCTCATATTTTTCTTTAGATATAACTCATCTACACATTTGGCATAGGCTTTGAAAAGTATTAAAAGCAACTTTAACATCCTAATTTTAAAACCAAAGTGTTTTAGAGTAGTACAGAAATTGTGGCTGTCTTTTTCTTGTTTGTATATGCTCCATGAACAAATAGAACTAAACATGTTTACCTACAAGTATGTATTCAGTAACTGCTTGGCAATGCACATTTCCTAGAATTCTCATGTTCCCTTTTATTTCTTTTTTATTAATTCTTGTATTTATTGACATTCCGAATGTTGCCCCCGTCCTGGTCACACCTCCATCAGGTTTTCACCCTATTTCCCTCCCCTTTGCTCCTCACCACACTGGCATCCCCCTTCCTTGGGTCATTAAGTTTTTACAGGATTAAAAGCATCCTTTCCCACTGAGGCCAGACAAGGCAGTCCTCTGCTACATATGTAGAGGGGGCCATGGACCAGCCCATGTATGCTCTTTGGTCGGTGGCTTAGTCTCTGATAGCTCTGAGGGATCTGTGTTAGTTGATACTGTTGTTCTTTCTATGGGGTTGCAATCCCCTTTAGCTCCTTCAGCCCTTCCCCAAACTCTTCCATAGGAGTCCCTGACCTCAGTCCAATGGTTGGTTGTAAGCATCTGTATCTGTCTCAGTCAGCTACTGGTAGAGCCTCTCAGAGGACAGCTGTAGCCTGTTCCAGCCTCAAGCAGGCTGGCTCAGACCTGTTCTGCTACTGTGAATGAGACCACCTAGGGTGGAGTCTTCCGACCTAGATAGGTCTATTGTTCTGCCACCTCTGCACTTTTCTCCAAGACTCTGCTACCGGCTGAGAGGCTGAGCCTGTCTTCCTGAGACATTCCTGAAAAAACAACAGCCTGGCAACCAAGGGCTGACAGCCTGGCGACAAAGCATCAAGAGCCTGAAATGGTGGGGGATGGACCTTCCCCCTTTATAAGCTCAGACTCTTAGTAATCTCTGGGGCCTTGATCAGTATCTTGTCCTGGGCTCCTTATTTCTCCTGCAGTTTCCCCAGCCTCCCATTCAGGAACCCGGTTCATGTAGCTGCAGGCACCTACAGCCAGCCATGTTAGGGCTCCTGTCTGCCCCCACAGCATAGCATCAGTAATAGTTCCAGGGTTTGGTGCCTGTACTTGGGATGGATCCCAAGTGGGGCTGTCACTGGATGGCCTTTTCTTCAGTCTCTGCTCCATTTTTGTCCCTGAATTTTAATGCGATCCTTCTCTGCCTTTAGATGACCAACTTTGCTCCCATCATAGCATTTTTACATAGTGTATTAGCTATTTTTCTATTGCTGTGATAAAAAAATACAGTGATCAAGGCAATATAAATGGAAGGGTTTATCTGGAGCTTACAGTTCCTGGGGGATAAGTGACTGTCACCATAATGGTAGGGAACACAGCAGCAGGCAGACATTCATGGCTCTGGAGCAGTAGTTGAGACCTTACACTCCAATTCACAAACAGGAAATAGACTTTACTGGGAATGACTGGAAGCTTTTGAAGCCCACAACACATCATCTCCAAGAAGACAACACCTTCTAATCCTTCCTGAACAGTACCTCCAACTGTATACAAAATAAGCAAACATAAAAGCCAATGTGGGGCTCTTTTCATCCAAACCACCATATTGCACTTCCTGACCCCTTTGTGCCCATAGAATGCAAAATAGATTTAGTCTAACTCCAAAAGCCTCCAGTCTTTCACAGTCTCAATACAGAAGAGTTCAGAGTATTTTCTGAATTCAAGGCAGTCTCTTAATTGCAACCTCTTGGAAAATCAAATTCCAAATCACACACTTCCAATATATAATGACACTGAATACATATTATCGTTCCAAAAAGGAGAAATGCTGACATACTGAGGAAATAACTAGACCAAAGCAAGACCAAACTCAGCAGGACAAACTCTAAATCCTTGAAGCTCCAAGTCCAGTGTCAAAGGACTTAGATGACTTCACCCTTCTGGCTTTGCTCTCTTGGGCTGCTTCATGTTGAGGTTTGGTCTGTTGCTATGCATTGTAATGATAAATTCTATACCAGAAGGCATAGGCCTTCTGTTTACAACCTTTTGTTGTGCAAACCTTGATCTTTGATTTAAAACTTGTTTAAATAAAATTGGAGCCAGCCAACTACTGAAGGGATAGGAGGTAGTAAAAGACCCACAACTTGCCTTGGTGTAGTTGGGGTGGGGATCTGAGTTACAGTCTTTTTCCTGGCTGTTTTTTAGCCACTGCTTCCCATCTCGAAGGGTGTATCTCAAATAAGTAACTTCAGTCTGACACAGCTGAGCCTTTTTAGCTGAGGCTCGGTCTTCAGTTGCCCAGGTTTTCTGTCTAGATCCTGTCTTTTTCTTTTTCTACCTGTCACTGTGGCCAAGATTCTAGTCAAATTTCTCTCTTGTCTACGATCCCTCCTTTTTCTGCCTCCCGCCTCTCTCTCACACACACATACACTTTTTCTGTCTCTTTTACTAGATCGTATAACTGTCTCCCTCTTTTCTCTGAAGTTTTTTCTGATAATGAAAGACCCCCGTAGGGAGACCCTCACTCAAGTCTCGGGACCGCCGCGCACCCAGTAGGACACTGAGACCGGTTCTTGTGATCACACGAGGAAGTTTATTGAAAGTGAGACAGAACGAGACAGGACGAGAGCTCAGGCCAGCATGCTGGGGTCGAGACTCATGCTCCAGGCGGGAGTAGAGGAGTTTCGACCCCGGCCTGAAGTTTTACAGAGCTTTTAAAGGAAAAAACCACAAACCAGGGGAAGGGAGGGGAAATCATAAATATTTTCAACAATTAGATCATCGATCATGCGCTACCTTAGGCAATGCTTCTGGGGCGTTGAGACATTCTACAGAGGTCGTTGGAACATTATGATTGTTCCAGGAAAGGTAAGGTATGTCCCGGGAGTGGCTGAGGCCTGGGGACCAGATGCCTATGACTCAAGTGTTTATGACCTTAGCAGGTTACCAGGAATTTTCCATTCTTCATTCCCCACTCCTTTTTGTGAAAAGCTCTAATCTTAGAGCTAGATGCTATCTTCTTGCCAAAACTGGTATTGCTGCCGCAGGACCATTACCTGAACAGCACTTACTCTTTCCTTTACAAAGGTCACTAGTCTATTGAGAATACACGGTCCAAAAGTAAGTAAGAGCATAAGAATTATTAAGGGCCCAGCTATAGTAGAGAGAAGGGTAGCGAACCATGGAGACCTATTAAACCAACTTTCAAACCATCCTTGTCTGTCTTCTCTTTCTCTTCTACGCATATCTAAGCGTTCTCTGAGCTTGGCCATAGAATCCCTGATTACTCCTGAATGATCAACATAAAAGCAACATTCTTCTTTTAGGGCAGCACAGAGTCCTCCTTCTTTAAGGAATAACAAGTCCAGTCCCCTCCTGTTCTGTAAAACTACTTCGGACAGGGAAGTTAAAGATTCTTCTAATTTGGTTATAGACTGTTCTATAGCTCCAAGATCAATATCCATAGCTGCACGTAATTCTTCATAATACTGGGGGGTCTGAATTAAGGCAGCGGTACCTGTACCTACTCCAGCGGCTATTCCTAGTCCAAAAAGTACGGCCAAGGTTAAGGTGATAGGTTCCCTCTTCCAGCGGACTCGGTGATCAAACTCATCTACAAAGGAGCGGTCATCATGATACAGGAGTCTAGGAACAAGTTGAACCAGAATGCAGAAATCTTTGGAACCATCAAAAACAGAAGTAGACACACAAGGAGTGAGACCTGTGTTGCAAGCCCATACTGTGTCCCTGGGGGGCACTAGATATTGACCACCTTCACTAGACTGGACGTCCTGGGTCTGGTTACAGAGGTGCCGTCTGTTACGAGGTACCTGACCTAAACAAAGTCCACTTCCTGAGACTGCTGCCAGAGTCAACTTTCTGTTCTCCCCCCAAGGGCATAGAGAGTGGTCTGAAGTTTTGTTATAAGTCCTGATCTGAGCAATTCCTTCATAATAAGGGGGGCTTGAGGCATAGCACAACCAGCAAGACCGAGTAATGTTGGGATTAGTGCGATTGAGGACCAGGAATGCCCCCTGTACTAGGCTAAACAAGCGATTCTCAGTGTCTGGGGGCCTGGGAGTAACCCGATCTAAGGAAGGAGTGTGAGTCTTGGCCAAATTGTCTGGTGGAGTAGGTTTAGGAAGCGGTGCTGAGGGCTTTTCAGCTAGAACAGAGTTAGGTCCTACTGGTTGGGCTGGGGGGCTACTGATGCTCAAACGAACTATGACTGACGATCCAGGCTCCCCGTTATAGTCATAAAAAACTACTCCCCATCGCATGCCCCTTATCCATGCCTTGGAGTCCTGATTTTTCCCTGTGTCTGTAAATTTGATCAGTATTCTATCTAGATCATCAGAGCGACAGTCAGTTCTTCCATACAGTTCCATTATGGCATGCGGTCCAGGCCCTGTGTTCTGGAAAGAGAACTCAGCCTTATCAGGGGCATGACTACTAGCCCATTTCCAATCACCGTCATTGGAAGTAACACAACTCCATTGGCCACAATAAGAGGAGGCTAGCCCTCCACACTCGGACCGCTTACCGTGCTCTGGGCAGCAATAGAACCCATAACTTCTTACTAAATTAGGGGGAGTGCTTCTAGCAGCTGGAATAATCTGTTTGAGGCAAAAGGCTAGGTCTGGCCACCACGTCCCTGGTGGTGCCGGTTTGGAAGCGGTATACAAGACCTGATCCGAATCAGGACCGAGAACCTGCCAAGTTAAGGTCAGAGGCTGGTGTGGGTTGTGGTCCTTCAGGCCTAGGGTGATTCTTGCGACGCAAGCGAAGCTTAAGAGGATTGTCAGTAGCTGCCACCGTCCAGCTGTCTTCATCCTGGCTAGGAGCCTTCTTGACGTGGGAGGCGTGAATCCAGGCGGCGATTCCGTCTACTTTTACTGCCGTGGGGGTTGTTAACAGCACCAGGTATGGTCCTTTCCACCGAGGCTCAAGAGTACCGGCTCGATGTCGTCTGACAAGGACCAAATCTCCAACCTGGAACCCGTGGGGTACTGCTGTAGTCCCTGGTGCATATGCTTCTTTGATCTGGTCCCAGATCTGTGTCCTGACAACTTCTAAGGCCTTTAAATGAGTAAACAGAGCAGAGGGTGAGGAAGAGTCAGCACAGGGATCCAATATCCCGCCAGACTCGGTCAAGGGGGGCGGTCCCCCATGCAGGATTTCATAAGGGGTGAGGCCGAAACGTCCAGGTGTGTTTCGGACTCTAAGGAGCGCAAAGGGAAGGAGGGTCACCCAGTCTTTACCACCGGTCTCAATGGCTAATTTAGTTAGGGTCTCTTTTAGAGTCCTATTCATTCTTTCTACCTGTCCTGAGCTCTGGGGTCTATAAGCACAATGTAACTTCCAATCAGTCCCCAACTGTGAGGCCAATCCCTGACTTACCTGGGCAACAAATGCGGGCCCGTTGTCTGAGCCAATTACCTTTGGAATCCCAAACCGAGGCAGAATCTCTTCCAGAATCTTCTTGGCAACCACCTGCGCCGTCTCAGATTTTGTAGGGAACGCTTCAACCCATCCTGAGAAAGTGTCTATAAATACTAGCAAATATTTATTACCATATTTTCCTGGCCTGATCTCAGTAAAATCAACTTCCCAGTAAGCTCCAGGACGGTTTCCTCGTTGCCTTTTTCCTTGTTCTTTATAAGGTCGGGCAGCGTTAGTGAGCGTACAAGCCCGACAGGACTCCACTACCTGTTGTACCACCGCATTTAATCCTTGGATCTGATACCTGGAATTTTTAATAAGTTTCAAGAGTTTGTCAACCCCTAGATGGGTGAATTGATGCAGTTTCTGGACAAACTCTCTCCCTTGTTTGGCAGACAGCTCGATATGCTCTTGAGAAAAATAAGGAAGCCGGTCCGCAGTCCAGATGAGCTCCCTGATATCATATTCTTCTTTTTGGTCCTGGCGAGCTGCTTGATGAGGTCCGGGCTGGGGCTTGCCTCCCCCCACCAAGACTGCTTCCTTTTGGCAGAATATACAATTAGGGTGAGTCACTGGTGAGGGTCCTGATGAGGGCCCACTCTTTCCTGCCAAAGCCATCACCCCCTGGGCTGCCTGCTTTGCTGCTATATCAGCCATCTGATTTCCTTGGGCCACAGGGTCCTGCCCTTTTTGGTGGCCTGGACAATGGATAATAGCCACCTTTTTTGGCAGGTGGATAGCCTCTAGCAAGACTAGGATTTCCTCTTTGTTTTTAATATCTTTACCAGCTGAGGTGAGCAGTCCCCTCTGCTTGTAGATGGCCCCATGAATGTGGGCTGTGGCAAATGCATAGCGGCTGTCAGTGTAAATATTGATTGCCTTACCTTCAGCCATCTGCAGTGCCTGGGTCAACGCCAGAAGCTCAGCCTTCTGAGCTGAAGTCCCTTCCGGAAGGCTACTTGCCCAAATTACCTTCTTTCCGTCTACCACTGCCGCTCCTGCTCTCCTTTTTCCCTCCACCACGAAGCTGCTGCCATCTGTGTACCAATTTGGCACACCCGGCCATGGTTGGTCAGTCAGATCTTTTCTTGTTCCAGCTTCTTCAGCCAACACATCGGCACACCGATGTACAGGAACAGAGTCATCCACCAAGGGGAGGAGGGTGGCAGGATTGAGGATGGCAGGTGGAGCAAAAGTCACTCGATCATTTAGCAACAAGCTCTGGTAGTGGGTCATCCGGGCATTAGTCATCCACCGGTCAGGGGGCTGTCGTACAATACTCTCCAGAGTATGGGGCGCGATTACAGTCACATGCTGACCCAGAGTAAGCTTGTCAGCGTCTTTGACAAGCAGGGCTACTGCCGCGATGGCTTTCAGGCAGGAGGGCCAGCCGCTGGCAACTGGGTCGAGCTTTTTAGATAGGTAGGCCACTGGCCGCTTCCAGGGCCCCAGAGTCTGAGTCAAAACCCCGCGGGCTACTCCAGCCCGCTCATCAACATATAGGGTAAAAGGCTTAGTCAGATCTGGCAAAGCCAGAGCGGGGGCTGCAAGCAAGGCTGCCTTTATGCTGTCAAAGGCTTTTTGGTGTTCCTCAGTCCAGGTGAATGGGACTTTCTCTTTAGTAAGTGGATATAGAGGGGCTGCCAGTGTTGCGAACCCTGGTATCCAGAGTCTGCAAAAGCCTGCCGTCCCCAGAAACTCACGTACTTGGCGCTGGGTGGTGGGGGTTGGGATCAGCATCACAGTCTTTTTCCGGGCCTCGGTGAGCCATCGCTTTCCTTCTCGGAGGGTGTATCCTAGGTAGGTCACCTCGGTGCGACATAGCTGAGCTTTCTTAGCCGATACCCGGTACCCCAACTCACCCAATTCATTCAGGAGCTTCTTGGTTCCATCAAGGCACAGTTCCTGAGTTGAGGCTGCAACCAGTAAGTCATCTACATACTGTAAGAGAGAAATCTGAGGGTTCTGCGCCCTAAAAGGCGCAAGGTCACGGTGGAGTGCTTCATCAAAAAGAGTAGGGGAGTTTTTGAATCCCTGGGGCAACCTTGTCCAGGTTAGCTGGCCCGTGTGTCCTCCTTCTGGGTCCCTCCACTCAAAAGCGAACAATGGCTGACTGTTAGGGTGTAATCGAAGGCAGAAAAAGGCATCCTTTAAGTCTAGAACAGTGTACCAAGTCCGCTCTGGCGGGAGGGAACTTAGTAGGTTGTAAGGATTTGGAACGGTAGGGTGAATGTCCTGCACCCTCTTGTTAACTTCTCTCAAATCTTGCACTGGTCGGTAATCATTAGTCCCAGGCTTCCGTACTGGCAGGAGAGGAGTGTTCCAAGGGGATTGGCAAGGCACTAGAATTCCTTGCTCTATCAATCTCTGAATATGTGGCCGGATGCCTTCTTTGGCTTCCCTACTCATAGGGTATTGTCTGACCGAGACGGGGGAGGCATCGGCTTTTAACTCTACCACGACCGGTGGTACTTGCTTAGCTAATCCCATTCCTGCTTGCTCAGCCCAGACTCCAGAAAAAGCAGATAGCCATTCGGGGTCTGGCAATTGCTTGGGACCCTGCTCATGGAGGCGATACTCTTCTTCTAAATTTAGAACCAAACACGCTATAGGGGTCTCTCCCCAGGTGACTTCTGGCCCCCTTGAGGTGAACTGAACTTGAGCCTTTAGTTTGGTTAACAAGTCCCGTCCCAAAAGGGGCGCAGGGCACTCAGGAATCACAAGAAAAGAGTGAGTTACTTGATTTTTCCCTATTTCCAAAACTCTCTTAGTGGTCCAGGGGTAAAATTTACTGCCAGTAGCTCCTATTACCATAGTCTTTCTATTTCCTAATTGTCCTAACGGTTTAGTCAAGACTGAATGTTCTGCTCCCGTGTCTATTAAAAAATTAACAGGAGTCCCCTCCACAGAGAGTGTTACCCTAGGCTCGGGGAGGGGATCCGAGCCCCGACTCCCCTAGTCTTCTCCCAAGGTCAACACCTTAGGTCCTCTTGGCTTCTTTTTGGGGCAATCTCTGGCCCAATGTCCTTTCTCTTTACAGTAAGCACACTGGTCTTTTTCAAGTGGAAGTCTCCGTTCTCCTGGAGGTCTTCTTGCCCTGTTGCCCAGGTACCCTGACTGTCCTTTCTCTGACTTTCTTTCACCTACTACTGCGGCCAAAATCCTAGTTAAGTTTCTCTCCTGGCGGCGATCACGCCGATTCTCTCTCTCTTCTATCTCTTTCTTCTCCCTCTCTTGTTTCTCTTCCTCTGTCTCTCTCTTGTGATACACTTTCTCAGCTTCCTTTACTAAATCCTGTAAAGTATAATCTTGGAGCCCCTCTAGTCTCTGTAACTTTTTCTTGATATCAGAGGCTGACTGACCAATGAAAGCCATAGCCACGGCTGCTTTTTGTCCCTCTGAGGAGGGATCAAACGGTGTATACCTCCTGTAAGCCTCCATTAGTCGTTCTAAGAAAACAGAGGGTGGCTCCACTGGACCCTGAAGAACTTCTCTTACCTTGGCCAAATTGGTGGGTCGCCGTGCGGCCCCTTTGAGCCCCGCCACTAGAGTCCGGCGGTAGACCGTGAGACGCTCCCTACCTTCCGCAGTGTTGTAATCCCAGTTAGGACGGGTCAAGGGGAAGGCTTCATTTATAAGATTGGGGAGATTAGTGGGGGTCCCATCTTGTCCTGGGACATTCTTCCTGGCTTCCAGCAGGATCCTTTCTCTCTCCTCCGTGGTGAAGAGAACCTGCAAAAGTTGCTGGCAATCATCCCAAGTGGGCTGGTGGGAAAACATGAGGGACTCGAGAAGCCCAGTCAAGCCCGAGGGATTCTCTGAAAAGGAAGGGTGATTAGTTTTCCAGTTGTACAGATCAGCTGATGAAAAAGGCCAGTACTGCAATGGGGCAAGTTCGTCGGGGCCTGGTGGGGGGCCACCAACATAGGCACGGAGGGGTAAAGTGACAGTGGAATCAGGTCCATGTCCCCCCTCCGGACTACGACCTCTCCGGCTCCGTGTCCCAGCCGCAGGCCCTACCGCTCCGTCTCTCTCAACAGGGGCCTGTGGCGGGGCCTGGGCAGGGGGTGCAGACGGCCGTGGCAGAGGGTAAGGGGGCGGCTGCGATTCTGCCCACGGAAGGTCCTCGATCTCAGGGTAGATCTTCGGGGGTGTCGGAGGACCAGCCGAGGGTCGGGCCTGCTTGGGTTTAGTTTCTGCGACTGCCACCGTCATTCCGGAGGGCCCCACGGCCCAAGGCTTAACCCAAGGTGGTGGATTGTGGACCAGGTCCTGCCAGACGATGACATAGGGGACCTGGTCAGGATGTCCTCCTACTTCCTGGAAAACAATGCGCCTGACAGCAAAAATAAGAGGTAAGTTAAAGGCTCCCTCCGGTGGCCAACCTACTCCGAAGGTCGGCCATTCGGAGGAACAAAAAGTCTGCCAAGGTCCCTTCTTAACTTCCACTGACAGATTGTGGGCCCTAGTCCTTACTTCAGTCCAGTGATCAAGAGTCAAAGTCAAAGGGGTCGTCACTGTCTGTCCCATTTCGAGCTCGACAACACACACAATAAAAGCAGACACAAACACAAGAGGAAAGAGAAACCAAAACCGACGTCGACCTTGTGTCGACCAAAGGCACTGAAAAGAGTCAGTCGGCCTAGAATCAGAACGCTGACACAGATCGTCAAGGAGAAGGACTATCTCCTGACTTTACCCACGGGGGTCCACCAAGCGTCCCTGGTCCTCCCCCTGTCCTCCTGGGACGTCTCCCAGGGCGAACGGACGGTGAACACCTGGGTACGTCTACCCTCTATCCACACCACTCTCTCTCCCAGAGCGTAGTCTCACTGAGCGTCCGCAAAAACCGAAACCGCGATCGCACAGAATACAGACACAGTACTGTGACAAAAACAGAGAATCTTACCTCTAAGTGGGTCTAGGACCCCTGGGTGGTCGCGCAAATCCCGGACGAGCCCCCAAATGAAAGACCCCCGTAGGGAGACCCTCACTCAAGTCTCGGGACCGCCGCGCACCCAGTAGGACACTGAGACCGGTTCTTGTGATCACACGAGGAAGTTTATTGAAAGTGAGACAGAACGAGACAGGACGAGAGCTCAGGCCAGCATGCTGGGGTCGAGACTCATGCTCCAGGCGGGAGTAGAGGAGTTTCGACCCCGGCCTGAAGTTTTACAGAGCTTTTAAAGGAAAAAACCACAAACCAGGGGAAGGGAGGGGAAATCATAAATATTTTCAACAATTAGATCATCGATCATGCGCTACCTTAGGCAATGCTTCTGGGGCGTTGAGATATTCTACAGAGGTCGTTGGAACATTATGATTGTTCCAGGAAAGGTAAGGTATGTCCCGGGAGTGGCTGAGGCCTGGGGACCAGATGCCTATGACTCAAGTGTTTATGACCTTAGCAGGTTACCAGGAATTTTCCATTCTTCAATATCGGGGGCCAACTGCCTTATGAAGGCCGGCCAGGCCACTGAGGCCTTCTGGGCTTCTGAGGTAAGATCAAAGGGAGTGAACCACCTGAAGGCTTCCATAAGCCTTTTAAGGAACATTGAGGGAGGTTTGATTGGCCCCTGCAGTACCTCTTACCTTAGTCAAATTAGTGGGCCCATCTTGAGGCACCTTGGAGACCGGAGCCTGGCAATAGATTTTTAAGCTCTCCCTACCTTTAGCCATGTTGCAGTCCCAGCTGGGGCGAGTCAAAGGGAATCCCATGTCCATCTCATTTTGTAGCTGTGTAGACCACAGTTGGCTTCTGGGATATTTTTCTAGCCTCTAACAGAATTCTTTCTCGCTCTTCGGTTGTAAAGAGCATCTGCAACAGCTGTTGACAATCATCTCAAGTAGGCTGATGAGAAAACATAAGGAACTCCACCAACCCTGTGAGGCATTGGTGATCCTGAGAAAGGGGGTGGTTAGTTTTCCAGTTATAAGTACCAGCAGAGGAAAATGACCAGTACTGAAGGGTTAAAGTTTGGGCGGGTCCACCAGAGTCTGCCCTCCACTCTGCAGCTCCATGTACCCGCAGCAGTCCTCCTCCCGCCACCCTGAGGGGTTCAGGGTTCTCCATTGGCAGGGGTTGAGGCTGTGGATAAGGGGAAAGTTGTGGACTAGGCCACTCAGGAGGCTTTATACAAGCACAATTTTGAGAAGCAAAACCCAATTTTAACAGTGAAAACAATCTATTTTCTTTAAAAATGAACTCTAAAAACAATTCAGGTGTATCTTTAGAGACCTGTTCCCATGGGTTGGCTCATGCCACATGTTCTGAATTACTCTAACCCAGAGTTACCAGTTTTAAGCCAACTTTTTGTTACCAATGTTACAAATTTTTACTCATAACCAATAACTTATGAGCTACTAATCTATAACCAAGACATATAAAACATATTTATACTTTTGAAACTATTTAGAAACAAAAATGAAATGGCTGTATACATTTGCCCATTTAAACCAAACAAAATTCTTAATTTTTCTAGCTGTAATTTCAAGAGAGGAGCACCTTGTCACCTGATGAATCTAATAATCACAAGCACAGAGATTTTTCTAGGAAAAACAGCCATCTGTTCCCTTACCATACAACTTGAGAAGCTGCTGGTCCCTATAAGAGCAGCGTTTATAATCAGCTCCTAGCAGGGCTTCTCCAGACACACTAGATTTCTAACTACAGGTGCAGGGCTCCAAAGACCAATTGATACTGTTTATTTTATTTTATTACTAAATTATTCCCAGATAGTCGGAGAGTACTGCTTTTTCTCAAAACCCATGCTCTCACGTCTCAGGTGTAAACTATCTCTAGTCAGGGTATAAAGCACCTATGAGAATTACCTTTGCTTCCCTAGATTTTCACATAGCTCTAAACACATACACAAAAACACACAAAACAGAAACCAACAGATCCAGACACACTTGACCTTTTCTTGTCCTCCACAAGCAGGCAAAAGAATTAGACGATTTTGGAGGGGGAAGCTTCCACTTCAACAGAACTCGGTCCATCTGACCAATCCCCGGAGACGGCCAGGTGTCCCTGGCTCTCCTTACTTCCCAGGGCTTCCCCCAGGGTGGCAGCCTGTGGTCCTCCTAGCATGTCTGCCGACCACAGTCCTTTGATCCTTACGGCCCAAAAGGACAGCTGAAAATACAGACTGCGCGCATTTCAGAAAACCCCATTACCCTATCGTCTACCAACACCGTAGTCCACTTCGTCCACTTCAACCTAGACGACCAAAACCAGAAAAGCACACTCGTTCCTCACTCTGCCAGATGTAGAACCAAGGCATGAGGTGGGACTCGAACCCACGATCTTGTAACCGGAAAACAAAGGCACGAGGTGGGACTCGAACCCACGATCTCGTAACCCTGAAACCAAGACACAAATTCAATAAACTCAGACGGATCCAAACTCAGACTTCGCTGTGCTTCAGAAACATAGGACAAGACACAAACAACCCAACACAACAAGCACATGTTCCAATGTTCCTTTCAGAAAACAGACACTCAAAACAGAGACACCCGCCGGCACACACACAAGAGGGGATCCCCATACCTCCAAGTCAGTTCTCAGGTGTGAGGAGGGGTGGTCACGTTTCCAGGCCAATGCACCAAATGAAAGACCCACAACTTGAGGACTCCCCCACGTTCTGACTCAGGAGAGGCGACACCCCAAAGTCACCCACAAGAAATGGTCTTGCTGCAACTTGCAAGAGGATTTTTATTCAAGAGCGCTCTCGGGCCCACGGTCATACACCACGCAGGGGTAGAGGACTGTGGCGCCCCGAGTAGCTGTATAAGGGGATATTTAAAGGAAGAAACCACAACTCAAGGAAGTAGGGAGGGCGTTTTTGGAAAAATACCAAAGATACCAGTTAAGAGTCACAAGGAAGTGCAAAGTCACAAAGAATACCTGGTAATTGTTCCAGTTAACTCTCAGTTTCTAAGAGCCCCTAACAATAGCACATTTGCATAGCAGGTTCCGGTAATGGTCAGGGTGACTTTCTTTGAATGAACACTCTTTGAACCCAGGAAGCTGGTGGGTGGAGGAATGTCACTATCTGATTAGCATACCTTGGAGCATTAAGTCACAGAGGTCACATTCCTAAGCCTGGGCCTAAAGGCCTAGAATTTTGTTTTTACATTATACTTTCAGTAGATGAGTTTGGAGTGGGTTGGGAAGGGGTAGTGGGGAATGAGGAGGAGGAAGAAGGGATAGAGAAGGAAGTTGCCATGAGGGGAGAGGAACCATGAGCACAAGGCCAGGAGAAACAGCAAGTATCTGGGGTATACCTCTGGGGAGGCAGCCAGGCCAGCAGTTAGAAGAGAAAATTAGGAGTTACCCCCTCAGTAATTGTCAAAGCCAAATAAAATAGCCATATTCTGAGTCTCATTTATTTGTAAGCTAGTAGTAGATAGGCTGCAATTGGTTGTACTACAGGTTCTGCTCCCTGTCATGGCTCTGACATCTCCAACATCTTGAAGTATCCAACACAATCTAGGCATCATTTTCACAGCTTCATACGCAGGCCTCTCAGGGCCTTAATACAGAGACTCCCTGGCCACCAGCCTGACATCAATAAGTCTCCATAACTTTTGAGGGAGTGCCTACATTCTCTTCACTCATTTATCTGCCATAACGCTGAAACCAGAACCACAGACCTACACTACTGACCCCGCCTACCCCTTGAATCCAGTTTCAGCAGCTTTTGTTTTGTTTCTTACTTCCAGGGGTCTTTTCCTTTCCTAATTTGGAAGCTTGGCTCCATGAAGGCATCCTTGGTTAATTCCAGTGTAGAATGGGAGTCTTCTTAATCTCTTTGTCTGTTTTAGAACGAACCTTGGCTCCAACAGTAAAGTTTCTGGTGCTTTTTTCTCTCAGTGCCCACCATGAATTTCTTTGAGTTTCACTCGCTCCTTTTCATTGTACACTTGCACAACAGTGGCGACTAATCACCTCAGAGTAGCGTCAGTATTAGGCTGCCTTGAAATCTCTCCTACCAGATAAATTACCATTACTTTTTAACTTGGTGTCAGGCAAGTTCTAAGGATGATGGTAGAAATCAGCCACACCCTTTGCCAAAATACCATAAAAGCAGGTCTTTAGCTCAGTTGCTAAAATTGTTCCCCTCTGAAACCTCTTGAGTTAGACATCAGTAGTCCACATTGTTCTTTTTGTGTGGAGAGCTTTTGGGGATGCTTTTATGAATTTGGAAGGGATTTGACATTGGGCTAGGACAACAAAGTAGGCTCAAGGTAAATACAGCCAAGCAATGTATTGTATTCCTTGTATCTTGGTCATCATGATAAACCCCTAGACAAAGTGATCACAGCATTTTGTTTATTGTTTTGTTTGTTCCTTGACTACTTTGCTTATGCCTTAGGACTGGCCATATTCGTTGTATGTACCTAGAATGATATAAAAGCAGATTGGAAAGAAATAAGCCCAACTCAGCTTCAGAACTGTCTAGGGTCATATTACAGTGTTGTCTAATTGTCTTTTTTCTTTTCAATTCTTGCTCCTTCCCTGAAGACCTTGTTGACTGGCTGAGCTGGCTTGGTCACTTTTGTTTTCTAAGCTCCTGATAGTATGGTTCATTTGGTTCAGTTTATAGTGTTGCTTCTCTAGTCCAAACTCCCCAAACCTCTGTATTCCCCCCCAGAAACCAGCATCGTCATGTCTGTCACAGCAATAGCCCACTGTCTGCTACCAACTTCTGTATTATTTACTTTTTATTGCTGTGATAAAGCCTCATGACCAAGGCAACTTATAGTTGGAAAGATTTAACCTCAGAGTCCATCAGTGGAACACACTGTTACCAAAAATGTCACACCTAAGCCTTCCCAAAGGCTTTGACCAACTGGAATCACATATTCAAACATATGAGTCTATAGGGACTATTCTCATTGAAACTACCACACAGGGCAAGTTTCTGTAAAAGGAAAATAGGAAGGGAAGAGAAGGAGAAAGAGAAATTAGGGTAATGAGATTAGTGGAATGGGTTAACTAAAACTAAAATTTGAAAGACTATATTTAAAGCAAAAATACTACCAACTTAAAAAACCTTCACAGAGGCTCTTCACCAATGATGCTTTTTTTTTTCCCCAACTACATTTTCTTCTTTCTAATTGAAGGGCATAGTACTTTCTAAAGAAAACATGTACATCTATCTATCCATCCATCTATCCGTCCATGTGTCCATTCATCCATTTATCCCTTGTCTCTGTCTCTCTCTTCCATACCCACATATACATACAGAAGGGGGACTGTACAATTTCCTTGATTCAGGCTGCTTATAATACACACTGTAAATGCTCAAAGCTTTCACCCATGTATCTTTGTGTATGTGAGCAGATATGTCTGTATGTTCATGCATGTGTGCAAGTATCTATGTGAAAGAACCTAGTGGGGAAACCCCCACTCAATTCCCGATTCGGCACACACCCAAGAATCACAAACAGACAACCAACTTGATGTAAGAACACGAGATAGTTTAATGATGGAGCTCCGGGCCGACACATATCTCCCGCAGGAGACAGAGGTGTCGACCACATGGTGGAGCCATAATGGCGGAGCTCCGGGTTGAAATGTATCTCACACAGGAGACAGTGGTTTCGACCCCGAGGCTTGGAAGCTAGGGACTTTTATAGAAAAGGGGTGGGGCCAGGGGATGAATTGGCGCGGTTTTACATGATTGGTCCATTTAAACATCAACAGACTGTCAGAAGGGCGGGAGATAGGGAGGCACTAGGCCAGTCAGGACATGTAACGACGGGCCTGTCTGGGCATGTCCTGGCCTGTTCTGCTATGTTCTCAGCCCCAGGTTTTAAAGCTCACAAACAACTCTTTGGGCTATTTGACATAAATTACATGAATCACAGGTCTCAAGTTTTATTTCCTTTCATATGCATGTATGTGTGCATGGAGACCAGAGTTCAACATGGGGTATTGCACCTCAGGAGCAATCAGCCTCTCATTTTTGAGACAGATCTGTGGTTACAGGTGCACACCACAGTGCCTGGCTTTTTCCATGGATTTCGTTGGGTGGAACTCCTATCCTTATACTTGTGCAAGAAATACTCTGTCCATTGTCTTATCTTCACATCCCAAAATGTTGCCTTTCTTACTCAAGTCAATGTGTGCCCCCACATAAGAAACTATTTCCTTTAAACAACAAAGGAGCCAGATATTTGTGCAGTCTATCTCTAGACCATTTCTCCCACATTTCAAACTTAGTTATACATGGTAAGACTATTTGATCTCAGCTACTGTTACCCAAACAGAGATCATTGAAACCAGAAGCAGGTCATGAACTTTGACAATTGCTTTGATCTCCTACTGCACTTTGAAGGGCTCAGTTTCATTTGGCCATGTACTCACACTGCAAATTATGTGTTGGCATCATCTGTATACTTTGATCTGGCCTGTGGGCAGAAGAGGCTAGGGACTACTATTCTTCAACTGGACCCTGTATAAGAAGTCAAGGAACTTCCACCACAAACACTTAAAATGAAACATTCTGACCCTCATCACCTTTCTAGTCTCGAAGTTCTCCTTCACACTACATGGCTCAATTTTATTGTTTACAGCCTGAAATTTAGGCTCTCAATGAATAGTCACTCAAGAAATGCATAAATGAACATATTTTTTAACTGCTGGTCCTGGAACCAATCCTTGCTATTAAAGCAGATTGGAATTCTGTAACAAATAGCAGTGCATACATTGCATAGGATTTGTACTTAAAATTATAATCAGAGATTCCAGAATCTGTTTCCAAACTAGTTAGTTCACAGCTGGCTTTTCTTTGATACTACATTCATTGAGCACCTCTAGCCTTTGAAAATTACCATGTATTCCACAAGAAATTAAAAGTTATAGAAAATAAAATTTCTGAGCCACTTTCTTGAGCACAGGGTCTAGTTCTTTCAGATTTCATGAGTATTCTTTCTTGCTTCCTTGAGCTCTGATGAAACCCATTTTTCTCCAAATATGATAGCCCCTGTTAGAAATGAGCATATTTAGTTTTTCTCCATGCATAAGCTAAAATTAAAATCCACTCAAAACAGAAATTTCAACAATCTTGATAATATGTCAAATCTATTAGATGATGTGAAAATGATATAAGCCCACATAATGACAAATTCATAACAAAACATAGAGAGTTCATCAACAAACATAAGATATTACTTTATTCTACTATTTCCATTTAATACCATGTTGGTAACATAGGAGTGGTATCAAATAATGCAGCACCGCTAGAAATTATTTATTAGGATATTGACTTTCATAAATGTAAATAACTGCTTTAATACCTAAGCTTATTTGCTGAATGCAAATTCTGAGGTCTGATTTGTTTCACAAAGCTATGCCTTCCTGGCTCGTTCTGGCCACTAACTATACCTTGGCATTTGGTAAAATTACACTCCCTTTAGTATTTTCCCCTTAAATTTATTTCCAAGAATAATAACTTTGTTTGGGGTTAAAATTTAAGAGAGAGGTTACAAATGTAAAACTTTTAGAATCTACATTTCCTATTACAGAATAACCCTACTACTCTAACACAACTTCCAAGTTAATTCCTCTAAGTCAGCCTCACAATATCACTGTAAGCAAAAGTTCCTGTAGTAATTTCGTAATGCCCAAGAAGCTGCCATTTATGCAATGCTTGTGGTCTTGTACAATCCAGTCAAACAGAGCAGTCATGCAATTTCTATCTGTTCAATAAACTTTCTTCTGAACACAAACCTTTCTCTCAGTCTTAAATACCTTTCTCTCTCCTCTTTTGTCTTCATACTATTCAAATTCCTAGACCCATCTTAAATCCCAACCCCATTGACTGGGCATCCCAGCATCCGCTAAACTCATACAATAAAAGTATAGCTGGGGTCTTTCTTAGTGATAGTCTACACTATTAATTGAGGCAGTCTTTTACTTGAATACAAAGCTCACCAGCACAGATAGGCTCAGAAGCCAGATTGTTTTGGTCGCCTCCTGTCTCTCCCTTCTCTACAGGAGGATTACAGGTCGGCCTCCAAGCCTTCTCCACATTGACGTGGGATCTGGGGATCTGAACTCTAGTCTTCCTGCTTGTACAGCAAATGCTTTAACCACTGAGCCATCCTCCAGGCCTCTCTCTGTTGTGTACAGAGGCTCATGTATGGACATCAAGCATAGGAGGGGAATCAGAGAGTAACTTCGGAGAATAACGTTTGAGAGCTTGCTTTCTTCTTTTACCTTGGCTTCCAGGTTTTTTTTAATCTTAGATCTTCAGGACTGAACAATCAGTACTCTTACCCTAAGGGCCACCTTGTTAGCCCTTATCTTAATATGTTTTGTGAATCTTAGAAATAATCTGTATTTACTGTGGGCTGTAGCTATAATATCCACACACAACTAACTCAAGCAGTTTATTACACAATCAGTACTTGCTCTTGGCTCTCAAGGGGTTTAGAGTCCCAATGAAAACTTGAAAAGTCAAAAAATGAGTTTATGAAATTTTAAATAGTCTTAACAACAATTTAAATTAATAATTCAGGAGATGCATTAATCCCTAGTAAACCCATGAAAATGTATTAGTATTAATTAATGTGAAAATTTCCAGAATGGAAGTAATTTCAGGCTAGTGTGTCTCATATATATAGGGGCATTTCTGTGGGGCGGTGGAAGGATCATTGAAGAAAGTATCTGAGAATGTTGCAAAGGAGTGTGGCTACTCATACAGAGATACTTTAAAAGTCTGGATATGGTTCCCAAGGTACCAACAAGACAGTCACTAAGACAGAAAAGAAAATGGAACTATTAACTAAAATCTCAACATTACATATTTTACAGTCAAAATCTGATGCAGTAATCATTAAAATATACTAACACTGAGATTTAACTTAATAGTTAAGTAATCTTGCATGTGCTGATTGGTGAATGGAAACAGTAGATCCCACCCACATGTCACAGCTGTGAGTCTTGTAGACTCTTACACCAGCTACCTAGATTTTCTTTCCAGTTCTGACGTCTTGGTTTTCTGGTCTGTGAAACTGAGTTGCCGTTATAAACTTTTCTTATAGAGTATATGAAAATGAAAGACGCTAACACATATAAAATATATTACTAGTGTTTGACACATGCAACACTTCATATAAATAGCATTCATTTATCAAAGATATTGATTAATTGATATTATACCTTATGGTAAATTCCTACAGTAATAAATATAGTCTTTCAGATTTGAAGTCATGCAATGTTAGCTTGGCATGTGTCAGTTACAGCAACAAATCTGCTCTATTGTAACCTGTTGCTTGATTGTGACCATTGAACTACATCTCTAGCTGAAAGTTTGGTCTGTGATCCAACAGTGCTGGAAAGATGGAAATCTGACCCAGACTTTGGCCTATTTTAAAATCTGTCCAATCAAGAGCTTAGTTGTTGGTGGAGCCATGTATTATCCCGTGAGGCCTGGCAACATCCTTAGGAACATAAGACTGTACTTCCATGACTACAGAGAAGCCAGTTACCTCACTACACATTCTAAACACACTCACAGAAGCCTACCATAGCACCATGCCCACAGGACACATTGAGTGACTCCTTGCTGAATGGATAAAAATGGGCTCAATTAACAATTAGGCTTCAGTGTAGTTGTAAGCCACCCATGGCCTACATCAACCTGGTATTCCTGAAAGGCAGGCTAGGACTGAAAGAGAGACTAGAGGACGAGAAAAGAATGAAACCAAGACAAATTTTCTCTGATCAAGGCCTAAGAGTTTACTAAGAGACTGTGTGTGCTTATAAAGGGGGAAAACCCATCCCAATCCATTCTTGGTGCCTAGAGCCAGCCAGAAGATGCTGCTCAATGTGGATTGTCTCAAAGGTGTCTCAGCAGGCAGCAGGATCTTGGAGAAGAGCAGGGCAGTTGACACATCAAAAGAAGCCAGCCATGTCGGAAAGCTGCACCACAAGTGGCCCCACCTCAGTGCCAACAAGGTCTGCACCAGCCCGCTTCAGGCTGGGGGAGGCTACAATTCCTCCCTTGATTATATAATAAAAATAGCTGGACCGAGACATAAAATTTATTTATGCTCCATAGTCCTGCCTGGGAGTTATGGTTGTTGGCAGCTGCACCTGGATTGGGGACTCAGATTTTCCTGAACTATTCTTATCCATAGGGGTACATATGCAGCTTGTTTGTGTTTATTTTACACAAACATGGCTCTGTGGTGTTTGGCATATACCTCTGTCTTAGATTGATATAGTTCCGAAATCTGGTTGCCCGTCATTGGCTGACCGGCCCTCACAGCACACCTTGTTCCCAAATCAGACCAAAGCCACAATATATACTTAAAATGCTTCTTCATATTGATGAATTTCTGCTACCTGCGCTTGCTGGAGGAGAGGCTGCACACTTGCTGAAATCAGGCTCTAAGGAGAGACTGGTCTGCTTGAAAAACAAAGTTGAGATAGTTGAAAAACAACAGGATAAAAGCTTCTTTGGGGATGTCAAGGTACTTTATTCAGTTGCAAATTAGCAACGATCAAGCTCAGACTCTGACCTCCCGGAGTGGGGGAGGTGACTTTGAGAATTAGCAGAAAGGCCGAAAATTCTCTGAGAGTGGAAGCTGTGCTCCAAATTAACTTTTTCAACTAAAAAGGATCTTTATCCATCAACGAGGTTAGAATCATACTTACTAGAAGATTCAGGATCTGTGTCCACTTGACAAACCAGTCTTTCAGGCAGCCATCACACTCCATCTTCTTTTTGTGAAAAAACACAGACAGAACCTCTTCCCCAGATTAAAATGGGGTCTGGACCATTCCACAAATTAGTTAATGGGTCCCGCCATTTAACCATGGCATAAGAACTGGAAGTAACTGGATGCCAGTGGTGATGCGCTGCAGACTGACCTTTAACATCAGTTTGCAAAAAAATTTAAAACAAACAAGACAAAATCAAGATATGATTTTGGTGATTTTGGAGGGTATAACTGCCCCTGTTTTGTTTTTAAAAGCCAGTTTTTCAGAGTGGGATGAGCATGTTCAACAATTCCTTGTCCCATGGGGTTATAAGGAATTCGAGTTTTATGTTTGATACTAAATTCCTTACAAAATGAAGTAAAATTGTTGCCAGTATAGGATGGCCCATTATCTGTCTTAATGAGGTTAGGCAACCCCATAGCATTAAAGGCTTGTAAACAATGATCAATTACATTTCTAGAGGCCTCTCCTGTATGTAGAGAAGCAAAAAGAAACCCTGAACAAGTGTCAATACAAACATGTATATATTTTAATTTTCCAAATTCCGCATAATGAGTTACATCCATTTGCCAAATATGATTAGGCATAAGACCTCGTGGATTAACTCCTAAATGCAGCACTGGAGATAATGTAGTACATTTAGAACATTGTTTTATAATCATTCTGGCATGTTCTTTAGTGATCTTGTGTCGGAGCCTTAAGGTATAGCTAGAGAGATGAAATTTATCATGATCATGTCTACCCAAAGCAACAGGATCTGAAATTAAGACCTCTCCTATTAGAGCTCTGTCGATGCAATCATTGCCTGCAGCTAAAGGTCCAGGAAGACCAGAATGAGCTTGTATATGACCAATATAAAAAAGATGTTTCGGGCAAGAATGATGTTTTGCCATTGTGAAAACAGAGATCCTGCTGGTGTATTAAAGTTAAACATACCACAAGTCTCCAATAAGGGAATTGATTGTGCAACATATAAACTATCAGTAAAAATACTAAAAGCATCACAGACTGAAAAACATTCAGTAATGCTGTCAGTTCTGCTAACTGAGCTGAGAGACCAGGAGTCTCTGACTACTTGTTGATTATTCATAAAATATCCAGCTCATCCTTTAGAGGAGCCATTAGTAAAAATCAATAGAGCATTATATAAAGGCTGTAAGGAAGTCATATTAGGAAATATCACCTCATGTACATTTAAAAATTTTATCAACCTATCTTGAGGATAATGATTATCTATAGTTCCTATAAATCGTATTTGAGCAAGCAACCAATCTGTACTGTGCTGCTTCAGCCAAGTATACTGATCTATGCTATAAGGCTGAACAATGATATCTGGCTCTTTGCCAAAATAAGTTAGTGCCTGCTTCCTTCCAAGTATGATCATCTGAGCTACTGCTTCATAATATGGCAGGATATTACATTTAGGAGAAATCCTCGAATGTATCCACATTAGAGGAGACTTTTGCCACAACAAAATCTAACAATTTTTGAAAATCATTTAAAGTTTTTAAGTTGTCCCTGCGAATAACTATCTTCTGGGGGAAAACAGCTTGATTTGTAAGTCTAAAACCCAAGTAATTATAAGGATCCTGAGTTTGCATCTTCTCAGGAGCTATCTGTAATCCTTTATCAGCTAAGGCCTTTTGTAAATCTCTAACACAAAAGCAAATCCTGGGGGTCTTTTCCCGCCACCAAGACATCATCTGTGTGATGAATGATGTAAATCATAGGCCATTGTTGTCTCACAGGCTGAATGGCTTGTGCCACAAATTTTGACATAAGGTAGGACTATTAGCCATGCCCTGTGGGAGAACTGTCCACTGATATCTCTTTATAGGTTCCTTAAAATTAATAGCAGGAACACTGAAAGCAAATCTTTCACAATCCTCAGTATGCAAAGGAATAGTAAAGAAACAATCCTTCAGAACTACCATAATTTTATAATATCCTTTAGGAATGGCTACCGGAGACAGAAGCCCAGGTTGTAAAGCTCCCATAGGTGTCATGGTTTCATTAACCTTTCTTAGATCTTGTAACAATCTCCATTTACCAGATTTTTTCTTGATAACAAAAATTGGAGTATTCCAAGGAGACTGAGATTCTACTAAATGTCCTACCTCTAATTGTTCCTACACTAGCGAAGAGGCGGCCTCTATTTTCTCTTTAGGTAAAGACCACTGATCAACCCACACCAGAATATCATTAAGCCATTGAATTTTATCAGCATGGGATGCAGGCAAGATAGTGGCCATTACTGAAAATACCCCAAACCTCTTGTGTTAGAGTGAGGTTTAGGACCTTCAAAAGTCTTAATACCTCGTCCTTTCTTTCCTAGCCCATGACCGGGCAAAAATCCTTGTCTTAGCATCTGTTTGGTCACTGCCTCATTAGGACTGCACATTATAACGCCCATCTGTGACAAGAGAGCTCTTCCCATAGGGTAACAGGCAAATTTGACATAACATATGGCTGAATTTGTCCTGATTTGCCTTCCTCATCTCTCCAGGTTAGCAATTTGGAGCTTTGTTTTGGGTTATTGGCATAACAATTCCTTGAAGGTGAGTAAGCTTAATAGACAAAGGCCAAGTTGAGGGCCACTCCTGTCCTCTAATAATTGTTACATCAGCTCCAGTATCAGTCCTTCACAGCTTTTTCCATCAAATGTCAATTTAAGGTTAGGTCTCTGATTAGTAATAGATTGAACCCAATGCACACCAGAGGAGTCAAAGCCACCTTGTCCTCTCTCATTCTTAACAAACCTGGATGGTAGGGGATGTAAAGGAGCTAAGACAAGTTGAGCAATTCTCTGGTGGGCAGGTACAGTTATAACACCATGAGGGGAAGCAGCCATGATTTTAATATCTCCCTCATAGTCATTATCTATAACACCTGGATAAATCTGCGGACCTTTTACAATAGAACCGATTAGTTCTAAAAGAAATCCACAAGTTTCTGCAGGTAAGAGTCCAAAAACTCCTGTAGGCAGAGTTTGAACTCCCATTTCTGGGGTTAATACTGTGTGGGTGGTGGAACAGAGGTCCAATCCTGCACTTCTTGGGGTTGCCTGACAAGTTCAAAAACAGATTTCTTTGGCTGGGCAATAGCTTCATGGCCCCATAAGCTGCTTGCTGTGGGTATTTCGTGGGCCTGGGGCTGGCCCCTCCTCTCGTTTCCCAGCAACGGACAGCCTGGAATGTCTGACTTGGATTTATACACCCTAGCCCAATGGTTGCCCTTCCTGCATCGAGGACAAACTCCTGGAACATGGCCGGCTTGCCCACTCCTGGCACCTTTATTCTTAGGACAATCACTTTTAAAATGACCCAAACTTGGGCTGGTGAGATGGCTCAGAAGTTAAGAGCACCCGACTGCTCTTCTGAAGGTCCGGAGTTCAAATCCCAGCAACCACATGGTGGCTCACAACCATCGGTAAGGAGATCTGACTCCCTCTTCAGGAGTGTCTGAAGACAGCTACAGTGTACTTACATATAATAAATAATAAATAAATCTTTAAAAATAAATAAATAAAATAAAGACTTTTCTCTAATTAAAAAAAAAAAGTGACCCAAACTTCCACACTTAAAACATGCATTATTCCCTCGTTTCTCTGTGAAAGCATTGCTTTTACGGTGGTTCCTTGCAAAGCTGTGGTGAGCACCAAACCCTGATTAGATGACAGCCCAATCTCTGCACAAAGATGGATATATACCGCTAGATCCGTCTGTCCTTTGTGCAGTTGGATGCATTCTCATAAGCCAATTGCATAATGAAAGAACTTCCCGTGTCAAAGTCTCCAAGTATCCTACTAGGTATTAATAGCCTATCCACAAAGTCCTGGTAAAGCTCATCAGGACCATGCTGAATGCTGGCTAAGCATTCACCAAGATCCCCTTTATCTGGTAATGGTTTCCAAGCGCGGCGGGCAGCCATAGCAACCTGTGTGTACACTCCAACAGGAAAACCAATCTGATTAGCATTGCCTTCATATCGACCTTCTTCCAAAAGCATGTTAATATCCCAGTCTGGATTACCTGTCTGAGCATTCAAAGCGGCAGTTCTCTTACTGGCTTCTCACCATTCAGAATCCCAAAGTAAGAAATCTCCTTCTGATAGAGCAGCCTTACATAGAGTCTTCCAATCTTGGGGGGTTAAGTGTGACTCCATGACAGTATCCAATACTGCTTGTGTAAAGGGAGCTATAGGGCCATATTGTGCAACAGCTGTTTTTAACTCCTTTATCACCTTGAAATCCAAAGTCTGGTATTGTCTGATTCTATTATTTTGCTGGTCCATTATCTCAACTACAGGAAAGGCTAGCACATCAGACGTATCCTGTCCCCTCCCATGAGTCTGACTCACAGCTCTTTCTAGCAGTGCTTGGTACATTTCAGAAGAGTTGTTCTTCCCTGTATCTGACATCCTTTTTAGCTCCCGAAGCTTATTAGTCAATTTCTGCAACTAAATTTCAAACTCTAATTTACTTAGTTGCATGTCCATTTGAGTAGCATCTCCTATATTGGAGGCCATAGGTGGAGCAGGAGACTTGCGAGGAGGCCAATACTCATCAAAATACTTGGCGGCTCCTCTTTCTAAATGATCTTCCTTGTCTAAAGTTAGCTCATCACCAGAGTCTCTATATCTTTCTAATTTAGGGTTGAGAGGGCCCCTTTCTGAGAAAGTCCTCTGTCAGGCACTCTTCCTGAGATTCTTCAAGCGCTGCCTGGGTACTATTTGACCCCTGCAAGATCTCCTTTTCTTTTTTTGGTTTTTCGAGACAGGGTTTCTCTGTATAAGCCCTGGCTGTCCTGGAGCTCACTTTGTAGACCAGGCTGGCCTCGAACTCAGAAATCCGCCTGCCTCTGCCTCCCGAGTGCTGGGATAAGATCTCCTTTTCAATAGTATCTTTTACGAGCGCCCAGAAGCAAAGGGTGAAATTATCTGCCTGGGTGTTTTTCAAAGCTTCTACAACTCTCTCCCAGGTTCTGTTATCTAAAGTTTTTTTTCTTCCCTGAACTATAGGCAACAAGAATCTGTCTTATCTGAAAAGTTTTCTAACAATTGTTCTTCAAACCCTACTCCTCTGTTTCAACTTAGCCTGTATTCTATCGTACCTCCAGCAACACTTTAAAAAATGAAGTTTAAAACCAGCATAAATACCTGTTGCTTACTGTGCCCGATATGATCTTTTTATTCTTCCCTTCTCGTAGAGCTCCACATAAGACAGCGGTCCCTCAGTGTATCCCGTCGTTTTTAGGTCCCTGGTTCAGGCGCCAATCTGTAGTTGTAAGCCTACCGAGGCCTACATGAACCGGGTACTCCTGAAAGGCAGGCTGCGGCTGAAAGAGAGACTAGAGGGCAAGAAAAGAATGAAGCCAAGACAAATTTTCTCTGATCAAGGCCTGAGAGTTTACTAAGAGACTGTGCTTATAAAGGGGGAAAACCCATCCCCCGCCAATCCATTCTTGGTGCCTGGAGCCAGCCAGAAGATGCTGCTCAATGTGGATTGTCTCAAAGGTGTCTCAGCAGGCAGCAGGATCTTGGAGAAGAGCAGGGCAGTTGACACATCAAAAGAAGCCAGCCAAGTCGGAAAGCTGCACCGCAGGTTGCCCCACCTCAGTGGTAACAAGGTCTGCACCAGCCCGCTTCAGGCTGGGGGAGGCTACACTTCATTTGTTTCCTGGGCCACCTAGTTTCCTAAATATCATAATTTCACCTTGTGAAAGCAGGCCTCCAATTGATAATAAATACAAGCTTTTTTAAAGCCTTGGGAAACAGTACTTTGATCTGTTTGAAAGCAGAGATCACTGTTTTAACTCATGTTCTTAGAATATTTCATGGTGATTGACTGTACATATCTTGCAATCTCTGTAGTCAGTAGTATGAATAGTTCCAGTTAGAATATCCTTCTACTATGGATTAATTTGAGTGTGTTTACTATACCGATTAATTTAGCTATTGAATTTGTAGAAACAATTTTTTAATTTGAGACAACACAATTGATTTGGATGTCGCAACTATATTTTTCAATGGCCATAAATGTCTATCTCATGCATTAGACTAGAAATTAGTTCTACTAGATTTTATTTTGTCTCTTAATTCTTTTTAGGTTAAACAAGTACCTTAAACACTCAACAATAAGTAGCCTCCAAATTTATTGAACTTGTAACTCTGAGCACTTCATATTAATTAATCCATTTATCATCACAAGCCCTTGTTATATTGACTCCCTTCTATAAGTTGATTCCTTTTATCCTTACAATGACTGCAGTATTACCCTCTTCATATTACAGATACAATAACTGCAGTATTACCCTCTTCATATTACAGATACAATGACTGCAGTATTACCCTCTTCATGTTACAGATACAATGACTGCAGTATTACCCTCTTCATGTTACAGATACAATGACTGCAGTATTACCCTCTTCATGTTACAGATACAATGACTGCAGTATTACCCTCTTCATGTTACAGATACAATGACTGCAGTATTACCCTCTTCATGTTACAGATACAATGACTGCAGTATTACCCTCTTCATGTTACAGATACAATGACTGCAGTATTACCCTCTTCATATTACAGATACAATGACTGCAGTATTACCCTCTTCATGTTACAGATACAATGACTGCAGTATTACCCTCTTCATGTTACAGATACAATGACTGCAGTATTACCCTCTTCATGTTACAGATACAATGACTGCAGTATTACCCTCTTCATGTTACAGATACAATGACTGCAGTATTACCCTCTTCATATTGCAGATACAATGACTGCAGTATTACCCTCTTCATATTACAGATACAATGACTGCAGTATTACCCTCTTCATGTTGCAGATACAATGACTGCAGTATTACCCTCTTCATGTTGCAGATACAATGACTGCAGTATTACCCTCTTCATGTTACAGATACAAGAACTGCAGTGTTACCCTCTTCATGTTACAGATACAAGAACTGCAGTGTTACCCTCTTCATGTTACAGATACAATGACTGCAGTGTTACCCTCTTCATGTTACAGATACAATGACTGCAGTATTACCCTCTTCATGTTACAGATACAATGACTGCAGTATTACCCTCTTCATGTTACAGATACAATAACTGCAGTATTACCCTCTTCATGTTACAGATACAATAACTGCAGTATTACCCTCTTCATGTTACAGATACAAGAACTGCAGTATTACCCTCTTCATATTACAGATACAAGAACTGCAGTATTACCCTCTTCATATTACAGATACAATGACTGCAGTATTACCCTCTTCATATTACAGATACAATAACTGCAGTATTACCCTCTTCATATTACAGATGGGAAAGCTACAGAGTTGTTAGGTAAGCTGAAGCTAACACTGGGAACAAAACCTTCACTCTGTAAAAATAGTCCCCTAAGGAAAGTACCTGAGATAGCACCTGATTAGAGTAATGCCCAAGGTCAGCCTAAAAATGACCTACGGAGAATACTGGCAATGCTTGATCATCACTAAGCTGATTCCATCAGCTACAAATCTCTAGAGTACTTCAGATATCTCAGGAAAGCACCACCTATGTGCTGAGCCATCACAACTTCAGAATTCTCAGACCAGCCCTCATTTCTTCAGGGCCCGGGACAATATACTTACTATTCACCAAGCAATTATCAAAGATTTCTTTTGCCCAGTTTATGCCAGGGACTGAGGAGGCTATGATAAAACAAAAAGATTCTCGTCCCATGAGATCTTATGGCTGAACACAGAAGTCAATGCTGTAAATATTGATGCTTTAAGCTTTATCTTCATTTTTGTTATCCTGAGACTGGACATAAGATTTCTAAGCCTCGGACCATCTGCTTGTGGTTACCTATAGCGATGGCTGCATTGACTCCCTCCCCCTGGTCTTTTCCCCTTCTACAGCGAGGCAGCCAATGAGTAACACCCAGCACTTGCTAGACTGAGATTATAGGCAAAGAGACCAAGGAGAATCTAAGAGTTCATGAGGAAGAGATGGTGTTGTCTCATTACTTCTTTACGGAGAGGAATTTTATACTCCCTAATGCACACAGCTTGTCACTTGAGAGAAAAGAGGAAGAATTCTACATTTCTCACAATGGAATTAAATAAATTACTGCAGGTTAGATAGAAGCCCAAGGCCTCTGAATTTACAACTGATGGAGTATCTCTCCACCCAGGGTGATTATCAATTCTTAAAATATAAACATATATACCTCTTGGGAGTCCAGTTTCATGGCATCCATTCCATTCTCGTTTAAGTTACCAATCTGTCCTTTAGCCTGGGTTCTAGGAGAATCATACTTAAAATACTGTGAAATAGCCCTTCTTCTTCACCTCTGTCCAGCCTTTTGTTTTCTCAGTGAGTTCCTTAATGTGAAGAAAAAAACTGCACATTTTCCTGCAGTCAGGAACAAACCCAATTTTGTTCATATGTCATTTTCAAAATCAACCAATGTGGATGTACATGGAAGGGGTAGACAAAAATAGGGAGAAAAAAATAAAAAAAAACCTTTCCTTGTATCATAATGGACTCACTGGCTAGAGTCAGGTAGACTAACCGAAGGCAAACTAATGTGCAAGAATGGAATTTCTTAACATGTGCACACACGTCCCCAGTGACAAATCATTAAATAGATGCTCAGAACTTGAGCTTAAATATTGTCTTTAGAGAAAAAAAAATTAGGAAATGATGACAAGGTAGTTAAGAAAATGAGGGAGAGAAGGAAGGAAAGATGGAAGGAAAAAAGGAAGGAAGGAAGGAAGGAAGGAAGGAAGGAAGGAAGGAAGGAAGGGAGGGAGGGAGGGAGGGAGGGAGGGAGGGAGGGAGGGAGGGAGGGAGGGAGGGAGGGAGGAAGGAAGGAAGAGGACAGAAGATTTTGGCCTTCCTAGGACACCAAACTATATCAAGGGTAACAACACACCAGAACTAACAGACCGAAGCTTGGATGTGCTAATCAACTTCATCACAGACTTTTCATTTTCTCCGTGGCCATAAAACCTCTGGATAGATAGCATATGAGACTCTATGTTTTCTGATTTTTACTCTTATTCAAGGAAAGATCTAGGATGGTTTCAGTGTCATATAAAACATCTTTGAGGTCAAAATAATCTTTATGCTAAAGTGGCATATGCAAGGATGACATTTCTTTGATCTCTTATATATCCCCAAGGATGGGATCAGCTGATACCCCAAAGGTAAGTCACCAGACTATAGATGTGAGGCTGAAAATAGGTGACCTGATGCAAATCAGATCAATTACTGATCCTGTAGACCTGTATATGTTTTATTGCTTTTTCTTGGCTATTTTAACAACTTCTGAAAAAATATAAAAACTACTCTTGCCTTCCCCTGATGAGGATCTCATTTGCTGACCTGTGATCTTGTGCAAGCAAGGAAATCCAGCATGGTTTCAGACATTTGTGAATGTAGAGCTTCCTGCTAAACTAGATGAAAATAAAGATGTTCAGACTGTTGTGAATACTGTAATTGAGACACAGAATCCACTGAATAGTGAAGCCATAAATCACTCACTATTTAGCAGTAGATCAGTTAATGTTGGTTAAGTATCTACTAAGTGCCGAATACAAAGTTAGACTTGGGATGCAATAGTAATCAAAACATGCAAAATGTATCCCTCCGTAGCCCTCAGGACCTAGGAAGCAATGACATAAATTAAGACTAAAACAATAAAAAGCAATGCCATGGCCAGGTAGTAGTATATAAAACATGCCATTAATTCCAGAAGTATGACCCAAGAAAGCAGAGTTGATAGGTAGGGCTTTATTAGAATTGTGATATGCCCTAAGTCATGAAAAGGCAAGGAGCTTAGAGTATGGCTCAATGAGGAATGTGCTTGCAGAGAAGCAATGAAGATGAGTTCAGATCCCCAGCAAACACATGAAGCCAGATGTGGCCACACAGGCTTAAAATACACAGCACTGGAGAAATGGAGACAGGAGGAGGATCCTTGGATCCTCAGGGCTTGTTGCTTAGCCAGTCTACATGAATATAATAGCTCCAGGGGCAGTTAGAAAATCTATTTCAAAAGCTAAAGGACAGACCCAGATGGTAAATATGGGTTTTTAGTTTTGTGCTTTTGTGGGATTTCTGTGCGTGCAGACATAGGTATCTCTGCATCTTTATGTATTTCTTGTGTGTTTTTTTCCTTTGATAGTTCTGTTTGGTTTGGTTTTTTTGTTTTGTTTTTTGTTTTGTTTTGTTTTGTTTTTTGGCTTTTCCTGTTTCTGGTTTGTTTTATCTTATTTTGTATCTATATATTTTGGATAGGATATTAGCCCTCTATCAAATGTGTGTAATGTGTGTAGTACATAATAATTTTTTCCCATTCCTTAGGCTTCTGCTTTTTCAAATGATGGTGTCCTTTTACTAGCAGAAGCTTCTCTGTTCCGTGAGGTCCCATTTACCAAGTGTTGTTTCTAGTGTCTGTGGCAACAATACGATTTTCAGAAGTTCTCCTCCTGTACTGGTGAGTTCAAAGCTAGACTCTACTTTCTTTTTGATCAGAATAAGTGTATTTGGTTTTATATTTATGTCTTTGATCCATTTGGAGTTGAGTTTTGTGCAGGGTGATAAATATATATCTATTTGAATTCTTCTACATATGGACATCTAGTTTGACCAACACCATTTGTTGACGATGCTGTCGTTTATCCAGTGTTTGTTTCTGGTGTCTTTATCAAACACTGGGTGCCCATAGATATGTGTATTTATGTCTGAGTCTTCAATTCTAGTCTGTTGATCAATGTGCCTGGTTTTGTGCCAGTACCATACTATTTTTATTACTAGCTCTGTAGTACAAGCAGAAATCAGGGATATTGGCATCTGCAGAAGATTTTTCTATTATTCAGGATTGTTTTAGCTATCTTGTTTTTGTTTTTGTTTTTTGGTGTATATGTGTGTGTTTACATGAAGCTGGAAATTTTCTTTCAAAGATCTGTGAGGAACTGTATTGGAATTTTGATGGGAATTGCTTTGAGTCTGTAGACTCAATTGCTTTTGGTAGGAGAGCCATTTTTACTACATTAATACCAATTCATGAACATGGAAGATCTTACCATCTTCTGACAGTCTCTTCAATGTCTTCATTGTCGTGTTTTTATCACAGAAGTTTTTTCCTTATTTAGTTAGAATTACCCCAAGGTATTTAATATTATTGACGATGTGTTAGTTCCCTGATTTTTTTCTTAATTAGTCATTTGCATATTAGGAGGGCTGTTAATTTTTGTGAATTAATTTTTGTATCCATCTACTTTGCTGAAAGTGCTTATTATTTTTACTGGAGATGTTCTCTGATGAGATTTTTAGGTTCACTTATGTATGCTATCATCTGCAAGTCAAGGTGCTTCGACTTCTTCGTTTCCAACATTAACTGCCTTTGTTGGGGGGGGGTAACTATAATCACAATATGTTGTATGAAAAATGTATTTTCAATAAAAAAATGGAAAAAGTATTAAGGTGAAAAGAGACAGAGGAAGCCACTTGAGCTGTGTCTCTGGCTTCTACATGCACACACATATACACATTTACACACACACACAAATATATATATAAGCAAGAAGATAAAAAGACAGCCACATAACTATATCGAATTGATGGAAAGTCAACATGACACATGTAGTGAAAACTAAGAACAACTCTCAGAGAAAATAAAGATGATGTGACTACATGGTGAGACAAATCTATCTACAAAATGGATGCTTACAGATCAAAAGACTCATTATTTTTAAGAAGTCACTCCTGTGAACTTCAAGTTGTTGTTTAGATTCATTTCAATCCTAATCAAAATCTCAGTAGGTTTTTCACCAGTAATTGGCCAACTCATTCTACAGCTCTTACAGGAATGGGATTGAGCTGGAAGAACCAAAGTAAACTTGAGAAGGGAAGACGCAAACGGTGATTGTGCGTCTTCAACACTTATAATGAAGCTCCAGTCATCAGGAACATGTGGAGTCAGAAGAGACCAAAAAGACAAAAAAATCAATTGGTGAGAATGGAGAGTGCAGAAATAAGCCCACATCTATATGGACAATTGATTTTTGACAAAGGTGCCAAAGAAATCAAACAGAGGAAGAATAGTGGTTTTGGAAAATGAGCCAGTATAATTGGACTTACACATACAAAGGAGTGAACCTCAATCACAGGAATATAGAAATTAAATCAAGGACCTAGCCTAAGCCCAGATGATAAAACTTCTAGAAGACAACATGGAAGAAAACTTTGTCTTTAGATTAGGGACGATTTCTTAAGCATACCACAAAAGTGTGGCCTGTTGTTCATGCACATAGGACCAGAAAAAGATTATAAGCTTCTTCTTGTCAAAATAACATTTAAAAAAATAAGATTATCAATAAGAGCTACCAGAAATAATGATATATTATATATCTGATAAAGGATTTACACACACACACACAAATGAAACACTCCCCAGGTCTTAAAGGAGAAATCATACCATGCAATAATGAAGAGGTTAGGCAAATTATTTTTGGTTCCTTATGCCGATAACAAGTACTCCCATGAAAATTTTTTTAAACATATCACTCACAGGGAGGTTGTCAACGAAATATATGAAGTTTCACTACTTTTGGGATAACAAAACATCTTAAATGTGTCTCTACCACTCATTAGCTTGGAAGTAAGACAACAGAAAATCATCTACTATTGGTGGGAAAGCACAAACATTTAGACAAAAACAATTCACTTTCTTAAAAGATTAACTACATTTCTAGTGTATGTCCCAATGTTCCCCTGCATCCAAAAGAACCTTTTAAAAGAACTTAAAGGTGACTGGCTGTGGTCCCTCTGAGAAAAGAAAAAGGCACTGACTCCTACTCAGTGGTGAATCTGGGAGGCTTTTCTTTAAAAATCAGGGGTTTCATTCAGCACTGTTTGAGGAGTTTTGTTTTGTTTTGTTTTGTCTTGTTTTTTTTAGGTGCAGAGCCAGTGCGAATGTTTTACCAAAGCAGTGACACATGGAGAGCAAATCTTTCTTCTTCTCAGAAAGATTTAGAGTTGAGAGCAAAATGAGGAGAGATTAGAATAAAAGCTGCACAGTTACTGTTTGGTTGGTTGGTTGGTTGGTTGGTTGGTTGGTTGGTTGGTTGGCTGGCTGGCTGGTTGGTTGGTTGGTTGGTTGGTTGGTTGGTTGGTTGGTTTTGTTTGTATGAATCATATGAGACACCTTCAGAAGAGATTTGAAGGTAGCCCAATTTCTGTTAACGTTATCAAGTAAAGAAATGTTCCGTTTGTGCATTGAGTTTCCCCAAACAGAGAGGCACTCAAAAAGGATGGAAAAAGAACATTCTTGTCAGGGAGGGTGACAATTTTGAGGTTGTCTGGGATGATGGACAGCCATGCATGGACGACAGCTGGTGGAAACAGGAGTTAGGGATTGATGCTGTCATTTCCATCACTGCCTGGGGATGAGCCTCCTAAAGGTTAGACTTGGGAGTTGATCCACACACAGGACGGCTGTGTTGGCTGCTGGTAAGCCTGGTCGGCTCAGTCCCCACCACGAACAGTAACTGGGGACATTCGGGGATCCAGGATTTCTCACATCAGAGTTTGCAAGGAGAGGTTTGCGGAAGAAGTCTGTAGGATAGAGAGCAGGCTGGTGGAAAGGCATTTCTGTATACGATGCCTTGTCCTGTGCCAATGCCAGAGGAGCTAAATGACCCAAAGAGGATTTTAGAAAAATTAGAAATACATTTATGTTCATGAGAGTGTGGAGAGGAAGCAGGCAGTTGCACAGCTCTGCAAAAGCATGCTGGTGTGATCAGTAAAACAGTTAAGAGTATGCCTTTCCCCTTCTCTCTCTTTCTCTGCCTCTGTCTGTCTATCTGTCTCTGTCCCACTTCTCTCTCTCTCTCTCTCTCTCTCTCTCTCTCTCTCTCTCTCTCCTTAGTCATTTTAATCTGAGCTACATGGTATTTTGGGACTTCCATATAAAAACTGGATGCCATCTATTTTCGGCTGATTGCTTAAAACCCATTTCCATTTTTGTGACTTACTTTTTAGCATGGAGAAACTGAAGACCATTGTTTCCCCAGAAGGCAAAAGAGTGAGAGTAAAAAACCAAAACCTTTGAGATTAGAGGAACCCATGTTCCTCCATGAAGATGGTAGAATGACTTGAAATCATTCCCCAGGAGGACAGGGACTTCTCTCTGGATTATCTTGCCGAGGAGTTTTACTCCCTAACAGAGGTGATACATGAATGAGTATATCATCTCAGTAAATCACTGCACACATAGTTCTGAACCATGATGTCAAGGGGTTATCCTCCCACCCCACCCCCAAAAATAATTGTTTGACTTTAGGTGGAATGCAGATGCAGCTTAAAAAAAATAGAACTGCATTTTCCAATAGCATTTTTGCTAAGTCTGTGGTGGTCCAATTTGAGTTTAGATGATTCATAACCATGTGCTATAAAGAAGAGACTGAGGTTTAGGGAATGTTGGGTTATAAATTTAGGTTTTACTGCTTTTACTTGAATTGACAAATAATTGAGGTTTACATACATGCATATATGTATATACATATACACAATTTGAGATAACAAAATCAACACATCTGTTATCTAACACACTCTGTCTGGTGGAGAGAGCATTTAAAAACTGTCCTCTTAGTGCTTACCAGGCATGCAACACATCATTATAAAGAGTTTCTGGGCCATGTAGACGAATGTCAGAACTTTCCCTGCCCAAAGGAAGCCTCATTGTCTACACCTCTCCCCTTCCTCTGCCCTGTCCCAGCCTGAGACTTCACCGTTCTTCTGGCTGCTACCCCGAGTTCACCTGCTTCAGATTCCACACGTGCAATGTGTGCTAGCTATGCAATTTGTGCTTGGCTTTCCCCACTTTGCATAGTGTGCTGTTTGTCCATTTTGTTGCAGATATATAGACGTTCCATCATTTTAACAGATGAACAGTGTTCTGTAGCATGTCCACATTGTATTTATTTCCAGTTATCTACTGATCGCTTGCCAGTAAATTCCATAATTTAGCTCTGTGGCTAAATTTGGAATGCAAGGGCAAGAACAAATGTCTCCTCAACACACCAACTTCATTTCCTTTGACAACTTCCTTTGGAATTGCTAGATCATGTGATAGTTCTGTGTTCAATTTTTTTAAAAGAACTTCTATATTGTTTTCCATAATGGTTTTCCTAATTTATAGTTTGACCTACTGCATTTATACAATTGTCTACATCCTTGTGGCGACTGTTGTCTTTTTTATAAGAATTATTCTTAAAGGTGTGATCTCTCATTGTGATTTTAATTCCAGTTTTTGATGCTTAGTGGCTCTGCCACTCTGTTTGTGTCTGACCCACAGCATGCCTGTCTCTGCTGGGGGACTTTCCACTCCTCTCCTCTTCCCACATTTCTAACTGTGTAGTTGTTGTTCTTTCAGGGTTGAGTACTTTGTGTTTTAGATCCCCACTTTATGTCCAGCACATAATGGATGTTCGTCCTGGGCCACTCCATGTGTTCCCTTCACTCCATTTCTTTGTTTTTGTTTGTTTTGTCTGGGCCAAAGCTTTATAGCTTTGTGTAATCTCATTTGTATCCTTTCATTTGTGAATGTATGGATGTGTATCTCCTTCATGCCATAGCCAAGGAATTTTTGCTAAGACAATTGTTTCTCTGTTTTCTTCTGGCAGTTTCATGGCTGTCGGCCTTGTGTTTGGCTCTGTAACCACTTTAAGTTGATTTTTGCACATGGGCTAAGATGACCACCTTATACCCACAGGGAGCTTTGCCACCACAAAGACACCGAGAAGATATTCTTTTATTCACCCTGTGGTCCTGTGACCACTGTTAAAGACCAGTTGACTAAAACTGACAAGTTCATTTCCGAACTTGCTCTTAAGTTCCGCTGGTCGTTTGTTTGATTTGTTTCTATACCGTGCCATGCTATTTTAATAACCCAAGCTCTGTAGTCTATTTTGAATTTAGATTGCCTGATGCCTCCATCTTTATTGCTTTGGCTCAGGACTGCTTGCTCTTTGTGGCCTTTGTGTTTCTACGCAGATTCTCAGTTGGCTTTTTTAGTTTCTGAAAAATGTCATTAAAGTTTTGACTACCGTCTCTTTGAAGGTGTAGGTTGCTTTAGGCAGCGGAGTAGGTGGTAGAGTAGTTTTTACAATATGCCTTTTGGTATTCTCACATAAGACACAGGATTTACCATGTTGTGACTGGCACTTTGATGAAGGAAACATCAGAGACACACTCTGCTGTACGAGCCCAGGACAGAAGCCAGGACCCACAGCGAGGAGAAGACAGTTTTGAAATTTTGTGTAGCAGTTGAATTCCATCACTGTGATTTGTCTCCTCACTCTGTGTTCCCTGCTGGATTGAATCTTAGAAGGTGATTGATTTTGAAAATATCCTTCTGTTTTCATCACGGGAGTAGCTGCCTGGCTTTGACTCTGAGCATCAACATGTGACCACAAAGGTCTTCCCCCACTGTCGATGGCCAAGAACTTCCCAAAAAACAGTGCCTAAACTGAACTCAAATAAAAGAAATAGAACACCTCATATTGAAAGATCCTGACAGAATGTAAAAGGACACAGAAGCCCTGAAATTGGCAAGATAGATGTCACTGTTAGCAGAACTAGCTTCACTGATTTAGAAAAATAGAGGTGCACAATGCTCTGGCCACTCCTTGAACCTGTGTGTCTGCCAATGTTTTGACCGTTCCTTGAGCCATGTGTGTGCCCACTGATGAAGCCCATTGCCAGGTGTTTGTGATATTGGTTGCTGAGAAAGAGTCAGAAAATCTCCCCAGCAACCACAGCCTGGCCAATCCTGAGTTGCTACACCTGCACCAGACTCTTTCTTTGTACCCCTCCCATACCCATTTCTTGAGAATAGACATTGTTTAGATCTGGAAATCCCCTACTCCCCCACCTTATCCTTTCTCCCCTGAGGGCCTATAAAAACTGGGACCTCTTTCCTCTCGAGGTCGACTCCTCTACCCCTGCGTGGGATGTGAGTCATCCCCAGAGCTCTGGCTTTCCCCGAATAAAGCCTCATATGGTTTGCAACAAGCTCAGTCTATCGTGAGTTCTTGGGTGTCCGCTATTGTCCTGAGGCCTGAGCGAGGGGCTCCTCTTGGAGTCTTTCAATATTCTTTATGGTTGATGTCCAAAATGAAAGCAGCAGAGAACTTGATTCTTTCAGGGTTGTGGGGGGAATCCATGCCAGGCCTTGCAGCTTCCCAGGAAGTGCTCTTTGGCTGCAGGCCTCTCAGCTTCCTGTGATGTGGTGCTCCTCAGCTGCAGGCCTCTACTCTCCCTATGTCTTCACACCATCTTCTCCATTTAGTTCTAGCTCCAAATTCTCCTCTCTCTAATATTTGAATTAGTGACCTTATCTTAATATGATTGAAAGACCCACAACGTGAGGACTCCCCCACATTCTGACTCAGGAGAGGCGACACCCCAAATCACGCACGAGAAACGGTCTTGCTGCAAACTGCAAGAGGACTTTTATTTCAAGAAAATACCAAAAATACCAGTTAAGAGTCACGAGGAAGTGGAAAATCAAGACAGTGTTCTAGGAGCCTCTAACAATAGCACCTTTGCATAGCGGATTCCAGCAACGGTCAGGGTGGGTCAGGGTGGTTCAGGGTGACTTGCTTTGAACGAACACTCCCTGAACCCAGGAAGCAGGTGGGTGGAGGAATGTTTTATGATTAGCATGCCTTGGAGCATTGAGTCACAAAGGTCACATTCTTAGCCTGGGTCTAAAGGCCTAGTTTTTGTTTTTATGGTATACTTTTTCATGATCACATGCAAGGACTTAATTAGAAAAAAATGAAAGGTGGTGGTCATAGCAGCAGCTAGGTGTGAGATCCACAACGCCATTGAGAGAGGAACTCAATTCAAGGCATGATACCTACCTTGATCCACCTTACCATAACGCATACCTTACCTTACCTCAGCATAATGAAGCCATGGCACCAAAAATCAAACAAACAAACAAACTGTTCTGGGGAGAAACAAGACAATCTGGAAGCACAACATTAAAAAAAAAAAAAAAAACATTGTGTGGTAAGGCATTTTTTAGTATACATGAAGCCCCTTGTTCAATGTACATCACCCTCTCCCCAAATATCCTGGGTGGATGAAGCCAGGCTGACTGGAGTACTAGAACCCACTCACTGGAAGAGTCTGCATAAAGTTTGCTGGACATAAAATCAGTTTAGAAGAAATTCTGTTACTGCACTAATAATGTTCCCATTTTCCTCCTAAGACCCAGATGTCCCTTTCCTTTTTAATCTTTTGAATTAGAGAGGTGGTTCATAGCATAAGGCACTTTCTGTGCAAGCCTGAGTATCGGAGTTAGGTTCTCCAGGGCACACAAAGTCAGGTTCATAGCATGTCTTTGACAGAAGCTCTGAGGTGTTGGGGAGACGAAATGATTCCTGGAGTTCGTTTAACACCAGTTTAACCAAAGAACAAATTGATGAGCTCCAGAGTCCCTGAGACCCTATCCCAAGTGAAAAAGCAAAAGATGTAGGACTGAAGAAATGGCTCAGTGGCCAAGGCCATCATCTTCCAGAGCACCTGAGTTTGTTTCCCAGAATCCACTGGCAGTTCATAGTCATCTGTAACATCAGCTCTTCAGCAGAGAGGAAGAGATCCAAAGTCTCTGGCCTCCATGTGTGCCTGCACTCAAATGCACATATCCACACTCAGATACATGCCAGTCACATGACTAAAACCAATGAAAGCAAAGGTGAAGACAGCGACCTCTGGATGCATAAACACATTCTTTTTTTTAGCTATTTTCTTTATTTACATTTCAAATGTTATCCCCTTTCCTTGTTTCACCTCTGAAAATCCCCTATCCCCCCCCCCCCGCTCCCCCTGCTCCCCAACCCACCCACTCCCATTCCTGGTCCTGGAATTCCCCTATACTGGGGCATAGAACCTTCACAGGACCTAGGGCCTCTCCTCCTACATATGCAGCTAGAGCCACAATTCCACCATGTGTTTTCTTTGATTGGTGGTTTAGTTTCAAGGTGCTCTGGGGTACTGTTAGTTCATATTGATGTTCCTCCTACAGAACTTTAGCTCCTTGGGTACTTTCTCTAGCTCTTTCATTGGGGACCCTGGCTCTGTCCAAGGGATGGCTGTGACCATCCACTTCTGTATTTGTCAGGCACTGGCAGAGCCTCTCAGGAGACAGCTATGTCAGGCTTCTGTCAGCAAGCTCTTGTTGGCATCTGCCATAGTGTCTGTGTTTGGTGGTTGTTTATGGGATGGATCCCCAAGTAGGGCAGTCTCTGGATGGTCATTTCTTCAGTCTCTGATCCGAACTTTGTCTCTGTAACTCCTTCCATGAGTATTTTGTTTCCCCTTCTAGAAGGATACTGTGCTTCTGGGCTAATATCCATTTATCAGTGAGTGCATATCATGTGTGTTCTGTTGTGATTGGGTTACTTTAGGCAATAAACACATTCTTGCAGTGGTACTCACATGCGCATGTGCTCACACAAGCAGCACATATACCACACATACACACTATGAATTAGAATAAATTAATAAAATGTTTATTTAGAATTTGATTTCAGAAAATTGATTTTAACTCAGAGTGAGATTTCAGTTGCCTTGAAGAAGGAAGCAGGTATTTTGAAACTGGTGAAGGCTTGTGTTTTCTTTTTTTATTGCCAAAGGGGACATGATTAGGAAGTGAGAGTGATTAGATCTAATTAATAGGAAGGAATCGCTAGCAAGAAAAATTGTCTCCATAGAAAGCTTTACAAAATCCCACTCAACCCCATGAAAGAAAGTTCTGAGAGCTTAGGGCACTGCTCTCTTGCATTGTCACTGACCTTTTGACATAGATCTAATATTAAATGTGCCTCCACAAAGCTTATGTGTGAAAAAATTTGGCCCCAGCTGTTGGGACTGGCTATAGGCAGTAGAGACTTTAGGAGGCACAGCTACCTACAGGAAGTAGGTAATTGGCAGGCCGCCCTGGAAGGATATCTTGGGAATTCAAGCCCTCATGTTCTCTCTCTCTGTTTCCCAGCTCCACAATGTGAATAGTTTTGCTCCACCAGGTCCACCCCACAATGATGTTTTACCTCATTCCATGCCCAACAATGTCAGCATCAAATAGCCATGCATTAAAACCTCACAAACTGGGGGGGACCAAAACCCAATCAAACAAAGACCCTTCTTTCTTTCAGAAAAATCTCCCAGACATTTTTGTCACAAGGACCCCAGGTTAATAGAAACGCCTTGCAAACAGAGGAACTTGCTGTAAAGCAAGACTCGCCATTTTACACAACGAAGCCCAGAATCCAGATTAGCTGTCAGTCCATGCTAGCTTGCGACTGAGATTGCTTCTGCTCTAAACTTAGTTACAGAACACTGGCCCAGCTTCAGGATGTCCTTCGTCAGAATTCTGATTTCTATGAACTCCAAATAACAGCAACGCAGAGTAACATCGCTGGCAGGGTTTTCTTTTCTGATTTGCTTTCGTCTACAATGTCTATACTCTGGAGCAAGCATCAAGGCCCTCCATAATGTCACTGGGAGTTGCTCCTGCTTTCCTTCTGATACCCTGACCATGATGAATGTTTGTCCTAGGTTTGATGCCTTGCTTCCCCCAAGGATGGCTCTCATAACACCAGACATCCTACTAGGATTTAGGGCAAAAGAATTCAGGAGCCAGTAAACTTTTTTTTTTTTTTCATCTGTGTATTTTATTGGAAAGCAAAACTTTCCCATGAGCCTAGTTTATCACTTTTTGTCAAATCTCAGTCTCACACACACACACACACACACACACACACACACACACACATCATTATAAACAAGGACCATTGAATATATGGCAAGAGGAAATGAGGAGAGAGCACGAGCCAGGGAGATTCCAAAGTGCTGCACTTGAGATAGCAAACAGCTAGGAACTAGGCCACATCTTTAAATTATTTCAACACGAACTTTACCCTGGACTGACTGCTCTTACCTGGATTGATTACTTATTTACTTTTGCAATTAATCATTCTTAGTTCCATGAGGAAAATCAAATTTCCACACCACAAATAGGAGTCATCGTGAGCAACTGGTCACCACAGTCAGGACTTTTGCTTTTTGATGTAACTTTAGTAGTAGCAATATTATCAATATTATTAGGCAGGGGGCCATCTGTATTGTAAACATAAATAGTCCCTAAGGACAGAGGACCCTTTAATTATTTGAGTGGATTCTAACATCTTTTATTTCTTTACTTTCTATATCTGTCACCTAATAGTCTAATGATTCTCCCTTCAACTCTTAGGAAGGGAAGGCCAGACGACCCTCACTGTCCTAACGGCAGTAACATTCATCTCCATTGACCAGGTCGAATCTCAGCAGCCGTGTGTACAGAAATAGGGGAAACCACAGTTGATTAACAGTGAGAAGCTGAGACCAGCACTGGGGTAGCTAGGGTGCAGGATCGGCTGACACTCGCCAGCTACCCACAACACCCGCCACAGGATCTTAAGACTTCTGGTGAGTGGAACACAGCTTCTGCTCCAATCCAATTGCGCGCGGGACCTGAGACTGCATTAGTTAGGGAAGCAGAAAACCGGCCTGAGTAGGGCCACAAGCCTCTTCCGGTCTGACCAGCGCCGAGGTAGCTAGAGCACAGGGTCGGCTGACACCCGCCAGCTACCCACAACACCGGCCATAGGATTTTGAGACTTCTGGTGAGTGGAACACAGAGTCTGCTCCAATCTTTAAACAGTGACAACGATAACAACTAACCCCAGAGATTACCAGATGGTGAAAGGTAAACATAATAATCTTAGTAACAGAAACCAAGACCACTCACCCAGAACTCCCACTTCGCCCAGTCCAGGGCACCCAACACACCGGAAAAGCTAGACCTGGATCTAAAAGCATATCTCAGGATGATGGTAGAGGGCATCAAGAAGGACTTTAATAACACACTTAAAGAAATACAGGAGAAAACTGCTAAACAGGTAGAAGACATTAAAGAGGAAGCACAAAAATCCCTTAAAGAATTGCAGGAGAACACTGCTAAACAGGTAGAAGACATTAAAGAGGAAGCACAAAAATCCCTTAAAGAATTGCAGGAGAACACTGCTAAACAGGTAGAAGACATTAAAGAGGAAGCACAAAAATCCCTTAAAGAATTGCAGGAGAACACTGCTAAACAGGTAGAAGACATTAAAGAGGAAGCACAAAAATCCATTAAAGAAATGCAGGAAAACCAGATCAAACAGGTGATGTAATTGAATAAAACCATCCAAGACCTAAAAAGGGAAGTAGAGACAATGAAGAAAACCCAAATTGAGGCAACACTGGAGATAGAAACCCTAGGAAAGAAATCTGGAACCATACATACGAGCATCAGCAACAGAATACAAGGGATGGAAGAGAGAATCTCAGGTGCAGAAGACTCCATAGAGAACATCGGCACGACAATCAAAGAAAATACAAAATCCAAAAAGATCCTAACTCAAAACATCCAGGAAATCCAGGACAAAATGAAAAGACCAAACCTACAGATAATAGGAGTGGATGAGAATGAAGGTTTTCAACTCAAAGGACCAGCAAACATCTTCAACAAAATTATAGAAGAAAACTTCCCAAACCTAAAGAAAGAGATGCCCATGAACATACAAGAAGCTTACAGAACTCCAAATAGACTGGACCAGAAAAGAAATACCTCCCGACACATAATAATCAGAACAACAAATGCACTAAATAAAGTTAGAATACTAAAAGCAGTAAGGGAAAAAGGTCAAGTAACATATAAGCCTATCAGAATTACACCAGATTTTTCACCAGAGACTATGAAAGCCAGAAGAGCCTGGACAGATGTTATACAGAAACTAAGAGAACACAATTTCCAGCCCAGGCTACTATACCCAGCCAAACTCTCAATTACCATAGATGAAGAAACCAAAGTATTCCACGATAAAACCAAATTCACACATTATCTTTCCACGAATCCAGCACTTCAAAGGATAATAACAGAAAAAAACCAATACAAGGACGGAAACCACGTCCTAGAAAAAGCAAGAAGGTAATCCCTCAACAAACCTAAAAGAAGACAGCCACAAAAACAGAACACCAACTCTAACAACAAAAATAAAAGGAAGCAACAATTACTTCTCCCTAATATCTCTTAATATCAATGGACTCAACTCCCCAATAAAAAGACATAGACTAACAAACTGGCTACACAAACAAGACCCAACATTTTGCTGCTTACAGGAAACTCATCTCAGAGAAAAAGATAGACACTACCTCAGAATGAAAGGCTGGAAAACAATTTTCCAAGCAAATGGTAGGAAGAAACAAGCTGGAGTAGCCATTCTAATATCTGATAGAATTGACTTCCAACCCAAAGTCATCAAAAAAGACAAGGAAGGGCACTTCATTCTCATCAAAGGTAAAATCCTCCAAGAGGAACTATCAATTCTGAATATCTATGCTCCAAATACAAGGGCAGCCTCATTCATTAAAGATACTTTAGTAAATCTCAAAGCACACATTGCACCTCACACAATAATAGTGGGAGACTTCAACATACCACTTTCACCAATGGACAGATCAGGGAAACAGAAACTAAACAGGGACACAGTGAAACTAACAGAGGTTATGAAACAAATGGATCTGGCAGATATCTACAGAACATTTTATCCTAAAACAAAAGGATATACCTTCTTCTCAGCACCTCACGGTACCTTCTCCAAAATTGACCACATAATTGGTCACAAAACAAGCCTCAACATATACAAAAATATTGAAATTGTCCCATGCACCCTATCAGATCACCATGGACAAGACTGATCTTCAATAACAAAATAAATAATAGAAAGCCAACACACACGTGGAAACTAAACAACACTCTTCTCAATGATACCTTGGTCAAGGAAGGAATAAAGAAAGAAATTAAGGACTTTCTGGAGTTTAATGAAAATGAAGCCACAACATACCCAAACTTATGGGACACATTAAAAGCATTTCTAAGAGGAAAACTCATAGCTCTGAGTGCCTCCAAAAAGAAACTAGAGAGAGCACACATTAGCAGCTTGACAACACACCTAAAAGCTCTAGAACAAAAGGAAGCAAATTCACCCAAGAGGAGTAGACGGCAAGAAATAATCAAACTCAGGGGTGAAATCAACCAAGTGGAAACAAGAAGAACAATTCAAAGAATCAACCAATCGAGGAGCTGGTTCTTTGAGAAAATCAACAAGATAGATAAACCCTTAGCCAGACTCACTAGAGGGCATAGGGAAAGTATTCTAATTAACAAAATCAGAAACGAAAAGGGAGACATAACAACAGACCCTGAAGAAATCCAAAACACCATCAGATCCTTCTACAAAAGGCTATACTCAACAAAACCGGAGAACCTGGATGAAATGGACAAGTTTCTAGACAGATACCAGGTACCAAAGTTAAACCAAGATCAGGTTAATGATCTAAACAGTCCCATATCCCCTAAAGAAATAGAAGCAGTCATTAATAGTCTCCCAACCAAGAAAAGCCCAGGACCAGATGGGTTTAGTGCAGAGTTCTATCAAACCTTCAAAGAAGAACTAATCCCAGTTCTTCACAAACTATTCCACAAAATAGAATCAGAAGGTACGCTACCCAACTCATTCTATGAAGCCACAATTACTCTGATACCTAAACCACATAAAGACCCAACAAAAATAGAGAACTTCAGACCAATTTCCCTTATGAATATTGATGCAAAAATCCTCAATAAAGTTCTCGCTAACCGAATTCAAGAACACATCAAAACAATCATCCATCCTGACCAAGTAGGTTTCATCCCAGGGATGCAAGGATGGTTCAATATACGAAAATCCATCAATGTAATCCATTATATAAACAAACTCAAAGACAAAAACCACATGATCATCTTGTTAGATGCTGAAAAAGCATTTGACAAAATCCAACACCCATTCATGATAAAAGTCTTAGAAAGATCAGGAATTCAAGGCCCATACCTAACCATGATAAAACCAATATACAGCAAACCAGTAGCCAACATCAAAGTAAATGGTGAGAAGCTGGAAGCAATCCCACTAAAATCAGGGACTAGACAAGGCTGACCACTCTCTCCCTACCTATTCAACATTGCACTTGAAGTCCTAGCCAGAGCAATTAGACAACAAAAGGAGATCAAGGGGATACAAATCGGAAAAGAAGAAGTCAAAATATCGCTTTTTGCAGATGATATGATAGTATACATAAGTGACCCTAAAAATTCCACCAGAGAACTCCTAAGCCTGATAAACAGCTTCGGTGAAGTAGCTGGATATAAAATTAACTCAAGCAAGTCAATGGCCTTTCTGTACACAAAGGATAAACAGGCAGAGAAGGAAATTAGGGAAACAACACCCTTCTCAATAGTCACAAATAATATAAAATATCTTGGCGTGACTCTAACTAAGGAAGTGAAAGATCTGTATAATAAGAACTTCAAGTCTCTGAAGAAAGAAATTCTAGAAGATCTCAGAAGATGGAAAGATCTTCCATGCTCATGGATTGGCAGGATCAACATTTTAAAAATGGCTATCTTGCCAAAAGCAATCTACAGATTCAATGCAATCCCCATCAAAATTCCAACTCAATTCTTCAACGAATTAGAAAGGGCAATCTGCAAATTCATCTGGAACAACAAAAAACCTAGGATAGCAAAAACTCTTCTGAAGGATAAAAGAACCTCTGGTGGAATCACCATGCTTGACCTAAAGCTGTACTACAGAGCAATTGTGATAAAAACTGCATGGTACTGGTATAACAACAGACAAGTAGACCAATGGAACAGAATTGAAGACCCTGAGATCAACCCACATACCTATGGTCACTTGATCTTTGACAAGGGAGCTAAAACCATCCAGTGGAAAAAAGACAGCATTTTCAACAAATGGTGCTGGCACAACTGGCGGTTATCATGTAGAAGAATGCGAATTGATCCATTCCTATCTCCTTGTACCAAGGTCAAATCTAAGTGGATCAAGGAACTCCACATAAAACCAGAGACACTGAAACTTATAGAGGAGAAAGTAGGGAAAAGCCTCGAAGATATGGGTACAGGGGAAAAATTCCTGAATAGAACAGCAAAGGCTTGTGCTGTAAGATCGAGAATCGATAAATGGGACCTCATAAAGTTGCAAAGCTTCTGCAAGGCAAAAGACACCGTCAATAAGACCACCAACAGATTGGGAAAGGATCTTTACCTATCCTAAATCAGATAGGGGACTAATATCCAATATATATAAGGAACTCAAGAAGGTGGACTCCAGAAAGTCAAATAACCCCGTTAAAAAATGGGGCTCAGAACTGAACAAAGAATTCTCACCTGAGGAATACCGAATGGCAGAGAAGCACCTGAAAAAATGTTCAACATCCTTAATCATCAGGGAAATGCAAATCAAAACAACCCTGAGATTCCACCTCACACCAGTCAGAATGGCTAAGATAAAAAATTCAGGTGACAGCAGATGCTGGCGAGGATGTGGAGAAAGAGGAACACTCCTCCATTGTTGGTGGGATTGCAAGCTGGTACAACCACTCTGGAAATCAGTTTGGCGGTTCCTCAGAAAATTGGACATAATACTACCAGAGGATCCAGCAATACCTCTCCTGGGCATATATCCAGAAGATGTTTCAACCGGTAAGAAGGACACATGCTCCACTATGTTCATAGCAGCCTTATTTATAATAGCCAGAAGCTGGAAAGAACCCAGATGCCCCTCAACTGAGGAATGTATACAGAAAATGTGGTACATTTACACAATGGAGTACTACTCAGCTCTTAAAAGGAATGAATTTATGAAATTCCTAGGCAAATGGATGGATCTGGAGGGCATCATCCTGAGTGAGGTAACATATTCACAAAGGAACTCACACAATATGTACTCACTGATAAGTGGATATTAGCCCAAAAACTTAGGATACCCAAGATATAAGATACAATTTGTTAAACGCATGAAACTCAAGAAGAACGAAGACCAAAGTGTGGACACTGTGCCCCTTCTTGGAATTGGAAACAAAACACCCATGGAAAGAGTTACAGAGATAAAGTTTGGAGCTGTGAAGAAAGGATGGACCATCTAAAGCCTGCCATATCCAAGGATCCATCCCATAATCAGCTTCCAAACTCTGACACCATTGCATACACTAGCAAGATTTTGCTGAAAGGACCCAGATATAGCTGTCTCTTGTGAGACAATGCCGGGGCCTAGCAAACACAGAAGTGGATGCTCACAGTCAGCTATTGGATGGATCATAGGGCCCCCAATGGAGGAGCTAGAGAAAGTACCCAAGGAGCTAAAGGGAACTGCAACCCCATAGGTGGAACATTATTATGAACTAACCAGTACCCCAGAGCTCTTGACTCTAGCTGCATTTGTATCAAAAGATGGCCTAGTCGGCCATCACTGGAAAGAGAGGCCCATTGGACTTGCCAACTTTATATGCCCCAGTACAGGGGAATGCCAGGGCCAAGGGGTGGGGGTGGGTGGGTGGGGGACTGGGGGGGGAGTGTATTGGGGACTTTTTGGATAGCATTGGAAATGTAATTGAGGAAAATACCTAAAAAAAATAAAATTAAAAAAAAAAAGAATTCTCAACTGAGAGAAGAACTTTTTACAAATTTAAATCTTAGTAATTTCCATGTAACATCATGAAACAATCTATATAAAATGTATAATGAAAGTACTGTTTGCATTATCATTAAATGGTACTTCCTTAGACATAAAAAAAAAAACAACAACAACAAAAAAGCAAAACAGTGAGAAGCTGGGGAAGGCGAGATGCCAATGACTGTTGGTCTTGGGGAAGGTCATAACTGTGACCCTTTCCTCACCCCGTGATGAAAGCATAGTCACTTCTAGCCATGGCTTTTCATTTGTTCCTTGCCCTCCTTTTCCCTCACTATGGTATCTCTGGATGGGGGAGCCACATAACTGCATGTGTGCCTAAGGAAGACCTAAGGCTCATCTCCCAGGAACACAGAGTAAGAGGACACTTTTGTGTACATCTTTCCTTCCACATGAGGTGTTCTGTCCTGACCAAACCATAAGCTGCTTCTCTGAGTGGCCCTCAATAGGGCAGTCCAGCTCCTCTAACATGTACCCTTAACACATTCACACTTCGGTTTCCTGGATGATTTTGTAACTCTATTCACTTACACTTTACTTTTATTATTTTGCACAAAATTAATTCCTCCCCATTCTTAAGATGGTAAGACTAGGTTTGCTAATATTTCTAATTTAATCCCTGCCACCAGTGTGTGTTTGGAAACTCATGAGCTATTTGGAGGTCAAGGACAACTTTCAGAAGTCAGCCCTCACCTCCCACCCCATAGAAGAAGCAAGGCTTCTCTAATTTTTTGTTATTTTACTGTGTACTTCTGGCTACCCAGCCTTCAAACTATTACGCAATTCTCTGGTCTCTTCTACCTCCAATCTTTTCCTACAAATCATTAGCCTGGAGATGCACTCCACCACAACTGATTTGTGTGTGTGTGTGTGAGTGTGTGTGTGTGTGTGTGTGTGTGTGTGAGAGAGAGAGAGAGAGAGAGAGAGAGAGAGAGAAAGAGTGAGAGAGAGAAAGTTCCAGGAATCAAAATCCGGACTTTAAGCTTTTTAGACCTCTGAGACATCTCGGAGACACCCCCCAACCCCATTATATTGGTGTTTTTGTTTTGCTTTGTTGTGTTTTTGTTGGCTTAAGAAACATTTTCCCATAAGACAGTACCCGTTGTGGGTGCAGTTTCAGGGGTCAAGCCCTCCAGCCTCAGCCTTGGCTCATGGCTCAACTAGCATTTCTCCCAAGCCCACCCTGCCTCCCTGAGATTCCTGGTCAATCAGTTCACCTCGCTCCCTGGATCCTGGCTCACAATTGCAACATTGCCTTACAGGAAGATTTCTTTCCACTGTTGCTACCTCAAAAAAAAAAAAAAAAAAAAAAGCTTGGAGGAGCTAGAGAAAGTACCCAAGGAGCTAAAGGGATCTGCAACCCTATAGGTGGAACAACATTATGAACTAACCAGTATCCCAGAGCTTTTGACTCTAGCTGCATATGTATCAAAAGATGGCTTAGTCGGCCATCACTGGAAAGAGAGGCCCATTGGACTTGCAAACTTTATATGCCCCAGTACAGGGGAACGCCAGGGCCAAAAAGTGGGAGTGGGTGGGTAGGAGAGTGGGGGTGGGGAGTGTATTGGGGACTTTTTGGATAGTATTGGAAATGTAAATGAGGAAAATACCTAATTAAAAAAAATACAAAAAAAAAAGAAAAAAGAAAAAGAAAAAGAAAAAAAGCTTGGGGGTAGAAAGTACCCCCCCGCCCCGGGCTATTCCTATCTATTTGGCTGACAGATGGCTTATACCACTTTACTAGTGACTGTCAGTGAACAGTAGGGTTCCACTACTGTTCAAAGATAGCCTATAAGTATCTGCCTGAAACCAAAGTTGACATTACCCTTAAAATCAAACAAACAACTGTAATAGTTAACGGAGGAAAACTTCCTGGCCAAAATGAGTTTAGTGATTGCAGTCTCCATTTCCAGCAGCTGGAACTCCAGGAACTCATGCTGTTGTTAACTACCCGCAAAGCCACTGCCCCACCACCCGGCCTCTCAGTCTTGAGACTATTATTTCAGTGTCTAAAGAATTTGAGATCTGCACTATTTACAGAATAATTGCTAGGTGGCCATACTTTGAGAAGGGCCCAGAGAGTTAAACTCCACATAAAAAATAGTCTTTGGGATCCCTCATAGGCTCTGGTAAGTGGGGACAACTGACCCACTATCCCAGATCTGGCAGCACAGACTCACCCATACCAGGGTTCTGTGTTCCCAGAATATGTAAGTAGATCTTCCCTGAAAGAGGGTTACAGAGAACAAGGACTCGGCCCCAGGACAAGGCTCCTCTCCAATTCCGTCAGCTTGACAGCGAAGTCAAGCCTGTTTAGAGATAGAAACTCCTTCTCTGCCTGATTGATTTGTTTTGTTTATTTGAACAAAGGACTGTTTCACAGCCCAGGCTGCGCCCCAGGATCTAGCCAGCTGACTGCTGAGCCTTAAGTAACAAAAACTCCAGCTGCGGTAGAAACACTGAGGCCTGTAACAAAAGCCCACCGTTCTCCAAGGCTGTTCTCCTCTAACACAGACAGATAACATTTTATTGTAAATAAACATTCAGAATTAGGATTAAGGCTTTCCATGTTCATATGCGTGAAATATGAAGACTTTTTGGCTTGTGTTTGCCTCCATTAAAAGTCAATATCATTCATGTGTTTTCTTCATTCTTAGGCTGCTGGAAAGCAATGCCAGCTATCCTGTGTGTTTGTTCACAGTGGCAGACAACAGGCAAGATCCTGATCTCAGACAAGGCAAAAGATAAGACACACCTGGGGCTGTCCTCTGACATCTACGTGTACACCTTGGCAAGGGCACAGCGTCAGTCACTCACTCAACACTAGGGAAAACCTGTGACAGGGGGCACACCCACCACACACAAATAAAATGTTTAAAACATACACACTAAGCCCCAAGCCCACTGTCTTCTTGCTTCTATTTCACTACCTGGCCACTCTGTCTCCTTGGGGTGTCATAAGTCTGCAGAAATTGATCCGTCTGCACTCTTGCACAAAACATTCTGGTTTTGTTGTTGTTGTTGTTGTTGTTTGTTTGGTTTGGTTTGGTTTGGTTTGGTTTGGTTTGGTTTGGTTTGGTAGCCCTGGCTGTCCTGGAACTCACTTTGTAGACCAGGCTGGCCCCAAACTCGGAAATCCGCCTGCCTCTGCTTCCGGAGTGCTGTGATTAAAAGCGTGCGCCACCACAACCGGCAAACATTCTGTTTTTAATAACTTGTTCTTTTCTTTCTTTATGAAATAGTTCTTTTTCTTTTCTCATTTTAATTTGTTTTCTTTTAAAATTACTTCAGTACTTTACTTTGCGTCCTGACTGTAGTTCCCCTCCTTCCTCTTTGCTCAGCGGGGGGGGCCCCGCCCCGCCCCGCCCCGCCCCACCCCGCCCCCCACAGACACTCCTCTTCCCTTTCTCAAGCCCTTCAGCTCTTTTTCTTAACCGGGTAAGAGCAACATTAGATGACCTCTGTGTTCCTGGAAAACAGGGAGGTCCACACAATGCCAAAGAAAGCAAATATCCACAGCAACAAGAGAATACTGTGAACCCCGGAAAAGCATCTCCCTTCCTGAGGTGAAATGAAAACTTGGAGACAGCGCATAGCGTGTGTTCCCATAAGCCAAAACTACAAATAGAGTATTTTTCCCTTCAGTAAAAAAAATACGTGTATATTGTCAAAATATTTACTCTCTTTGGGTGTCTAGGAATAATATCCACCACTGTGGAGCCTTGAGTGTTTGTCAAACTCCTTCCAGTCTTTTAAAGCTTTTGAATTCTGTGCCCTCCACGGGGTTCAAACTGTCGGGTTTTTATTTGCCTCCAATACTGGTTTTAACAAGCCCCAGAGAATTGCCCGTTCTTAAGACTCTACGGCACCTCCAGCAGGTCCCAGCTCCCTGGCCTTTGTGATTGCAAAGGTATAACTCCAGAGCCATCGGCTTTAGTTTGTGGACCAGTATAAATGTCTACCACCCACACTGGATTCAGTGGCAGGATGGGAAGATTCTCTGGCCCACCTCACCCCTCAAATCCCTTTGTCTTCTGCTTCTCTTTCTACGTGGAGGTCACAGACAGAAGATACACTACCCGGAATGAGATGTTTTGCTTACCAGAGGCTGGTAGGACCTCTACCCTTGCCCAGGTGGACTTCCTAGTGTTGCACCTCCTGGGTGACATCTGATGATTCTCTGTCTCTTCACTGTGTGACCACCCAGCATAAGAAGTCAATCCCCACGGGTCTCTCACAGTCTCCTTTTGATCCCATTCCGATATGTTCCAGCCTGTAGATTGCTGTTCTTGGGACTCTTCTCTTGGTGACTGTTAGTCAGGTGGCACTTCCATCATTATTGTTCAAGTTTCATGCCCTCCATGGCATTTGCTTCCTCTACAGATGACTCCTGAACCCCTTCTCTGCCAGCTAGGGCGAATGAGCTGCCTTCTCTGGTTGTTCATTTTCTCCACCTCGAGTTTTCTTCTTAAATTTCTTTCCCACTGCTCAAGTAGGCAGAAAAGAACAGTTTGGCAAATTCATTGCATAAGTAGCCATGCAACTGAAAAATTAGATTCCAGGCTCAACTTCTTACACACGAATCTAATCTTTACCGGTCTTCCTCTTGGAACTTGTCACTGACTTGTTGGAGCTGGAGAAAAAGACACACCACTCATTCTGTAGCTGTGACTTTCACTCCAACAGCTCCTTGAAGATAATGATCATCAAGTGATAACTGAAGTATGGAGATAGACTTGCCTCTTAATAACACCGTTGTTGTTCTGACCTCTATGGTATTTGTGTTTCACTAAATTCGGAACCAAGTTGCCCAGTCTTAAGCAATAGGAAAAATCTCCATACACAATGAACTATTCAGCCTTACAAAAGGAAACTGGGGAGTGGAGGAGGGGGCTGGTAAGATGGCTTAGCAGGTAAAGGTTCACACAACTTGACAACCTAAGTTCAGTCACTAGGACTCACATGGTAGAGACTCACACAAGTTGTCCTCTGATTTACACACACATATTGTGTCACACAGGCACCCACACATACATATGTACAGATATACAATTTAATGTAATAAAAAAATTAAAAGAAATTGTGGCATCTGCTAGAACGTGGGTAGGACATTTACAAGGCACAGAGGACATCATCCACTATCCTTCTCACTTACATGTGGCCTCCAAACCAATGGAAATGACTAGCTCAAGGTCATGCTTAGGAATGCTAAGAGGGGACTTGGACTCACTGCCTTGGAATGGTCAGTCAACTCTTCACACGAAAGCTGATGACACCTTCCACCGAGGCATACCTGTCAGCAAAGCACCTCGTTCATCTCCCTATCTCCCCACATTGGAATCCCGCCATGTGATGGCTCCATTCCCACACATGTGAAAGCAATCAACAGGTCCCAAACCCAGAGTGAGTCCATCCTACCTGGGCTGGGCTCTTTAGATTTTGCATTTTTTCCTGCTGAATCTTTTACAACCACCAAGATCATTCTTTCCTAAACTTTTCTATTTTCAGTTATTTGGTAAGTGATAAGTATATGTGTATATACATCGATTTTCATCACATAATTGCAATAGATTTTTTACGCTATTCTTCTACCATATAAAAGGTAGTCTTCACACTTAGGCACTAAGCACACAGAATATGCCTGATACTACAGGTGGGTGAGTGGATGGATGGGCAGATGGATAGACAGGCGGAAGGATGGATTGTTGGATGGATGAATACGAGAATGGATGGGAATAAGGAGGATTTTTAGCATTCGCTGGCTGACACCTTATAGATACTTCTTGGTTATCGGAAGTTTCAAAACTAATAAAAGGGACTGAGACTTAGAAAGTCAGTTTAACAACTTTGAAACAAGAAACTATGCCTCGTATAAACATAAGGAATGTCTGAAAAAGCTCACTTTGCAAATATTTCTTTTTAAAGTAAACAGAAATAGTGCTTTTTTTTTTTTAAACCGGCACTGTTATAAAGGGATCACCATGAATAAACTTGGGTTTGTAGCTGAATCAAGGTGATACACTGGGAAAGCAGAAGACTCAGGAAAGGGTGGAGGCTCGTGCAGGCTCTGGAGTCAAAGCCAAGTTTTCTCTAACTTCGGTGGTACTAGCTGAATTCCAAGGGTCCGTAAGCTTCTTTGCCATAGCGAGAACAAAGAGAGAATGGGGGCTTGACTTCTGAGACTCTTTATTTTCAATCTGTGGCAAGGATGGGAGGGAGGGAAAAGTGACAGCTGATCTCTCCTGGCTCCACCCTAAAGCTTCATGGTATGAGTTCCGGAAACACAAACTACAGGAAAGAAGCAAGAACCTGTTGACATATGGCTGGATAGCAAGATCGCACTTGCCCGGGGTGATACTGGACTCTAGTAATAATTTTAAAACGAGCCAAGGATTGAGAAGGGCAGAAGAGCAATGTACACAGTATGGGAGGGAGGAGAAAAGAAGGGTAGGCAGTCCAGCACCACACAATGTCCCTGTTTGAGCAGAAAGCAGCCTGGCTGTTTGTTCTTGGCATTGCTCGAACTCTCTCATACTTTTCTGGCTACTTCCCAGACAGAACGACATGTTCCCTGCCGGGTGCCTAAAGGACTAAAAAACATGTTTGCTTGTGCAACCACCAAGTAAAGTTGTTCCTTGTAACAAATTATTTCTTGTCTGGAGTGTCAGGAGGTCTCAGACTTGATCGGCAAGTTCCACCCAACACCGTGTCCAAGGCACTTTGTTGGTATGGTCGTGACACTCATTCAGTTGAGGCCGAAATAAAGTTTAAGGGAGCCTAACTGTTCCAGTAAATCGTGATTCAAAAATACTCACTTGCGAAGAAAGAGCAAGTATAGATATGGTCTCAGCTAACCTCCTTGCTGTCACTGGGGTAGCTTTTAGGTCTCGCACCTGTTTCCGCTACCCTGCTCCCCTCCCCCCCCCAACCCGCCCCTCCACCCGCCCCCCCCCCCACTCCCACCCCCACCACCGTGAGCTCCTCTGGCCGGCCACATTACTCACCCTGTGGGAGCTAAAATAACACAGATTAACACCAGCGGGCCAAAGCCAGCGAGTAGGCCTCTCGCTCTCCCTTATCTGGAAGGTGAAATCCCGGTAGAGGAGGGGTCAGCTAGTATGAGGGGTCCCTGCTGGGCCTCAGATGGCTTGCTCCCTGTGAATAGAAAAGCGGTAAACAACCTAGCTTTTCTTTCTGGATTCTGACCTTAAAAGCAGTAATCTAAGTATTGTAGGGCATCTAAATCAGAGACCAGATTTCTTTGCCACACACCAGTTCTTATAAACAAGACGGGCCAGAACTTTCTTTCTCAAAGTTGATTGTTTCTCTACCTCCCTGTATAGGCCGCTAGCAAGTTATCCCGTGACTCCTTGTGGATTTTTCTTTCAAGGTCTTGCCCTGTGCTGACTGACTGCAGTCTTCTTGTAAGCCCTCTCCTGCCGTGCAATTTTCTCCTGAGTCATAGCTCTACTGGAATTCTCCCTCCTGATCCATAAACCTCTCAAATTTAAGAGGATCACAGTTAGTTATGACATGAGAGATGTATATGTTTAAATATGTGCATATGTATCTGTACATATGTATATGAATGTTTGTGTGTGTAAAAACACAGAACATGAACAGACATTGTTTGTTTGTAATTAAGCGTGTATCCTGTCTACACTTCTAATTAGCTGTGTGACACTGGGCAGTGGGCGTGATTTTTCTGTGCTACAGTGTCATCATCTAGATGATGAAAACTGTCATATTGTCATAGGGTTGGAGTACAAATCAAATTGTCTGTTCAGTCAGCATCACTAGATCTCTGTATTTATAGCATCACTAGATCTCTGTATTTATAGCATCACTAGATCTCCTCTGTATTTATAGCATCACTAGATCTCCTCTGTATTTATAGCATCACTAGATCTCTGTATTTATAGCATCACTAGATCTCTGTATTTATAGCCCCCCCAAAATTGCAGTATTAATTATGATCCCTGTGTTTGATTCATCAAGCTACTAATAACTAACGACAAAAAATGAAAAACAATAGATGTGGGAATTCCAGACATGATCAGCACATTCGACAGTATGACACCATGATCTTGATAAAGTCGTGGAACTTGGGGTGGAGAGATGGCTCAGCGGTTAAGAGCACTAACTGCTCTTCCAAAGGTCCTGAGTTCAAATCCCAGCAACCACACGGTGGTTCACAACCACCTGTAATGAGATCTGATGCCCTCTTCCGGTGCATCTGAAGACAGCTACAATATACTTACATATAATAAATTAATTAATTTTTAAAAAGTCATGGAACTCTGCAGTTCTTGTCTCCTCAAGCGTGAAGTAAGGGTTCAGTGTACGAACTGTTTCATGGCGACTCTGCCAGCAGCACTTAGCTGAGGCCTCTGTGAGCACATGCTCATCATTTTCAAATAACCAGCAATGACAAACGACACACCATTCCTTCAATCACAAGACTTGGTATCAAGTGTCCCCTTTCCCTAGCAATGGCAGCAGCAAATAACAACGTCCCTCAGAAAGGCCTCGCTGCTGTGTGAGAATGGGCTTCTCTCTCCTACCTTTTATTCCAGTGAGACCCCAGCCTGCTTGAGAGTGCCACTCCCATGGGAGGAGGGCCTTCTCCCTCTCTGGTGCCTCACACAGCAGTCATCTCTGGACAGAATTTTACAGACCTTCGCTGAAGTTTGTCTTTCCAAGTTTCTAAGTGCCTTTTAATCCAGGAAGGCTGACAGCACAATAAACTATCATAGCAAGTCAAATTTATTTGACATCATCAGCTTTGAGCAAAACCTAAGTTAAAACTCCAGAGACAACCACAGTGCGCTCAGCATGGTTAAAGATGGGAAAACTAACCTCCCTAACTATGGGCAAGACTGCTCAGCGATGAGACCTCGGATACTGTTGGTGGGAGGGGAAATGGATGGCATTTGGACTTTTTTTTTTTTGATAGTTTCTCATGGAAGTTGAAAGTAAGTTCCTGCTGCTGAAAAAAACACTGTGTATTTTGAACATAGAAGTCTTGGAAATTAGCCTGGAACTGATCCAAACACATCCTACTTGAGGGCTAACTTTCATAGTGGCAGAAGGTACCATGCAAGCTGTCAAGAGAGGAAATCAATCAATAATAGTCTTACCCAGATTAAATGCCTATGAACCACAAAAATAGAAAAAGACAGAAAGAGCAAGATAGCCCTAAAGGTGCAATAGTGCTACTTACGTATATCTTGGAGGTAACCAACCACTGTCTAATGGGACACAAGGCCCTCTCAACAGAAGGCCTCAACTCCTGATACTATAAACAGTCAACTGCCCATGGCTAATGAGGTCATGGATATTAGATAAAAACCTTTTTCTGCTGTTTTCCTAAGCCAGCATAATTCTGACTGCATTCTCAGTCCTCAGCCTTGAAACACGGAAGTGAAGGTCTCGCTCCTCACCAAAGAAGCTCTTCTTTTGCAGCACACAAAGACCATTACAGAAAGCCACAACTAGCCAATATGCTAGAACAAGAGCTGGGGGAGGGGCCACAGCTCCCGTTGGTATTGGAGAACCCATCCCGGAGCACCTCCTTGAGGAACACTAATCCACCCTCTGCATCCACAACACAACCCCTACACCGAAGATTTAGGAAACTTGAAAGGGTGTGAACAGACAGAGGACTGGGAATCTTTTAGGAGATGTGTCTTCTAGAAATGACAGGGAAACGAAGACACCCATGAGATTTCAGCAGTACAGCTGCCTAAACAGGACGTCGGCAATGATAGCACCAGTTGACATGCCATTCTGGATAAGAAAAATCTCATGGAGCCCCAAGCGAAGATGAAGAGCTGAAGCAATTGATGATTCCTCAGGTGTTGGGAGCTATTAAGACAACACAATTGTCCTGATCTCTGAATTGGGCCTCTCCCCCCGAGAAGAAAAGGGGGTCAAAAGTGGGCCACCGACACACCGCTCCAAGAACAACCACAGAATGTTCCAGCCCTAAGTCAGCATCAGATGTCCTGACCACAAGATGTACCCTGATGCCACCAAGTTCCTGCTTCCTCGTGTAGTTGCCAAAAGAAAAATTTCCACTGCCCCACCCCTCCTGCTGAGAAGTACTTCCCCTTTTGCTTGTGCATTTAAGCCTTGAGCCTTGCTGAATACAGTGACACCTTGATGTTAATCAGACTGGTTCCGCGTTGTTCCTCACACTTGGTGTCCGTCTTTCTCTCCCCCCATTTGGTTCTTAGGAGAAGGTCCCCTCGAGACCCTCGAATAACTGGACCTGCTGGACGGGTCACTCAGGGAGTGGGTTAGTCTTCCTCTAGGATGAGTTCCATGATTGGTTCTCTGATACCAAGTTGTCATCCCAGAAATTATGCACCTACAGACAACCGTAATTCCTCTCACTAAACTCTCTTTATCTATGAAAAATTAAAATATGGCCACAAAATACTTAAGTAAGAGTATTTAGAGCAGATTTTTCTAATGTATTAAGTCACAGTTTTCTAGAGAAATATCCAATAGGCTGCATATTCAGCTGTGTTGCTTAATGAAGGAGATAAGTTCTAGTGACTGTAATAGCTGTGTGAGCATCTACTTACATAAGCCTATCTGGCACAGCCTTGTATTTGTCATTTTTCTGCTGCTATGATAAAATACCATGACAAAAACAACTTAAGGAACAAAGGGCTTATTTTAGGGCGATACGGTTCATTGTGGTAGAAAGGCTTGGTGTATCAATAGGTGTAGGAAGATGGCTAATATAATCCCATCTTTGTTTACTCATAGGTAGCAGAGAGGAAAAAGGGAAAAGAAGAAAGGAGGAAAGGAGGAAGGGAGGAAGGGAGGAAGGGAGGGAGGGAGGAAGGAAGGGAGGAAAGGAAGGAGGGAGGAAGGGAGGGAGGGAGGGAGGGAGGGAGGGAGGGAGGGAGGGAGGGAGAGGGGGAGCAAGTGAGCGAGAGAGAACAGGAAGTGAGGTAAGGCTATAAGCCCTTAAAACCTACCTCCAGAAATGCACTTCCTCAGCAAGACTCCACTTGGTCCTAAAGGTCCCCAAACATGACCACCAGGCAAAGGACCAAGTATTCAAACACATGAGTCTACTGGGGGACTTTTCTCCTTCAAACCACCGCAAGCCCCAGCTTCTTAAGCAGTGAGTCACAACCGCATATGGGAACATGTTGCTAAATGTGGAGGTAGTGACAGCTTTTACAACAGCAAATGTTTTCTGAACAAAAAATAACGATTATTTGTTTATAAAAATAAAGCAAACAATGAACGTGGAGTGTTTTAAGCAGCTCTTACCTCTGTCGTATTACATCACTGCACCCTTGGTTCTGGACATACGACATAAACACTTTGCACTATTTGTACCATCCCTCCATATATCACCCTCAAAAGATAACAATTGTGTGTTAAGAATTCCTGTGTTTTTATCATCTAAAGCTTTCTTCTCTTATAGGCACATATAACTTTAAATATAAAACAAAGCCAAACAAACAAAACCTTCCATGAGCATGTAAGTAATTTGAGTTGTAGGGCAGAGAATATTTGATCTTCAAAAATTCTAATTTGGGTTGCTGGATTTTATTTTAAAAACATTAAATGATTTTTTTATTTAACTTTAGGGCAAAATTTCTAACAAATTCTTACATGCTTCTTCTGATCCAAAGACCCTCAAACCCCTGTACAGAGAGCCCTCACCCCTTCCGAGTTCTTCCAGGTTTGTAACAGTGACTATGAGTCTTGGAGTACACTGAGCCTAGAACCCAGAAATGATGAGTCTATTTCATGTTGCCCAGTGGGTCCAAGCAATTAGGAGAGGGGGTCAAGACATAGCATTGAAGAGGCTTCAACAGGCAAGAATGGTCAACTATGCCAAGCGTTGTTATGCACAATGTGTGCTATGCTCTGGCCATTCCAGAACCGCTTGGACTTAAGCACCAAATAATACTCAAATAAGAAAGGCAAAGCACATGTTGAGTGAATTAGATCTCTGTTTCAATGCAGAAAACATGATGACAATAGGTTGAAAACATGTTCACGTGTCAGCATGTTGAGAGAGGGCCTCTTCTGAGCCAATAGACCTATGCTGCCTTTGTCTCCCCTCTGTTACTGGGCAGGTTTTCCCCTGCCAACTGCAGGATATGCAGTAAGCACAGAGATACAGGCATGAATTCCACTCATGCATGACTGTTAATTATGTGTGCCTAGCCTTTTATGACTTGTCTGTGGGCCACAAATCATTTGATCATACAAAATGATCAAGTATAAAATAATAACTGTAATTTGTCAAAAGTTGGGCTGCTGGTGGCGTAACTTTTGTAGTAGACTGTTTCTTGGCATGCTTGGGGCCCTGGAGCAGACAGGAGGAGGAGGAAGACAAAGAGGAGGGAAAAGGGAAGGGTGAGATTGAGGAGGAAGAGAAGGAAGAGGAGGGGGAGGTGAAGAAAGAACAAAAAGGAAGAGAAGTGGGAAAGGAGGAAAAGAAAGGGGTTGTTTTGTTTTTCTCCCCACTGTTCCATAAACTGCAGTGAAACACAAATACTCCCCACTGTCCCTAGTGGCCAAAGATATAAAGTGCATCTGAGCCAGGCAGTGCCAGCTGTTTTGATGTCGCCTGGGAAGTAATTAGTTTGTGCTTCCCCAAGGAAAGGACCTTTACAACTTTACAGCCTGGCAGTGAACTTGCCTGACTCAGAACACCAACATGTTAGCTTGTGTTACCCAGATTAGATATGTGGTTCTTGTCTCTGGCATCATAGGGATCAGACAGATACTTGAGTGTGTCATTTAGGTAGCCTCTCTTGTTAACTTTCTGGTAGATTTTCTTTCTAGCTTGGCCTTTACACCTCACCCACAATCTGTTGCTAGAAAGAGAAGAACTTTTGCCATATTTTGGGCTTTCAAATTGGAATCAAAGAAACAAAGAATTAAAGTGGGGGCAACTTTCCCACTTTTTCCAAGGCTTAAGAGTAAACTAAATGCATGCCACAATTTACAGAATGCACGAGTCAATTGTTAAAAAGATCTCAACATGCCTTCTAGATGCCCACATTGAAATTCTACCCCAGAAGAGGCAAAAAACACAGCCTGGAAAGCAAAGGAAAAACTGACAGGGAAAAGGAAAAGAAGGAAGGAAAGAAGGGAGGAAGAGACAGAGAGAGGGAGGGAAGAGAAAAGAAGGGAGGTAGCAAAGGAGGCAAAGGGAAGGGGGAAGGGAAGAGGAGGGGAGGGAAAGGGAAGGAAAGGAAGGAAGGAAGAAGGAAAAGAAGGGAGGAAAGAAGGGAGGAAGGGACAGAGGAAGGGAAGGGAAAGGAAGGGAGGGAGGGAGGGAGGGGAAGGGAAGGGGGAGGGGAATAGGAAGGAAGGGAAGGAAGGAAGAAAAGGGAAGGAGGGAGGGAAGGGAAGGGAGGAAAGAAGGAAGGAAGGGAGGAGGAAGGAAGGAATGAAGGAAGAGGGAAGGAAGGAAAGAAAGAAGGAAGGAAGGAAAGGGAAGGGAAGGGAGGGGAGGGGAGGAGAAGGAGAAGGAGAAGGAGAAGGAGAAGGAGAAGGAGAAGGAGAAGGAGAAGGAGAAGGAGAAGGAGAAGGAGAAGGAGAAGGAGAAGGAGAAGGAGAAGGAGAAGGAGAAGGAGAAGGAGAAGGAGAAGGAGAAGGAGAAGGAGAAGGAGAAGGAGAAGGAGAAGGAGAAGGAGAAGGAGAAGGAGAAGGAGAAGGAGAAGGAAAGAAAAAAGGGAAGGGAAGGAAGAAAAAAGGAAGGAAGGAAAGAAGGAAGGAAGGGAAAAGAGATGTGAGGGAAGGGAGGGAGAGAGGGAGAAAAAAAGACAAAAAACTAAATGAACAGACCTATGAAATGAATTGTCTATTTCTGGGCTGTATACAAAAAACTAACCACAACAGAGGCTTCATTTCAGTAGTGACTGCTGCCTACTTCTGCCTAGCTCAGCAATATGGCAGGAGAAAGCTCTCCCACATTGTACCCTTCAGACCATACTACCCAAAGCCAAGAGTCATTAACAGGTCGCTCTGACTGCTGCCCTTTGGAGTGTAACTCAGGAGTGTGGGAAGTTGTATCAATGAAGGGGCAATGAACTGGACAGAAATTGTGTCTCCCTTCCAAGCCATAGCATGCCACCCAGCACTGCAGTATAGGTGTCTCCAGACACTGGGACACCTTCTAACCATTGAGTGGAGATTGAGGACATCCATGAATTTTAAGCACATGTGTGTCATTTCTTTCCATTTCCCAAAGGGTCTTGTGTGAAAGGTATTTAATCATGCCTATCAAAATTAAAAAGAAAAAAATAGGAGCTGGGTTTGTGGCTGCATAGGACAATGCTGTTCTAGCCTTGAAAAGATGTGTGTTCAAGTCCCACCACTGCAAAAAAGAAAAAAAGAAGAAAGAAAGGGAAGAATTAGCATTCCAGGTAGGAAGTTGACTATTGACTATCGTATAGAGTTAACACTGCTCCATTCCAAAAGGATGACCTTGCAGGGGTGAGGGCAAGCACCCTCCCCTGAGTATCCAGCTGCTCCTCTCCACCTGTGCTGTGAGCATGGCTTGGAGAGGGGCTAGAGTGACCAGGGAAAGACCACGGGAGGGGAGGGCTATCTGCTACAGGGATGACTCCATCCCAGCCAGGCAAAGGCTTTCCAGATGCAGCTTGCTGCAGAGTGGGGGCACCCATAGCTCCGTAAATGACCTTTCACCTATGCTCTGTAAGGAAACTCAGTAAATTCTTTAGCTCCCCAGGGTGAACTGTGGTGGAATCCTGACTTAGTTTGTCACTGGGACCTTAGGAGAAGGGAAGTTATTGTTCACATCTTCCTCTGGGAAGGGATATTATTAATGGTAATAAATGACACCATTGGCGTGCTTGTTCCTATGTCTCACTACAGTGCTAGCTTAGGGATGTACATTTCTGTTTTCTATGAACTCACTGCAGATTGAACAGTGGTTTCTTAAGACCCAGTTTGCTAACACCTCACTTTACCCTGCTGCATTGTCCTCAGAGCCTCTCACGGTCCATTCTGACATCAGTTCTACAACGTCCCTCACCCTGAAGGACTGTAACCATCCTCTGCCCCTATAAACAGTTTACCAATGAGTCCCGCCGTGCTGGCAATGGCAGAGATCCTGGATTTCCAAAGATGGCTTCCAATCTGTCAGTTCCCATTCCTTAATAGGTTTTTTAAAAGTACTTAGGTTTCAATATCTTAAAATGCAAGAATATTTAAAAATGTAATCTATTTCCCACTCAAGAATAATTGGACTATAAGACTGGAGTGTTTTATAGGCAAAGGAAAGCATTAATTACTGTCATGATTATATACTTTTTCAGCACTATATATTTATTTATCATTTGTTTGTTAGTTTGAAGAATTGAGGGAAGTGGAGAAAATGGTAACAATATGACTTTCCAGGACCTTTCCCCAAGATCCAAGTATATGTCCATTTCTCCCTCCATCGTGTCTGTAAGATTGGTGTGATGTCTTTCACTATCTGTTCCAGTGCCAACCTGACCTTAACGGCTCCCCTGCCCTCCTCTTACCCCAGCCCCATCCTCTCTCACATCATGAATCCAGCCCACCTGTATGTCTTCTGACTGCCTTCCCTGGCCCCAGTGACCTCCCCAGGAACACTTAACCAAGGCCATCCATGCTCATACTGCCTGGGCAACACTGGGTGACTTTGGGCCTGTCAGGATCCCTAGAGAACCTGAGCAGAGAACTGGCCAGAGTTTAATGAAAGCCTATTTACTGAGAAAACAGCAAAGCATGCTGAAAAGCCCTGGCTGGGGGCAAAGGCAGTTCAATGGAAACTGACTTCTCCTAGGTCTGAAGGAACAAGGGAAGCAAGCAGCAGCTCCAATAGCCCAGGTAGAACGGAAACCTCTCTCCTATGTTTATGTCAATGAACCCAGCCCCTAGCAAGCAGCTTAGCAAGAGGGAGCCAAGACAAGGTGATCTCCTCTCCCACTGTTCTTCCCATTGCCTGGACCCAAGGAGAAGAGATTCCAACTGAGAGTTGAATGGAAGTCACCCTTCCAAGGCTCTGAGCAGGAGAAAGAGGGAATGGATTCAGAAGGGCAGCTCAGGTTTTACATTTCCCTTCCTCCATTAGGTGGCTTAGATTTTCCATTAGAATTTACTGCCCATTAGCCATGTACTGACTTGCAGCTTTCTCCAAACCTAGAAAGGGGAAGGGGTCTTCCTTTATGTCTCTGAGAACATAGTATCTGGGCCCCTGGATTGGCTCCCCATCTTCTATCTCTGAGAATGCCTTACATACCCTCCAGTAAGAACTCTGATTTGTTGGTTCCTCTGTACTTGATAAACACAAAAGTCTAAAGTAATCCAGGACCTTATTTAATTTAGAAAATGCAAAGTGTATCCTTATTTTATTTCCTGGACTCAATTAGCATGTATTTGCATAGTTGTTACCCAACATCATTGAGGCACACCTCTATCTGAGAAAACCAATTAGTAAAGAACAAATTTAAATGTACCTCATCCAATTCATGTTGCTTAAAAGGGCAGTGGGGGCGAAGGGGAGGAATTCAGCCTGTGTTGTGGGTTGCAGCTCATCCGTGGCAGGTGTGACTGCACGCTTGAATAAGGCAATGTTGCACAGAAAGACAGCTTCCACAACCCAGCCTAATCAGCCACTGTGTCACGAAAAGAAGCTCAATTCGATAGTATTAGGTAGTTTCTAATTAAGCAGACACAGACACTGTGTCCTTTCATTCTTGACTTCTGAGTAAAAGCAAGTAGACTGAAGCACTGGCCTACTGAGAGTGGATCTTACAGTGACCGGTGAGGCCTGCTTTCTCTTCCATCCACCTTTAACCACTACATGTGTAGAGATGCTAAATGCATTCTTCCAAGAAAAAGAATACGTGGCTGGATTTCTCTAGCCCTCCCTGTTGGTATTCTGTGATGAGCAGAGCCTGGCATTAGTTACATTCTTCTTTAAAAGTTTTGAAAAATGTATAAGCTGAGAACTTCGTGGGTTTGTCACAGTCAATCACATAAGGACCAAGACTGAAGGTGTTGCCATCTTTTGCCAGGCTGATAACTCACTGCAAATGGTTTCTTGCTTTTCTGATCTCTCCCATCTTCTTCTGACTACTGTGTTATTATCAGAACCCACTGGGCTCCAAATGGAAGGACAAGTGGAGATGTACCATTCATTGGGTGATTAAAAACACAGGCATGCGTAGATGCAGAGATGTCCAGAAGAGTGAAGAGGAAGGCTCTTCCTCATACTAAAGCCACCACCTCTCATGCAGCATTCTGAAGAGGACTGTGGTCTAGAGGAAAATGAAAAACCCAGGATGCCAGAGAAGGTAAGTAGACCAGGAGCGTTCAGTTCAATTTTCTACGTTTAACTAAAGTACACTTACTAAAATGGCGACAGTCTCCATTTTGTCTTGTTCCAGCCACATTCCCCACCCCTACCTCCTTTCACTTTCTTTGGAAAACATTATCTGTTGACTGGGTATAATTCTTTATTCTTTCCCTCTTCCTAAATGTTGAGGTAATCAGTGAAACAAGTCCTTTTGGGGGCGTGGGGTGGGGATGGGGGGGTCTGTGTCAGTATTGAGAGTCAATAATGTGCGAGGAAGACAAGTCTTGTTGACATATAATTCCCAACGATGAAAGGAAATGCCAGAGCTTTATTTATGATCTTTATTGAAGTTTTATTAAAGGACAAGGTACAGAAATAATCACATTAAACCCATGTGCAAGCAATTCAAAACAAGTGGCTACATAATCCACACTAGATTAAGGGAAACATTGCAACACTATGACAAACATCCCTAGCTCCCTATATGAGGAAAACCTTGTCTGCTTGTTCTCAGTCACACTATACCTGTGATAAATCAGTCCAGCACAGACTTTTCTGCCAGAATGTTCCTGGTGATGGAGAGAAGCCCCCAACCCTTTGAATATTCTGAAATATGTTCTAAATAACACTCAGTCAAGCAAACTACTTTCTATGTGTAATCTGTACAGATTCAGCATTCTGTTTCAGGATAGCGATCTTGTTCTAATACAGAATAATTTTTTTTCTGAAATCAGTTGAGTTAAATTGATACATCAAATACATGAACATGTCCACCTACACAAAACTGGGAGTAAGAGGGTCTCGATTTACAAACACAGCTACATGGGGAACTACTGGGATGTCTGACAACATCTCTAGTCACCACAACAGGAGAACATCCGACAGGAAGCAGGAAGCAACACCACAGAAAAATGAAAGGAGTCTGCCCACAGCGGCAGGTACAGTGTCTGCTTATTACTTTAACTGGTACTAAGTCTGTGCCCAGAGGCAACAAGCTAATCCAACAGTGATCACTGAGAACCAAATGAGGAAAACAAAGTTCTCCAGGAGGCATACCAATGTGATTGTACTAGCAAATACTAAATAAGTCTTATAGCATATTTTCTTCTATGCAAAGGGTTTTTTTTCTTTCTTTCTTTTTTCTTTCTTCCTTTTTCTTTTTTTTTTTTTTTTTTGACTGAGGGGAGCCACTGTTAAAACACAAGTTCCTTTTCTATCAGCTAAAATGCTCTAAATTGTCTACCTGTTCCATGAAAACACCAAGAAAATCAATTAAGACATTCTCTTTACAACTGCTTTTGCCTAAAAACTTCCGTAAATTTCTTTCTCATCTACATGAGAGCTGGAGTGTAGAATATTTTTTCTCAGACTCTGAAAAGGTACTAAAATCAGGGAACCACACAAAATAAAACACTATCTTGATAGTCTGGAAAAATTCAAAGACATTTACTCTAATAGTAGCAGGTTCCTCTACACAGTTCTCCGTGCTTTGTCTTCATGATTAAAAATAATAAAATAAATCACGCACTTCAAGTCAGAGCACACTTCAGAAAGTTAAGCAGTACATATGAATTTGCACCTGTACTCCTGCCCCATCACTTCATACAGCAGTCATCTGCTCGTATGTTTGGATCCCCTTTTAAACATATGACCCTGGAGGTCCATCTGTGGCCTCCAGTGTCTGGCTCAGTGTGTTGAAATGTCTATTCCTAGGCTATAAAGTAAACTGCTCTTTCCTTCTTCTTCTATCTAGACTCAAAGATCTTGTTCCCACTGTACTACTGTGCATTTGTCACCAAAAGGAGTGGATGACTTTGATTTGGGGAGAAGGCGTTTCTAAAACTAGTAACAGTAATGTCTCCTCAATAGCCACTGGTGAGAGACACCAAGCTTAAGCGCTCACTCACAAAACCTGCTACTTTGCAGATGAAACAATCATGTAAACTTATTACTGACAATGTAGTGAATGAGATTGGTTATAAGAAAATGTGGGTCCCTTTTGAGATGAAATCATATGTGAAAGTTTTACAAATTACATCAGGTACCTAATAAAAGTTGTCACTGTATGTTGTCACATGAGCTATTATAATAGTATCTGCCTTCTAAATGCAGCCATTGTCTCTGAAAATTCTTTAACATTCCTTGCTTATTTTCCCTCAGCATGCTACTCTAGGAATAATGGCTTGGTGTTTGTAAAGTGTTTTGAAATCCCTAAAGTGTGATAACCAACTCAAGGACCATTTTATCCATGCAAACTGTGTCTACCCAGTGAGTCCACTTAGAAATCTAGGACTGGCAACTGTTGTCTCCTAGGACTTAATAAATGATTCCCTCTGGCTCCAAAAGCAAGTACTTCTTCAATGGCAGTGGGAGGGACAGCCTGGGGATTGCTTTGTGGCATCTGCTGTGTAGCGCTTTTCGGATGGCGCATCTTGACAGGTGCATCAGGGTTCTGGGCGTGTTGCGGCACACCGTGAAGAGAGAGTGGTAAAAGTCCCAGTGTTTCTGCAAAGCAAGGCGGCACAGGTTAATGTGAGGGCGGCTCCTCAGCTTCCCCAGATAAAGACTCGCACTGATGCATCTACCCCTCCTTTCCACATAAGAAGAGCTTTCTAGAGTCTCTGATCGTGAACAAAACTGAGCACAAAACAAAAATGGGAGAGTAGAAAGTGGCATGTGATAAGACTGGAAAGAAAAGCAGGGGAACACGTTCACAATCCAGGACATGATATAAACTGCCATGCTTGAACTCAAACCAAAATGGCAATTCTAATTCAGCTCAATATTATAGCATGTTCTTTATGTTCCTGGTAATATCCACTGGCAGTGCCTAGCAGGCAAGCAACTTGAAAAAGGTAAAAGAGCTAACAATTAGCAGAATAAGATTATACAAATGAGCCTCTAAGTTCAGGGAACTTTGTACCTGGCACCTCTCATATACTAGACACAGCAGAGACTTCAGAAGTCAACAACAGGATGCTCTGTGGGAAGGGCTAGTCTACAGATGGACCAAAGTCTTAAGTTCACAAGTGAGGGCATGGTTCTACTAAGGGTTTTGCGTGTGGCTCACTGCAGACTCTGAAATAGTGTTTTCTGCTTAGTCATAAGTACCTAGATATAGTTGAAAGTAAACTAACTAGTGACATAAAACACTATGGTGTGCTGGGAAAAAAATGCTGAGTGAGCAGTCCTGGATCGTATCCCTTAACTCATTTAAATTAGAGGAAAATAGAACTGCCACCTTTATATATTTACTCAAACTTCTCTCAGAGAAATTCCCAAGACTTCCTATATCACATATTTGACAGATATACAAGCATAGATTTTTACCTTCTCATACTTGCATTTTATAATCCTTTGTTTCATTACATTTGAAAAAAATAAGCTTTGAAAGCATTCTCAAAATCAATGTGTTAAACAAGAATGCTGAGTGCTTATGCAGAGATCTGGCAGCACTTGATAGTGAAGACCACAGAAAGTGAATCATTTACCTCCAAGTCATCATCAGGAATGGCTCGTCTCCACTTTATGTTCCATCGAATGTGCTCATAGGCATTGACCACAACTTCAATGGCTTTCGGGCAAGAGTGGCAAGCCTGGATCACCTGCAGAGGAAACAGAGATCTTGTCACTTGGTGTGGGCACATGACTCACATCTCTCACAGACATCAAGAATCCCCAACCAAGGTTGGTTATGGCTTCACACGTCTTCAGTTTCCCCTTGTCAGTATGCTTTGGGATCACCAAGACTCTGGACCTTGATGCCCACCAAGGGACCACACCAAGACCACACAATCTATGAAGAATAGCCATGCCTGTCATGTTGTCTGGAGCACTCTGCCTTTAAGGAGTGTCACATCTTTTGGGTATGGTTGGTTTTACTGCCTGATCCAATGTAGATGGGCATATTCATGAAATCAAGCTAACTTTATCAACGATGAACAATAAAGATGAGGTACTAACAAGAACAGAAAGACACGATGTTGAAGAACTCCTTGCTCTACCCATAAGTGAGGTGATGCGGAGAGAGGCAGTCTCGACACATACTTCCAGCTGCTTTGAATTCTGCAAGGTTGTTAACTCTGTTATTATAAAATGGCTGGACAATAGCACCATGATAGGTCTGCTGGTGACCATGTGGCAAAGCAAATTTCAAGAGTCACCAGTGAGTCAACCAAAGACATCTTCCAGGAAAAGCACCTGTAGTGGACTGGTATCATATACCAAGCCATACTCAGTCACTTTCTTTAAGAATGAAAGGTAACATGAGATGTAGTTATGTCATTAGCATATTCCATTCCAGACTTCACTGAGCAAACAAAACCATGGTGAGCCAAAGTCATCAACATTTCCCACTGTACACAAAGGGATTTCATTTTAGATTTAGACTAAACTGGATTATTAATCCACCTGAACAAAGCTTTTACTAGCCATCAATATTGCGTAATCTGCTAGAGCAATCAAGTAGCATTTGTTAGGTTACAAAATGTGAAGACAAAGCAGAAATATGCAAAAAGCAAAAACAAACAAACAACACAAACCTCACTAGGTTCTAATTATGATAATGAGAGAAAAAAACAAAACCACATGTACTAGGTATGACAAGTGGTAATAAAGGGTTAGCCCATGTAATTAATTAAGGGTTATATTACATGGTTTTTAAAAATCCCAGCTACAGCACAATCCTATAATGGCAGTACTTAGGAGGCTGAAGCAAGATTGAGTGTCCAAAGCCAGCCTGGGATACACAGTGTAACCTGTCCCTCAAATACACCAAAGATGAAAGCTTAAAAGTAAAATTTGAAAATAAAACTAAAACATAAAAACTACATCAATCCAATCCAGGGAGCTGTAGAAATTGGGTCTAGTCAGCACAGATCCTCGTTTGAAGGAGCAGAGGTCCCCTCTCCATCTTGGACAGTAGAAAGGTCTCTGGCATGTGTGCACCATATCTGAGTGTTTGCGCCATGGTGTATCATCTCTCAACTGGTTAGATGAGGTAGAGTAAGGGGAAAGGAAGGTCTTAGCTATCAATATAACCTCACATGGGTGCCTCCCACACTGGCTTCTTGTTTACATAGGAAGGTTTGTGTGAGTTCTACAAGTGTCACAATTAATTTGGAACACCCAAATTGCCAAGGCTTCTTCTCTCCATGTTGACTACACACACACACACACACACACACACACACACACACACACACACACATCACCCTCCATGAAAACTCTCCCACCATTTTTGAGGTGAAGTGAATAAAGAATAAAGAATGAACCAGATTCTGAGGGATAACTGAGGATGATGAACAGGAGAGCTGACAGCTCCTCAACTCTGAGACCTTCCATGTTATAGCATTCAGGGTTGTAGAGGCCCCGTGAGTGATGTTCTCTTATTGATAAAGTGTACAGTAAGAATAAGGTGAGAATAACACGTAGATGGAGATCAGAAAGCCACCTTTAGAGCAGAAAGCTCATTACATCCATTGTTGAACAACCAGCCTCGTGGGACTTCTGTTGCTCCAATGATGTTTCTACCCTCTGTCTGCAGGTCCTTCTCTAGTTGTCAAGCTCACTTCTGGAGGGTAGCCACCCTGAAGAGCAAAGAGCTCACATATTCTCCAGGTCCAAGGATCAGTGAGCCAACCCAATCCTCCTGCAGCTCTCCATCAGTGTGTCAAATAGCAAGGTTGGAAACACAAGCTAGGGGCCGTGGAAAGAGCGTCGTGAAAACAAGAGACAACAGGCCTGACCGTCCTCTGCTAAATAGCATGTAATGATGTCTGGCTCCTGTGACTTAAGGGGCATAGAGACACCAAGAGATGGAGTTGGGACATGTGTAATAGAAATTACAAAAAGGAAGGGCAGAAAAGGTTCAAATAAAGTTGTACATACAGAAATGTAGATGTTTAGAAACCAAACTTCACATGTCTGATGCTTCCATTTGCACCCAACATCCTTTTGTGTATAACAAAGCAATGACTTTCAACTTTCATTAGGGAAAAATATCTGGCCAAATATTTTGACCAAATCCTGACCTTTTGCAATCTTCAGAGACCACAGGCCTAAATTGCTGGCATTAGTTTTTGCTGATGGTTTATCTTAGATGTGGTTTCTATCGCTAGGAAGAGACACCATGACCTCAGCAGCTCTGATAAAGGAAAACATTTAATTGGGGCTGGCTTACAGTTTCAGAGGATTAGTCAATTATCATCATGGCAGGAAGCATGGCAGCAGGCAGGCAGATATCATGCTGGAGAAGGAGCTGAGATTCTATATCTTGATCTGCAGGCAGTAGAAGGAGACTGCCACACTAGGCCTAACTTGAACACATAATACCTCAAAGCCCTCCCCTACAGTGACACACTTCCTCCAACAAGGCCACACCCACTCCAAGAAGACCACATTTTCTAATAGTGCCACTCCCTATGGGCTAAGCATTCAAACACAAGAGTCTATGGGGCCATTCCTATTCAAACCACCACACATTCTAACTACTAAGTTTTCTTCTGACAGAAGTCTTGATTCTCAAACTGTATAAGGATCCTTTTTTGCCTGACAGCCTCCTAACTGTCATTATCAGAACCTCAGCTCCTGGGGCTAACACAACTAGACTCACCTCAGGCCTCAGTATTTCACCCAGGTAATACATAGGTAGGTAGGTAGGGAGGTAGGGAGGGAAGGAGGGAGAGGGAGAGAGAAGGAAGGAGAGGGAGAGGGAAGGAGGGAGAGGGAGAGGGAAGGAGGGAGAGGGAGAGGGAAGGAGGGAGAGGGAGAGGGAGAGGGAGAGGGAGAGGGAGAGGGAGAGGGAGAGGGAGAGGGAGAGGGAGAGGGAGAGGGAGAGGGAGAGGAGGGAGAGGGAAGGAGAGAGAGGGAGAGGGAGAGGGAGAGGGAGAGGGAGAGGAGGGAGAGGGAAGGAGAGAGAGGGAGAGGGAGAGGGAGAGGGAGAGGGAGAGGGAGAGGGAGAGGGAGAGGGAGAGGGAGAGGGAGAGGGAGAGGGAGAGGGAGAGGGAGAGGGAGAGGGAGAGGGAGAGGGAGAGGGAGAGGGAGAGATGATAACAAACTCTAAAGCATCACTGGACACTGATTGCCAGGAACCTAAACTAACACATGACAGGGGGCCATTGTTTCTGCTTAGCCTCTGATGGGCTAAGAAGCAGAGGACACCAGAGGACTTCACACTCTGTCTCTATAGTGACTTTTTTCTTCCATCACAGAATAATGACTAGACAGAGATAAAATTGTTTGCTAAAACAGTGATCACCGGGGAGTGGATCAGATGCCACCCCCTCATCATCCAACTCCTAAAGCATAAACAAACATGGGATAGATCCGAGGAGCTGGGAAGATGACTCAATGGGTTGAGCACTTGCTAGGCAAGCACAGAACCTGACTTTTATCCCTGAGACCTTCTAAAAGAGATTGGCATCCTGTTCCTGGTGCTGGGGAGGCAGAGATAAGAGAATGCCACCCTGGGAGCTTGCTGGCCAGTTACCTTAATTAAGCAGCAAATTCCAAGTCCAAAGAGAGAGCCTGTTCCAAAAATACAGTGGAAAGTGATTGATGAAGCCAACCTTAAATTGGCTTCACCTCCAAACACACATACACAGGTACCTACATACCCTGACACACAGAGAGAAACACACAAGGGAGATTAAAGATGTCTCTCTAACTCTTTCAGGTGCCACTTGTAAGACACTTTTCAATAAGAAATTCTCCTAAAGCTACCTTGAACCCTATAGAATGCTATGTTTTTGTGTATACACACACAGACACACACACACACCACTTATTATCAAGGGAATTGTTTGAGCAATGGGCTTTACACACTACATTATTCAATGGCAGAAATCACATTTACCTCCCCCAAATTCTCACATTATCTTTCCCTTCCCCAGAAAAATTGTCTTTCTTGACCTACAAGAAATCTTGATTCTGGCTCCCCAGGGTGTCGCTTTCTTCAGAATTATGCTAGCAGCAGAAGAAGAAAAAAAGAATCAAATGTCCTTTTGTACCCTGGAAAGCAATCGTAGACCCTATCATCCTCCCCCACCACGTTGCTTATGTAATTTATACATTGGCTCTCAGTGAAATGTCTGCCCATCCACTTTGCATTGGGAAGACAGCATCTGCCGCTCTGACCTTGTTCCTTGTAAATAAGGAAACTGAATTCCCCATCCAGGGGAGAACAGATCACTTTATCTTCGGGATAAATGAGTCAGTCATTTCCCTGTTGTCAAGACGACTTTCTCTTAGGAAAGTTGGGCGGTGGAGTGGTTGTTCTAAATCATGTCGGAGCATCTGCATAGTACATTGAAGTTTTTCTTCCACTTTCCCAAGCCTACACACTTTTCATGGACAGCAATGAAACTATCCAAGCCTACATTAAATCCCTTAGCAATCAGCTAAAGCACAGGAAGTCAGAGGAGCAAACAAAACCCAAAGGAAGACTAACCTGACACTGCTTTCAGCGTTCTTTGGGACACAGAAATGGGAGGAGCCACCAAACAGGGCTGGTGCTAGAAGCTCTTACCCTGCCCCCAAAGCACAAGGAAGAGGAAGAGAGGGACGCTGCCTCACCAGACAGGTGGGTATGCCACCCCCAGTCTCCATTTAGTGCTGTAGAAGTCTGGGGGTGAGGGGAGGTCTGGGAAACTAAGGGATGTGTTCATACACTGTACAGCAGTACACGGCCAAGTAGACACTTAGCATTCCCAATCGCTAGGCTCTGTCCCTAACAGCAAGTGAAGATTAATCCTCAGTTGAAATACTGAGATGCAAGTGAGAATTCCCTCCTGAGTCAGGATTACTGACTCGCTGGGTCTTAACCCACTTTGGATTATCTGAAGGTCTCCCTCATGGAATTCACTACTCCTGAGTGATTTCTACCATTTTTACTTTTTCCTTTCCTTTCTGTTTGTGTTTTTTGTTTGTTTAGTAGTTAGCTTGGGGTTTTTGTAATTCTAATAGTATGAAACAAGGATTTACCTTGTAACCCAGGCCTCAAATTTACAATCCCCCTACCTCTATTTCTTCAATGCTGGACCAATAGGAGCATGCCCATCACCACTTCTGACTGTCCTCCCATCTCTAGAACTTTTCTCAGATTGTCCTCATATATATATGTATGTATATATGTGTGTGTATACATATACATATGTGTGTGTGCCCTATATGTTTATATGTGTATATATGCGTGCATGTATGTATTCTATATGTCTTTATATACGTATATGGGAGGGATGGTCTCAGTTGAGTTAGAAAGAATAGTCTCCAAATTTCTCAGCTTCTTTAAGTTAAACTTTCAGAGCTCCAGTATCATCTGGCTTGCTTTAAGTGTTAAATGCATTTGACTACAAATTAATGATCATCATTAACCTGAGGCTAGCACCGCCTGCGTCCCGCTACTCTGTCATGACCTCTGTGTGTGCTTTTCTTTCCCAGTAGACAAAGCTACTTTAGTAGGTACCTTGTCTTGGTCATATCAACATCATTAGCATCTGCTCTCTGCCAGCCCATTAGAGATTATTAATTAGTGTTGTTCTGAAAAAGAGGTCATGCTGTATGTTATTTTGTGAATAAATCCTTGAATAAATTATTTAAGGTCAGGTCCTAATCTCACCACCTCAGTTTCCTCTGCTGGAAAACAGAATGATGAATCCTTTATAGAATTATTGAAGGAAATCAAATGAGCATATATCAAATGTTTGTAACAATGTGCTGTATTTATTACAAATCATTATTATGTGTTAGCTGACATTATTGCTAACTTTTGCCAAATTGGAAGAATGTGCAGTTCTTTCCTGGCCTAAGCTAACTCATTCTAAAACAGGCTCTGTAGTCTTTAGACCCGACATTAGGTAGGAATGCCTTTTCTTTCTGTACTGACTTTCCAGCTTGTGCTCAAATTTCAAACACACAATGAGAGGGTGGACCGGTCGAATGGAGGTTAGTGCAAAGACTCAAGTCTTGAACAAGTTGGAATCACGGGAAGACTATAGGGCGCACACACCGGGCACTCACACCTTTATTTGAGTTAAGAGCGGGGATGCAGCCTCACCTTGTGGAACTGTGGGGGGTAGATGCGCGCAGCCCCGTGGTTCAGCAGCAGCTGGTAGCAGATCTCAGGCTGTGCAGCAGGACGCACGGAGGTGACCTTCAGCACGTACTGGATAGCAGCACAGCCATTGATATCCATGAGGTTGGCCTCAGCTCCCGCCTCCAGCATCATGTGCATGAGCACATGGTCGCAATTCCAGGCAGCCTTGTGTAGAGGGGACTTGAAGTCATCATCACGAGCGTTGACCTCGGCGTTGTTGTCCAGCAGGGTGCGGCAGATGAGGTGGTGTTCCCTGCTGTACTCCTGCTCCTTGAAGCGCAGGGCCCAGTAGGTGGCAATGGCCAATGGGGTCTCCATGTGGGCGTTCATGCTATCCACGATGGCCCCGTTCTCCACGTAAAAGGCAACCAGCTCGGAGAGACCAAAGTGGGCCGCCGTGTGCAGGGGTGTCTCTTCATCCTGGTTGTTGGTTTTCATGTTTACGTTTGCACCTGTGGAGGAAATTAGAAGCAGACAGATATTTAAACATACAATGTGTTTATGGTTCCTTCATATTCATGACTTTCCTCATGAGGTTCATTGAGCATAACTCTTTCTCACGGGTTCTCTTTAACCTTTGCCTATCACGCCTGACTCCCACCTAGCCATAAAGGGTCATTCCTGACCCTAGTGTAAGTCACTCCTTAAGCCACCACCACCGTCCTCCTGACTGCTAACAAATGCACCCAGAAGAAGAGCTAACAATCTGATCTCTTTCACAAGTCTTGAGCACTGGTCTTCATTCCCTGGTAGATTTAGAAGTAAATGATGTCTATAACAAAACGGTTTATATCATTAAAATGCCAAGCATATAAAAATATAAAATTTTGTGGGCTTTTTTTTTTTTTAATTTAAAGGGTGGAAATAGGTAAAGGAGCTTGCCACTGAAGGCTGACTGCTTGAGTTTGGTATCTGGGATCCATATGGTGGAAGGTGAGAACCAACTTTCACTAATGGTCCCAGTGAGTCCCATGCACATATGTGTACACACACAAATAAGAATAGATAGATAAACATCATTTTAAATTAAAAATAAAGAATATATTTAAAAACTGCAGCTCATACAGGAGACTTTAAAATGTATGAAGATTTTAAATTTAAATTTTTACTTATTTGTGTGAGTGTGCTCACTCCTCTCTATGTACACCCTATGTACGCAGACCTGCCTTGAGCTGGAGTTCCATTTGACTAAGAGCATCCCACTGTGGGTTCTATGAGGAAAGCCCACATCCTCTTCAAAAGTAGCAAGTGTTCTTAACCACTGAACCATCTTTCCAGTCCTTAAAGATTGTTTTAACCATTTTATAAAATAATCTTTCTTCTCTTTCAAAGCAGGTAGATCTAAAGTTTGATGCAAACTAACTATGGTGGCATGAAATTTCCAGCTACACTGGCTGAAGTCACAGTATCGTGGGAGCTATGTCTTTGTGATATAATAAACAGACACAGAGAGAGACACACAGAGAGAGACACAGAGAGACACAGACACACACACACACACACACACACACACACACGCACGCACACGCACACGCACACGCACGCGCACACACACTTTTTAGCACCAAAACAGCTTAAACATCATAGTTCGTATTGAGAAGTGTAAAAATCAGCATTATAGAAACAGTCATGGAGAGAGAGGGAACAGAACTATGACTGGGAGAATGATTTCACAGACAACTGGGCAAACGCAGTCTTAGGCATGATTTCCCTGGACAGCACTTTGGGAATGCCTTCATGAAACCCACTTACTGAACAGAACAGGAAACCAGTGTGCTTTTTATTTTTCTGATAACAAATTTTAAGCGTTAGAATTACCAACCTGAGAAACTAGAAATTTCCTTCTCTGCCTAATTTAAAGAGGTGGACCAAATGAGCCCTAAGGGCCAGCGTCGTAAATAATTGTACTGGAAATTTTCATTGGTCCTCCAAATACAAGATCAAAGAGACTCATCATCATTATCATCAGTTATTGAGGATGGTAGTGTTATTGATATTACAGTCACCAATATTAATTTGGAGTTGAACAATGTACTGCATCATAACCTGTACTTCATGCAGAACCTCATGGAATCTCCCGGCAACTGTGCAGTAGATGCAGTTTTTACCCTAATTTTATAGTTGGAGAAAGTTATCCTTGGGTTAACAATTGCACAAAGTGCACTAAGGTACTGAGCTTGCAAGCAGAAATTTGCAAGCAGGCAGCTGGTTTGAAAAAAAATCCCTTATTAGTATGCTATTCTACCTCATTATTATTTTTTCTGCAGGAAATTTTATATTGCTTGTTATATGAAAACCAGATGTAGTAGAGATGCCATTGCATTTTATAAATTTAAAATCAGCTTTCTCACATGAATGGCTCCTTCTTGGCCTTATTTACAGCATCCCCTGATTATTCAGAATATACTTAAAGAAGGAAACTCTCCCACAAGCTGTGTCTGGTTAAGAAATCAACTCTCCAGTGAGGTTTCTCCAGCACGGCTTAGCACATACTGGGGCTTCTCACTTGCAGGAGGCAGAATTGTAATCAAAGCCATTCTTTCTGGGCCCGTGTTCATCAGTATTCTGACCCGGAAGGGTTCTTTCCTTTCTGGTCAGGTTTCTGCTCCTAGGTGAGATAGGATGAATACAAATGTCTTTCTGGAAGCCATATGCAGGGTCACTTCAGCTGCAAGAGAGTTTCCAGTAAGAAAGAGAATCAAAGAGTCAGGAGGAAAATTTTACAGGCCAACTTAGAGGGAACCACAGCCTTTGGGCTTTTTTTGTAATGGACTTGAACTTGTACTCTTGGCCCTTCAGTTATCTTGGGATAACTGAATGCATGGTAGAGTTACCTTCTCTGAGCTGGAATGTCTCACTTTTAGAATTGAATTTCTTTCTCCAGCAAGAACTTTCCAAAAGAATGTATAGTGTTTTTTAAATTTTAGATTCTTGATTTCTTCAAGAAATTAGAGTTCAGAGGCTCGGTGAGGGAACTTTCAGGAGTGCTTTTTAGCAGGAAGATACAAGGGATTATTTTTCTTTTCTTTCTTTTTTTATTAGATATTTTCTTTATTTACATTTTAAATGTCATCCCCTTTCCTAGTTTCCCCTCCAAAAACCCCCTATCCCCTCCCTCCTCCTCCTGCTCCCCAACCCACCCACACCTGCTCCTTGTTCCTGGCCCTGGCATTCCCCTATACTGGGGCATAGAACCTTCACAGGACCTAGGGCCTCTCCTCCTATTGATGACCGACTAGGCCATCCTCTGCTACATATGCAGCTAGAGCCACAAATTTCACACTGTTTTCTTTGATTGGTGGATTAGTCCCAAGGAGCTCTGGGGGTACACATAAGTGGATGCTCACAGTCATCCATTGGACGGAGCACGGGGTCCCCAATGGAGGAGCTAGAGAAAGTACCCAAGGAGCTGAAGGAGTTTGCAGCCCCATAGGAGGAACATTAGTGGATTTCTTTTCAACAACTTCCTAAGCTAATCTTCCTGCAGTGATGATGAAGAGGACAGTCTGAAATCCCAGCGTTTGCAGGTGTGGCCAGTTTTCTCTGCAGTCTCTGAAAGAGAATCTGTCTCATCTTTGGTGCTGGCTGCCGAGCCTCGGTGGCACTTTGCTTGTAGAAGTGTTCCTTCAGTCTTCAGCTCTATCTCTACATTTCTTCATCTGTGTCTTCATAAGGAAGAACACTGCACATCCTCCAACAGGTCCATCCCACTCAAGAATGGCTTCACTGTTATTAGTGATGCCATCTGCAGTCATGCTGTTTCCAAGCACATCCACAGGCTAATATGTTAGATATTTGGGCTTCTATGAATTTTTTTTGAGGAATTTGACTCAAGCTCATAATATAGCAAATGCAATATGATATATACAAATATATCTGCACAGCTTCAATATTATTATAATCATATCCCTGTTGATGATGCAAATAACACCTCTCACTCTTGCTCTCTCACTCCTTCTCTTCTGAGATCATGTCTCACTAATATAGCCCAGGCTACCTCTGCATGCTGGGTGCTGGGATTAAAGGCATGTACCACCATGCCCTGGTGGGAAAACAAACATTTCTTGATGTGGAAGAGCTCCCTGCCCTCCTACTCTCTTCCCAGTTAGAATTTCATCCAGCCATAGGCAACTCTAGCTGCCTTCATCAGCCTCTTCATAAGCAAGTACCATCTTTACTTCTGTTTAGTCTACCAGTTGTATGCAGAACTCTAAACCAGATGGTTTGGTCTCCTTTTCTAAGTTTGAACACAAGAACCATGAGGAAATATCTCTGGTTTGCTTCCTTCACCCGACATCCAGTTGTGAGTCTTACTACTCCTGTTCTTTTTGCTGGCGCTGGCTCTCAGCATAAGCTGTCCACAGTTTGTCCTTTCTATGAGTAGTAGATAATTCATGGGAGTTTCTCTGACTTCTGAATGAAGCAGCTGCACTACATCTTTCAGTTTCATTAAACAGGATGAATGAATGCTGCTGGACCAGCTTATATGTCAGTAACTCACGTGGGAGGGTTCTCATTAAGCCACGCCTTCATCAGGAATGAAACTTTGAGTCCGGTTAACTGCAATCAATCTGGTACATGCACAGTGAGAGCTCATTGTGCTTTAATGTTTCCCCCTAGATTTTGAGTAAGTTAGATGTGGTATAATACTTGTATTCCTTTTAAAATTTGCTCTCCTAATCATTTCTATGCTACTAAATTGTGACTTTAAAGACTATTTAAAATAATTAAGTAATGATCCATGAAGCAAATGTGCCTTACTTTGGGTCTTCTTTTTTTTTCTTTCAAAATTTTGATCTTATAACTAACACTAGTAATAATAAGTAGGTAGAAATTTTAGTATTGCTTACTTGTAATAAATTTATGAAAACAGAATTATAAAGCAGAGATGTCTGGTGTGTTTGGCATATTTATGAATTATATTTACATTTATCCCACTGATACAGTGGAGTAGATATTTCTGCTATCAGTGTGTTACACATTTTTAAAATTTTATGCTAATTCTGAAAGTTAAAAATACCATTTCTTATAGTTTTGAATTTATTTAGTCACCTTATAATTATTAACTCTTAAAATCTTTTCTTTGATTAATCATCCAAACAGTCTTGTTTGCGTATAGAACTCTGAGTGATTTGCATTTGTATGAGTTCTCCAATGGAGATCTAAGTGTATAGTATCCTAATGGAATATCTTCTTAGCCATTTTAGCTTGAGTTCTCATAAATATGGTGATAATGACTTTAGTCAGTTTTTCCTTGTGGGTTGTTTTATTGCTTATTTTCTTTGCTTTTGCATTACAATGGTCTACTACTACTTCAAGGTCCAATGACTTTCCAGATTAATTAAAATCTAGCCTTTTCCCCCAGGGGGTATTTAACATTTGCTTGCTCTTGGGTTTATTTTGATCTACATATGGATTTAGGAAGACTTTAAATCTCCATGGAGTTTTTATGCACAGAAACATGGCCTCTTGATAGGCAGTGGTGGCTCAGGCCTTTAATCCTAGCTCTCAGGAGGCACAAGCAGACAGATCTCTGTGAGTTCAAGGACAGCCAGGATTACACAGAGAAATCCTGTCTCAGGAAGGAAGGAAGGAAGGAAGGAAGGAAGGAAGGAAGGAAGGAAGGAAGGGAGGGAGGGAGGGAGGGAGGGAGGGAGGGAGGGAGGGAGGGAGGGAGGGAGGGAGGGAGGAGGTTTCTTTAAAAGGATTGTTTTACATTCTCATAAGGTACATCCCCAAACGTTTGCAAGTATTTTCATTCTAAGTGAGCAGGGTAAATCATTCAGGGATGAAATAACTTTTCACAGTGGGAGAGCCTACCGAAATCCTTGCTGTAAGACTGTCTTCAGAAGGAAGCTTCAATGGCAGCGAAGGAGATAGATACAAACTGACTTTTACCCCAAGTAGCAAAGAATGAGATAGTTTTAAAATCTGTCAGTGGGCAAAGGACTGTAATTCATGTGCACTAAGAACCGGGCAGACAGATGAGGTAGAGCAGAGACTGGAAAGGAGAGTGGGGCTAGTCACAGAATGGGGATCCAGGCTCAAAGGACACTGGGCCTCCAACAGGAATTTACAGTGTGGTCAAATGCTGTGTACTCTGTTCTGCTGTAGGCTGAATTTTATTCTTTGAGGAATGACGCTCTCAAAGGAGAAACAGGTTAGGAAAGTTCTGAGCACACAAAACCAAAACCACCCTGATTTTTATTATAGCTGCATTCCCAGAAATGCCCGTATTTCTCTAAAATGCCAAAGTGTTTTGCATTTATATGTAAAATGGAGTTAGCTTATATCTCTATTGTGTTACTGCATCCAAATATCTATTATTACAATAGCACTAAATTTTGGCTTTTTTTTTCTAAATATGCAATAATCAAGCATATAAAATTAAATAAGTGTTAAAGCACACAGATGACTTGCCTCTATCTGGAAGGTTTTACTCTTTGCCATAAGACAGAGTTTTCGAAAACACCCAACTCAATCCTCCTTGCTTGTCCACTTACAGATAAAGCTTCCATTCTAAAGTGGATGTTTTCTAATTATTTTGAATATTGCCTTTGCTTGAATGATAAACAAGCTAAGGTAAATTTCTTTCTGTGAGCTGACATATTTTTACTGCTTTAAACAACTACCAGACTCACAGTGACTAAGGTAAACTCCAGAGGTAGCCAAGGTAGACCCCGAGAGGTCAGAGGATCCTATCTGCTACCTCTCTCTGGCCCTATCCTGTGGCTTGTGAATGGATGGGAGGACTTTGTGCAGCCTCTCTGTGGTGTATGCTTCTGGCTGAAAGCAGGCGAGCCCCAGCCAGAAAGGACCGAGAGGAGTGTGATTTTAAATCAAGTTTGAGTTCTTAGCCAGCCCTGGTTATCTAACTTTTGAATTGAGACTGAAGGTTTTTCTGAGATGGGCAACCTTTTGTTACCTAAAATTTAGTGGAAGTAACATGAGTTTGCTACATTCCACAGTAGGGGAGAAATTAGAGCTCCAAAATAATGATTTAAAGAGACACCAGAATAAAAAACAGAAGCATTTCATGACTATATTACATGTATCATACATGATCTAGTTATAGTCGCCCATGATCAATGGAATTTTTAAGTAGGATAACTCTTGGTCTACTTTTAAATAAGTCAGGACTCTGTGGCCAGGCATCTGTTGGCATCCTAGATTAAGAATATCCATTAAAGCTGAGCCTTAAGGCACAACCTGCAATACCAGCTCCTCGAGAATTGGGAACACAAGACAAGGTCAGCTGGAGAGGCAGACTGAGTGTAAGCCCAGGCAGGGCACCTCAGGCCTTGATATTTACTAATATACTTAATAAATAAAGTAAAAAGACTGCCTAGTATGTATGAGATTGTCGTTTTAATTCCATAAGGATGGCATTTACTAATTTTTAAAATTTTGAATATTATAAAGAAATGGAAGTTGGCCAAGTTTTGTTCCTTAACAAATAACCAACTTTTACTTAATGTTTTATGATTTACTATTTTTATTGGCAAAGCTTCATATATCATAAAGATGTGGTTACATTTACATTTTTCGTTATTTTTTTCTAAGAAAAAGAGTTGTCTACTTCTCCAAAGGAGTTCATATTTTAATCTATCCTTTTGAAATAATATAGTTTTAGATTAAATATTTTCTGATAAATTGGAAACTATAAAGCCATCCTTTAAAAACAAATTCTTATTTGTGTTGGGTCACTCTACACAAACTAGGGTCATATTGGAAGTGGGAAGCTCATTTGAGAAGATGCTCCTACCAGATTGACCAGTGGGAGTGCCTGTGGGATATTTTCTGAATTAATGTGGATGAGTCCAGTCCACTGTTGGCAGTGGCATCGTGCCCTGGATTTAAAAAAATGTCCTTGATTAAAAAACAAAACAAACAAACAAACAAAAAAACAGACTGAGTAAGCCATGTGTCTTACTTAGTCAGGGTTTCTATTCTTGCACAAACATCATGACCAAGAAGCAAGTTGGGGAGGAAAGGGTTTATTCAGCTTACACTTCCATGTTGCTGTTCATCACCAAAGGAAGTCAGGACTGGAACTCAAGCAGGTCAGAAAACAGGAGCTGATGCAGAGGCCACGGAGCGATGTTCTTTACTGGCTTGCTTCCCCTGGCTTACTCAGCCTGCTCTCTTATAGAACCAGCCCAGAGATGGTTCCCACCCACAAGGGGCCTTTCCCTCTTGATCACTAATTGAGGAAATGCCTTACAGTTGGATCTCATGGAGGCATTTCCTCAACTGAAGCTCCTTTCTCTGTGATAACTCCAGCTGTGTCAAGTTGACACACAACTAGCCAGTACACCATGGGAGGCAGTCAGTCCTGCCTCCAGGTTCCTGCCTTGGGTTTCTGTCCTTACTTCCCTTGGCAGTGGTCTATGACCTGGGGTTTCTAAGCTGAAATCAACCCTTATCTTCTTCAAGTTGCTTTTGGTCATGGTATTTTACCACAGGGTCTGGAACCCTAACTCGGATGCTACCCACTCATTATCAAGCTACCACCATTGATGAGAAATCCCTTCTTACCACTTTTCAGCCACAGTCCTCAACGATACAAATGAAATCACAGCAATTTGGTGGCCTCCCCTTTCACGTCATCTTAAGTAACTATTCTTTTATTTCAAATGGTAATAGGATGAAGCGTTTATGGTGCCATAGATTACGGTGACCCGTGACACGTATGAGCATACAAAGGAAATATTAATTCAGATGGATAGTACAGGTCTCAGGAAGAACCTATTGCATTTACTGACTTCATAAGGGTTTAGTTCCCAGCTGGCTGGCTGCTTTACTGGAGTTAATTCATCTTAGTGCTTTTCCATTCATTCTCACTGGTGTGAGCTACACCTGCTTCGGTTTAAGGGTGGCAGGATACATCCATCCATGCAGGTAAAACATAGCATGTTTGTCTAGTTGCCCCTTTACAAATATATGAAAGAAATCTACTTTGGAGCACTCCCAGGCACTTTCCATACTGTTTCTCACTTATTAACACTTATATTATTTTCAGGAGACCTCTTATTCCAAGGTTGGAGCTCATTTCTTTCCTGTTCAGAGCTCTTCATTTTCCTTGAGTTCTAGAATTGTTCCTCAGGTCTGCTTCTTTGTCAAGGATGCAGTTTTGTACAGGGTCAAGATTGTCATTAACTGCCATCAAAGCATATTTTCACTTACCTGCTTTATTCTGGTTTCAATTGTGTCCCTTCGGTCTACAATCTACAGCAAATATACCCCCTTATATTTTTCATAGCCCTGTCTTAAATGAAACCTCAAGTGAAAGATTGTTGTCCTTAAGGTCCCATTACCCTAGAACTTGCATTTTCTGTGGTGTGAAGTCAAAACTCATTTCTCCCATTACCACAGAAACCGACACCTCTTCATTCCCTGTAGACTGTCCTTTAAAGTGTATGTCACACACTGGGGTTGCTTTTATCCTTTCTTATCAGTACTTTCACCAACTACAGTGACTTCTCTATTTCACAGAATACCGAAGGTTCTGGTTCACTCTTTCTTTTCCCTCTACCCTGACACTGTTCTAGGAGCCTTTGTGGGTAACCCACCCAACAGACTCTCTGTTACAGTGGTTGATTCTTCTGGGGGAAAATTTCATCACCATTATCAAGCACCTGCATGGCCTGCCTGTTGAAGATTCTCTGCTAAATGCTTACCCGTGTCCACCCTGTTAGGCTCACTTTGAGTCCCTGGATAATGTTTTCCAAGTGACCTTAGCTAAGTTATTCAACTTTTCTTTGATTCCCAACATAGGCTAAGCTCTCCTTAGGACAGGATTTAATCAGGATAAGTTAAGTGTGTTTCTGTAGCAACATTCAAATGCCTGAGGCTTAAAGCAAAGGAAGTTCCTCACTCTTGTCCCCGAGGCAAAGTAGCTAGAGGGGCAGGAACAGTTTCCTTCTTGGTGTGTTAAATTTGACATTATTTATTATCATTATTAAATATCCAGGGGTGGTGAGTTTTAAACAGTGAAATAGAGGGTTCTGGATGTCCGGGAGGTGAGGCAGGCTGGAAAATCTCAAGTGAACACCTTTGGATGGTATTGAAACCACGGGACTGGATGGGCACAGCCATATTTGAGTTTAGACCAGAAAACCTGTAGCAATGCGCTAACACTTCCCTGTACAACAGAGAAAGAGATGCCGTCCTTGTGGCTGCCGGCACTGAAGCAAAGCACGGGCCGGGCCCAGCTGTCAGCTCAGCTCTGTCCTTGTAGCTGACCATGCTCCTCCACAGTTGCCTCTTCTTAGAGAAGGCATCCTGCCAAAGCCCAGCTGAGGTGTGCTTGCCTTAACCGCATGAGAACAGGAAGCAGAGATAGCAAACTAGTTCCCTGAGACTCCTGAAGCAAATCTTTTTCATATCAAGGCTTACCTGCCGGCTTCCTCACAATATTGCTTCTCGTCCCCTGGGAGGCAGATGTTTTTCAAACAGCCTATGTTTATTTATCATTTTGTTTATTTTAAGGTTACTGAACCTGAAAGAAAAGATATCTTTCTAGATGTGCAGCTGGAAAACAAGATGCCAGCACTGACTGCGCTCAGGCATCTTATGTTTACTTCATTTTCTTTTATCTTTTTAATTCCAAAACCCACTGATTAAAATTTAGCCAAGTAACCAGAGATAAGAGTGAATAGCTCACACTCGTGGAAAATGGGCTGTTATTATGCAGTCTTGCATTCATCTTGTGGGGCACATGAAGTGAGACCGTATCTTCCCTTGAAACTGTTGAAATGCTTTTCTGTAGAAATGAATGCTATTATTGCCATTCAACTGAAAAAAAGAGCCTAATCCAGAGGAACTTAAAAAATAGCTATGAATTTGAAGGAAAAAAAAAAAACAGAATATAGGCTTTTTACTTTACCCAGGGACACAATTCTGCTCTGGTGGCTTTCGGAGTAAGAGGAAGCATGGCCCCAGTGCAGAGATGGAGTTGAGTAGCCATGTCTGCATTGATTTAGGACAGGATGCCGACATGGTATGAAGATGAGGGGTGGGGGTGGGGGGCGGCACCGAGGTGGCAGAAAGCATCACAGGATAAGGAAACAGCTGAGTAACCACACATTTCCTTCTCAGAGGCAGCGATAGAACTAAAATCTTGGTTGAAAAATTTTGTGTCTGTTGGAGCCGCCAGTGTTTTGATCGAGGGCTCTTTTAGTCCATGAGCATTATCTGGTGTGTTCTGTAACCACTGCATTACCAAAGATCTGCTTAAGCGCTCTCTCTCTCTCTCTCTCTCTCTCTCTCTCTCTCTCTCTCTCTCTCCTGTGTGTGTGTGTGTGTTATTGGAGTTGAACATAGGGTATCATGTAGCACTCTATAGCTGAGATACAACCAATCTTATTTTAAACTTTTTATTTTAAGAATAAATAAGTTAGCAACTAAAACAAGCACCACCATAAGAAACATCTAGAATAGTATTCGATAAAATTTGGATCCAATAACATTTGGCTAACTTATTTATTTAAGATACAAAATAGTGTGTTTTATTATGACACAGATATACTTACTACACATCCTTCATTGTATCTTGTTTATCCCCATGCTGTCGTGCTATTTCCCTCTTCCCCCACCCACCCACACAGTCCCCCTTCTGCCCTTACTTTCTGTACATATATGAAACTCACACATGATGAAAAAAGTCAACATTTTTATATTACTCCCTGGCCTCCTTGCTTCTTTTTGTAAAAGTGATTTTTTTTTTTTTTTTTGGATAAGATTCTCATTTCAATCTATAGGTTTTGAATAAAAGCAGATTGTCTTCCCAACCTGCAAGAGGAGATCCTTTCCCCTGACTGATGCTCTTTCCAGGGGCTCCCTGAGATGGTAGCAGGGAGCGAGACTGATTTATACAAAACCTCATGTTCTTGCTGCACTAAATGAGGGTTTCTCCTTTACCTATAAGCCCACATCATTATTCTAGATCAGCATTTCCCAAATTCTGTTCTATGACATATTAATACTGTGTGGTATATTTAACAGAACTCTGTGATTAGATAAATGTGTGTGTTCTGGGCAACTTTGTACAGGCCCATGTTATCATGCACAAGACTGGAGGGAAGCTGATGTCTTTAACAAGAGCCTACCCAGAATAATTTGGTCATTCGTCTGTCTTTTGTACCACACCTGCTAGCCACACAATACAGTGGACTTTGGAGCATTTATTCCTAGACAGAAGCAAAGATGTCACACAGACACAACACAGAAAGAATGATCCAGACATGGTGCAGGGTCACTTGCAGGTATGAGGGTCTTGGGGTCTTGCTTGTTTCACCATTCCCTCCAATGCTGAATTGCTTGACCTATTAACAGTGTCTTCAGTAAACTGGTGAGAGCCAAGATTCAAGGGGCTTGTCACTCCATCTCTGTTCTGCACAACTAGTTAAGATCTTAACTCAGGAAACCTTGCTACAGAACTTACATTTTTAGAAGTCACTTTTCAGAGTTTAGATTGTCACAACCAAGACAGTTGTGCCCACTGCCCACCCTGATCCAACCAGAAATGTTGGCAAAGGAGGACGTGCCACCGACCTGCTTTTCCCTTATCAGAATCACCGGAGAATTCAAGTTCATTGAGGGACATGCAGGTTATAGTGGAGGCAAACATTCTTTGAGCAGGGCAACAGCAAAGTCCAGGACAGTCCCAAGACTAATGTACCTTACCAGTCACCCTTTCTAGGATAAGTGAGACAGCACCACCTAGTGTCCAGCACAGGTACTCTGCATTGAGGTCACTATGAACACTATCTGGTTTTTACAAGTTAAGCTCTTTGCTCCCAAATTTGTTTTAAGTGGTTCAACGGAGAGAATACAGTTAGCCTCATGAGATGGTTTTCAAAGTTAAGGGGAGTGTAGACAAAATTCCAGGTGTGCCATAAAACACCATGTATGATAAGGTTTTGGTTTTCTCTCTCCTTTTGGCAAAGCTCTATAACCCAGCCTGGCCTAGAACTCGGCATCCTCACAGCCCAGTCCCCCAAGCACTGGCACTGCAGGTCTGTGCCATCACACCTGGATTTCTTACAATTATTGTTAAGTCCAGTCTGTGATTTCCTAGGGTTCTTCTGACCTTATCTACAGTGATTCAACCTTCCTTACAGAGAGCAGATTCTGTTTTTACTTCTATCATGCCCCCTTCTTAACTAAGTCTGACCTTGTCCATTGGAAAAAGGTGTGTGTGGGGGGAGGTGTACCAAAATCCTAAATCCACAGTGAACAAAGGCTAAGGATGCTGTGTTGAGGATCTCTGGTGGTATTGGCTAAGAACTCCTCTCACTGCTGCAGGGGCAGGGAAGGGGGTTGTCTCAGAAAAGGCAAGTGTCTGCTTTTCTTCAGTTCCCAGGGGCCTTTCCAATGAGTAGAAATGTCTTAAGAGCAGGCATGCACCTCATACTTTTGCCATTTTCCCTCCTTGTGAGTTTTCTCACTTGGATTAGTAAAGAGCTGAGATGAGAGTCTCGGGGTCTTGTGGATTTAACGGGTACCTCCAAACCTGGGCCCTGGAGCACCTGATGGAATTGTTAGATTATCTTCTGTCCTCCAAACCTGAGCCCGGGAGCACCTGATGGAATTGTTAGATTATCTTCTGTCCTCCAAACCTGGGCCCGGGAGCACCTGATGGAATTGTTATGGGCCCTGGAGCACCTGATGGAATTGTTAGATTATCTTCTGTCCTCCAAACCTGGGCCCGGGAGCACCTGATGGAATTGTTATGGGCCCTGGAGCACCTGATGGAATTGTTATGGGCCCTGGAGCACCTGATGGAATTGTTATGTGCCCGGGAGCACCTGATGGAATTGTTATGTGCCCGGGAGCACCTGATGGAATTGTTATGGGCCCTGGAGCACCTGATGGAATTGTTATGGGCCCGGGAGCACCTGATGGAATTGTTATGGGCCCGGGAGCACCTGATGGAATTGTTTCGATTCTTCTGTAAGTCATGACTTGCAGAGCTTACAAAGAGAACAGTGCCTTTCTGCTTCCAAATCTGATATCTCTCTGCTAAATGGTGTTTAAAGTGTTCACAGGATAATGAGGTCCAGGCTCCTCTAAACAAGGAAAAATTATAGAAGCACTGATGGAAAAAAATAAAGTCATTCAGGCCCGAGAAAATGTCAACCTTTAATTTCCGGTTCTAGATGCTTCTAGCTATAAGGCACCCAGATAACACACCCAGTCTGAAAGCTTAGAGAGGAAGCTGCCTTGGCTGTGAAGGGGGAGCTTAAACTCAAGAAAGCCTGCCAGGAGAGGGGACTGATCTTGAGGATGCTGGAGACTCCTGTTGGCAACACCTCACAATTTGTAATTTGAGAAAATATCCTAGAATAGTCTTGTAGGTAAAAATAATTGGCAATTGGATTGCTAATGGGTACCGCTTAAAAAGAAGCAGCTTAGTAACAAGTGAGTTTAGAGGCAGGGGTTTGCTTGGCAACGGGCTGCATCTGTTGCTTAGCATCTTACAGGGTCTCCTTGCTGGAAGTCAGAGCTTCCACTCACACCCACCCAGCTGTTTTTGTTACTTAATATCTTGCAATTCCTCCTCGCTGGAGGCAGTAATTTGGAAATTGATCAAAGAGGTGTTTTTAATTACAGAGTTTAATTTTAAGGAAAATGAATAAATGGATTTTTAATATAACTTCTTCAATCACTTCCCTCTGCCTCCTTGTATTGTTGCAGCAAATCAGAAAACCCATATAAAGGCATTATCCTGTCAAAAAGGACTGAATTGTTCTCCCTTAGGTTGTCTGCTTACAAAACTAGATCTTCTGTGTGCTAGAAAATGATGAAGTGGGAATAAATGATTGCTTTGGGGGAGCCAAAGATGCATCAACTGTTTGTGTGTGTGTGTCCTTTAACTAAGCACATTTACCCTGCCCAGCCGACATCCAAAACACCTCATGGTGGGTGACTTATAATGGTTAAGCGTCCCAGATCAGGTCAAGGAAGCACAAAGTTTCTGTAGAATTCTTTAATCAGTCCACCGCCTCAGAAGGGAGAGCGGCATACATTTTGCATTGAGGCACAGTAGGACCAACCAACATGGACTTGGTGAAAACAGCCCTGAGCCTGCTCAGATGAGACAAGCCAGGTGAACCTCTTTTAACTTCTCTTGAGTTTCTGATTTCTCATCTGTGAGATGAGGAAAATAACATGCACTTCTCACAGTTGTCAGAGGATTAAATGAAACATTTTATTCTAAAGTCCCTGACATATCCATACCATACGTGCTTAATCTACGTTCTTTTCCTTCCCATTTTCTCCTCCGCGTGCATATATGCTGGCAACATCAATTTCTTTTATGTGTAGAGCCGATGCTGTTAACTTTATTAAGCCAGCTTTTTCCATTAAGCATTTATCCTTATTCATTAGCTTGGAGGACTGGCGCACAAAGATATTAAATTATTTACTCAAGTTTAATGAATGAAATTGAAAACCTTTTTTCCCCTGCTTAGCATGAATGTGCCCTTTTCAGTATGCAGAGCCCTGTTGCATTTATTCAGGAGCTACTGCTAAGGCTTAGTTTGGAACACAGGATTAATGAGTGCGGAGACATGGCGTTGGTCACCATGGCGACCAAGCTAACATTGCTCTGTTCCAAGCTCAGGCAAGGAATGTAGGATGCTTAGCTCTGGCCTGAAGTATAGAGCAGGGTGTTCTTTTTCATATATCTGACTCCCCGTTGCTGTTTCCAATTACTCCTTAATTCCCGGGGGGGGGGGATAAATAAAAAGAACATCCCTGGTTCTTTGAAGGCTTTGCTTCTTTAGCTACCTAACCTCCTTCCTAAATACATTTATCTTCCCATCAGCTTCTATAGATTCAGACACCTGAGTGTTGCATTTCGCTTTAGTATAGAAGAGCCCACCATTCGTTTGGGTGTCTAATAAACACACGCAGGGATGACCCAGGACCCTGGCCTCTCAGATGTTGGACCCCGTTCTCATCAGTGACTTTTCCCTCCCTTCTAACTCCTACTTACTGTCCAGCATGGATTGCGCCATTTCTGAAGCTAGTTGGTCCCTGGCAACCATCCACTCACATGTCCAATTCTCTGACATTACCGTCTCTCTTTACATCTGCCTAGCATACCATTGCCTATAGCCATCTTGAGAGCTTGCAGGATGTTCTTCCTACAATCTCTTTGCCCCTTAGGAGTTCCTTACTTTCATCCCATCCCCTCCAGATAATTTTATGCCCTACCATCCCATCCTCTCTGCTGCCCAAATTTCCAATTCCCTCCCTTTTTTATCACAGCACCCGCTTACACTAGATGTGATGGTGGCAGTGCCTGCTTCCAAACAGCTGAATGCCATTTGGCAAGAACCGCACTGTGGCTATGACATCTTCAGAACAAGCCTGGTACCAACACAGAGGTCAGTGGAGAGGTTTAGCTGGCCCCTCCAGGCGGTCCAGCATTTGTCTTTCTAACTTATTTCTCATGCTCTATAGTCTTTACCCCAAACACTTTTCTCTCAGTCTTAAATCCTTGTGCTGAGCCGATCTCTTTATGACTTGATTTACTTAGACAATGCAGTGCAAATGGAGACTCCTTCAGACCCTGACAACCACACAACAAAGTCTCCATCCTCCCGCATTTTCACTGTAGGGTATGGGAGAAGTGGGGTTTTCCTCTCCAGAGGCAATCTTATTGCTTTCTCTGGACCGTGGAACCTAAACTTGTCAGACACCTCACACCCCCACCCACCTCTTTCTGTCTTCAAACTCTGAACACCAAGTAGAATTTCCATTAATATTTTTGTTTGTTTATGTTCAGGTGTTTCATAAAAAAAGAAGAATCGCCCTCTTGCCTACCCTTCATAATACTTTTTAAGTTTTTTTCACCTCGCTTTTAGCCATCAATATCTTCAGTTCTGTTCCTGTCTCTTAATTTTTGCAATATTTAACACCATCTGTGACACCAGATCAACAGAGATCTCCTAATCCCCAACTCACTGTATCTCCTAGTAACACTGAATGTCTCTGACTTCTCTCTCTGGCAAGTAAATTCTCATGGGAAAGAAATGAATGCAATAAGCCAAAAACTGAATACAACTGTTCCGGTACTGGTACTGGCAAGGTTTTAAGTACACTGGTCCCTCAAGCACTAGCCCTTGTTCTGGGTTGAAGATTAAATATAGACCTGACAGTCAACATGCAAAAGGTACTACTGTGCATTTAGCTATGCTGGGGAAAAGATCTGTCCTCCTGAAACCCACAAGTAGACATTAATCAAAGAAGTAAGCAAAGATAAGTATGATAAAAGAAAATGACAATGTCCTGTGAGAGCCTAACAATGTCTGATGGGAATATGGAACATAACACGCAGCTGTAATGGTGCGCATGGAAAATGGACTTCAGAATGGAAGGCTATTTTCAAGGCTCACGCAGGAGTAGCTTTTAGCACTGTAAAAAGGAGAGGGTAATATCCCAGAGTGGAGGTAGATTTACTGTGGTTGCACTACCTGTGACCCATCACCGAGAATACTGGCAATTCTACCTTGATCCTCTAGGAAGAAGCCAGTCAGATTTTTCCTTTGGAGAATCTAACCAGTAAAAAAAAATTTGAATGACTAATCTAGCCAAATCTTATAGAATGAGTGAAGCTAATAATGTATAAACTTTACTTGAAATTCAGTCATTCCATCTTACATACAGAGAGGCAGCCAAGGATTCTAAGACAATCCAGAAAGCAAGCACAAAGGTAAAACCTATCCAGGACAGGAAATTAGCAAAAGGCAGGCGCAAGAGTAAAGCCAGGGAACTAATATTCAAATGATAAAAATTCACACACACACAAAAACAACTTTAAAAAGCAGGAAAGAATTCATGCACAAAAACACTTGAAATGGACAGAGAAGTACTGAGTGGGTTGGAAGGACCTGGGAAAGCACACTAAAGCAAATGCATGCCAGCAGATCTTTGTGAATTTTCAGAACAAGGGTGGGAAGAAAACCCTAAATGCAACAGGAAAGAGTACCACAGGTCACTGAGCAAAGGCTGAAAGGCTTCAGATTTGCCACCAACATCTTGAAAAACAGAGGCTGTGGGGGAATGCTTTCATCACGCTAGAGGGAAATAACTATGAATCCGGGCTTCTCTGTCAATCAAGGAAGATTGGTGTTTATCATCTCCAGCGTGAGTTCTCAGAGCTCTTGTTAAGGATTTGGTCAGCTCAAAAAGCAACAAACTAAAAAGAAAGAAGAAGAAGAAGAAAAAGCATGATTCAGGGAGAGAGGAATCTGACCTAAGCAGGGGAGGGAGACCTGGATGTCAAAAAAAGATCCCCAGGGTGACAGAGGTTCCCAGGACAAGACATGAAGGCTTTAGAAGGGACTCCTCCTCCTGGAACATGAAGTTGATTAAAATATTGGCTGAGGTTAAATATTTTTGTAATAAAAACCAACCAACCAAACAAAAACAACGCAACTTATACCAAGAAAAAGGCTTAAAATATCAACAAGTCATCAAAATCTAAGCAAAAAAAAAAAAAAAAAAAAAGACAAAATACTAATTAAAAGAAGACATTGTTATTCTAATTTGTGGTGAGCTTTGGGTTATAATGTAACTCATCAGGGACCTGGGGCCTGAGAAGGACCTAGTGCAGGTAGGTGTCATATGACTCTCCAAAGACAAAAAGGACATAGGTCCTAATCATGCCTCTCTAATTTTGATTGTCACAGAACTTACACTGTTACATCTTCTCTGTTCTCAAACGTAAATAAGTGACAGTTGTTTGGCAATATGCAAACTCTAGGCTAACCAAACTAGAGAAGCAAAAGCAGCTGCCTCTAAGGAAAAAAAGGGCATTGCATCTTTCATAATGAACCTTGAATGTAATATCTTAATATTTTTCAAGTAGCACATTATCCTATCTCCTGTATTACATGCATTTCTGGATTTCTTCAATTTCTTGTGATTTTATAAATCATCTTCTTTTTATTTGATTTTTATGTATATGAGTACACTGTAGCTGTTTTCAGACACACCAGAAGAGGGCATTATCAGATCCTGTTACAGACACTTGTGAACCACCATGTGGTTGCTGGGAATTGAACTCAGGAAGAGCAGTCAGTGCTCTTAAGCACTGAGCCATCTCTCCAGGCCTATACAGCATCTTCTTACTCTACAACTTCTAACTGCTTATTTCTTACATATAGAAATACAGCTGACTTGTTGGTAGAACGATTGGAGATGCAGAACAACTGCTAAACTCAATTATTAGTCCTCACCATTTGATGGTAGATTTTTCTAAGGTTTTATTTTTATGTAGATAAACATAATTGTAGGAAATAGTGGCAATTTTCCTCCTCCTCTTTGCTCCTCATACATTATTAATTCCTCTTTTCTATTTATGTTGAGACTCCCCCCAGGAACCCCAGGGCTGAGGAGATGTGGAGAAAGTAGCCTCAATTCTGAAAAGGAGGCTTTAACATTCCACTAACAAGGGATCATTGACTTTACAGGGCCCTGCTGAAGGCTGTGTTTTACAAAATGTGCAGTGATTCTCCATAAAGGCTGGAGAAGCAGCTATCTGATGGAGATGAGAAAGGACCCCAACTTATTTCCATTCTCTCATTCGGTACAGGAGACAAGGTGACAGAGGCAGCATTCGGAAGACAAAGCCATTTAGAGACACTCTCTGCCGTCCGATAGAGGACGAGCTCTGAGCAGGTGGCGGTCACCAAAGTCAATGCCTATAATTTACTGCTTCTGTTTCTCTTTGGGCAATGAAAGATTTTTCCCTTTGCTGCTTTTTTTGTTTTGTTTTGTTTTAGTAGTGATGTCATTTCCTTTAAAAATAATTTTAACAAATAACACCAACTTAGAGAAAAAATTAATTTCAGTTGGCCTACATATACTTACAATACCACAGAAGCATCTTTGGAGTGGGCTATGAATGAATGAAGCGGCCAGATTTATGCGATCACAGTGCACAGCACAAGGGATGGGAATGTGGGCAGCAGCGAGGCAGGGAGAGGGCGGGCTGTCCTGTGCGAGCGTGCGTGGGTGCTTCCTTATTAAAATGAGGGCCTCACGGTCAGGGACTCCTGAGTAGGTAGGCGACTTGGGTTACTGTGGTCCTCAGGAACAGAGGGTGGTCTTTTCAAAGGCAGGGTCTTCTTTACATTTCCCCTCCTGCTACATTCTGTCAGAAGCCACTTGAATTTTTATAGCTTTCCTCAGGTAACAAATTTTCCTCCTACTGTCAGGATTTGCTTCATGTGGCCCAAAGCAAGCAGTGTTCATTTTCCTCTTAGGAAAGGGGCTGAGTGGAAATAATGCACAGCTTAGGAGCCAGCCAAACCTGATCTGACTTGCTTTATTCATAGGGAAATGCAGAAAGCAAAGAATGGACATTTTTGCTGAGGTAAATAAGCCCTCTCGACTGCGGAACACCATTATACTAACACCAAAGGAAACAAAGGCCAGAAGATGGTGGCATTAAGTAGAAAGGCAAACAAAAAAATAGCAGGCAAAATCCAGCGTGGGACACAGTCACCGCTGCAACAGTGAAAAACAGGGCAAAATCCTTTAAGAGAAAATTGCATGCAATTTTTGGACTCAATTAGCCTTTTCCACAAAGAGCACTTTCCCACAAAGAGCCCATTAAATAGCAAATGAAATTACATCGGTTTTCAGTTGCCATGGCACTGGCTCTTCCTCTAATGGACTTCTCTGGTCCCGAGGTTCACGTTAGACTGGCTTATTTTCCTTGCCTGTGTGCCGTCTCCATTCTCCTGTTCGGTCAGGAAGACATGTATGTGACTTCTTCCCCAAAGCACCTACCTACGACATCATCCCAGCAAGACAGAACTCAACCGAGTTCCCTAGAGACAGGGGTGCGAGCTCAGCCTGGAGCTCCCCATTACTAGCTGTGACCCTGACAGTTCGCACTAATTCGTTGGTAGAGGGTGCAGTCATGCTTAGCAAGTGCTGCCCCCGGAGGTGAGGACGCGAAGATGCCCAGAAAGGCAGGAGCGTTAACCTTAGACTCTTCTGGAATCTCCAGCCTGGAAGGCTGGCCCACAAGCACGTACCTGCTTTTCCTTCCTCCAAGGAAGCAGCAGCAAAGATAAAAGGAAAAAAAAAAAAAAAAAAAAAAAAAACCACTTCCCAATTATTTCATTTGCAATTTTGTTTTTCTATTGATTCCTTCCAAATAGGAAGAGGGAGCAAGAACTGTAGCCCAGTCGTTAGGATGCTTGCCCAGCAGACATGAGGCTTGGCACTGCATAAGCCCACACACCTCTAATTTCAGAACTTGGGTGGCAGAGGCAGGGGAAACGGAAGTTCAAGGCCATCCCGGACTCCATACCAAGTCAAAGAATAGCCTGGGCTACAGAGACCCTATCTTTAAAAAGTCCTAAAATTCAGGGTCTTAACCTATAGATAACGTGCCTTAAAAAAAATTACTTATGAGAGATTACTACAGAGAGATGGCTCAACAGGTGCATGATAAATGGAGGCAACTGAAGCCCAAAAGTTGCTCTCTGAACTCTGCACCTCAACCACATGGTGTGTGTGCACACTCATGTGCAAGCACACAAACACATACACATACACACACACACACACTGTAAGCAAAGATTACAAAAAGTTATTTAGATACTGTTAGATATTAGCTAACAGTAATGTTTGATAAATAACTTACATATTATTTTCTGATACACATAGTATTACATAATTAAAATATATATCTATACTGTTCATGCCTTCATATAAAAGCCTATTTAAAAAAATTTTAAACATTAGCCAAGTCTAACTGTAATGAGTAGCTCATGCCTGTAGCCCCAGCACTCAAGAGTGTAAGACAAGAAAATTCCTACAAATTAGAGGCTCCCTTAGACTGAGTTCCAGACCAGCCAGAGCTACAATGTGAGACCCTATATAAATAAATAAATAAACAAACAAACAAATAAAAACTGTCTGTACAAATGAACACACTTTTACATCATTTAATTTGTACATGGGATGTATATAGCATAACAAAATATTCTACTAAGAAGACAAGTATTTCTAAATTTTTCAGTAATATACATAATTCTGTCGTGGTGAAAGTAAATCAGGTATGTCTTAACATTTTATAAATATATATATATATACACATATATATATTTATATACATACATATACACAATATACATATATGCATATATGTGTATCTATCCATACGTATGGGTATGTATGTATAATAGGTAAAGTCTGGAAGTTCAGGCGTAGTTTACAAACTGTGTGGCTGACAGATTGTTCTGCAGATGCACGGGAAGCTACGGAGCCCAGTCCTAGACTCATGCTGAATGTGTCTAGCTCGCCTTTTCTGTTGTCTCCAACTCTCTGGATAGCCCTGTTTGGAGGGACAGCTACAGCTTGAATTTGGGCCTGGGAATAAATTAAACCTCTGGGTCAAACGCCTTCCTGTCCAAAACGAATCTCTAATCCCAGAAATGGGATTCCCAAGTAAAAGGTGGTGTGTGTAGTCAAGACTCACCCCAGTGTGTACTACCTTAGGGGTGTGTGAGAGGAAGCCTGGCAGCTGCCGCTGAAGAGCAGCTGGAGGAAGCCTCCCTCACTCTTCTTGGCAGTGCAGGCACTGCTAGGCAGCCCATGCTCCAGGAGATGGCTCCACACGCACACTTATATGGGAAGCACCAAGTGAACTTAGTGAGTTACTTTAAACAGAAGCCGGAGAGGATATAAAGGCAGGAAATGTTAGGAGTAGTTGTGGGGGATATGATGGATGAATCGTCATATTTCATTGTATACATGTATGGAATTCTAAAGGTTTAAAAATGGGAAAGGAGAATGAGGACAGTTAGGACATGCTTGTGGGTTCCAGGTGTCACCCTGCTGTCCCTGCTAACAGAACAACAGATCTGTCATTTCTTGTGATATGAAATCTAACGTTTAAACTATTTAAATATGAACAAAATCCAAACTCAATCTAACATGAGGAAGGAAGTAAATATAAAATGTGGGGGTGTTCAGAACATACGAGCTAAGCGAGCTGGTAACAGTGATTCGTTCATCTCTCTCTCTCTCTCTCTCTCTCTCTCTCTCTCTCTCTCTCTCTCTCTCTATCTCTATCTCTCTCCCTCCCTCCCTCCCTCCCTCCCTCCCCCTCTCTCTCTTGCTCTCTTTCTGTCTCTCTCTGCCTCTCTCTCTCTCTTTTCCTCATCTCTCTGCCTCTGTCTCTATCTCTGTCTCTGTCTTTCTCCATATGTTTCTCTGTCTGTCTCTCACTCTGTGTTTGTCATTTCCTCTGTCTCTCTATCTCTATCTCTCTGTATCCCTTTCTCTCTGTCTCTCTCCATCTCTTTGTCTCTCTTTCCCTCTGTCTCTTTCCATATGTCTCTCTGTCCTTTTCTCAGTCTCTCTCCATCTCTCTGTCTCTTTCCATATGTCTCTCTGTCCTTTTATCAGTCTCTCTCTGTCTCTCTGTCTTTCTCTCTCTGTGTTTGTCATTTCCTCTGTCTGTTTATCTCTGTCTCTCTCTCTGTCTCTTTCTCTCTCTGTCTCTCTCTCTCACTCACTTCAGTCTAGCCCTTCCCGTCCCTCCCTGTCTCTCTCCCTTTCCCTTCTCCCCCTTCCCCCCTCCCTCCTCAGAGATCAGCAATGCTGATGACCCCTTCATTCCCATGGTTTCAGGGGCATCTTTTGGACTCAGTAGTGCTACTACACCTCTTGAGTAAATTATTTTGCACTCGTCCCTACTCTCACAGAAATATCTACCTTTCCTGCTTTCTCTCATTTTTCGCCAATGCCTTTGCCTCCGAATGGTTGAGGGGGATTCCTCATACTTGGATGGACTCACCTTATCTACTCTGGTGTTGGAAATCATCTTATAGGGCATTGTTATTAAAATTGTCTTGTCATCTACAGATTTCATCCCATCTTATCTTTGGAAACCTGGGTACTTGAAATATTACTAAAGTAAGTCTGCTGTGCCCGTGGTCTGCAATTTTCCTTTGGCCTCCCCTACAGTCACCTTTAGCCTTGCAGCCTGCCGCAGCCATCATAATCAGGTTATTCTTGAGCCCTTTCCCCAGGCAGACAGCTTTCAGAGGTTCTTACCATATTCTCTTCAAAACATCCATTTACACCCTCCCCAGCCTAATCGGGCTTCCATGGGATGCCATCAAACCGGTTTTCGTTTTGTTTAGTTTTGTTGTTTTGATTCGTTGGTGTTAACCTTTCACCTGATTTAGGGACTATCTCATTTAATCTTGAAAGCTTTTCCTGTAGCTGGCTGGTCCTTGCTTCTTGAGCACACCTCTTTCTTAGTCCTGAGTCACCAAAGCTCCTCAGTCCCTCTCATTCTCCTTAGACTTTGGTCCATTTAAATGTTAGCATTTATCTTGACTTTGTCTAGATTCATTCTTTTTGATTTGTTATTATTTCTTTTGTTTTACAGATAATTTCTCATTGATTTTATAGCCTGAACAGGTCTGAAACCTGTCATCCTCCTGTCTCAGTCTCCCAAAGTGCTAGAACTCTTAAATTCCAGGACTGCATTGGCTATATAGTGAGACATTGTCATGAAAAAATGAGGAGAGATAAATTAAGAAAAAAGTAGGAAAAAGAGGGTAAGGAAATAGGGAAATAGAGGAGGAAAGGAGAGAGAGAGAAAGAAAGAGAGAGAGAGAGAGAGAGAGAACATGATTACATGCTAGCTAAGGATCTTATAAAGGCAAACTCCTCATCTTGTATACAGGATAAGCAAGCAGCCAGCAGCTCATTCATGAAAAGGGACGGATATTTCTCCAAGTGAAAATTTATCCATCAAGTATTATTTGATGACATTCACCCAGAAAGGAGGCAACCCTCAGGCCACAGAGAGACACTGCTATGCACTTACGAGAGAGATAAACTTTTTACCCTTAAAGTAAAATACCTGTACTTTAAGATAAAGTAAAATATTTTATCAATTTTGGCAGGACTAGCAAGCGACTGGAGCTTTCACACATTGCTGATGGAATTTAAGAAGTGATCTGGCCACTTTGGGAAGCAGGGTGTCAGCCTCTTATAAGTGTGCCATCCATCTTCTCACCTCTAGATGTGTATTACAAGGGAAATCAAAATGTGTCCAGTTACAGGAATCTACACACAGGTACTCACATTCACAGTTCTCCAAAGTTGACAAGTTCTTGACTGAGACCTGTGTAAAATGCATGGCACGTCTACATGAAATATTATTTGGCAACTAAAACAACTAATTGACCTGAAAAAGTCTTTAATATTTTGTAACAGTTGACTCTAAACATACATGATATTTTCTCCTTGATGACACTTCCCTACTTTTATAATTAAAATTTATTTTGTTAATATTTTGTTAATATCCTCCTCGACTGAAATATGTACACATATACATAAATTCCTGTGTACATCTATAAATATATATATAAGTTTGAGAATGGAAACTGGTTTCTCTTTGTTACTACTTTACCTGATGCATAATAAGGGTTAAATAAACACACTAAGTAGCTATAAAAATTAATTCATTTCTTACACTTAAATATTAAGATTTGTATGTGATAGTCACTGAAGGACCTCAGTAGGAAACACACACACTATAAAACCAACAACAACAAAAAAGATGTAAATACTCATGTATATGTAGATTTCCACCATGAAATCAGGTTGAAGGTGCTGGAAGGCCTACCACATCAACCTGAGGCCAGGCGGAATGACGAAGTCCTCAAATTATGTGTGTATGAACACAAACAAAAAACCATGTGTGTATAAGCCCAACACCCGTCACCAGGCGTGTCTTACCTCTCAACACCAACTGCTTGGCACAGAGGATGGAGCTTGGTGTGGTGCAGAAGTGCAAAGCAGTGTGCCCACTCAGGGAGTAGCAGTTGAGCTTTGCGCCACGGTCACAGAGAATCTTCACGCACTCGAGGTTGGCCATTTCACAAGCCACGTGCAGAGGGGTCTTCCCATTGGGACGGCAGTTGATGGTAGCATTGTGGTCCAGCAGTACCATCAGGCACTCCACATGACCAAGCAAAACTGAGAGGTGCAGGCCTGTGGCCCAGGAAGACTTCAGCTTATAACTGGGCAACCAATAGCCTGAAAAAGGATAGGAGAGGAGTTTAACTGCTCTGCCCATTGGTCTTTCCTGCTTTGGAAGGATTTTGACAAGGTGTTTTATTTGGTCACAATTACAAGGTTGAATTAAAAATGGATCAGGAGTTCGTCACTGGCAGCCACTGAGTCTCTCAGAGCCTTTTTCTGAGATATGACACGGGTCAGTCTTTTTGCAACTCTTACAATCTCTATGGCTCCTCGATCCCTGTTCCTTTACAATTTTGCCCATTGACTAGGTACAAATTAGTAAAGAGGATGTTTGTAGAATTACTTTCTTAGACAGATCATTCTCACCACTTGAAATGTTTGATTGCTCTTCTTCTAATCTAGCTCTTTGAAACAGAGTCTCTCTGTATAGCCCAGATGAGCCTTGGACTCACAGCAATCCTCCTCCCTTAGTTTCTCTGGTAGCGGGACAATAGGCCTGCTCCACTGAACCCAGATCATCCCAACGTTCTGTACTGAACGCTCCTCAGCAAGCAACTTGCAATGACAGTTTCCATAATCTGCGTAGAATGAAGCTGGTTTTGAACCTGAAAACCAAAGTGTACTTTGTTTGCTTATTGGCGGCAAAGATGCTGCATGATCTTTCCTATCATTATTCCTATGTCACTGTCATGCTGCAACTTACTGAAAACTTGTGCCTGCAACTGCATAGGGAAAAGAGTGAGCCTGGAAGAAAGAACAGAGAGCTGATTAAGAAAACACCATTTTGATGTAAAGCCAAAGAAACCCAGGATGCAGGCTCTGGAGGGCAGATCATCCTGCCCCAGCCTCTGATTCTCCAGATGACAAGAGTGCCACTTTCTCAGCCTGCTAGATGCACAGATCTCCTGCTTCAGTCCAATATCATGGGCTACTGCCATGCAGGGTTTCCATCTCTGTTTGTCTTTATGGCAATGGTACAGGTTTAGTTCCAAGACGATGATACAGATTACCAAGAAGGGAAGATACTCCTGAAAGCATCTGTAACGTGCCGCGTTGCTGGCATGGAAATGTGTTTGCTTACTGTGTTTCCCTCTCCTAAATTCCCAGCAGCACCAAAAGAGTTTTCCTTTAACATTTAACTACATGGACCAGTCAGTTATCCTTGGCTTTCAAAACTCAGTTTCATCTGTCTATAATCATAGCTGGGAACTGGAGAACCAGGCTCACAGACCACAGGATCTTGGAATGTCACCAAGGCTACAATGGAACTATTTCTAACCACCACCACCCCTCCTTCCCATAGCATGGTGTATTTGGGAGAGAAGCGCACACCTTAGCTGCTGCCCCTAGAGGCCTCACTGCAGACTGTGAATATGCTTATGTTTGCTTTTAGTCTGAACTTCAGAACTTTGTTGGTAGGGTTGGAGGTAGCATTGGAAGGGCCTGAATAACCCAGCAAAGCAGGAAAGCTAACTGTGCTAAGCAGAGAAAAAGAACACTCCTCAGCAAAGAGACCCATCTTTAACACCGGGCTGGAGCACAGGTTCTCCAGAAAAATATGGAAATAAGTTCACTGAGCCTTACAGAGAACAAGATCTGAGGTCATGCGAGCTTCTGAAACCAAGGACGAGGTGTGCCAATTCATGTGCTATTGCTAACGCCTATATATCAACAGATCAGAACTTTCTCATGCGCACGTGCCTGCACACACATACATGTAGTATCACCACCAATAGCTGCAGCACGCCAGGAGCACGTGACTTGCTCTTGACCTTTGGAAGGTACAGCTCTGTGCACCTCTACACAGGCCAGCTGCCACTGAACTGTGTGCTCGGGCTGCACAGAGGGCAGGCTGGAAAGGAAGGAGATGATAAAACACTTGTGGGTAGGGGCAGGAAAGAAGGTGCTGCCTTCTTCTCGGGAAAGCCACTCATATTCCTATGGCTGCAAGCTGGGTTCAGAAAAGCTTGGCTTCAGCAATGGGCTTAGTAGAAGAGAGGCTGAGACAGGAACAAGGATATTCCCTTTGCACAAACCCCCCAGTCCAAGCCATGTCCACAGGGATCTGTAGCATTCATGTTTACTGCTGCCCTTCTTCACACCATGATGTAATCTGCTCATGCAGTCCACCTAGAGCGTACCACAGTGTATCTGTACGCAGGCAAGGGTTTCCATGAGGGATACCTAGTGTGGGTCGAATCAAAATCATGGGACACAACCATGTTCATCTAAACACTAGTGGCAGAGGCCAAACTCTCTAAGTGTGTGGCTTGACACTTGCATTGGCTCTGTATCTCATCCATAGCATGCAGTGTTATGGCTGAGTTATGCATAGGTATGGCTGTACACGTGTCTCTGTGATCTGCTGGCTTGTGCCCAAAACAGAACAGGTGAGAAAAATGTGATTTTTTTTTTCTTTCAGCCTTAAAAGGGAAGAAAGTTCTATGGTTTCAGGAAATAGATGTGACTGGAAATGATCAAAGTAAGTTAGCTACAGAAAGGTAATATGTCTCTCTGTCTTTTACAATACCTAGATGCCATGGTATGTGTGTGTGTGTGTGTGTGTGTGTGTGTGAGCACACGCGTGTGTACAGACTAAATGAAGTAGAAATGAAATTCTCAAGGGAAGAAGTGAGATTAGTAGGAGAGAAGACTGGGTGAGTTTGTGTTTTAGGTACATATGTCCCTGTAAGAAAGAAAATCTTTAAAAGTAATAACAAAACATTTTTTTAACTCTCAAACTCCAATCTCCCCAAAGCTGTCAGAAGCTACTTCTGATCTGCACAGCTAAACGTTATAAAGAAATTTTACAAGTTTTAGCCTTATAAAAACTATGTAGAGCTATGTGTACACTTCTGAGTGTTTCATATAAATCTGAGACTGAAGTCATAAGCCTGCAAGCTACGCAGAAAGCACCCTCATTCAAGGAATGTGGTGAGGACGGAAGGCTTGCAGCCCACCCTTGAAAGGGGGCATTGGTTCTGCTCCAGCACTTGGAAAGGCTACACATCTCTGGTTAAATTAAAGCTTAAACCCAGGCTCCACAGCAGTTATCAGAGCTAATGTTATCAAAGGGAAACCAGCCCCACACCAGGACAAACCTCTGGCTGCCGCCAAAGTTTGCACCCACTGCTCTGGTTGGATTAGCAGACAGTTTCTGGGACCATGCCCCTGTGTTTACACAGCCCTGAAAGATTAGAGACCCAAGCACAATTCTAGGCTACTAGTTTAATAGCTAACATTCTGAGGCTAATTCTCAGAGGTTCCGTAGAGGATGGGAGAGAGAGAGAGAGAGACACAGGCTTGAAATGCCAAGTTTTAAAGAGAAAAACTTTTCCAGCAACTAGAAAAGGGGAAGTCCCCACCCCATCTCCAACCAGTAATTAAAAGAAAAAAAAAAGGAAGAAAGAAAAATTTTTAAAAGAAGAAAAAATAAGTGAAAACGAGATCATTTGTTAACCATAAAAAGTGTTCATGATGTTTGGGCATCAGCTGCTCCTTAGGAAGATAGAGTATCTGCCAGGACGTCTTCAAGTGAAATCATTCATTGATTATTTTAATTAAAACTATGACTACCATACAAGGGACCAGAAGAAGCTGTGGGCCATAAATGAAGTACTTAAAGTGCTTTGCACTGATTAATAAAGGGTGTTCATTAACCTTGTTGACCAGGGAGTTTCATACCAGAGATAGGTCTGATACTCTGCTTATCTCATGAGGGAGCCAAAGCTCATCTGAGGAAGAACCAAAATATATAGCTGGGAAAAACAAAACAAAACAAAAACAAAAACAAACAAGCAAACAAAAAAACAGCCTGGAGGACATCCACCCATGGTTCCAGAATATAGGCTACCAGAGAGAACCAATATCATGAAAAGCTCTGGAGATTTCTCCTAGCTATGACTTTACCCTAAATGTTTTCTACTTGTCTCAGAATAAACTATGTCACAACTTCCCTTTAACCATTCAACTATTAGTTTCACCCAGCAGTTTACCACCTCACTTGGGCAGTCAGGATTTCTTTGTGTCGCTGTGATTTTTAAGCAACTGTCTGGACTGTCGAGATGGCTGAGTTGGTGCTTGCTGCCAAGCTTGAATACCTGAGTTTGAGCTCTGTGACACACAGCAAAAGAAGAGAAGCAGCTCAGACAAGTTGTCCTTTGAGCCATAACATGTGGCTTCACTAGCTTAAAATAAAAATAAAGTGATGGTCCAGTAGATTGTATTTTGCTTATATTTCTATGTTTTAAACCCCTCTGCCCCCATCTCTGCCTGTCATTCTCTGCGAGTTATCAGAAATACAGACCAGCATGCTTTAATGGTTGGTTAGCTTTACAAAGTGAAAATAGTGGACTTTTAAAATTAACAAACTGGGATTTTTTTTATCTGAAGATTTCATGATAAAACTGAAAATAACGGGGTGTGCCAAAAGAGTGAGTGCTGGCTTTAAGAATTAATATTAAGTGCGGGCAAACCCCTGGCACACACTGAGAACTATTGTAGAGCCTGCTTTAACCGGTTGCCTTCGCTGTTGGGAATTTCTTAAGAAGGATCCAGAAACAGAAGGAGGAAAGAGCCGTCTAGCCCAATATCTCTGCTCTATACTCCTTACAGAATGCACACTAGCTTAGGGGAGCAAGCGGTGTTATCTTTAAATTACTGGTGCACTTGCTGCGGTTTTTAGCTTAGTGTTCCTGGGATGTTTATTTTCTGAGTTGGTATCTTTGCCAGTGGATTTCTATGTTACCTTCTCAGCACTCACACAGGGATCTTGACATTATCTGGCACAGGGTGTATTTAGTAACAAATTCAACTACTTTTTGAAATCCTGTGGAAAAGGAGGTAGGGTGTTTTAAAGGAAACTCAGATTGGTTAAGGGTGGACTTCAGACCAGCTAGTCCTCTGAGGATAATCAACTGTTGAATACAGACTCACATTATCAGTTGCAAGAAAGTCTCAAGGTGACCAGTAACTGTTGCTGACAGTAGACTTTGTTTCATTTATCAATGCCAACTGAGCTGAAGACAGCCACTCTGAGATTAGACAGATGTGTCCCCTTGCTGAGAGTATGTGTGAGTACGAAGATTCTTCACGTCTTATAAAAATCAATCAAACTGAGCCAGAGTGTTGTGTGAACTTTCCTTATTCAGTTTTAGGAGTGCAGCCTTTCCATGTACTTTTTAAAAAAAAAAAATCAAAGAGTAACACGTAGCCTTTCACCAATCCCCACAGTCTGCTTTTATTCAACAACAACAACAACAATAATAAAGTCTCAGAAACAGTAATCCAGCCACACACACTCTTCCAGGCCACACAGGGGCTGCCCCATCCCTTAGACAAACTCCAGAAGGGGACTGACTAATTAGCTACCCAGTTGTAGAGCGCTCTGTCCCACACTGTTCTGAGAATTTCTTTGTGAGGTAAGACATTGATATCACCACTTAGATCTACTTTACAGGGCAGAGGCGAGGGTTCCATTCACTGCTTCCGTTCCTACACCTAACAGTATAAAAGCTGGCATTAATCCTGGAGGTGGGCACCTAGGAAAAAGTGTCAAGTAACTTTTGAGAAAGTGGGATTTTTACCCCAGGCTCACAACTACATATTCATGATAAATGGAGAGAAAAGTTATTTCTATAGATATTATGTACACACACGCACACTGATCTCCTGGACAGCCCTGAAAATACAAACACAAACCCTGATATTTCCACATGGACACCTACATAAGACTTTTCTTTCTTTTGGAGACAGTTTAAATCTCTGCCTCTAACTGTAAGCCACACCTCATAGCCTGAATGCTAGTAAAACAATCATTGGCATAAATAAAAAGTTAGTTCCACAGGGACCACAGGAATTAGCTTATTTTGACAAGAAGAATTTAAAACACAGTTTCTTCACATTTGGGGATTATGATACCCAAGAAATAACAGAAAAAAACAGCCTGCTCTCCAGGAGCCCAAACCTCTAAGTTCCCTGTCTCAGAACTTCTGAGCCTGTCTGCAGGGTTTACCTGTCTGAGAGATTAAAAAAAAAAGGTGGTATTTGCTGCTCAATATCAAATAGATTAGCTACTGCTTGAGTCTGAGCCCTGTTGTATATGGCATACAGAAGTTTCTTTAAATAAACTTAGTATCCAGATTGAACCATGAAACAAAGTTATAAGGTCCAAGACACCTAATTATACAGCATATAATTTGTTCTTCAATAGAATCTCTTGAACTTTGTAGAAAAAAAAATAGAACTCTTAATTTTTCAGACAAAACAGCAATGACAGTTTATCATAAAACACAATTCAAAGAGCAAGTCCAGCAACTGACCTCAACTCATCTCTACTTATTTCAGAAATGACAGAGAATTAGGTAGAGAGAAATCCTACTTGTGTTTGTATCTGCAACTTGGTGACACTAACGATTTTGTATGAATAAAAAACAGATTTATATTTGAACATAAATAGGACTCCCTTCACTCCCAAGACTTTCCCACATATTTTCTCTAGGCAGCAGTGAAGATACAGAGAGTCTTTCTTTGCAGTATGCTCGCCAAAGGGTCTAACTATTGAAGTTTTCCCATTATCTAGTTGATTTGAGAAATCAGAATGAGTGTGTTAATCTTGTTCTGATTTATTAAAGAGGAGTTCCAGGAGAGGGGGAGACTTAAAGAATTTTGTTATAATTTTTGATTTCCAATTTTTTGGACAAAGCAGAGATTCTGAATTTTAATTTTTCAATTTTTTTTTCTCTACTATTGCAGCCAAGCAGAAAAGAAAAATAAAAGTTAACTTTGTGGTGTTTAGAGTTCAGCTTTTGTTCCTGCACTGAAACCCATTAAACCGACGCAGACCATGAAAGTGCCCCTGGCGCATCTTTCGCCATTCATTAACTCTCTAAATGGAAAAGAAGGTCCCCTTTCTCATCCACGGAGACACAGAGGTGATATATCTGTAAGTGGCTGTTAGGAAAGAATCAGCAGCCAGACCGACAGCCACACTGTCACACAGAGATCGCAGCGTCTTTAAGCAGAGCCTAGAGGCTTTTCTTTATTCTGTACCAACACAGTCACAAGGGAAGTCTCCCACACACCGTGCATGACAAATACAACCTCCCAGGGTCCCAAATTCCAGGCGCAAGAATGGAAAAGAGCAATAAATAGAAATACATAGACAAAAATCTGTATGGATCTATGAAAACCACCCCCAAATGCGCTCTGATTTTTAAAAGGAAGGGAAGATTTTTAAAAATAAGAAATACTGTCTAAACAAATACTTAAATAATAAGAACGACTGCTTTAAAGACAAAAGCTGACCTACTGACCTAAAAATCCATTTTGTATCAATTTCACAATTACACCTCTCCAGTTCTTTTACCTTGTTTGTAAGATGCCAAAATCATGTTCTCATCTTCAACTTCAAACACTGTGTCCACATCTATTTTCCTCTCGATTAAAATAGCCTTCAGTTTTCCGAAGTCATTTGTTTTTAGAGCCTCCAGGAAATCTTTCTTAACTAATTTGGCAGCTCCAGCTTTGCTGATAGGGGCAGTGATGCCGTCCATCCTCGGAGCCCTGTGGAAGCGGAGCAATGATTTATCAGGAGAGCAGCACCCAGCACACAGGCAAGGCTGGAGAGCCCACAAACTGCCGGCTAATTTTATCCCAAAGTTATGCTGACCGGTTCTATTTATATAGGGATCATTTCAAACTTCAAAATATCCTCCCAGACTCTCCCTGAGTTCTCAGGTCCTTTAAACTGGAGATACGTAAGCAGGTCCCTTCCGCTGTACGTGGTGTCGATAAGAAGGAAGGCTTCTGTGACACATTTCCGAGCATGAAATGTCACAATTATTTCTTACAAGACCAAAGTGAAAGTGTAAGATTTACAAAGCTCTTAATTCTCTTTATGTTTTCTCCTCAACAAAAAACATCTGGCGCCTGGCTGGAGCCGCAGTATCTTAGTCTGACTAACTAATAGCCCCAAATGAGAATTTGTTTCAGTTGTTGATACACGTGCTACTGAAAACCTTTAATGATTTTGTGAAATGAGCCTGTAAAATCGAGCCTAATTATGCACATCTAAAAACAAACAGAAGGTTTGCCAGTAACCTACACTTAAAAGTTTTTCAATATTATGAAAAAAGCAGGGTGGGGTAGTGAGATGGGGGGGTCGTTTTAGGGGGAAAAAAAGAACCTGAAGAAACAAGAAAATCAATGCAACAAGTGAGTGGACTTTATTGAACCCTGCATTTTATTTCTCAAGTCAGTTTTAAAAAAAAAAGCCATGTTTGAACAAATTACAAAAACAATACAAGCTGGATCTTACTTTCTACTATGAGCTTATTGATTTGAACATGTGAGTCAGGTATCTGGGTTGTGTAAAAGAATCCCGTTTGTCCTCAATTAAAGCAACGCCTAATCAATTAGCACACTGTCTCACACATCCTCTGTCTGTTTACATAGTGTGTGTGTGTGTGTGTGTGTTTTGCTAGGGACTCACACAGCTTGTGTTTTATTACTGAGCTAACTCCATCCAAGGTCTTTAACACTTTTGTTTTAAAATAGTTCAAACATGTAAATAGGACGGAGAGCAAGGGACAAGAGGCACAGAGACAGAGAGAACACAGGGAACAAATGTGGCCCAAAGTTAAGCAGCTGGTTACTGTCATGGGCAATATGCATGCATTACCTGCTAGTTTTTATTATTAAAATTTCTCCCTGTTAGTTTTTCAACAGAAAAAGTTAGAGACAAAACTGAAGACTTAATTTTACTTATTAGTGTCTTTAATGTCAGAAAATTATCAAGTGCTAACTAGTATACAAATTAGCTGTAATTTGCATATCATGGATAGGTTCAGAAAAATGATATTAAAAAAAATCCCTGCAGTAGTTGCAGTGTGAATTTTTTTAATTTTTCAATAACACATATGTCTATAAACAGAACTGCAAATCAGCATTCCCTTTCACTTGATGCACTGATGTGGAACATAAATATACAAAACTGGCCAGGCCTGAGCACAGAACTTACCAAATCATAACAGTCTTCACATTCAACACCCGGACCCAACAGAGTAGTGTAAGCCCACCAGAACCCCCTCACACACTCTTCGTTGGAACAGTCGTTCTGCCAACACCCACTACCACGACCTCCAACACTGAGGATCAGTTCTAAATACTTTTTAAAAAACTTTGATTTGAAATTTTAAAAGTTTACTAATTTAAATTTATATACATATTTTACAATGGTGGCTCCAGCAAGGGTGAGATGATCAAGAGACACGGAAAAAAAGAGACAGGGACCTTGTGCCTGCTCAACCCTGGCTCTAGACCCCAGGACACTGTTAAGACCTTTTGCTGTTGTTGAACTTATATCGGAGACTCTTCTGAGAGGCTTGCCTGAACTTAGCCACAGATACCTTCTTCAGCAAATACTTAGTGTATGACAGTCACTTACTCAGAACACTGGAAATGTATCAATGAGAAAAACATCCAAGAATCCCCACTGAAGTAGACTTTTGTGTTAATGACTTAGGACCTTCTCCATCACCTGTCCAAATGGATTTTGTTCACAAAGTTACAAACTTCTTTGACTTTCACACAGAATGTATCTTGTGACAATTCCATTGATCTGATACCCTTCACAGATACCCCCACCCCTACTTTGCTTGGCAATTAAGTAAAGGGCAATTTAATTTTATTCCAAACAGATATGTTTAATATGGTCCAAATACATAATAGTCTCTTTATATAAGTAGTCACAACTCTAGGAGTTAAGGGTATCCTTGCCAGTTCTGATGTTCCCTGTAAAAGGACATTCAGGAAGATGTGATCATTGCACACAATATTTAAAGCACCGGTATTTAACAAGCAGCACATAAAAGACTATGCCATAAGTTACGGGTATGGCCAGAACCATGTGCGTCTGAAGAATAAAGGAGTCCTGAATGGGCTCACCGTTCTCTGGACCCCCATCCCTGAACTCTGTGCAGGGTGGTAGAGTGTCTCCTTCTACTCACCAGGTCTTATTTAGCTTTAGTCACCTTCTAGCTTCTGCTGCTCATACAGTATGTGGCTCCAGTCATTTGCCACTAGCTATGGGTTCTTCATTCATTGTAGCCACATGGATACTTTAGGGCAATCAATTATTGGCCATTTCAGAAACGGTATGACTTCTCTCCAGAGACACCCTCCACCCTACCCCCATCCCCACCCCCACCCCATATGCAGGGACCATAAAGAGCAAAGCTAGCACATTGAAAGAGTGTGAACAGGGATGGGGACTGTATCGTTAACCCCAGGACTAGTTTGTATCTCTGTTCCTAATCCAGCAAGACTTCATCCTGGCTAGAAAATGCCTAATCTGGGAAGTGTTAACTCCTCTTTAACTTTTACTTTTTTCTTCCTAGGTTAACTAGCCCATTGATCTCTCTCCCAAGATACAGGGCTTATCATTGCATTGTGGAACAAATGCTATTATTTAAGCCCCCGGGTCCTTGCTTCTGTTGTTCTCTTGTTGCTTCAGCTGCGCTGGGGGCAGCTGCTGGTCTTTTGGTTCAGTTTGGGTTGGATGCTGCGGTTGAATGCACAGCCTCATGAATGCTAGGCCAGTGTTTTCCACTCAATTACTGCCCCAACCTCCAAAAGCTTATCTTATTAATATCTGATTTGTATAACGTCTGCCTTTCTAAAGATCCAGGTTCATAGCTGTAAAAAAATAAATGTATCTTTGTCAAATATTTTGAGAAAGCAAAGTTTCTGTGAAGAAACTTTCAAAATTAAGAACATTATTTCTACCATTCTACTAGAAGCAAAGAACCAAAGAATAAAATTCAGAGATAATTTGCATTTTAAAAAATAAAAGTTTAGGAGCTGGCGAGATGGCTCAGTGGTTAAGAGCGCCGACTGCTTTTCCGAAGGTCCCGAGTTCAAATCCCAGCAACCACATGGTGGATCACAACCATCCGTAACGAAATCTGATGCCCTCTTCTGGAGTGTCTGAAGACAGCTACAGTGTACTTATATATAATAAATAAATAAATCTTTTTAAAAAAAAACAGAAGTATAATTAAATTACCCACTGAAGTCATAGCAACATATCTGGAATATTGTGACTAATGAAAACAAAAAATCTGAGGCCTGATGTCATTACCTAGGCTTCGCTTCAAATAGCATCCATCGCTTAGGCCACAGGAGACCACATTTTGAAGTGACCATGTTTTACACCATCTAGTCTGGCCTGACAGGAACCCTCCCCCGCTTTGTCTCTTAAAATGAAAACTCCCGTCCTGGACAACGTGTTTTTCATTAGTGTTTAACAACATGTCTCAGACATGTCCTCTGATCTTGATGGTAGGAAGACCTTCCTGACAGGACAATGGTGTTGAGGCAAATGGTTCCAAACCCTCTTGTACTCCCTGGGAACCTGAGAAGGCACAAAGGCCCAGGTGCTTGTTATCTCAATGGCTGTATGCGACACAAGCTACCCACTGTGTGTTATCTCTTTGTATACCATACAAGCTACCCACTGTGTGTTATCTCTGGAACACAAATGGTTCCTTTGTTTATTATATCATTTTAAACGTGGATTTAACACTATTAAGCTACAGTTGTTAAATGCAAACACAGGGAAGAAGTAAGAAGCAGATTCCTAAAACTTATCTTCAGAAATTAGAATGTTTGTGGGAGCAAAGTCCTTTGCCCTCTCTGACGTTCCGGCAGATGAGTTGTTGGGTTATCCTTGCTATGGACTCACAGCTGTGCATTATGGGATTGCTTGAAAACCGCCATTTTTTTCTCCTGTCATACTTAAGGAGTTGTGTAAAATCTCAGGACACTGCATCAATTTTTGCTGTTGTTGTCTCATATATTTGCATGTTAAAGCTTTGTACAGAGATTGCTTTAACTGTAGATTTACTTGGGTTAATAGACAACGCGGACAAATGCAGTGGGAGCCTCCAGTTGTATGGGCTTCAGCAGAGATCTGATCCAAGGTTTCTATACCAACAGGCAATAGGGATAGTGCTGTAATTGAAATTACCATCATTACTTATAATGCAGAAGTCAGGAAAACTAAGAACCAAGGGTTGTAGCCGGGCGTGGTGGCGCATGCCTTTAATCCCAGCACTCGGGAGACAGAGGCAGGCGGATTTCTGAGTTCAAGGCCAGCCTGGTCTACAAAGTGAGTTCCAGGACAGCCAGGGCTATACAGAGACACCCTGTCTCGAAAAAACCAAACCAAACAAACAAACAAAACCAACCAAACAAAAAAAGAACCAAGGGTTATGTGGACCTCTGCAACAACAAATGGCAAATAATTTTTGGTTTTTTTTGTTTGTTAGTTGTTTACTTTGGATTGTTTTTGTGTTTGTGGAGTTTTTATTTCCTTTCCTTTTCTTTTTTTCCCACCTAACAAACAGTCCCCAAATGTGCTGGCTTGAAGCAACCATGTAAGCTTGTAATCATTTCTCAGGTAACTTCCCCTAGGTCAGAGGACAATGGAAAGGCTTATCTTGGCGCTTTGATGCATGAGACCTCAGATGAAAGACCGGAAGGCCAGGCACCGGTGAGCTGATCCCGCTTTGAACTGACTTGATTAGTGAACTAACAAGTTGATGCTGATGCCTTGCTTTCTGTCCACACAGTCTCTCTAGGAGCCTGTCTGAATACCCTCCCAGCATGGTGGTCGGCATCTCCTGGAAGGAAGGAAAAGGGGAGGGGAGGGAACATCGAGACTGGTTTTCTCTTTAAGGACAGAGCTTTGTGGGCCCCTAAACTCTGTCGAGATGATGCAAAGGCGCCATGCTCGGCCACCGGATTCCATCTCTCTAAATACATCTCTTTGCAGTAAAGTTTAAGAGCGGGACTGATGGGTAATTTTTATTTCTTTTCTTCTGTTTCTTGAACCCAACAAGCTCAGTTCTCTCAAGGCTGCCTGGAACAACATTCTGAACGTTACTATGTACCAGGGCTAGTATATACTAATTTCTCCAACATGGGAAGTGATGATGGGGTTTCTTTTTTCATAAAAAAAAGTACAGAGGTTTTTTGTTTTTTGTTTTGTTTTTCCTGGCTATAAAGTATAAATACAAAACAAACAAAATTAAAAATTCAAACCACTTTGGGATTTCAATTAGCTATTCTGTGAGATCACTGGCCAAGGAAGTTACTCCTTATTTGGAGTAGTGGAGTTACAACTAAACTTTGTATCAAATCCTTGTTAGTTTCACCACCACCATGTAAGAGCAATTGCCAGACTCTGTGAAACAAATGAAAAAACTCAATACACAGAATGTGCTTGTACACGGAAAAGCACTACAAAGAGTTGTGGATTATTCTGGTCTCGATGCTCACAGAACAACATGACTCTCCTGGAGAAGACAGGCAGTCTTAACTGTCAAGGAAGGCTAGAGTAGGACCCCCAGACTGTGTCTCTGGCTCCCGTGCTACTGATATTCAAAACACAAAATTCAAAATGTTCCTCTTTCCTCTACTTTACTCCTCACCGGGTATCGTATCTTGAGCATTGGCAGAGGGTGGGTGATATTATTTTACTTGCCTGAGTTACTGAAAACCAAGGAAGCAACGTTTTTTTTTTTTTAGACTGCACTTATCCACAAAGCGGGTCAGTTTTCTCGTTCTACCAGTTGGGGGCGCTTGAGGAACTTCTAAGCCACTTTCAGCTCTCGAGTTCGATGCATCTCTAAGGTCTAAATTACAAACTGGAAGCCTATGTGTTTCTCATAAAAGTCTATTAAACGGTTCCCACAAATGACTAAAATGGTTGTTTGTAAACGGCGGGATCTAAAGTCCCCCTCGCGCGCCTTTCCTCTTAGAAGTCTCTGTTTGTGGACTCGAGGTCCTCTATTTGGAACATTGAAGTGATCACTTAGCTGGGGCCGCCTGCTTCCCGGAACTGGTACCCAGACCATCTGCCTTTCATATCGGGGTATTCAAACTGCGTTTGTAACTAAATTCCCTTGAGCGTTTCCGGAGGCTCTTGGTTCCTGGCACAATGCTATATTTTCCCTTTCAAAACTCATCCTTAATGGGTGATGGACGTCAGAATAGCTAGATTGACACAAGCAATAACGGAGCCCTGGTCCACCTGAATTTTTCCTCCACCTAAATTTTGACAGACTATACATTTAATGTCATCTTTGACTGCGAAAGGCCGGGTTCTTCAGACAAAGCATGTCTGAGCCCGCAGTGGGGGCATCAGCTGTGTGCGGGGTCTCCTAGCAACTGCCCTTGCAGCCTTGTTTAAACACTAGCGCCCGGCTTGTATTTCCACCCTCACACCAGCACACACTTCACAAAATCAACTCATGGGAATAATTCGCCATAATTCTGTCTCAATCAGAACATTGACCCCGCAATTGTACTCCAGGCAGCGTTTGCATTCTTTCTTTACCTCTGACAAATTTTTGAAGGCAAAGTATAGCTAGGGAAGAAAATTGCCCTTCCTTTTCATGTGGGAAAGAAATATGGCAGGCTTCTAAACCTTCTTTCCTAAGATCGCAGGATGCCCTTTAGCCCTCAGAGTTCACAGAAACCAAGAAGCTGTTTACCAGTTGCAAAGATTCATCGATTTGATTTTACCTTTTGGGGTAGTACTTTGCGCATTTCCCTGGATATAATGTAAAATCGACATTCTTGCAGAGAATTTGTTTGGAGTGGATCATGCAAATAAAGCTGCAGGACCCGGGAAAAGTGGAGAGAAGGGTTGCATATTTTCTGTCTGCTTAACAGATATTCTTGCTATAGAACGGCTGAATTGGAGCTGAGAAACAGTATCTTGTCAAACCTTGTCTTTTTAAGAAAGTACAGAGCCCACCTCCGTTGTTTGTTCACTATGTTAATTACTGAGGAGAGTCAAATTTCAGTCCTTTACAAGTTTCCCTCACCCCATCTTAGGATTCTTGTTTTGTTCTCTCTGCCTTGGCTAATTTACATGGATCGTAACAAGGAGGCAGCTAACGGGAATAAACAAGGCTAACGCGTTCTACTGACTTTAAAATAGTCGGGTTTGTGAGGACTTTCCGAGTGTGTAAAATGATCAGCGACTGATTATTTTTGCATGTGTTGGTTATTGATGCAGTAAGCAGATAATTGAGTCAAAAGCTGCACCAGAGTGCATCCCCTGGCAAGCATTTTAAGGATTCATGTTTTCGAAAGGAACCCACAGACACAGCCTCAAGCAGCAAAAGCTCTTACAGAGCCACACAGACGGTCCTCTGGAGGGAATCAGAGAGTGAGCGGTCCTGGCACACCCGGCCGCATGAGGGCAGTATTCCTTGAAAAATGAACCTGAAAGACCAGCTGCAAAATCTCTCAAAAATGGGAGAAATGAGCCAATGCAGATAAAAAACGAGGTCTAAATGAAATCAAACACAGATTTTAAAAAATGTGTTTTAATCCATATAAACCATTATCCTTGCTGATTAAATTTTGCTTCGAGGATGAATTTCTCTGCTGAAATTTTACCATAGGTTTGCTATAGAATCATTTCAAGATGTGTGTCTAATAAATATAAAAGTAATTAAGGCTTGTCAGGGAGGAGTAGCCGCCCACCCACGATCCTTTGCTCCTTCGTCACTGGTATTAAGAAGTGTGCTGTAAACAAACTAGATGTGTTTTCTTCTATATGTTTATTTCCCATACTCACTGTCATATACGTCTGTTTTGGGCTGTGGGAAAGCAAGACAAGCTTGCATCTCATGTTCAGAATTCTCCTCCTAGGTTGATGATATTCGCCATAATGCCAGAGCAAGGTTTCCTGAGTCCCTTCTAAAAAGGCATGAAGACACAGATGGAGGTTAAAACAGCAGCTACTGTCAGTCAAGGCCCCAGGCAAGACTGAGAAATCAAAGATGTGCCCTCCTTTCCCTGTCTAATGTTGATAGGTGGCCTTTGATAGCTCCAGGGCATAAAAAGGCGGGGAGTTTGTAGTCCTGATCCTTCTGGCGTTTCTCCTGGGTGAATTTCTTTCTTCAACATGACTATGAGTTTTCCAGGAGTGTTAGAAGGATGGTACAACAGTCACCTGCAAAGGCGACTTAGGAACAAACACCAACATGCTACAATAAATTGCCTGGGCTGAAAGCTATCTGACACATTTCTGGCTTGGCTGGAAGCCCTGCCTCCACATACCGTAATTCAATGGCTATGGACTTGAGTTATTGCTGTATGCTACTGGGATCCACCGGGCAGAAGCCAAGAGACAGTGAATTGTAATCCAGATCTCAGTTCCTTTAGGTAAATGAAAGAAACCACACAGCACTACGATACAAAATGCAAATCTGGTCTATAGGAATCAAAACCAGAAAAGTTGAGGGATGGGGCATTATAAAAGGGAGAGATTATATCAACTGGTATGGGGGTTTGAGAAACACTTCACTGAAGAAATGGTATTTGAGAAAGGGATTTGATAAATAGAGGCCAAGAGGCTAGAGGAAGGATGTTTTTCTTTCTAGAGATGGACAGCCTCTTCGAGACTATTTCTAGCCTTCATAGAGATGCCATGATAGTTCAAGACAAGGAGAGAAGACTAAGGGGGAAGCATGCATGTGATCTACCTTCAATAAATAAATAAATAAATAAATGATATTCACAAGAGGAATGGAACATAACATTGGAGACACAATTTGAATCCATAAAGGCTCTAGTTGCATGCAGTAAAAGTACTTCCTACTGAAAACAATATGCAATGGGGAATCAGTGCGCATCATGCACACCCTGTCTTTTTGCATAAATTCTGTATGGGGGGCACAGCAAGGGACTATGTAAGGAATGATGTATGGCCACACACTGTGCTATCGACAGCTTGCATTATAACAGTAGTTCTCAAAGGCTGATGTGCTTCTGAACCAGTAGCTGAAGATACTGTTACAGAAGCCTGCCGGGCCATCTCTGATAAAGTCTGGTATCTAGAACTTGTTAAGTGTCAATGTTGCTGGTCTGGAAACCCACCCTTAATGGTCCCAGGCTTCAGAGAGTATTCTAGAGCTCTACTGGAGGAGAGTTCCTGTTGCAGAAAGCCAACCTTAGGATCACTCACAGAAGTATCTTCTCAATCTCACCTCCTTCATTTCAGCCACTTTCTGTTTGTTTGTTTGTTTGTTTGTTTGTTTTTGTTTTTTATCTTAGCCATATGTCTCTGGCATAAAAACATTTTGTTGGTTTTTTTTTTTTGTTTGTTTTTTGTTTTTTTTCTCGAGACAGGGTTTCTCTGTGTAGCCCTGGCTGTCCTGGCACTCACTTTGTAGACCAGGCTGGCCTCGAACTCAGAAATCCGCCTGCCTCTGCCTCCCAAGTGCTGGGATTAAAGGCGTGCGCCACCACGCCTGGCAAAAACATTTTACTGTTTAAAAATATAGTGTGAGCCGGGCAATGGTGGCGCTCGCCTTTAATCCCAGCACTTGGGAGGCAGAGGCAGGTGGATTTCTGAGTTCGAGGCCAGCCTAGTCTACAGAGTGAGTTCCAGGACAGCCAGGACTGCACAGAGAAACCCGGTCTCAAAAAAACCAAAAAAAAAAAAAAAAAAAAAAAGTGTGCTTAATGACACATAAATCAATTTTTAATAATATGTTGCATTCCCATTACAGACTTTATTACTTCTAAACTATATTCTCAGCTCAGCAAGCACAATCAGTTATTAGTAGTTAGAATAACTTGAAGTGTTTAAATGAATAACCATGTGTTATAGCATAGTCCTGTATGAATTCTCAGCACTGGGGAATCTCAGACAGAAAAGTCGTCAATAGAGTTCAAAGCTGGTCTGGACTACATAGTGTAAAACAAGCCTGGGCTACATAGTCAGACCTTGCCTCAAAAAATAGATAGTCACATAATAAATAAATAAATATTTAAAACATATACCAGGACAAAGACAAGAAAAAAAATTAAGCGATAACAAACAAGATGCCTAATTATCCTATTTGATAAATTTGTTTCTTTGAAAAGTCAAATCAGTTGAATTATTAAGATCTGTAGCTCTTGTATACTATAATTTCATATTTAGACACACAAATGAAAGTACAAATAACTAAGTGATATTAGTAAGGGCAGAATGTTGCTAGCATCATTATTAGATTAATTGCCAAGGGAAGGGTGAGATGAAAGCTGGCATCTGTATGCACTTGGGAGCTCCCAGGGGTCAAGAAACTGTATCACTTTGAACATGTGATCTGTAGTCTGGGCATACCAGTTTTGGGTGTGTCTGACTTTTAATACATATCACCCATAAAAATCTCCCTTGCATAAAAGGGTACACTAGAGCTGGAAATTTATTGAAGATAATTTATGGCTTCATTTTCAGCTCAGGAAAAGCTGAAGATTAGGAACTGCGGGCAGCACCATTCACTTTCTCCTTTGCATCCCCCTCGCAGGCATCAAGGGTCTGCCTCCCTCTGTTTCCCACACCATTCACAGGCAGACTACAGGGCTGTTTGCTTACACCCGGCCTCAAGTCTCTCCCCATTGTTCCCCATCTGTTGGCTCTGTCTCGCCAACAATGATTGCAAATGCCTCAAAAACAAAAGCGGCTTCTTCACCCCTTTCCTGAATTCCCTATGGATACATTAAGAAGTTGATTATTCTATTTATTTTTTTTTAAGAGGGTGGGGGAAGTTCCAGATTACAAAGGCGTTCACAATAGCATCTGTATTCTATAGGCTCTTTCAGGTTGCCAGAGCAAGGAAGCCCAATCGTGCTTCCCTCATTAATGGGGGCTTATTGTGAGCACAAACAGGACGCCAGCTCTGCAGCTGCACAGCCAGCCAGGCCGCACCAGGAACTCATCAGTGCCTGTTATTGTCCGGGATAAACCTGTAGCTCCCACAGCCAGGCAGCTGCTCTCCTGACTTAACCGCTTGCCCTCTCTCCGTGCCTCCCACCCTTCACCTTTAAAACGGAGATCATAATAATATGTACCTCATTGAGCTGTTGTGAGGATTAACTAAGTTGACATGTGTAAAGCCCTTTTACAAGAGTGTCTGGGGCACAGTCAATGCTGGAAGATGTTAGCCATCATTATTAATTCAGTGTACCAAGGCAGCTTGCTTTGACTATGAAGGCTCTGACTCTCCTGACTGATAGTGAGAGGTGCAAACCTCCCTTTCTTCTCGGAGAACTCGATATGCCCCTCCCCACCACGGAGTTTCTGCTCACTGGTATCATGGCTGTGCTGGTGGACACATTCTGCTTACTCTACCGTTCACTTCGGAGAAAGGCACGGAGGGAGGTGCCGCAGCAGCGGGCTGCCTAGACACTCACCGCCGGTGAGCTGTTATTATTTATCCTGGTGCCAACCTTCTCAAGCAGCACCGGAGGAAGCCAACCGCCTATCGGCTTGGTTTTTTGTACTGTGGCAGTTTTGTTTTCTCTACAAGTTTTGGTCAGTTTGCCTAAATTATGCAAACACTTCTGAATTGGAAGGTCAAGCTTCCCGGAGGACAAAACTGAAGTTTTGTACATAGACCAGAGTTATTCGGCCGAGGGCCGCACGGGGCCAACTGTAAATCCAACTGAGGTTAGCTGTGTTTTATCATTCTGCAAAAGGCTCCCTCTGTGGTTAACACTGCTGTTGAATTCAAAGCTCCTTCTGAGCCTTTTGGCTCCAGGCTGTGCACATGGACTCTGGCAAAGCGTCATTAAAACTCCTATTAGTGAGAACTGACTGCTTTCTTCTGCGAGGAAGAGGATTGCATTGCAGCAGAATGCGAATCTCCTCGGCGCCCACTGCACATTCCTAGCATTACAGCTCCAAAGGACTCACAGAGACATGGAACCTTGGGGGCTTCGTGAGTTGCCCACCCTCCCTCACCCCACAAACATGCTGAAAAATGAAAACCGAGAGTTCCTGGTTCGAAAATTAAGACTTTCAAGATGGCAGCAACACATCATTAATCTACGTGGTGGGTTGCTCTCAGCACAGGGGTCTGCGCAACTGCCCTGACTCCATGTGTCACAGAACAATGATGCTTTCCATTTTGCCTGTGACACATTCTGTGGAGAGAAAATATGAGCGCAGATCTAAACCTCATGTACCCAATTCCCTCAACCCTGGGGACAATCCACAGATTGCTAACCATCACCTAATTTATTACCGACCCCCACCATGTCTGCCTTCTGGGGACCCATCCTCCAGTCCTTACGCTTTCTGCTGTGTGTTGGATAAGAGGCAGAATGTTGTAGTGTTCAGGAGCACAGACACAAGGATACTGTGTAGCCTTGTGGTTTCAGTTTCTCTTCTACAGTTTCATAAAGCAGACCATGTTGCCATATGTAAAACAACCAGAATTGTCTCTAGTATGCATGACGACTACTCCAGAATCAGCAGCCTTGACTAACTTGCCATTTATGCCTCCACTGAAATCAAATCCAAAGTTTTAAACACACAGTCCCCCTTGAACTTAATGTTCTGGTGAGGAGATTTCTCTCCTGAAGCAAGAGGATATTGAGTTAGGATCTCAGACTAATTAAAAACCAAACATTTAGCCGGGCGGTGGTGGCGCACGCCTTTAATCCTAGCATTTGGGAGGCAGAGACAGGTGGATTTCTGAGTTTGAGGCCAGCCTGGTCTACAAAGTGAGTTCCAGGTCAGCCAGGACAATACAGAGAAACCCTGTCTCAAAAAACCAAAAAAAAAAAAAAAAAAAAAAACCAAACATTTGAACATTTGCCTTTATAAACAAACAAGCTAGTCATGGGGACGAACACCTGCAAGTCCAGCACTTGGGAGACAGAGGTAGGTGGGTCTCTGTAGGTTCCAGGTCAACCTGGTCTACATAGCAAATTCTGAGAAAGCTAGACCTTCATAGAGAGACCCTGTCTGAAAAGAGAAGGGAGGAGGGGGAGGAAAGGAAGAGAGGAGGAGGGGGAGGAGAAGGAGGAGAGGAGGGGGGGATGAGGAGGAAGAGGAAGAAGAAGAAGAAGAGAGAGGCAAGATATGCAGAGTCAGCTAGGTACATTCAAGATGCCAGAAGAGAAGCACACATTCCTCCCAGAAGTCACTGCTCCATGTTAATTAAGTTCGTTTTAAGTCTAGTGTGACCCTGTTTGTGCATTTTATTTTTAAATACACCTGGAGACTGGGCACATGAAAAAGTCCTACTCATCTTGCTCCTGTTTCCCATTAGTTAGAAGAGCAAGCAGGAATCAAAATTATTTTGCAAAGGAAAGTCTGTATTAAAAACCATGGGACAATTACTTTGACTCTCAGGTTCTGGCAAGGTAGAGCTCATTCAATACCATGTCTGACTTCGATGAAGCAAGCAGAACAGTTGAAGGGACTATGTGTCTTCCCCCACCCCCACCCCCCATAGCACTCAGTGGACAATACAGATCCTTCCTCAGAAATGGGCTACCAGAAATCCAAAGGATGTGTATATGGAAAACACTCGAAAATGAACTGAATGGGAAGGGTTCTATGGTATGATCCAGGGCTTAATCAAATCAAACCAAGGCTGCTAAAATGAAAATACTGGATAAAATCAGTTAAATTGAGGTCTCTAAAAATAAATCACAGTAAGAGCTAAGCTTATTTTGTGAAGAAGTTGCAACCCTGGAAATTTAAAAAGGATTTTTTTTGACAAAACATGCAAGAATCTTTTTTACTATAGGAAAGAAGAGAGGCTTCCTTGTGTTTCAAGTGAATTATTAGGTGGACCGGGGCCTTGGAGTCATATTTCCTAGTGATGGGTCAGCACTGCTAGCCTTTCTTCTTCCATTCAGTCACACAGCTGCAAGGCCTGGCAGGACTGGCTGTCACCAGCAGCCTCACACTTAGCCAGTGGTTCAGGGCCTCCTGGAGGGATGAGTGTGGTCAGGAGACACAAGTCTGTGTGCTCTCTTGTTTATTGGTTGAGGAAAACATTACTATAGGATGTTTTTGAATGCAAAGCTTACAGCAAGTGTGTGTTCATTCTTTTAAAACACACACACACACACACACACACAAAACCCTGCAATTATTTGGACTTATATCTGTGGATTGTGGATGAAGCTTCTCATAGCAACATGAAGATGGAAGGAGCTGCTTTCCTCCAATGGCCATCCCATCACGTGTTCTCTGTTCTGAAAGATTATTCTCTTCTTCTCAAAATGGTACCATCATGAAAAGGCAATCTCTATTTACATTTTTATACCGGGTTTCCTTTATTGCTCAAGAAATTGTGTGTGCCCAGGTATTTAGTAGCTACGTTACATATATATTCAACAAAACACAAGAAGTCACAAATTGTGTAGCCATAATTTGGAAGAGTATGTTAAAACTAAAATAAATAAATACATAAAACTTTTTCCAGGAAAAAGCCCTATGCAGAGTATCAGGATGGGCTGCTTCATTCAGAATCTGTTGCCATGGTAACCGACCTGGGAGCCTTGTGGGTGCTGTATGGGAGGCATGCGTGGCAATTATATGAGCTGAAGTGCTGTTGAATAACCCCAGGAAGGCAGGACTACCACAGTGCAATTTCTCAAAAACCACTATTTTAAAATTCATACATTATAATGTCCTCTCCTTTTATATGGAAATCCGCCATTTAGGTATTTTTCACATATAAATCTGATAAGACTGACATACCGGGAAGTCAAACTTCCTAAGTTCTAAGCATCAGAAGTGTGTCAAGCGATCTGTGTTACACACTGGTGAGTTTATTTTTGTGATTGTATGGGGTTGAATGAGCAATGAACCAACTGAAATCCTTACTATTTCTCATAATTATCCATGTGCAACTGAGGCCTTTTATTTAACGTGCAAGGAAAACACAGTAAGCATAAAAGTCTAAGTAAACAACTGATTTGGCATTATAAGCCAATGTCACTTTTTAAAGTAAATTAGCAAGCTAGTAAGCCAGGCACAGTAATCTCAGTCAGGAGGATCAGGAGTTCAAGGCTGGAGGCCTGTCTGGGCTACAGCAGGTCATGTCTCAAAGAAAACAAATAAAAGAAACAAAACAAAACAAAACAAAACACCAGCTACATTCAAGAGTAAAGCTTAATCATATTTCCCAACAGAAAACTCTATTTCAGATGAGGAATTTTCATGTAAAATTTCTAATCACTTTCCAATTTTAACGTTTCCTGTGGTCACGTGTCAATCTCAATCCCACATGTATAGGAATAGATCAATACTTGGCACACAGGAAGTTTGTTTTTGATGATGAGTGGTCCATTCAACAGATGGACATTTGAATAAAGAAATGGTGCAGACCTTGGCCATGCTCCTTTCCCCTCCAAGTCTCCATTTTCCCAATGTGAGGATGTTTCCAGCTCAAAAAGTTTACCATTCTAGAATTCACAAGACAAAAGTGTATATGCATTGGTCACTCCCACTCTGACATTGGCTCAAGAAAATGGCTCCTTAGTATCAGCCAGATCCAAGCACCACTCTGGGGATTTAACTTAGAGTACCAGTTGTATTGTTTGGAAGGCATGCTTCCCCATTTCACAAGTAAAAAGGCAGACAGTGGAGGTGAGAGCATCGCCACATACAGAGGGACGGTGTGTTGCTTCCTGCTGCCCAAACGTCTCCAAGCGCTGTAAGCAATCATTCTATAGGTGAATTAATTTCTGTGATGATAGGGAAAAAAAATTGGTAAGAGGCTAGGGAGGCAGCAAAGTGTTTGCCACACAATAGTGAGGATCAGATTTCAATCAGAGAACTAGACAGAGACAAGAAGGTTCTGGGCTTTGCTCGCAAGCTGCATAGCTCAACCGGGAAGCTCTGGGTAGGTAAGAGATCATGTCTCCAAAAATGTGAGGACAGTACCTAAAAGAAGGAATGACACGAGAGTCATTCTCTGGCCTCTGGTCTCTGGCCTCCACACTCACATGCACATACACGCAGAAGCACACACAAACACATGTGGACCCCCCTACCCTGCACGCACGCTCGTACACACACACACACAAAATATGAAGTATGATTACATAACAAGTTGAAATGCTGAGAGCTCTGATTCTTTTAAATTATTAGAGGACTGCGAAATCAGAGTAACAAAAGACTAAATTGAACTGACCTAAGCAGTGGCTTCCAGCATCCTCTAAAGGCAATGGAAAGCAGCACTACGAGAGTACCCATTTCGAGGACATCAGTGAAAATGGGACTTGGGCATCTGCTTACTTTCCATCAGAATCCATTTGTGCCTAGCCTTATTCAACTGATTAATTGTGGCTCTAGGTCTGATCAATTGGATTCTGTACAAAATTAAATGCCAGTTAAAAATAATCTTTTTCGTGAGCACTTAAAAAGACAGCTATGACTTAGTGCAGGCTCTCTTCATTAACCCCGAGTGGTTTCCCGGCTACTCTGAAAGCTTTCTCTCCCTGCACTTGAAGATGGGCTGATAATGATGTTCCCATTCAGGTATCCACATTTATTTATGAAAAGTCCACGCTGGACACGCGCTCCCTCCATTACGGCAATGTTCTTCTGCTCAGTACTTTTATATGCTTTTGAGTGAAAAGCTCCTGACCCTTTCCTGTCCAATACATAAAAGATGCCCTCTACCCCTGCCCCTGCTTTCTAACTCAATGAATGCAATTCTGCCTCTTTATCTTGCAGGGTTGTTTCTTTTTCTGCCTGAAGTCCTAATGTTAGACCCCATATTGGTTTTTGTTGAGTGAAAAAGTGGTCTGATGACAGATTTCATTTCCCAGAATTTATTACCTATTGTGTATATTGCAGTTCTCTCACAGTGACCCCATCTGCATTTGGGTTGAATGCAAGTTCCACCCTGACCCAATTTAATAAAAAAATAATGAGTCCACTCAAAGCTCATAGCTGTGTCAGCACTCTGAAAAGAGTCTCTAAGCCATGCAAATGGGATGTTTTCTTGCTTTGTGGAATACAGAGGTTTGACATACATCCACTGCTGGATGAAATCAGCTTCTCTCTGCTTTGAGAATCTAATAAAAGCTATAGACTCTCTTCCTCCCTCAAAAACAAAAACAAAATGCACGTGGCCGGATAATTTATTGAAATGTTAATTGGTGAGTTGCTTCATGCTCTATTTTCCCTTCCCTCCTGCTTCAAGAATGTGGTCAAATCTCTTGAGATGTAAATGGTGCCCCCGAGGTTAGGAGGAATACAACCTGCCAATCTAATTATAGGAGTCCCCACCATCACCTCAAAGGCTCAGGAGCCTTTGTGTTGCCTGGATGAGGTCTGGAGGTCAAGTTTGACTGATGAACAGTATACTTAGTAGTATGATTTGGGACATAAATGGTTGTGGGTAAAAGTCTACATCCTGGTGATAGTTCTATAGATAGCTCTGTATACACATTTTTGTAATGTTTCTAGTTTACTTGTGATCAGGGTATCCCAACCATCCAACCTCTCTCCCTAAAGTCAATAGTTGCTCTAATATGGAGTGACTAAGTGTTGTGTTCTAGCAAGGAATTCAGTATTTTCCATGGAGTAAGGCCTAAATGTTAACTAACTTTCTTCAGCTCACATCTGCTGTTAGTAAAGTCAGGGTAACCTATATTGTTGCCACAAAAACCAACCAACCAACCAAACAAACAAACACTGTAAACTATCAGTCAGGACTGAATTTTGTTGACTTCATCTGCCTGAGCCTGGATACACAGCAGGAATTGGTAAGTGACCATATTGTGATGGTTAAACCATACTGTTCTGTTGTGAAGACATTGCTCTCCTGGGAAGAAAACAAGGCCGTAGGACCGGGAAGATGGCTTACAACTTGTGAGCTCTTACCTTTACACTAGCATAGTATTTTGAACATGTTCTAACTTAATATTTTGCTGATTATTATTATTATCATTATTTCATGAATACATCCTCTCATGTGCCTGTTTTTTTTCCAAGCCAGTCTGAGCACATCCCACTGAACTACATGACACCTCAGTATCCAGCCTGGGAGGAAAAAGAAGAACGAGGGACTCCAGGGGGCGCTGACCATACTGTCCTACAAAGAAAGGTCTCCCTGCCACTCTACTTGAGCTTGCCAAGCTCCAGGTATGCCCAGAATAAAATATGGCTATAATAAGAGTGATTATATTGGTTGGAAATGAGGTATTATGTTACCTTTGTAAAGGAATAGGGGTGGTGAGATCAAGTGCTGCTGTATTTTTAAATACCTTTTACCCCAACCATTAATATTTTTGTAATTTTTCTAAAGTACATCCTTTAATTTTTCTGCTATAACAGATAATTTAAAATGTAGCAGTACTCCTAAAGGTAACAGATACCTAGCTGTAAATTGAGCCGAGAATCAGTTTATATAATTCATATGGAATTTAATTTAGAATTCAATATTGAGAAAAATAACTTATCCCTGACAATAAGCACAAAATGTCTTACCTTCTCCTCGTTTATATAAATTGAAATCATTATAAGCCAAGATTGGCAACATAAAATATCTTCAGAGCTGGAGTAGAAACCTCTTACACCAATCATTGAAATTAGCTCTCAGGAAAAAAACAAGGAGAGAATCCAGATCCTTTCAATCTACTGTGGATGCATCTATTGAAGAAGAAAGGTCAACTATTAACAAAATAGACTTGAGAGGAGGCTTTAAAAGAAAAGTGTTGACATTTAAGAGAGAACAACCTTTAGTTTCAAGAAAGAATACTATGCATTCAGGACTGATTTGAATTTTAAAATAATTCTCTCCAATGCACTGAAGCTGCTTTGATCCTGCCTGGGCAAGAATATTTTGCTGACTAATAATTACAGACTATGGGAGGTGCTTAAGGCATGGTTTGCTACAAAATAGGCACAGTCTTTGCTCACTAGCCCTTAGCTGCTGCCTGTATTTATGATCACAATCTAACAGACTATCTATGCTTTGTTATGTTTTATTGATCATTACTAATGTGAACATACTCACAGTTATGTTGTCGAGGTGATTAGAATCTATCTGCTAGTCTAGGCCATATGTTATTATTCAGTGAGCTCAGAAAACCACCAAGTTGGTGCTCTCAACTGTGTAACCAAGGCCCATTTCTAGGAAAGGAAGTAAATAAAGCCATGGATATGGCGAAAGCCAGCCACAGCTACTCTTTCTGAAGACACGGCAATTTATATTTATATTTATATTCCAAATGTGTTGCTCTAAAATAAAAACAAAATTTATAACAAATAATGATAGAAGAAGAATTTATAGTCTACCTTCAGTTTGTTAGACCAAGTGAATAATAACAGAACTAGACCATAGGATAGCTTTGAGCACATAGCAGACAGGGACACACACACACAAATATATATATAAATGTATATTTGAGGCAAGGTATCATTATGTAACCCTACGTAGCTTGGAACTTGCTATGGAAATCAGGCTAGCCTTTAGCTCGAAGAGACTTGTCTGCCTTTACTTCCCTAGTAATAGGATTAAAGGCATACACCACCACTCCTGAAGAGAAATGTTTATTCTAAGAAATATTTTGGCTTTAAAAAAAGAGACTATATAACGTTTAGAGTAGACAAGAACAGTTATTTATCTTTACATCTACATTTTATTTCATTGATGGATGTGTGAGTGTGTGTGTGTGAGAGAGAGAGAAAGAGAGAGAGAGAGAGAGAGAGAGAGAGAGAGAGAGAGAGAGAGAGAGAGAGAGAGAGAGTTCATGGCAGCCAGAAAACAATTTAAGGAGCTGACTCTCAGCTTCTATCACATCGATCCCTGGGATCAAACTCAAGCTATCAGGTTTAGCGCCTAGTTCCCTACTTATTGAGATGTCCCCAGCTAATATATTTGATTATATCTCAAATCACAAAGAAACATAACAGTAAAGTCCCCAAAGGACAGATTATGTAAGGCTGCGGCTGCGTTAGTGAGACACCCGAAGTCTTGGCCTGCGAGGAGTTTCTCCCCAGTTGCTGGTCGTTTAGGAAGGATTGAGAGTTGCCCTTGCGCCGGGCGATGGTGGCTCATGCACACCTTTAATTCCAGCACTCGGGAGGCAGAGGCAGGCGGATTTCTGAGATCAAGGCCAGCCTGGTCTACAAAGTAAGTTCCAGGACAGCCAGGGCTACACAGAGAAACCCTGTCTCGAAAAACCAAAAAAAAAAAAAAAAAAAAAAAAAAAGTTGCCCTTGCTAGAGAACACACGTCACTGAGTTTCCTCCCTTCCTCCCTCCCTCTCTCCCTCCCTTCCATCCTTTCTTCCTCCCCCTCTTCCTCCTCCCTCTCCTACCCCCCTCTCTCGCTTTCTCTGTCTCTCTTTCCTCCCCCCTGCCCCCCAGCATTTTCTACCACCATCATGTATTCTAACCCTCTGGATCCTCTAGCCCAATTCAAAGCTCACTTCTATAACCTGTCTTAGTCCTGGTGTTTTATCACAACAGTATTAAAGTAAGCAATGTTAGCAATGTAAACATACTGTACTATGTTTTCTCTTCACATTCCAAGTTAATAACAAATATTCCAACTATTTGGAAACACAAAGCACACAAAACACAAAGCACAAAGCACGGTAACTAAGCTACCCAGCTTAGTTACCATGAAAGCAAAAGGAAAATGTAGAAGCCCTTACCAAGTGTTTAGAGTCACTCACAAAGGCTTCAGCCAAAATTCTGTAGCGGTAAAAAGCATAGATGTCACATGGTTCACATAGAAAACTGAAATTATCAGACTCAAGCATAGAGGCAGAAAAGACACACAGAAAATAAAAAAACTGAAAGCAGGATGGACCGAATGCTAAAAGTAAAGCCAGAATTTTTCAGGACAATAATTTTTAATGTATATTTTTGCCTTTGACACTTTCCTGCAAATATAATGAACTTTAGTCACCTTTGCAAGTGTTTTGTGGCAATCCAAGGGCCACAATATCACAACCTGCACCAGATGTCATGCAAGACATTGATTGGGGAGGCATGTATGCAAAAGACTGCTTCTGAGCCTAGATGGGAAAGAGAGAGGCCATGATGGTGAAGGCTTAATGCGGGTTTCGGCGCATGCTCAAGGGGAAAATAGCCAAGGCACCGGCGGAAACGGGTAGCCTTGGCTGCTAGTGATGGTGGACACCAGTGCTGGAGAATTTATCTAACCCATCGAATAAAAGACTAAGTTATTTCTCACTTTAGTTTAACTCTTTAATTTCATGATTTTGTTTTTGTTAAAAGTATGCCCATGTTAATTACAATGGTAAATAATAAATAAAAGCAATTTTTGCAATAAATAATCAACCCCATACTGCCTTTCAAAATTACCTTATTTTCAACTATGGGTTGTCATAGACCTTTTGACTTCTGACAGGTCATTTTTAGAAGGTATTTGTCTTTTCTCTGGGTTCGTTTTAGGTTCTCACCCAATTGCTTTACCTCTTTAATTTGACTTTTGTGTCACTGCAGCTGTGAAGTCTATGAAGTCAATGGAGACAATCATAACAACTATTCCTAAAAACCTTAGGGTTGATTTCCCACGCGTCATCCCATCCCATACTGATACAGTGGGAATCAGGCCCCTTCTTGGAGTTCTTGCTCTCATTAATGATAATTAATAATAATAATATAATAACTTCTAACAGACTCAAGGTGTAGTACAAATACAATTTTACTAAAAGAATAAAACAAACTAAACAAAGGTAGTAATAAAAACATGGCAGCTTCCTAAAGGAGGAGACTTGAGAAGAACGGGAACTCGCCTCAGATGGCATGGGCCAGACACACGAACGATAAGCCATATAGCAGGGAAAGAGGCTTCAGAAAACAGGTAAAGAAGCCGGGAATAGTGGGGAAACCCAAAGTGTTAAGGATGGCAAGATTAGAGAAGAGAGAGTAAGAAGAGAAGGAGAAGTTACATTTTCCTTAGTTACCTGGAAAGCTGATGTACTAGCAGCAAGCACTCTGGGAATTAAAAGTGCGTCATCCCACTGAGGGCCTGAGCATTTCACTATTGCTTTAGAATGGCTTAGGGTGACCCTGCTATCCACCAGAAGCTAGGTTGGCCAAATGAGTGACCTTGCTCAACTGGTGAGGACAAAGGTTCTTTCTCATGACCAGAAGAGTTCAGGAGTTTTATTTCAGGTTTTTTTTTTTTTTAAAACTCTAACAGTATCTTAATTTGATTTTTAAAAATTCCTTTACATAGAGAAAGCAAAGAAAATTCTTATTATTTATTTAAATGCTATACCAACTAATGTCCATACTTTTATTTAAATCTCTCTGTACATTATTGTTTTATGATATGCATAAGTTTTAAATGAGTCTTAAATAATTTGATTTTAATATTTTGTAAGATTTGTTTTCGAATTTTTGAAATATTAAAAATAGCAGACAGGATGCATGTTACTAAAAAAAAAAAAAAATCTCCTGTTGCAGCCTAAGTGGATACTCTGAAGAGAACCCTGGAAGACCAAAGTCCCTTCAGAAGGAAGGACAGTAGGGATGCTCAGGAGCAGACAAGTAGAGACAAGAAAGCCAGTGATGCTAACCCCGAGGGAAGCTGAGGCAGGGCAGTCTTAAATTCAAGGCCATCTGGACTCAAAGCAAGTCCCAGTCTCAATAAACTAACAGTAGCAGTGAGAACAAGCAATTACTAAGGCTGGAACTGTAGAAACTTCTGCTCCCAAACAAGCTGACCATATGAACACACTCCATTCTACACACGTACACACACACACACACCTACACACACCTACACACACATACATGCCCCACATACACATATACACACATACACATATACACACACACTCACACACGTATATACACACAGGCACACATACACACACATGGACACGAACACAGACAGACAGACACACACACACATGGACACACATGCATACATATATACACACAAATGCACAAAAATGTTCTCAGACATACACATGGACACACATACACATACATTTACACATACACCCAAAATAAGCACACAAAACCAATAACCTCTGTATTGACACACTGACGAGGAAGTCAGAGCAGTGTCTTTTTCACAGCAGCCCTGCAAGTCCTGAAAATACCTGGAAATAAACCTAACCAAAGAAGCTAAAGATCTCTGCAATGAGCACACACAACACACATGGTGGGGAGGGGGAGAGAGATAGAGGGAGGGAAGGAGGGAAGGAAAAGAAAGAAAAGAAATTGGGGGAGACACCAGAAGATGGAAAGGCCGCCCATACTCATGAATTAGAATAATTAATATTATGAAAATGATCATGTTACAAAAAAATAATCTACAGATTCAGTGCAATGTCAATGAAAAAAGTCAGGGCCTTTCTTTACAGACAAAAAAGTCATTGTCAAAATTTAGATAGAGGCATAAAAGACCAAGGATATCCAAGGAAATCGTCGCTGTGAGTTAATGGTCAGAGAAACTCTGGAGGCACCAAAAAACACAAAGTATTGCCATCACTCTTGGTCTCCCACTATAGCTAGTGGGTCCGACCTCGGACTGCAGTAGACACATTACACTTTGGTTGCAGGACAAGGAAATATCAATCTTAAACTGAACAGGAAGTTCTCTCACTGTTCTTTAGCCCTCCTAGTGCTGCAAAGTGCGGTGCAGGATTTGGGAATAGAAAACATGTCAGTATTCTTACCTAGCACTCGATCCTGCGTGCTAAAAGACATTTCAGGCAAGATGGGCCCACTGGTGCCATAGTGGCGAGAAAGCTCCTGGAGCTAGCTGACCTCTCCCTTGCTTGGATTTGAAGCTTGCTCCACAGGTGGGTATTAATGGCTGATATTATAAACATGTTCAAAAATCTATGGCTTAAAAAACACCATAGACCCTAGTGGTACTATTGGTATTTGCATTAATCGTCTTTCTGTTGCTGTGATAAAGCACTGACAAGAAGCAACTAAGGGAAGAATATTTACTTGGGCTTAGGGTTACAGTTCTAGTGAGATAAGAGTTCATCATAATGGGAAGGCATGGTAGCAAACAGACCTCGTGGCAGGAGCAGGAAGCAGAGAAATGTCATGTTCAAACACACCCGTGAAGCAGAGAACACACTGGAAGCAGGGTGAGGCTTTAAACTGTTAAAGTCTTCCTCTGCTGATGAACTTCCTCTAACAAGGCTGCTCCTTTCCATGACTTCAGCCACTGGGGACAGAGTCTTGGTTCGAATGCCTGAACCAAGAGGGGCATTCTCATTCAAGCCCCCACAATGCTTTTCTAACTGTCCCATTGTCAACAGCATTATAAATGTGTGTGTTTGTGTTCATAGATCTGTGTTGCTTTCAATCTTGCTCAGAGGTTACAGAGAGCACCAGTAGGCAGAGACACATCACTCAGAGAGCTGAAAATAAGAGACTGAGTACTCAGCCAAAGATGGGAAGTCCATTCCAACTCCTCCCACCAAAGCTCAGGGACCATCCCTGGAGAGGGAGAGAAAAGAGGTCAAAAAATGGGAAGAAGTGCTAAGCCGTGTTCTCGATTGCTGGGCGTGGTGTAACTGCTGAGTGTGCACATGCATTCACCGCAGTCGTGGTTCCCTGAACAAGATCTGTAAAAGATCATGTTAAAGGTCCCAGCCCCAACACGGAGTGGAAAAGCAGTTCCCAGTGCCTTATCCTAGATAGTGAACTAAAGACAGTTGATGGCTAGTAAGGAAACAAGAGCCGCTTTTCTTTAGGAAAGGTGGTAATTGCTAGGTGACTTATGCGCCACATCTAAGTTCATGGTGACACCACTAACTGTGCTCAGTGCATTATGGAGGAAAAAAGATGACATGAAATTATGAAGGAGATGTATGGGAAAGAAAGTTGGAGAGAGAGAGAGTTGGGGGTGTGCACATGACCAACATACAGTGTACAGGTTTGAATATTTGGGGTGGGGTGTATTGTTTCTTTTCTTTCCTCTTCTTTCCTCTTCTTTTCTTTTCTTTTCTTTTCTTTTCTTTTCTTTTCTTTTCTTTTCTTTTCTTTTCTTTCCTTTCCTTTCCTTCCTCCTTCCCTTCCCTTCCCTTTTCTTTTCTTTTCTTTTCCTTTCTTTTCTTTTTGAGACAGGGTTTCTTTGTGCTATCGCCCTGGCTATCCTAGAACTCACTTTATAAATCAGGCTGGCCTCAAACTCAGAGTGATCTACCTATCTCTGCCTCCCAAATGCTGGGATGAAAGGCATGTGTGCCAGCACTCCCAGCCCAGGATTGAAATTTAATTTTAAGGGGAAAAAGAAAAAAAAAAAAAACAAAAAACCTCACACTGAGCAAAATGGCCCTCAAAAAGACAGAAACCCTTTCATCTTACCTGGCTTCTCTTAGAATGAACATCAGGCAAAAGACCACACCCTGTCCACAATCTCAAGTACACTGCAGGGCAGAGCAAGCACACAGAGGCCTGGCTTTCCCTTTCAGCTGTAATAACAAGTTCCACAGATTCTGACTTCAAGAACTCTTGAAGCAAGAGTCAGTTCCCTTCTCTCAGAGGCTTCCTGAAAAACTTCAACTCTCACCCCTTTTCCGCAACAACAGAAAGTTGCGTCTGCCCACACAGGCTGGCTACAGACCTCCAATTTAGAGTAGCACTGCAGTAATGGGGAAGTGCTAAGGGCAGTTAAGGTCACAAATTTTTCTTTGCAAAGTTTGGCTTACAATAAAATGTGGTGCTTTGCTGTCCATGCAGCTGGGGCTGTTGGAGGCCGAGCCATGACCTGTGCACAATAAGGGAGAAGCCACTGGAACGCGCTAGGAGCTTCGTAATGACTTGCATTTGAACAACAGTCGAGGGTCAGTACGTGCATTGGGAAGCCCAACAGTCTGCTAGTGGAGCAGATGTGATAGGAAGTGAGTTCTTTGATAACACCGCAAAGCTATCATATCTCAAGAACAAGAACAGTCTCAAAGTAAATGAGAAAAGATGGCAGAAAGACAGACAGACCACAGACAGACACTAATAAAGTAGTACTGGAATAATGTTTTTATCAAAATGCCTCAATAAGCAACCATGAACATTTAGAAATAGCAGCAAATAAGAAAAGCTGGACATTGTAGTTAGTACATGCCTGTCAGGTGAGTAGGTCATGGACCTATGCTCCTCCTGGGGTACATAATAAGATAATGTCTCAAAAACAAAAAGCAAAAGGACAGCAAGAAGAGGAAACATATAGAAGATGTGAAAGAGAACCGCAGCGAAATTCTGGAACTCAAAAGTGTCAGCCCGTAAAGAAACCTCAGTGGTTGGACTGGAACTACAATAGGAAGGACAAGGAAAGAACCAGGGAGCTTTGAAATAGGTCAGGAGAAATGGCTGAATCTAAGAAACCAACATAAATTGTTTCTAAATTAATTGAGCATTAGGCAAAAGTGAGATAATAACAAGGGATGTAGTATTTTGTGTCATCATTGTTGAATACGAGGAGAAAAATGAATGTAGCCATAAAAGATATTGTGAATATAATGATTCATTTTTCTAAATTATATAAAAGACATAAATGGATATGTTCAAGACGTTGAGGAAAGAACCAGAGAGATGCCTTAGTGGTTATGAATACTTGATGCTCTTCCAGAGGACCAGAGCTCAGTTGCCAGGACAATCATTAGATGCTCGTTAGATGTCACATGTAATTCCAGCTCCAGGGGATTTGGGAATTATAGCATCTGGCCTCCCTGGGCATACACACACACATACACACACACACACACACACACACACACACACACACACACAGAACATAGACTCACAAGCATACACATATAAACATAAAAAAGAAAGAAAGGAAGGAAGGAAAGAAGGAAAAGAAACAGAAGAAACTACCAGTAGAATAAACTCTCACAGTTGGTGTCCAAATAAATGAGTAAAAATTTCTGAAAACTGAAAATGGCTGAGTTTGAGAGCTGGTAAAAATTCACCCAGTCTGTGAAAACTTACATAGTTTTTTTTCTTCATACTCTATTAAAATTCATGACAAGGTTTTTAAAACTCCTGAAAGATAAAGCAAAAGAACATTATCTCTGAAGGTGCACTGGAGAGATGGTCCTGTGGTTAAGAGGACACACTGGTCTTGTAGAAGGATTGAGTTCATCTCCTAGAACCCACATCTGGCAGCTGAAAACTGCTGCAGCTCTAGAGATCCAAAGGGCACCTGCACCCATATGTACATACCATTCCCCCCCACCATACAGCGAACTAAATTAATAAAAATAAACTGTAATTTAAAAAGAAAGAAAAATCCTGGGCTGGAGATTTAAAGAAGCAATATACCTTTATTCTCAGCTCCTGCAGAGGCTGGTGGATCTCTGTGTGTTCTGAGCCAACCTAGTCTATACATTTAAGTTCCAGGCTGGCTAAGTTCCAGGCTGGCTACCAGGGATTCTTAGTGAGAAAAAAAAAAAAAAAAAAAAAAAGAAAGAAAAGAAGAGAAAAGCAAATAAGCAAAAAATATTTCAAGCCAAACCAACCAACTAATCAAAAAAAAAAAAAAACCAAAAAAACAAAAAACAAACAAAACAAAACAAAACAAAACAAAAAAACTCAACTGAGAGTAGAAACTGAAATGAAAATCAACAATAAAATTCAATTCTCTTCTATCCTATTTTATCTCATAAGGAATTAAGGGGCACAACACATCCTCATGCGCTCCACTGCAACAAAAAATATGGAACACACACACACACACACCTATTCCACTGGAAGAGAGGAAGGGGAAAACACACAAGTATCAAATGGAGATAGATAACCAGGGAAGTGATTAATAAACTAGATGAGCCTTGAAAAGGCGATGATTACCTTAAGGAAACTGAATGGACCAATTAAGAATAAAGAATGGCAAAATACAAGTTTTTAAAAAAACGAGAACTTCACCAACTCTTTGCTGTCTACCAACGTTGTGGCAGGCTATAGGAAAGATGCTTGTCAAAACAAAATCAGAGAGGCTGTATTAGTAGTTTTAAGTGAAGCTGAGCACATAATGAACAACGTATAGGGGAAAAAACCCAAAATATAAATAACGATAAAGCAAATTCACCAGGAAGCCAAAATGATGTGTATGTACAGACAACATAGATGTCAGAGGGAAAAGTCACTGCCAGAAGGGAAAGAATAAAGGATAAACATCCACAGCTGTAGTCGAGAACTTCAGGACTCTCTCATTAGAAACTGGTAGAATTGACAGACATAATGTTGGCAATACTTTAAAAGAACTGAATGTACTATCAATGGAAGTAAAATCATGAGTTAGGCATGCTAATGTAATCCTAACAATGGAGAGGAGGATGCAGGAGGATTAGAGCAAGATCAAGGTCAGCCACAGGTACATAGCAAGCCTCTGTCTCATCAAAAGGGCTCGGCTGAGAAAGGGAGGCTTTGGTTGACTCCACTCCATTGCTGCTGTTGTTCTTGGTGATCATCTATGGTGCTGGCATCTCCAATACACTGGGGTCTTCCGCTGCAACTAGGCTTCACTAATAGCTGGAGTAGAACCTTGGCAATCACTGGAACACAGCTTCTTTGTGCTCTTAGAAAACACTCATCTCAGTGATGCTGGTCTCAATCACCACTAATTTCTTAGCTCCAGCTAAGTAGCATCAATAGTCTCAATAGTCCCTTCTATTCTGGACTCTAAAGCTAGAGCCACATGGCTAAAGCTGCCAAATTCTGATGCTTGCAGGAGCTGGAACATAGCCCACTTGTTTTATTACATTATCACCAGCTTTCTCTTTCCAACTCCTTCACTGCCTAAGCTTGACTGTCCTGGATCTTGCTCTGTAGATTGACCTTGAATTCAGAGATCAACATGCCTGTCTCATGGGATTAAAGGTGTGTACCTGCCACGCACTCTGGTCGAGTCAGCTTGACAGGCCGAGAGGCTTGGAAGCTATTCATGAGGCAGAGTTTCATGGAAACTCACCTCCTGGAGTCTGGCATTCTCTCTAACCCATACATTAATATTCCATTCCTGCATTAGTCTGGTGTATGGATCCACGTGCTCTCTTTTAGTTTTATCTTATTATAAGTGCCTTTTAAGATTGAATTCTGACATAGCCAAGCCTTCACCAGTGTTCCAATGTCCTAGAAAGTCCTTAAGCTGACATGGGCTTAAAATTCAGGAAGAATGTTGCCTATTCAGTGACATTCAGAATTGCCACTGGCATTACACTATCACTTTGAATAAAAGCTAAGTCACTGCCCTACACAGGAATTTACCATCTTCTAGGAAGAAGGAAGTTTGAGACCTAAAGAGGAACCAAAATAGATACTTAGAACTATAGATAGCTAAGTTACACCCATACACACATATTTACAATGGCCTAGGGGGGAGGTCGACTATACAATAGACTAAAATAGAAACTATGACAAGGGCACGAAGCCCTTGACCCTGGCTTCTAAGATTAAGTGAATCTTAGGTAGAGCTCTTGTTGATCCCAGTTGTTAACAGTGAATTCTATCCCAGGTGGTTCCTGTCAGACCTTCTGTGTTTGCATTCCTGTTTTAAGAATCCAGTAACCTCTTTGTACCTTACTGGTGTATCACCCAACTTCCTTATTTTCTTCTGTATAAAAAGTTTGATGCTCAACCTGACAATTACATTCAGATTCTACACAACCTCACCTGTGTGTATCTGTCTGTCATTCCATCTGACGCTTTGCCCACCTGTGACTAGAGACCCGTTCCATGCAGACAAAGGGGCCCAGAGGGTCTGCAGCATGTACCACTATGCCTGGATCTAAACTTAGCCAGGTAGGATCTTGCCCCAAAGTTTTACTCCCTTAATCTGTTATCTCCTAGAACACAGGATCCAGCTCCGTCTCACTTCCTGAGACCCCTCTAATACTTGAAGCATATATTTTATATTTTACCTTTCTAAGCTTGCTATGCCTGTTCAAAATGCTCTTCATGAGACTTAAACAGAGAATAAAGTCTCTACTGTGCTTTTTGAGGCTTTCTTTGTCAATGTGATTAATATAAATCTCTTTACCTTAACCTCAGGCAGACTCTTCCGACAAGGGCAAGAACAGCCACATTCTTCCCCAAAATACCACAAAAGCAATCTCTATGCCACATACTGAAATTCTTCTCTTCTGAAACCTCTTGGACCAAGTCTGCCCAGTTCAAATTACTCTCAGCAACAAAGTCTTCCTTATTCCTACTAGGATGGCCCATTCAGCCCCATTTGAAGCATTCCAGAACTTTCCAATCCAAAGTCCCGAAATCCATATTTTTCCAAACAAAAGCCTGGTCAGGCTTATCACAGCAATACCCCAGTTCCTGGTACCAGCTTCTCTCTTAGTTAGGTTTTTACTGTTGTGAACAGACACCATGAATATAAAGGACAACATTTAATTGGGGCTGGCTTACAGGTTCAAAGGTTCAGTCCATTATCATCAAGGTGGGAACATGGCAGCATTCAGGCAGTCATGGTGCAGGTGGAGCTCATAGTTCTTCATCTTCATCTGAAGGCTGCTAGCAGAATACTGGCTTCCAGGCAGCTAGGATAAAGGTCTTACAGCACACACCCACAATGAAACACCTACTCCAATAAGGCCAAACCTCCTAATAGTGCCACTCCCTGGGCCAAGCATATACAAACCATTACAGCATTGTAGCAGAACATCAGCTGTGGCCTCTTCTTGCTCTTTGACCATGTGCAGAAGTCTATGCAGATCCTAGTACTGCATTCAGATTTTTTTCCTCCTATAAACCTTTTTAACACTAACAACCCCTTTCTAGACAATCCCCATTTCTTAATGTTACCTCCTAATACCTATAAATGTATTCTACCAGGGACCCCCAGTTTCTACATCTGAAAAAATTGGAAGCATTCCCTACCAGGCAACCCACAGAGACCATAAACTCCTAAAAGTGAGAGAAGGCAAGAGAAACCAAAGGACAAATTACCTGCCCAACAAAGGCAAGACCAGATATTAATTAGTACCTATAATTACAATATCTGCAAATCCAAATGCCTAGACACCAGTGTCAAAACACAATCAACAACAGCCAAGACAATAATTTCCCACCACAGAAGACCCTGAGAAACGTGCATGACAAGGACTTCAAAAGAGCAATTATGGACATGCTCAAGGAACTTAAAGAAGATATAAATACACATTAATGAGATGTATGAAAACACAAAACAAGTACAACAGGAGAAAATTGTTTAAAACATGAGGAAGGAAATGGAATAGACAATAAAACCCAAATTGAGGAAAAACTGGAAAAAAATTTTAGGAAATTGAATGGAAACCTCAGAGGCCAAACTCAACAAGAGAATGCAAGAGAAGGAAGGGATGGTCTCAGGCACTAAAGACACAGTAGACAGTACACAGTAGACAGTGCACAGTAGACAGTGCACAGTAGACAGTACACAGTAGATAGTACACAGTAGATAGTACACAGTAGACAGTACACAGTAGACAGTGCACAGTAGAAGAAATGGAGATCTCTGTCAAAGAAACTGTTGGATTTAAAAAGGCACAATATATCTGGGAAATCTAAGAAAATATGAATAGACCAAAATCTAAGAATGTTTGGAATAAAGAGATGAAACTGTGTCTAAAATATAAAAATATATGTTTAACAAAATGTTAGAAGGAAATTTCTGCAACCCTAACAAAAAGGTTCAATAATCACACAGAATAACAAATAGATTGGACTACAAGACAGAAATTAAAAAGAGAAATTAGAAGCTTCCTAGAATTCCATGAAAATTAATATTCAGCATATTCAAACTTATGGGACACAATGAAGGCAGTTCTAAGAGGCAAGTTTACAGCACTAAGTGCCCATATTTAAAAGATTGGAGATGCTTCATACTAGCAATTAAACAACATACCTGAAAGCTCTAGAACAAAAAGAAAAAAAAAAAAAAACATCATAACTAGAAAGAGAAGATGGCAAGGAACAATCAAACTCAGGGCTGAAGTCAATAAAATAGAAATAGCAAAACCAAGAACAATACAAGGAGTGAGTGAGATTAAAATAAAAGTTGATTCTTTGTGAAAACCAATAAGATTGACAAATTGTTGTCCAAATTAACTAAAAGGTGGAGAGAGAAAATCTTGTTTAACAAAATTAGATAGAAGCAAGAGGGGGCTGGTGAGATGGCTCAGTGGGTAAGAACACTGAAGGTCCTGAGTTCAAATCCCAGCAACAACATGGTGTCTCACAACCATCCGTAATGAGATCTGACCCCTCCTTCTGCTGTGTCTGGAGTCAGCTACAGTGTACTTATGTATAATAATAAATAAATCTTTAAAGAAAAAAAAGAAGCAAGAGATGTGACAACAAATACAGAGGTAATTCAGAATCATAAATCATATTTTGAAAAACTTGTACTCTACCAAACAGGGGAATATAAAAGAAATGAATAATTTTCTTGATGTACAGTACCTACCAAAGTTAAATAAATATCAGATAAGCAATTTAAAGAGGCCTATAAACCATGGAAAAATAGAAGCCATAAATAAAACACTCTTGACTAAGAATTCTGCTTTTAGAGCAGAATTCTACCTAATTTTCAATGAGAAATTAATGTCAATACGCCTCAAATTATTCTACAAAATGGAAACAGAGAAACATTGCCCAATTCATTTTGCAAAGCCACAGATCTTCTGCTACCTAACCATACAAAGACCCAATAAAGAAAGAATTACAGACCAATTTTCCTTATGGACATATATGTGAAAATTACCAATAAAATACTTGAAAACTGAATCCAAGAACATATCAAAAAAAAAGAAAGGAAGGAAGTAAGGAAGGAAGGGAGAAAGAAAGAAAGAAAGAAAAAAAGAAAGAAAGAAAGAAAGGGAGAGAGGGGGCCTAGCAAACACAGGAGTGGATGCTCACAGTCAGCTATTGGATGTATCACAGGGCTCCCAATGGAGAAGCTAGAGAAAGTACCCAAGGAGCTAAAGGGATCTGCAACCCTATAGTTGGAACAACATGATGAACTAACCAGTACCCCGGAGCTCTTGTCTCTAGCTGCATATGTATCGAAAGATGGCCTAGTCGGCCATCACTGGAAAGAGAGGCCCATTGGACTTGCAAACTTTATATGCCCCAATATAGGGGAATGCCAGGGCCAAAAGAATGGGAATGGGTGGGTAGGGAAGTGGGGGGCGCTATGGGGGACTTTTGGGATAGCATTGGAAATGTAATTGAGGAAAATATGTAATAAAAAATATTAAAAATTAAAAAAAAAAGAAAGGGAGAAAGGAGAGGGGAGGAGAGGAGAGGAGAGGAGAGGAGAGGAGAGGAGAGGAGAGGAGAGGAGAGGAGAGGAGAGGAGAGGAGAGGAGAGGAGAGGAGAGGAGAGGAGAGGAGAGGAGAGGAGAGGAGAGAAGAGAAGAGAAGAGAAGAGAAGAGAAGAGAAGAGAAGAGAAGAGAAGAGAAGAGAAGAGAAGAGAAGAGAAAAAAAGTTCATTCACAATCATCAAGTAAGCTTCATCCCAGGGATGCAGAGATGGTTCAGGTAAGTCCATAAATGTAATCCATTATATACACAAACTGAAAGGGAAAAACAAAAAAACAAAACACATGGTCATCACATCAGGTGCAGAAAAGGCTGTTGCAGTAAATTGTTGAAAGTCTGCTCTATGCTCCAGTCAGGTACCCACTCAGCTCTCAGGTACACCCAAGAGATTCTTGAAAGAAAGATATACACATGCAACATTTATATTTAATATCCTTAACAAGCTTAATGGTTGGGCACTTCCAAACCTCCCCATGACTAGCACTCACTCCCCTCCAGTATTTCTTATTTAACACTTTATAAATCTATATTTTATCTTTGCTGTCTGGTTTCCTTCTGGGCAGCCCTCCCATGGGGCTGCTTTCCCTTTGCACCTACCTTCAGCTGTCTCACCTCTTGCTCCTTCATGGCATGATCCATCCTGCCACACACTCTGGTCAAGTCAGCTTGACAGGCCGAGAGGCTTAGAAGCTACTCACGAGGCAAAGAGTTTCACGGAAACTCACCTCCTGGAGTCTGGCGTCCTCTCCAACCCACACATTAATATTCCATTCCAGCGTTAGTCTAGTGTATGGATCCACATGTTCTCTTTTAGTATTAAAATGCCTTTTTTTTTTAATTTTTTTTTAAAGATTTATTTATTTATTATAAGTACACTGTAGCTGTCTTCAGACACTCCAGAAGAGGGCGCCAGATCTCGTTACACATGGTTGTGAGCCACCATGTGGTTGCTGGGATTTGAACTCTGGACCTTCGGAAGAGCAGTCGGGTGCTCTTACCCACTGAGCCATCTCACCAGCCCTAAAATGCCTTTTAAGATTGAATTCTGACATAGCTAAAGCCTTCACCAGTATTCCAATGTCCTAGAAAGTCCTTGAGCAGCTTGGAATTCAGTAAGAATGTTGCTATTCAGTGACATTCAGAATTGCCTTTGGTACTACACTATCACTTTGAATAAAAGCTAAGTCACTGCCCTACACAGGAATTTACCATCTTCTAGGAAGAAAGAAGTTTGAGACCTAAGAAGAAACCAGAATAGATACTTAGAACTATAGATAGCTGAGTTACACCCATACACACGTATTTACAATGGCCTATGGGAAAGGTGGACTATACAATAGACTAAAATAGGAACTATGGCAAGGGCACGAAGCCCTTGACCCTGGCTTCTAAGATTAAGTAAATCTTAGGTAGAGCTCTTGTTGATCTCAGTTGTTAACAATTAATTCTATCCCAGGTGGTTCCTGTTAGACCTTTGTTTGCATTCCTCTGTTTTACGTAAGAATCCAGTAACCTCTTTGTACCTTGCAGGTATGTCACCCAACTCCCTTATTGCCTTCTGTATAAAAAGTTTGATGCTCGATTTGACAAATTACATTCAGATTCTAAACAACCTCTTCTGTGTACATCTGTCTGTCATTCCATCCGACGCTTTGCCCACCCACAACTAGAGACCTGTTCCATGCAGACAAAGGGGCCCAGAGGGTCTGGGGCACCATCCTACACACCTCTCATTGTGGACCCCTTCTTCTCCTGTGCATTTCTTTCTCAGGAAAAGTCCCACCTCTGCCCCCATCCATTGCCTGCAGGCTCTTTATTGACTAGTCAAAACAAAACAAAACAAAACAAAACAAAAAAAAAACAAAAAAAAACCCAACTATTGTCAGAGACCTGTAGCTAATGTGAGGATTTCCATGTAAGCACAAGTCAAATTCCCAATATCTCACATTTTTGTCTAATAAAAAAAGGCTCTTTTCTCTTATATATACATTGAACATAATCAACAGTTATGTAAGTTATATAGTTTGCTATACACTAATAACGTTCAGTCCATCAATTTTGTCAATTTATAAAACTTATTCTAACATATATCCTAACTTAAAGAGCTTACAATTACCATCTGAAACCATCCATTTGAATCTTATCATCTTCCTCAATGTTAAAGAACATTAACTTTCATGTTTGACTATGAGATTAAAACTAGTTTTTAACCCTTTCAGAAATCCGAGAACAAATTAAAATATTATCTGAATATATAGGAAGCACAAAAACATAGATTCCAAAAATCAAACAAATTGTAGAGACAGCTGACCACCTGGACAGTCCCCTATTATTCAAAGCACCAGAGCATCTGTCTTCAGCATTCTGGGCCATAACCACCTAACAGACTTTAAGTGAAGCAGGAACTACAAAGGACTAGCATACTCTGTATTGGCAGAGCTATGCTGTCCACTATCCCACATTGTGTGTCCTTTCCTAGAAAATAATTTTTGTCTGTAGGTGAATTAGGGCAATTTTTGTCCAGTAGCTCCCTTACCACAACTGGAGCAACTCCATATGGAGGATTTGATGCTCAATTTCTTCTTTGAACCATGAAGGGATGCTGTCAGGAGCAGACCTGTCTCTAGTCAAATGATCTTTAATAATGAATTAGTATTATTAAATGTCATATTCTGTGGATTTCTGGTGGTTTTTTTTTAAGATTATCTATCTCTATAAAGTGTATCTGAACTGCTAAACTTTGACTACTCTTAGGTATTTCTATTTTAATAATATTGAAAAATTCTATTTTAATTTAATCAGAATCTATATAACCATGAATTTTACTATCTGGTCCTTAACTTGTGTGACTTAATCATCCTAAACCATTTGTAATGGCAGCTACAGAAAGACTGGGTCAAAGCCTTGTATCCTTAAATGAGTTGCATAAGCATAATGCTTCTTTAAGAGTAACAATATTAATTTCAAACAATATTTAATTTCAATATTAATTTTTAATATTTGTATCAATATACAAAGATTTATACAAATGAAAACCTAAAATCTATATTAATATGTAAATTCTATACCAATGTAGAAAATTATAACTTTAATTTGCATCAATTATGAAGATTTCTATCAATGTAAGATTATGGCTACACAATGCTTTGTTCAAAAATAAAGTTAGTAATTCATCCCACTCATTTCCTCCCTGTTCAAAACTATGACCATTTCCAAATTATTCATTAAAATGACAAACTACCTATAATTTATTAAAAAACCATAACCAGGTACCCAAAGCAAAGGGATTGGTATGACAACACTCCATAACTTCTTCCAGGTGATTATGGGCCATGAAAATTCTTTAAAGGGGTAGGGAGGGGTAGAAAAATTAGAAAAATTGGTTAGACTTAAGAAAGGTAGCTTTAGCATCTGTTATCCAGTCTCTGTATGCTTAGGAGGCTCAGCGCTAGACTGGATGTGTCTGAAAGGCTGAATGAAGCAATGTCCTCTGGAATCACCTATTCACAGCTATTCCAGAAGCTGTTTGGAAGCAGCTTCAAGAAGTAAGGGCTGTAACAGCAGGTCATTTCAGCTTCCCCATGAATGAACCTTGTCAGAGCAGTACATTCTGCAATATATGAATCTCACACCCAAAACTGTAGTACTATAAAATATTCGTATGGATTGTGAAAGATGCACAGATCAGCTAAGGATGAATTTTTGCTCCTTGTTTGAGCAGGTGAAAGACAACTGACTTTTTATGGGTTAATTTGATCAATAACCAATTGTGATAAATCTTCATTCATGCCATGTGAAGGATGGCACAATGAATCTTAAGAATTCCACAACCAACAAGATTAATTGTCTAATTTTAGCTAAAGTTTTAGATAGAGACATTTTTATGTCTAAGTCAGTTATAAAGCTGTTCCCATGTCCAGGAATCAGCAGATCAAGCTACCTGTCCTGTTTGATTTTTTTCTTTTTTCTTTTCTGTAGCTAAGATCTTCAGGGAGTCTTCCTCTGTCATATCTGATCCATATCACTCTGGAAGTGGTCCAAAGTCTTTTCTCCTTTCCTGTCAAAACAAATACAGAGCCTCTCTCCAAAAATAACAGGCAGCCCTGGAGCTTGGCATGCTGTTCCTGCTGCAGGGGCACTGACTAATCCCCTAACCAAGATTATACAAGGGCCCCAAGAGTCCTATGTGCAGTTCATTGCCAGATTGCAGGAAGCAGTTGAGAGAATTTTGGGACCTGAGGTAAGTGAGGGTCTGTTGGTCCGACAACTTGTTCTTGAAAACGCCAATTTGGCATGTAGGGCTGCCCTGAGAGGTAAAATCAAGAGTTTAGATATAAATGGTATGATCAAGCTTTGTAATGAGGTAGATGTGTTATCTCAACAAGTTTCTAAGTCTATTAGCCTGGCCATTGGGGCTGCTCTAACTCCAGCTCCAAGATTGGTGCTGAGCCCCATTGGCCCGTGTTAGAAGTAGATATCTGTGTCCTCGCATTGGGTGCAGAGGCCGCCTGGGGCACCCCTGATTATTATATGCCTCAATTAACAGCAGTTAAAACCGGTGATAAAAAGATTGATCCAGGTTGCAGCAGTGATATTCGTCGTGCTGCCCTGGCCTTACACACTGGAGGTATATATGTCTGTCCGGGAACTCATCGAGATAGATCTCTAAATTATAAATGTGGCTATGAAAATGATTTTTACTGCGCCTCTTGGGGCTGTGAAACCACTGGGGATACCTATTGGACCCCATCCTACTCTTGGGATTATGTCACAGATAAATGACTTTACCCCAATTCCAAAGTCACCTTCCCTGGAAAACAACCCCTTAATAGCTATTGTTCCCCCAATTCTTCTAGACAAGGGTGGTGCAACCCATTACAAATTGGCTTTACAACAGCGGCAAGGACTGCTGACTGGACCAAGAGAGGATTCTCTTGGGGGTTGCGCATATATAAAGAGGGCACAGGTTGGGGATTGACATTCAAGATTAAACTACAAAAGGAAATCCCTAACAAATATAAAGCATCTATAGGACCTAACCCCCAATTACATCACCCTAATTCCCCAAACATTCCCTGACTTCCAGGTACCTTCTCCCGGGGGGGGGGGGGGGCTCTTCCACTGATTTGCTGTGGTCTATATTGAATGCTTCTGCTTTAGCCTTGTTGGATAAGACACAAAGAGATAATGAATTTGAAGATTGTTGGATGTGCTTTTCTGCTTCCCCGCCCATTTATGAGGGCATAGCCTTATTTGGAAATTTTACCCCTCTTTCAGATGCTAGGCAGCTTCCCTTTGAGTCAGTTCAGCTTACCTTGACAGAACTCTCTGGGGTAGGAAGTTGTGTGTTGGGCCCAGGCATGCTTCCATCGTGGCCCTTGCTAGAGATTTGCAATAACACGTTTAGAGTAAATAAAAATGGGTTTTCTTATCTTCTTGCCCCAAATGATACTTTTTTGGCATGTTCCACGGTCCTTACATGGTACATTATTATACAAAATTTTATAAATAATAGAGATTATTGTGTCTTGGTTCAACTTTTTCCAAATTTTAGTATTCATGAGTCAGATGACTTACTGAAGTTTTGGGATCGAGGTGCCTCCTTGCCATCCCACCAAAGAAGAGAGCCTATCTCAGCGGTGACCCTTGCGGTCCTTCTTGGCCTGGGTGCTGCTGGGACCGGGACCGAAATCGCAGCCCTTGTGTCGTCTCAATAGAATGCGCGCAATTACCATCTGCTCAATGAGGCTATTAGCCAAGATATAGAGAATATAAAAAGGGGCCTAGATGATCTTACTGATTCCTTGGTCTCCCTTTCAGAAGTTGCCTTTCAAAATAGAAGAGGATTAGATTTGCTCTTTCTACAACAAGGAGGCTTATACGCTGCACTTAAGGAAGAATGCTGCGTATGTGTTGATAAAACTGGATTAGTTAAAGATAGCATTGCCAAGGTTACTGCCAGTTTAGAAAAAAGAAAAAGAGAGAGAGCACAACAAGAGTCATGGTACCAAAATTGGTTTTCAACCTCCCCCTGGATTTTGACCTTGTTGCCCTCCCTTTTGGGGCCCCTATTGGGACTCCTATTATTGATTTCCTTCGGTCCTTGGGCATTACAAAAATTGACCCAATTTGTAAAATCTCAAATTGATTCATCTCTTTCAAGCGCATCTGTTTCAGTTCATTACCATCGGCTGGACGTTGGTGATAACAAGCATGTTACTGAAGAAGAGTCAGACGTGGATACCGCTTCATCACCCTCGTCTCGGGGAGAGAGACTCAATTTCCATAAAATGCTTAAGTAAGATCATTCCCCTCCCCCCAAATTTGGCCATCAGTCTCATGCCACAAATCATTTATAGATTGCCGTAGTCTGTGCTTCCGACGTGGTAATATACGTTCTTGCCACATTGGAAACTAAACAGTCATCCCAGGCTAGACACATCAAAAAACTGGAACATTTCCGGTGAAATGACGATGAAGCAGCAACATTCAAAACAATGTATTTATACATGTACATATTTATACATATTTATACATACTTGATCATCTACTCACGTCTTTCATTTATAGGGAGAAAACTGTATTTCATAAAAACATAAATATGTATCAAATAACGATGGGCTATAACAGAAACTGATCACACATCAGCACACACACACACACACACACCAAATTCCAGAAGATGTGACTGAGGACAGCTGTCCTATGAGTGGCTCTGCTAGAACCTGACTAAGAAAAATGCAGATACTCACAGCCAACCATTGGACTGAGCCCAGGGAACTCAATGGAAGAGTTAGGAGAAGGACTGAAGGAGCTGAAGGGGATTGCAATGCCACAGGAAGAACAAAATCAACCAGCCAGACCCCACCCTCACCTCCAGAGCTCCCAGGGCCTATACCACCAACCAAAGAATACACATGGGCTGGGATATGGCTCTGGCTACATATGTAGCAGAGCATAGCCTCATCTGGCTTGGTCCTGTGGAAGCTTGATGCACCAGAGAAGGGGGATGCTAGAGGGGTAAGGTGGGAGTGGGGGAGTGGGGGAGCACTCTCTTAGAGGCAAAGAAGGGGGTGGGATGGGGAGTTCTTGGAGGGGAGACCAGGAAGGGGGACAACATTTGTAATGTAAACAAGTAAAATGTTTAATACATTTTAAAAATAAATGAAAAACCAAAGGCCAAGGCCATCATCACAAAAGAAAAGTGTCCTCTCTCAGAGACTACTGTGGTACTTTATGATTTTTTAAAATATCACTATAAAAATTTTAAGATTGCTGGAGAGATAGCTCAATAGGAAAAAGCACCCACTGATCCTCCAGAAAAGCAGATTTGATTCCCAACTGCCACTTGGTGCTCACAACCATCTGTAACTTCTCTGATCTCTGCAGGGACCAGCACTTGCTTGTATACACCTCCATTCCTACACACACACACACACACACACACACACACACACACACACACACACGATAGATATTTAAATGTTTTAAAACTTCAGTTGCTTTTAAATAATCTACATCTCTATAGATTAAAATATAAATAATTTATGAATTCACATTAGATGTGCTTACCCCTGTCAGACGGTGAGAGAAGAGACAATGGTGTTGGTGAGTCCAGGCGTCCTGTCCACTGACACACTGATTCCAGAAGGAGAGTTGGAAATAAGCATTTACCATAAAGCTTATTTTATTGAAAAAACAAAAAAAACAACAACAAAAAAAACACAAGATGTCCCACAACAGAAGAATGGGTACAGAAAATGTGGTTCATTTACACAATGGAATACTCAGTTATTAAGAATGAGGACACCCTGAGTTTTGTAGGCAAATGAATGGACCTAGAAAATATCATCCTGAGTGAGGTAACTCAGACCTAAAAAGACGTGCATGGTATGTACTCACTAATAAGTGGATATTAGAAAAAAAAAGTTACAGAATACCCAAGAAAATAGTCCACAGACAGAACTCTAAAATTTCAACAAGCGGAAGTGTCCAAGTGAGGACTCCGCAGTCCCAATTGGGAAGGAGAAGAAAACAATCACAAGTGGGGAGGGAGGGAGGGGAAACTTGGGAGGGAAAGTGGATGGTGGGGAGAGGTGGGGAGAGGGGAACCTGATCTGGTATTGGGTGAGGGAAAAGGACTGAAGCCATGAGGGCCAGCAGAAAGAATGGAAACAGGCAACCTCGGGAGGTAGGAGGTTGGGGGGACCCTCCAGAATGTACCAGAGACCTGGGAGGTGAGAGACTCCCAGGACTCACAGGGAGGGACTTTAGATGAAATGCCTGACAGTAGAGAGAGGGAACTTGTAAAGCCCACCTCCAGCAGGAAGACAGGACATCAAGTGAGGGAGGGGGTTGCCATCCCACAGTCACAACTCTGACCTATAATTGTTCCTGTCTGAAAGAATTACAGGGATGGAAATAGAAAGGAGCCTGAGGAAAAGAAGGTCCAGCAACAGGCCCAAAGTGGGATCCAGCTCAAGGGGAGGTCCTAAGGCCTGACACCATTACTGAGGCTATGGAGCAATCACACAAAGGGACCTAGCATGACTGTCCTCAGAAAGACCCAACAAGCAGCTGAATGAGTCAGAGGCAGATATTTGCACCCAACCAATGGACAGAAGCAGGTGACCTCTGTTGTTGAATTAGGGAAGGCTGAAAGAAGCTGAGGAGGAGGGTGATCCTGCAGGAGGACCAGCAGTCTCAGTTATTCTGGACCCCTCCCCCATCCCCACCCCGAGATCTTTCAAACGCTGGAGCACCAAACAGACAGCATATATCAGTTTATATGAGTCCCCAAGACACATACAGTAGAGGACTTCCAGGTCTGTGTTCATTCAGAAATGATGCACTTAGCTCTCAAGAGAGTGGAGGCCCCAGGGAGTTTAGCGGTCAGTGAGTGTTGTATGCCGGCCTGTGGCCTACATGAACCGGGTACACCTGGGAGGCAGGCTGGGGCTGAAAGAGACTTAGATTTTGAGAGAAGATAATGAAGCCAAGACAAAGGTTCTAATCAAGGCCTGCAAGTTTATTAAGAGAGTGTGCTTATAAGAGAGAAGGCCCATCCCCCACCAGCCCATTCTTGGTGCCTGGAGCCATTCTGCCAGCACTTGGTCACCAGGCTGGTTGCTTATTCAGGAATGTCTCAGGAAGACAGGTTCAGCCTCTCTAGGCAGGTAGCAGAAGAGCAGGGCAGTTGTCACTTCAAAAGAAGCCAGCCAAGTTGGAAAGCTGCACCACAGGTGGCCCCACCTCAGTGGTGACAAGGTCTGTGCCAGCCTGCTTCAGGCTAGGGGAGGCTACAAAGTGGGGTGAGGGGTGGGGACATTCATGTGGAGACAGGGGAATGGGGAGGAGGTAAGTGATGTGGAGCAGAGTGTGGAGGGGGATAAAATATGGAGTATAAAAAATTAATTAAATAAAAATATTTTATTTTATTTATTTCTATTGAATATTTTATTTTATTTATTTTCTTTCTATTGAAAATATTTTTATATAATATATTTTGATCATGGATCCTCCTTCCTCATCTCCTCCCAGATCCTCCCAACTCATTCAGTATCACATGTTATTTCTTTCTGTCTTTAGAAAACAAACAGGCAAAATTATTTAAACGAATCAGATTATTTATTTATTTATTTATTTATTTATTTATTGGTTTATTTTTTCGATACAGGGTTTCTCTGTGTAGCCCTGACTGTCCTGGAACTCACTTTGTAGACCATGCTGGCCTCGAACTCAGAAATCTGCCTGCCTCTGCCTCCCAAGTGCTGGGATTAAAGGCGTGCGCCACCACAGCCCAGCAGAATTAATTTTTTTAAAGTACAAGAAACATATAGTCTCTCTCACACACACATATACATGCATACAACACAAAATCAAAAATCAAAATATAGACCTGTAAGGTTAAACAAACAAATAAACAAAAGAAAAATACAATAACAACAAAAACAGTATGAGAGGGAAAAGAAATCTCAAAAAAAACCACTTAGTTTTGTGTTAGCCATCTACTGCTGGCTATTGGGCAGGTCCTTAAATGTGATTTTTATACTCAGTGAAATACCCTAGAGAAAACTAAGTTTTCCTTTGAGAGTAGTTGTCACAAGCCATTCCTGGATAAGTCCTAGATAAGTCCTGGGTTAGGGATGGAGCCTCCTGTCCACTTCCCCTCTCAGTGCTGGACCTGTGGTTTGAACCTGTGCATGCAACCACAGTCTCTGTGAGTTCATATGTGCATTAGTCTGTTGTGTCTGGAAGGCACCTTTTCCATGATGTCTCTGGCTCTTTCTGCCTCCTCTGTCTATGCCATAACTCCCTGCCAGGAGATGAAGACATCCCATTTAGGACTAGGTGTTACAAGGCTTACTCTTAAGTAAACTGCCTTGTGGGGGGTGGTTCTGATGCTTTGATTGGGAATCTGCATGTGAACACTGAAGGTCGTGCTTCTGAAGGAGAGAGAGAGTCACCAGGCATGTGAGATCTCAGGTGGAGTGGCCATTGGCCACTCCCCAGGTGGGAGATTAGAAATGCAACTAAGATGAAGGCAGATGAAGGTATTGAGCAAGGAGAAGGTAATCAGGCAATCAAGCTAAGGGCAGATTTAGAGCCTTGAGCAAAGTGTAAAGAAAAAGGCACCCTAGCCAAGGGAGGATTAGAAGAGCCCAGCTGCTGAGTCATCAGGCAAGTTAAAAATGAGGTGTGTGTCTGTGTGCATCTGTGTGCATCTGTCAGTGTGTGTGTGTGTGTGTGTGTGTGTGTGTGTGTGTGTGTGTGTATGTATGCATGTGAGTGTGTGTGTGTCTGTGTGTGGGCGTGTGTGTGTCTGTGTGTGTGTGTGTGTCTGTGTATATGTCTGTGTGTGTGTTTGTGTGTCTGTGTGTTCATGTGAGTGCATGTGTGTGTGTGTGTGTGTGTGTGTGTGTATGTGTGTGTGTGTGTGTGTTTCATCGGCCAATCCAAAGGAACCCGGGCAGTCCACCCGTAGCTTTGAGTGGGTAGTAGAAACTACATGCTACACTGCCTAGAAACTTCTGCCAAATAAGCAAGAGTAAGACAGAATAAAATATTCATTAAGATGTTGCAACAGTCATAATATGGAATCTGCTTGGAGGTAAGTCAGTAACTGAGTAAGTCTATACAGTAAGCTTATAGAATCAAATGTTCTATGACTGCATATATTGACTGAGAAATGCAATACCAGGATAAACAAACTAGACCAGCATTTACAAAAATGCAAAACAGTTTGTGAATTGTGTGTGAGTATTCTAGCGGTGATACACATAGGTTCTAAAGAATGGTTGGTTTGAGAAGAAGAACAAACGGACTTAGGTTGCCCATAAAGAAGTTCAATATATTGAAAGTATTTCATTTATTTAAGCATAGTTGTATGAACAAGACTTTGCAATTTGTGCAAGGCCTTTAGTTGAGTAGCTAGGCTTGCTTTTATGAAGACCCATTGTTGGCATCTGAATAACCACTATCATTATCAGGATGCTTATCTCCCTTCAGAATCAAACAGAAACACACACACACAGACACACACACACAGACACACACACACAGACACACACAGACATAAACAGACACACACACACACGCACAGACACACAGAAACACACACAGACACACACACAGACAAGCTTAGGCTGGAGAAATGGCTCAGTGGGTAAAGTGGTACAAATGTGAAGATCCAAGTTTGAAACACAAGAATCTACATGGGGCCAGGCGGTGGTGGCGCACGCCTTTAATCCCAGCACTTGGGAGGCAGAGGCAGGCGGATTTCTGAGTTCGAGGCCAGCCTGGTCTACAAAGTGAGTTCCAGGACAGCCAGGGCTATACAGAGAAACCCTGTCTCGAAAAACCAAAAAAAAAAAAAAAAAAAAAAAAAGAATCTACATGGAAGTCAGGTGGGTAATCCCAGTGCTCCTATGTGACATAGGAGACAGAGATAGGGAATCCTTACACTGGCTGGCTACTCTGGAATACACAGTGGAAAACAACAAAAAGAGAGACACTGGCTCAAACAAGCTGGAAAGCAAGGACTCATAGTCAAGGCTACTCTAGCCTCTACAGATGTGCTATGACATATGCCCACCCTCACACACTTACAAGAAGTCTAGCATACATATACACATTCATCATACACCCAAAGGGGAGGAGGGCAATTCAAAACTTTCAACACATTTCATATAGCTAAAATGAGTCCTCAACTCTCATAGGTAGCTTGAAACCAGGGAATCCACAGCAATAAAATTAGAAATTTTCATGGGTTAAAATTGGGAACACAAGAAAAATTAGAAAGACATTTAGAATCATGAGATGTCTTGGAGCTGGAAAGATGAAGCTTTCTAAGTAAAGTGCTTGCCATGTAAACATATGCCCTTGAATATAGTTCACAGCACTCACATGAAAACAAGAAAATCAGGAATGGTGGTGTGTGCTTAGAATTCCAGCAAAGGGGAGGCAGAGACAGGTTTCTCTCATCTGGGGGTTGCTAGCCAGTAATCTCAGCCAATTGGTGAGCTCCAGCCTGGTAACAAATCCTGTCTCAGTCAGAACAAGGTGGACCACTCCAGAGATATGATGCCTGAGATGGCCTCTGTCATTCACACACATAGGCACACAAGTGTGCATGCACTGCCCCCCCCACATGTTACTAAGCACAAATCATGCACTTGCACACATGTGACACACATACATGCATAAGCACAAAAGATATCTGAAGCTATGTGTATCAAATTTAGGGAAAACAGCTAAAGAAGTGTCTTTATAAAATTTAGAACACAAGAAAAGGAAAGTTAGTGCAATAGGAGTTCTACTCAAAAAAGCTAAAGAAAAAAGCCAGTAAGTTCAAAGGATGAAAGAGACCTAAGAAATAAAAAACAAACCTTAAGGCTAAAAGGACCAGTTCTCTGAAAAGCTTTTTGTTAACATATTATAAGTTATACATACTAATGGGCTCCATGATATCATGTTGATATATGTGTAGATCACATTCAGCCTTTCTTGCCCCCGCACTCAATGATCCTCTTCCTTTTTCCAATCAATCTCCCTTCTATATGCTTGTGTTGTTGCTGTTGTTGTTGTTATTGTCTGTTCTGGTGACCTAATCTAACTAGGGTTGCTTACATGAACATAGGTCAAGAACATGGGGAAATGGCAAGTGGCTGCATCACTTAGGAAAATCTCTCTCTCCCCCAGGAGAAGTAAGCCTTTATGAGCCCATAACTTATCCATGATGGAGTGGTAATAGGACAAATCCTGTTCAGATCTCATGTGGGTCACTATGGCTCATGGTGTCCAACAGTGCGTGAGTGAGTCCAACAGCCACATCATGCCTGAAAGATAGTGTCTATAACACTCTACCCATTCCGCAGGCTCTTACATGCTTTCTGCTCTTGTTCCCACAATCTTTCCTGAGCCTTGGAGTGGGTGACACAGATGTCTCATTTACAAATGAGCACTGAACCGTCACTCGTTCTAGTACTTTGATTTATTAATTTCTACATTAACCATCCACTACTGTGGGACAGTAAAACAGGCCAAGAAGCTCGGTGGGTAGAGCGGGTTGAGACCACGGAAACTTAGTGGCTGCACACCCAGACTGGCCTGGAACACAAGCCACCCTTCCCATATAAGGAAATGGTGATGTGTAGGTCCCCTAGGGTCAGAACAGAGTTCTCCATGGTAATGAGGTACTTAGAGGCCCTGAGGGTTTAGCCAATAAGCTTCCCTTCTCAGACATCCCTCCCTGCAGAGGGTATTTTGTAGCCTCCCCAAGTCATGATTAGACTGGCTTTGACTTTGCTGCCATTGAGAATGAAACCACCTGGGGTGGAACCTTCCAACTTAGATGGCTCTATTGTTCTGTCACCACCCGCTGCTCTTCTCCTAGACACTGCTACCTGCTGAGAGGCCCTGGAGATAGTCTGGAGACAGCATCCGGCAGATCGGAGACAGCACCGGACAGACCTGCCTACAGGCTAGCAACAGGCACCAAGAATGGATTGGCGGGGGATGGGCCTCCCCCCTTTATAAGCACAGACTCTTAGTAAACTTTGGGGCCTTGAACAGACACGTGTCTTGGCCTCCATTATTTCTCTCGCCATTTCCTTCCATACAGCTCTGGCCTCCCTCCCACTCAGGAACCCAGTTAGTATGGCCACAGGCGGCTACAGTATTTAATCTCGTGTCCACTGTGAGAAGCTGGTACAGTATGTATCCATTTTCCAAGGTGAAGAACCAATAAACAGTTTGGGACCATGGATTATCTCTTTTATCAAGAACTGCCATGGGGAGCACGGAGCAGCCCTTTGCCGACAGAGCCGCAGGCTGACTAAATCTCCTGTAGGAGGCCCATCTGTGCTCCCAGCCACAACCGCAGCCAAGCTAAGGACCTTCACTGATGAGCAAAACAGGAGCTCCTACCCCCCCCCCCAATCCTCCAGATGCTTGAATGTTCAAGAGTGTGAGAGTACCCAGGTCAGGCCTCGCTGGTTATGGACCCCTGACTCCTTGGTGCAGCACCCCATGGATGGCTGGGTGCTCCCCGAGGGGTCTGAGAACTCCAGCTTTGGCTTTCTCGCATCTCAGATCGCGTTCCCCACCCCTGGAGCAGTGCTTGGTGCTTCCCTAAAGCCCAGCACCCGCCTGGCCGTGGGGTGGGATAAGTGCAGTCAAGCTCCCTGTGTTTCACCTCCTAAGCCACCTTGACCTGAGGCGAGGCCAGAACACGTACCCACACACTCCAAAATAAATAGATAAATAAATAAATGAATCTCTCACCAAGGCTGATAGCAGCAATAGTCTGTGGATTTAAACATTCACAAGGCAGTTTAATGGCACAACACAGCCATTTAACAAAACAATAATACAGGCTACCCCTCTAGTGCTTCTGAGTTCCAAGCATGCATTTCTTCCTATTGAGCAGTGTAAAAGTAACTTGAATTCGTCACATGTAATTATCCTCTTGAAGGTTTACTGATGAATAAATTCACCCTGAATAAATTATGTCTAGCTTTTTCTGAATTCTGGCTGGCTGGCTCAACTTAGCTGTTCTGGCTCAAACTCCTCTCCAAGCTGACTGATTCAATCTTGCTCCTCTCGGCTTCACACTGAGTTGCTCTGCTTAGCCTCAAACTAACTCTGGCAATCTGTTCTAATCTTCAGGCTCCTCCTCATTCTCTGGTTCATTCTGTCTTTACCTGCAACCTCTCTGTAAAACTGTCCATGTTTAACTGCCTCTTCTCTCTCCTTCTCTCTGTCTCTATTCGACTCTCTTAAGTAGCCTTCCTTTCCTGTCTGTTCTCATGAGAGTTGGGTGTATCCTATACCTGACTCATTCCATCAAATCTTTCTTTGCTTTGTTACTTTGTCTCTCAATTAGACCCCATTTTCAAACATGGTTGTTTACTTCTACAAATTAACTTTACTTCCATTCTGAGAGATTAAAGGTGTGTACTAAGAGAGTGTCTCTTTTCCAGCCAGAGAGATTAATGGTGTGTGGTGTGTCTACAATCTAGCCAGATCACACAGGTGTGGGTCTTTGGATGTGAACCCTTGCCATAGCAGCCATGGTGCTGGATTAAAGTTCCACTACAGAGTGGGCCTCAAATCCAGTCAGAAGTCAGGTGGTAAAGCCATTACCATGTAATGTTTTCTCAGGTGTAAAAAACTGAGAAATCACATCTCAACCACATAAGGAAGCAGAAAGCAAACAAGTGGGAGAGTGCTATCAAAGTCCTCCCATAGTAGCACGCTTCCTCCAGCAGGTGTGCATATAACCTCAAACAGTGTCACCCACAAAGGGACACATAAGTGAGGCTGTGGAGGAACACTTATCATTTAAGCCACCAGTTAACTCTGTAACAGTCGTGCTACTATTGCAGCAGTGGGCACATCTCGGCTGGCAGCTCAGTAGTGCAGAACACAGGGTCTACAGCTGTGTCCTGTTGCTATTAGTGACCTTCTGGCACAATGAAAGCTATCCATCTTAGTCCCTACTTCTTATCTTCTTGTGTCCTGCAGTCAACACATGTGAAATCTTTACTGTTCAGGCCAAACTATCTAAGTCTTATTAGCAACCACTAGCCGTGACAACAGCCTGCATTGTTTTAGAGACCTTAAGAGGCTCTCTGATAACATTGCACAAAGAGGAAGTTCACCCTTAGTGCTGTTGTTTTTACTGTCTTCTAGGAGTGCTTTTTTCCTTCCATACACCATAGTTTCATACAAACGATTATAACAAGTACATTTAGCTTACAAAACAGCAGGTTTACTTACAGCTTTCTCATATACCAGTAGTGCTGGTTGGCCCTTTCCCCAAGCCACTCCTTCCCCCACCCCAATCCCACTAACATCTTTCTACTCCCCAGTATTACCATCTCAGTTTTAATATCACACGTGTCCTCTTATATATTCCACCCCTACCACAAACCTCCTTCCTCTCCCTTCATGGCCTCTTTTTGGTTTTCTGGCCTCTAAACACAGTCACTCCTAAATAAATGCACATATATAGAAACTAGAACCTAGGATTCACATATGGTAAAGCTGTCGTTAAACCTGTACAAGTACACACTGGCATGCAAACGCATATCTTACACACATATAGTAGCAGTGGCAGTAGTAGTAGCAGCAATAATAAATTTAATTAAGAAGTTTAAGTGAGATGCAGGGGCAGAGCACTCAAAAGATGATCCCTACATGACACCATTTAGAAAACATCCAGAAGCTCCGGGTGCTACTAAGATGAGCAAGAGAAAGAGAGAGAGAGAGAGAGAGAGAGAGAGAGAGAGAGAGAGAGAGAGAGAGAGCTACTAAGATGAGCAAGTAAGTGATAGAGAGAGAGAGGCAGAACAGTGTGTGTGCAATGAAGAGAGGGGCAACCAGAGACTTGAGGGTAGTGATGAACAAGCTGATATGAGTAGACTTCAATGCCACCGGGGACCATGGTGAGGTCCTGACCTATGCTGATACTGAAGGCCATGTCTGCCGCAGTCTTGCAGCAGCAGGCGACTGTGTCGATGTCCATGGCCCATGTTACCACCTAAGACCATGCAGACATTCCCTGTCTGGACTGACTCCTGGGGCCATAGCACTGCCCCTCACTGGGAGAGTGGCTCGCAGCTTGCCTGGGCTGCACAGTAGAGGTGGCCCTGGTGATATGGGAGTAGAAGAGACAGCCTTGTTCCTCTTCTGAGAAATACTGGAGAACTGGCTCAGATGGTGTGGATGTAGGGCAGCTGTTAGGCTGAGCATCTAAACTACTACTACCCAGGCCCAGATTCAAGACTTGATACTGGCCCACCCCCACATCCACCCCATCTCTGAACTGCTGGAGCAGGTAAAGGGGCCACTCCTCCAGAACCAAAGCTACAGGATCTGCATGACACAACTCAACAACAGGAAATCCAAGAAGAGTCCTGGTGAAGATTCAGTATTGATAGTGTAGCAGAAGCCAGAGACCTTGAACCAAACCAAGGACGCACTGCAATTAACATTTGCAAGAAAGGCTGTTTCTCCCACAGCAAAATTTTCACAATAATAGTTGTTTGTTTGTGTTTGTTTGGGGGGTGGGGAGGAGGTTGGCAGGTTGGGAAGGGATATGGAGGGATGGAAAGATGAGTGGGGTTGGGGGCCATGGTGTGAAATTCACAAAGAATCAATAAAAAATTTAAAGAAAAAGAAAAAAGTTTAAGAGAGATTAAAAAACAGTTTCAAGCATTTTCCAAGTACAGCGAAATAACCTAATAAAGCATGTGATGGCAAATTTTTTTAATTTGTCAACAATAAACTCCAAGAAACCCTGAAATGAATATGCAAATATCAAGATAAGCAAACCCTACACTCAATAATCGTATGTTTAAAAAGCGCACATCTGTGTCTGGAGAGATGACACAGAGAACATCCAGAGAACAGCCTGCCCTTGTAAAGCTCTGGGCTCCCACCCATGTCAGGCAACTCAGCAGCCCCAGGGGATCTGACACCCTCGTCCTGAACTCCAAAGGTACCTACATTTATGTGCACAGACCTATACACAGACACATTTAAAAATAATCAAAATAATATATTTGAAAAACTAGACACTTGTATGATGTATTCCAATAATCAGTATACTTTGGTTCAGTAGAACAGTACTTTACTTGAATGAAAGTCTCTTGGTTTTAATTTTAAATGTATTATTATACATTTTATATACAAAATAATATACAATGTATATTTGAGGTTATATTTATATACAATGTATATTTGAGGTTAGTGATTTTAAATTAATATGTTAGTTTTATAACATCACAGAAATCTTGAGATAATCTAAAAAGCAATTGTTTAATGAATGTTATTTATTTAATATATGAATTACCTAATTCCTCAGGAAAATATCATTTGCTAAATGTAGACTTTAAAAATGAGATATTGGTTTCATGAACATAATTTAGCACAAAAAAGTCTAGATAACTGTGCTCATGGTTAGTCTTTAACGTTAATTAAAAATGTTTCACCCTGTCTCGAAAAACCAAAAAAAAAAAAAAATGTTTCAATACAATTGTTAGAGTTTTGATACTCTTATAAACAGATTATAAGATGCATAGTTGTATCTTAAATATAAAAACTAAATTTTACAGCCTATACTGTTAATAAAATATTTTTTAAAAAAATCAAAGTTATTTACATATGTAAGCATACAAATGAAAATAATTATTTAAGATTTAAATGATAATAACAAAACAGAATGTAACATAGGAAAATAATCCACATGGGGTTGAGTAGGGACACATGCCCCCAACCCCAGCACTTGGTAGGTGGGGGTGGAAGACAGAGGTGTTCAAGAACACCCTCAGCAGTCCAAGAGCAGCCTAAGCCACAGGAGACCCAAAGACACACCAAACCAAAGCCTGTGAGAGTGTTGCACCCGAGAAAAGTTTGAAAGACTTTACTTTTGTCACTAGCCTTTAACTATGCATTACTTGTATAATTAACAACGCAGATAATTTTTTTTTTTTTTTTTTTTTTTTTTTTTTTTTTTTTTTAGAGGAGGAAAGGGTTTATTCAGCTCACACTTCCACATTGCTGTTCATCACCAAAGGAAGTGAGGAATGGAACTCAAAACAGGACAGGAACTTGGAGGCAGGAATGGATGTAGAGGCTATGAAGGGGTGCTGCTTACTGGATTGCTTTCCTTGGCTTGTTCAGCCTACTTTCTTATAGAACCCAGAACTGTCATCCCAAGGATGGCATCACTCACAATGGGCTGGGCCCTTTCCTCTTGGTCACTAATGGAGAAAATGCTTTACAGCTGGATCTCATGGAGGCATTTCCTCAAGGGAGGATTCCTTATCTGTGATAACTCCAGCCTCTGTCAAGTTGACACACAAAAACCAGCCATTATACCTCAGGAGAGTCCTATTCAATAGCAATCTCTAGGCTCCTTCCTATGGCTCTGCTTTCGATCAGATGTACGGCATAAATTTTCTCCTGTGGAACACATTTCCAATCAAATTAGAATGTAGTTGGTTATCCCCTAACAGTTGCACCACTATTGTAGCATGAGGTACATTTTGTCCAGCACATCAGTCTTAGAGCACGCAGACTCCATGTTTAGTAAGGCCATTGATATTTTTTTCTCCTTAGAAGATTGCATAACACTTTTGGTACTATAAAAGCTAGCTCATGGAGAGGAGCTCTCTTGAACTGTTTGAACTTTATTTCTTGCAAGCAATACCTTTGATGTCTTCAATAATAAGATCTTTTTATCTATCCATTGTGGGCAACCTAAAGCAATAGCAATAGCGTCTGATATTTTAGGGGCCTCTGGGAACTTTTCAATTAAATCATGGGAAGGCACCCCATGCCCAGCGCTGAGATTTTCATTTAATAGCTGTTGTATGAAAAAAGTTTCCTGGAGAGACTCAAAAGAGAGACAGGGATACCACAACAGACCAAAGTACAGATACCATCAAAGTCCAACTTGGTTTACCAATGAGCTTATTGGGCTTACTTACAGGAGTGTGGGTGAGGGCTTACTTATAGGAGTAGAAATGACTCAGAGACAGCTGCCTTACCAAAGCCAACCCCAGCATGGGTGAGAGCTCACAAAGCTGAGGACCTAGAGCACACTGTACAGCCTGCAGGCAGCTCAACAAGTTGGAGAGTATCTTTCCCTGGTACCTCAGTCGGTCTAAACCTCTTTCATGTAGCTGGGCTGGTTTCTTCTTCCAGGCAGCTGGTCTTGTCTGAATCTTCTTTAGGATTCCTTTACAGCTCAGCTTGTGTGAGTCTTTTCAGCAGCTCGGCTTTTTTTCTGAGATGGACTTTCAGCTTTATAATATTAATCTGGCAAGGAAGCTGGTCAGTTTCAGGGACTTCCTGAAGCTATTTTGAGCTATTTTCAGTTTACCTTGATGCTTAAGGAACTTCCTTTGTAGGATAGAATGTTTCAACCTTGGAGGAAATTGTTACACCACAATAACTCATGCCATATTGGAGCAGCACTGTCTATCCATGCTAGGTAAAGCCATTCAAATTCTTTTTTTTTTTTGATTTTTAATATTTTTATTACATATTTTCCTCAATTACATTTCCAATGCTATCCCAAAAGTCCCCCATAGCGCCCCCCACTTCCCTACCCACCCATTCCCATTCTTTTGGCCCTGGCATTCCCCTATATTGGGGCATATAAAGTTTGCAAGTCCAATGGGCCTCTCTTTCCATTGATGGCCGACTAGGCCATCTTTCGATACATATGCAGCTAGAGACAAGAGCTCCGGGGTTCTGGTTAGTACATCATGTTGTTCCAACAATAGGGTTGCAGATCCCTTTAGCTCCTTGGGTACTTTCTCTAGCTTCTCCATTGAGAGCCCTGTGATACATCCAATAGCTGACTGTGAACATCCACTCCTGTGTTTGCTAGGCCCCAGCATCGTCTCACAAGAGACAGCTATATTTGGGTCCTTTCAGCAAAATCTTGCTAGTGTATGCAATGTTGTCAGCGTTTAGAAGTTGATTATGGGATGGATCCCTGGGTACGGCAGTCTCTAAATGGTCCATCCTTTCATCACCGCTACGAACTTTGTCTCTGTAACTCCTTCCCTGGGTGTTTTGTTCCCAATTCTAAGAAGGGGCACAGTGTCCACACTTTGGTCTTCATTCTTCTTGAGTTTCATGCGTTTAGCAAATTGTATCTTATATCCTGGGTATCCTAAGTTTTGGGCTAATATCCACTTATCAGTGAATACATATTGTGTGAGTTCTTTTGTGATTGTGTTATTTCACTCAAGATGATGCCCTCCAGGTCCATCCATTTGGCTAGGAATTTCATAAATTCATTCTTTTTAATAGCTAAGTAGTACTCCATTGTGTAAATGTACCATAATTTCTGTATCCATTCCTCTGTTGAGGGACATCTGGGTTCTTTCCAGCTTCTGGCTATTATAAATAGGGCTGCTATGAACATAGTGGAGCATGTGTCCTTTTTACCGGTTGGGACATCTTCTGGATATATGCCCAGGAGAGGTATTGCTGGATCCTCCGGTAGTACTATGTCCAATTTTCTGAGGAACCGCCAGACTGATTTCCAGAGTGGTTGTACAAGCTTGCAATCCCACCAACAATGGAGGAGTGTTCCTCTTTCTCCACATCCTCACCAGCATCTGCTGTCACCTGAATTTTTGATCTTAGCCATTCTGACTGGTGTGAGGTGGAATCTCAGGGTTGTTTTGATTTGCATTTCCCTGATGATTAAGGATGTTGAACATTTTTTCAGGTGTTTCTCTGCCATTCGGTATTCCTCAGGTGAGAATTCTTTGTTCAGTTCTGAGCCCCATTTTTTAAAGGGTTATTTGACTTTCTGGAGTCCACCTTCTTGAGTTCTTTATATATATTGGATATTAGTCCCTTATCTGATTTAGGATAGGTGAAGATCCTTTCCCAATCTGTTGGTGTTTTTTTTGTCTTATTGATGGTGTCTTTAGCCTTGCAGAAGCTTTGTAGTTTCATGAGGTCCCACTTGTCAATTCTCGATCTTACAGCACAAGCCATTACTGTTCTATTCAGGAATTTTTCCCCTGTGCCCATATCTTCAAGGCTTTTCCCCACTTTCTCCTCTATAAGTTTCAGTGTCTCTGGTTTTATGTGAAGTTCCTTGATCCACTTAGACTTGACCTTAGTACAAGGAGATAGGAATGGATCGATTCACATTCTTCTACATGTTAACAACCAGTTGTGCCAGCACCATTTGTTGAAAATGCTGTCTTTCTTCCACTGGATGTTTTTAGCTCCCTTGTCGAAGATCAAGTGACCATAGGTGTGTGGGTTCATTTCTGGGTCTTCAATTCTATTCCATTGGTCTATTTGTCTGTCACTATACCAGTACCATGCAGTTTTTATCACAATTGCTCTGTAGTAGAGCTTTAGGTCCGGCATGGTGATTCCACCAGAGGTTCTTTTATCCTTGAGAAGAGTTTTTGCTATCCTAGGTTTTTTGTTATTCCAGATGAATTTGCAGATTGCACTTTCTAATTCGTTGAAGTATTGATTTGGAATTTTGATGGGGATTGCATTGAATCTGTAGATTGCTTTTGGCAAGATAGCCATTTTTACAATGTTGATCCTGCCAATCCATGAGCATGGGAGATCTTTCCATCTTCTGAGATCTTCTATAATTTCATTCTTCAGAGACTTGAAGTTTTTATTATACAGATCTTTCACTTCCTTAGTTAGAGTCACGCCAAGATATTTTATATTATTTGTGACTATTGAGAAGGGTGTTGTTTCCCTAATTTCTTTTTCAGCCTGTTTATTCTTTGTGTAGAGAAAGGCCATTGATTTGTTTGAGTTAATTTTATATCCAGCTACTTCACGGAAGCTGGTTATCAGGCTTAGGAGTTCTCTGGTGGAATTTTTAGGGTCACTTATATATACTATCATATCATCTGCAAAAAGTGATATTTTGACTTCATCTTTTCCAATTTGTATCCCTTTGATCTCCTTTTGTTGTCGAATTGCTCTGGCTAGGACTTCAAGTACAATGTTGAATAGGTATGGAGAAAGTGGACAGCCTTGTCTAGTCCCTGATTTTAGAGGGATTGCTTCAAGCTTCTCACCATTTACTTTGATGTTGGCTACTGGTTTGCTGTAGATTGCTTTTATCATGTTTAGGTATGGGCCTTGAATTCCTGATCTTTCCAAGACTTTTATCATGAATGGGTGTTGGATCTTGTCAAATGCTTTTTCCGCATCTAACGAGATGACCATGTGGTTTTTGTCTTTGAGTTTGTTTATATACTGGATTACGTTGATGGATTTCCGTATATTGAACCATCCCTGCATCCCTGGGATGAAACCTACTTGGTCAGGATGGATGATTGTTTTGATGTGTTCTTGGATTCGGTTAGCAAGAACTTTATTGAGGATTTTTGCATCAATATTCATAAGGGATATTGGTCTGAAGTTTTCTATCTTTGTTGGGTCTTTTTGTGGTTTAGGTATCAGAGTAATTGTGGCTTCATAGAATGAGTTGGGTAGAGTACCTTCTGTTTCTATTTTGTGGAATAGTTTGTGAAGAACTGGGATTAGATCTTCTTTGAAGGTCTGATAGAACTCTGCACTAAACCCATCTGGTCCTGGGCTTTTTTTAGTTGGGAGACTATTAATGACTGCTTCTATTTCTTTGGGGGATATAGGGCTGTTTAGATCATTAACCTGATCTTGATTCAACTTTGGTACCCGGTATCTGTCTAGGAACTTCTCCATTTCATCCAGGTTCTCCAGTTTTGTTGAGTATAGCCTTTGGTAGAAGGATCTGATGGTGTTTTGGATGTCTTCAGGATCTGTTGTTATGTCTCCTTTTTCATTTCTGATTTTGTTAATTAGGATGCTTTCCCTGTGCCCTCTAGTGAGTCTGGCTAAGGGTTTATCTATCTTGTTGATTTTCTCAAAGAACCAGCTCCTTGATTGGTTGATTCTTTGAATAGTTTTTCTTGTTTCCACTTGGTTGATTTCACCCCTGAGTTTGATTATTTCCTGCCGTCTACTCCTCTTGGGTGAATTTGCTTCCTTTTGTTCTAGTGCTTTTAGGTGTGTTGTCAAGCTGCTAATGTGTGCTCTCTCTAGTTTCCTTTTGGAGGCACTCAGAGCTATGAGTTTTCCTCTTAGAAATGCTTTCATTGCGTCCCATAAGTTTGGGTATGTTGTGGCTTCATTTTCATTGAACTCTAAAAAGTCCTTAATTTCTTTCTTTATTCCTTCCTTGACCAAGGTATCATTGAGAAGAGTGTTGTTCAGTTTCCACGTGAAGGTTGGCTTTCTATTATTTATTTTGTTATTGAAGATCAGCCTTAGTCCATGGTGATCTGATAGGATGCATGGGACAATTTCAATATTTTTGTATCTGTTGAGGCCTGTTTTGTGACCAATTATGTGGTCAATTTTGGAGAAGGTACCATGAGGTGCTGAGAAGAAGGTATATCCTTTTGTTTTAGGATAGAATGTTCTGTAGATATCTGCCAGATCCATTTGATTCATAATTTCTCTTAGTTTCTCTGTGTCCCTGTTTAGTTTCTGTTTCCATGATCTGTCCATTGGTGAAAGTGGTGTGTTGAAGTCTCCCACTATTATTGTATGAGGTGCAATGTGTGCTTTGAGCTTTACTAAAGTTTCTTTAATGAATGTGGCTGCCTTTGTATTTGGAGCATAGATATTCAGGATTGATAGTTCCTCTTGGAGGATTTTACCTTTGATGAGTATGAAGTGTCCCTCCCTGTCTTTTTTAATGACTTTGGGTTGGAAGTCAATCTTATCAGATATTAGAATGGCTACTCCAGCTTGTTTCTTCATGCCATTTGCTTGGAAAATTGTTTTCCAGCCTTTCATTCTGAGGTAGTGTCTATCCTTTTCTCTGAGATGAGTTTCCTGTAAGCAGCAAAATGTTGGGTCTTGTTTGTGTAGCCAGTTTGTTAGTCTATGTCTTTTTATCGGGGAGTTGAGTCCATTGATATTAAGAGATATTAAGGAAAAGTAATTGTTGTTTCCTGTTATTTTTGTTGTTAAAGTTGGCATTTTGTTCTTGTGGCTGTCTTCTTTTAGGTTTGTTGAGGGATTACCTTCTTGTTGTTTCTAGGGCGTGGTTCCTGTCCTTGTATTGGTTTTTTTCTGTTATTATCCTTTGAAGGGCTGGATTCGTGGAGAGATAATGTGTGAATTTGGTTTTGTCGTGGAATACTTTGGTTTCTCCATCTATGTTAATTGAGAGTTTGGATGGGTATAGTAGCCTGGGCTGGAATTTGTGTTCTTTTAGTGTCTGTATAACATCCGTCCAGGATCTTCTGGCTTTCATAGTCTCTGGTGAAAAATCTGGTGTAATTCTGATAGGCTTGCCTTTATATGTTACTTGGCCTTTTTCTCTTACTGCTTTTAGTATTCTATCTTTATTTAGAGCATTTGTTGTTCTGATTATTATGTGTCGGGAGGTATTTCTTTTCTGGTCCAGTCTATTTGGAGTTCTGTAGGCTTCTTGTATGTTCATGGGCATCTCTTTCTTTAGATTTGGGAAGTTTTCTTCTATAATTTTGTTGAAGATGTTTGCTGGTCCTTTGAGTTAAAAATCTTCATTCTCATCCACTCCTATTATCCGTAGGTTTGGTCTTCTCATTGTGTCCTGTATTTCTTGGATGTTTTGAGTTAGGATCTTTTTGCATTTTACATTTTCCTTGATTGTTGTGCCGATGTTCTCTATGGAATCTTCTGCACCTGAGATTCTCTCTTCCATCTCTTGTATTCTGTTGCTGATGCTCGTATCTATGGTTCCAGATTTCTTTCCTAGGGTTTCTATCTCCAGTGTTGCCTCATTTTGGGTTTTCTTTATTGTGTCTACTTCCCTTTTTAGGTCTAGTATGGTTTTGTTCATTTCCATCATCTGTTTGGATGTGTTTTCCTGTTTTTCTGTAAGGACTTCTACCTGTTTGATTATGTTATCCTGTTTTTCTTTAAGGATTTGTAACTCTTTAGTAGTGTTCTCCTGCAATTCTTTAAGGGATTTTTGTGCTTCCTCTTTAATGTCTTCTACCTGTTTAGCAGTGTTCTCCTGTATTTCTTTAAGTGTGTTATTAAAGTCCTTCTTGAAGTCCTCTACCATCATCAGGAGATATGCTTTTAGATCCGTGTCTAGCTTTTCCGGTGTGTTGGGGTGCCCTGGACTGGGCGAAGTGGGGGTGCTGGGTTCTGATGATGGTGAGTGGTCTTGGTTTCTGTTAGTAAGATTATTACGTTTACCTTTCGCCATCTGGTAATCTCTGGGGTTAGTTGTTATCGTTGTCACTGTTTAAAGATTGGAGCAGAAGCTGTGCTCCACTCACCAGAAGTCTTAAGATCCTGTGGCGGGTGTTGTGGGTAGCTGGCGAGTGTCAGCCGACCCTGCGCCCCAGCTGTCCTGGTGCTTTTCTGACCGGAAGAGGCTTGTGGCCCTATGTAGGCCGGATTTCTCTCTCCCCAACCAGAGCAATCTCAGGTCCCGCGTGATTGGACTGGAGCAGAAGCTGTGTTCCACTCACCAGCAGTCCCAAAATCCTGTGGCGGGGGTCGTGGGTAGCTGGCGGGTGTCAGGCAACCCTGCGCTCCAGCTACCCCGGCGCTGATCCGGCTGGATGAGGCCTGTGGCCCTACTCAGGCTGGCAGATAATTCTTTATCAACTCCTGTGTGCCTATTTTCCATTCAATCCGCAGGGTCAACGCCCTTCTAACTTTCTCTCTTCCCACAAATCCTATGTGTGGCAGGGGTAGTCAACCTTGGTCCTTGGATCAACAGAAAGCTATTCTTCCTCCACTGCCATTTCTAGTCACCATCCTGCTTGAGATCTTTGTATCATGCATGAAACCAAAAGATGCACACAAGAATGTAATTTTGGCACTAATAGTGATTTGGCAATATTACCATGACAAAGGTTTAAGGAATAGCAACGAGGGAAGAAAAATGTTCAAAGGAGACACTGGGGTAAAGAGTTATTGTCACCCTAGACAAAAATTTCAAGAATAGTCAGAAGCAAACTGTTGCCATTCTCAGAGATCTAAATACACAATCCCTCTTGAGAAAAAAAAAAAAAAAAAAAAGCTCTTGCTTGTTTGCCGGGGAAACTCTGGAGGCAGATTGGTTGTGAAATGCAGGCTTTGGATGTGGTCCAGAAGAGAAGGCTGAACAGAGGGCCGGGAATGCCTATCTGACAGTCAAATTGGGATGGATCTTCAAACAAGTGTGACTGGCTCAAGACTCTGTGAAGAAACAAATCAAAACAAAACCAAACCACGAGTGGTAGACACTCTTTCTTAAGAAACAAAACAGCGAAGCTTGCTGTGTTCCCCAATAAGCACCGTCTACAGGATTACCAAATTCTGTGCTGCAAATCCGTATAAAAACTTGCTCAGCACAGGAGCTGGTCCTTCTCTGCCACCCTGGAAACCAGGAACTTGGGATTTGAGGTGCTGGGTTTTTCCTCTGATAAGCCAGCGAGCGCTCTACCACCCTACCACCGAGCCACACAACCCAGTCTGAGAAAAATAATATTTTCTTCCACATAGTCAAGATGCTAACTACAGGGGACTCAGTCGAGGGAGACTGATGGAATTATTTACAGGTAAACATCCTTCGCTCTTCTCTGACTTCTTCCCTGAGTCACACAGACAAGCCAGGGCTACAGAGTGAGATTCTGTCTCAAAACAAGCAAACAAATAAACCTATTGTTAGAGGGCAAGGAAGGAGGGCAAGAGGAGAAGGGAGGAGGGGAGAGGAGGGGAGGGGAGGGGAGGGGAGGGGAAGGGAGGGGAAGGGAGGGGAGGGGAGGGGAAGGGAGGGGAGAGCAGGAGATGGGCAGAGTCTGAAAACCCTATACAAGGGAATCCTAGTTGTAACACAGTGGAACAAGAGAGATGGGTCTTGAGCAAGTTTAAATACGCGTGCTAAAGAGAGTGAGAACCTCGGAGGGAGCTGGAAGCTCAGGATCATCTGCCAGAAGCTGCCACGTGACTTATGCCTTCATCCACAGAGAATGAAGAGCCCAGAGGTATGCTCTATGTCAGCTAAGATGCTACCGAATGTAAAAGCCCGTTCTCTTTAAAGGGGAAAGTATTAAGTCAACACAGTTGAAAAGGACTCTGTGTTTGAGATAGGAGAAAAGCCTACACCTAACTCTCATGCAAAACGTGAGCTCACCTTCTCCTTAAGGCTGGCAGGCAATTCAACCTCCATAGTGTCTGTGAAATACAAAGAAAGAAAAAGAAAAAAAAAAGAAAAAAAGAAAGACACCAGACTTAAATATGAGATAGTAAATAGTAAAACACTTCTGCAGTCTGAGCCAAATGAAAGGCAGAAATTAACTCTCCAAAAATAGCACTTCCAAGTCCCTCAATACAGCACTACCCTTAAACACATCCGAACTCCCTTCTGGGCTGTTGACAAAGAGTTCAGTAGCAAAGAGCACATGGGCCACAAGCCAGAGCAGGGACTAAAAGAGTAGGTTCCTGCCTTTCTATCATAGCCTTTATCCAAAGAATCTCTGATATTTTGAGTCCACTGACTACCGCTGCCCATGATAGACACCGGCCTCCATTCATTACAGTGCAGACCTGGGCTTCCAGGTTCCAGTCAAACTGCAATCGCTTGTTTCTCAGGTGTTTCCTTCAGTGGGTTTTGGCACAATCTCCAACCCTGATTCGGGGTGCAGGGGGTGTGGGTGGGGTGGGCAGGGGGTGGTGTCCTTCTCTCTTTGTGCTGTGGCAAGCTAGGAATTGTGAAGGAGTCTGTAGAGTCAACTGTTTATCAAACAAGCAGATGCCATGATTAGTATCCAGAGAAGGAATCAATGCATCACTTAGACCACAGGGCTCCCAAAGCACATGACCAGAAAAGTGGCTCACTAGCTATTCTTCCTGGGTAACAGCACACAGCGGACCTCAGAATGCAAGGAAAACACACATGCTCACAGCACTCTGTTGGCCTCGTACCCAGCTGGCCCTCTGGGTCTGTGGGCTCTAGGTGTATGAATCCAATCAACTATAGATTAAAAAAAAATCTGAAAAAAAAAAAAACTGTCTGTATTGAGCACAGCCATATTTTTCATCGTTTCCTAAGCGATACAGCACATCAATTTGTACAGCATTTACATTGTATTGTGTGTTATCACAGGTGCCGATAATTGAAAGGCGCACAGAGGAACACGCATAGGTTCTAGGCAAATAATGCGCCATCTTACACAAGTGGAAATTGACTTTCATTGGATTTAGAGTTGTGTGTGTACAGAGGAGGGGTCCTGGATCCAATCTCCCAGATATATGAAGGGACAATTTAAATATAAAATATCTTGAAGTAGGACAGTTCTTTGTGCTGGGACACAAAAGCCTGGAACTGGGTGCCCTCTGGCCTAGACCCGAAGCTCGTTCGCTCGGCACGCCTAAGCAGGCTTTGCTTGACACTCTCTGATTTTTTCCTGTTCTGAACTCCATGACTAACCTAAAAGGCATGTTTTTGTTTCTGTTATTGTTTGTTGTTTATCTGTTTTGTTTTGGTTTGTTTTGTTTTTCATCTCCCTTCCTCCTGTTGGCGGCTAGGATTTTCAGCTTGCCTGTCCTGGGTTTTATTGTTTGTTTGTTTTTACTGTTGGTTTTCTTTTGTTTTTGTCTTTCCCCAACTTTAATAAGTATTGTCCTTGAGCTTCTTCCTGAACCATTTTTTTTTTTGAGTTTTTTATTTTAAGGACACTAAGACCCAAAGAGAGAGTTTACGTGGCAGTGGTAAAGTCTTACAGAGTGTCCTAAAGTGAGAGGCGAAGCAGAGGCTGGGGCAAGGGAAGGAAGGGCCCTGATCTGAAGAATAAGCCAAGGAGGACTGCTGAATGTTAGCTGGGTGCCATCTGTTTACAAGGTAAAACAGGGAATGTCTTACCAACTAGGACCTAGAATCTTCCAGGACAGACGAGAAGTGCCCTGTTGGCAATAGTATAAGAAGCTGAAGAGAGTATTTAGAGATGTTGAATAGATAGGGCATTTCAATATAGCTGTGATGGCCAGGAGCTTTGAACACTGGGGCGGATCCATGTGGGATATGGGAAATACTGGTCAGTTAAAATTACAGTAGGGAAATATCACTTAGCGGCAGAGTCAGTCTTGCATGTATGGGACCCCTAGTTCAATTCTCAGTACCAGACAAAAACAGACAAATCCACACCATGGGTGGTTAAGATGGCTGATTAAAGATGCCTGCCTGCCAAAAAAGAAGGAGGAGGAGGAGGAGGAGGAGGAGGAGAAAGGAGAAGAAGAAGAGGAAGCCTACCTCCAAGCCTGACATCCAGAGTTCGGTCCTCAGGACCCACAGGGTAGAAGGAAAAAATAGACCCCTCCTCTGACTCCCCTTAACCTTCCCTCCTAATACATGAGCACACAAAATTAATAAATAAAGTAATATAAATATTATGTGGGAGTCTATTTTATTTTATTTTTATTTTTTTTTGATAAAATTTCTATTTAGCTTTAATATACATCTTCAAGTTTAAATAAAATTTTTTTCTTTGTGATGTTAAGTGATCGCTATGTTATTTTCTTTGAGAATATCTCTTTTTTCATTAAAATAATTTCTAAACCACTCTATGTGCTCGACCTTCTGTTTAACACTCAGATATGGGTTTTTGGAAAGGCCACAGGTCACCAGCTCCATGAACAGACGGATTGGTCCTTGCTTGGGGAAATCCTCCAGGTACTTATCCAAAAATATATGCTCATGGAATTCGGAGCCATCGTCATCTAAACCTGCTTCATTGTTGACTGGGAGCTCCCACAGCTTCCCCTCCTTGGTCCACTGTATCATCTCCTCAAATCCATTCCCAAAGGGCTGGTCAGTTATCGAGGCTAACTGCTTAGCAAACTCTATCTCCCAGAGAGAAGGTGATGCTTCTGGTTCAGGTGCTTCATCAGCAAACGCCTTAACATCAAAAACTGAAAGTCTTTTCCCCTTGAATAAATATTTCCTTTTTCTGAAATCAGCTGGCTTCTCCTGGTTAAGAGAACTGTCCATGTCTTCGTCAAACTGAATCTGGTGCTGTGGCCTTGAACTAGCTCTCACGGAAGACTTGGCAATTTTCATATCTGATATTATGTGAGTGAAGCTGATCCTGCGCTTCTCTCTGTCCTTCTGAGCCCTCGACTCCTCCTCGTGTTGCTGCAGCTGCCTGAGCAGCTCTGACTTGGTTGTCTGCTTGTCGAAAGGTAGAAAATCTGCGACGGCTGACGCCGCGGCCACCAACTCAGGACTCAGGAACTCATTCCTCTTCTTTGGAGGGTCTTCCCGAGCTTTCTGAAGCCTGTCAATGGTAGCCTCCAGACTGGCAGAAGGTTTTCTGCCACGCGGCTTTGCTGTTTTCACATTTGCTGTGTTCAGGTCAACTTTCATGTCCTTAATAATGTCCAGCAGGTCTTTTTTCAAAGTCTCCTTTCCCCTGCCTTGGCTCTCTGCTGCCTTCTGGGAAATTTCATTGGCTGGAACAGACTGGTCATCTTTCTTGCTACATATCAATCTGCTAGTGCAAAAATGTCTTTGGATATTATTTTCTGTCCTCACAGCTCCGGACTGAGCCGCGGGTAGCACAGCCACCGAGACGTCCCGGTTTCCACAGGACAAAGGGAGGCCCGAGAAAGGGCGAGGACGTAGAAATGCCGGGATTCTGTGGAGCATCGTGTAAATACAAACTCAAGCCAGAGCACAGCCAGAAGCACCGGGAGTCTATTTTAGACTAGCCTCTTGCACTAGAGCTCCAACAGACAGGGCTAAGAGTCCAAAAGGAGTCACAGGCCAAAACTCCATGTCCACACACTGAAACAATGGTTGTTATTAAACACTCCCAGATAAATCAGCATTAGAGAGATAGCCAACTTTCCAACCGGCCAGGCCAGTTTCAACCAGCCCGACAATGAAGTTCCCTCAGCCTTCAGTGTTTTTCCTCCTTTCGGTCAGCACCTCACTGTTGCAAAGTCCAAGCTGGCTTCAGATACACAATTCTCAGCCTCCGTCTTGTGAATGTTGAAATTACAGGTGTGTACAGCCGTGCCCAGCCCTCTGCCTTAAATATCACACTGCAAAAGGAATGCTGAAGTATCTGTATGTTAACAGCCCAGCTATTTTTCCTATGGAGAAAGTAACTTTTAAATGTCTCCTCTTTTTGTATAGGCTATCTTCTGCCTTTTTCTTCTTTTTCTGTCAATACAATTAACTTCGTTAGAGAAGATGATAAAGCAAATATCCCAACAGTGTGTCCACATAGGACCCTGGTGGGAAATCCCTTTCATTGAGGTTTATGATAATGAAAGGACACCAGCACCGTGATGGGAACTCACGGTAGGAGGGAGACATTAGACAAAAGCAATATAATACAAAGAGATCTGAACATAAGGGGCCTTAAAGGGGCTGGAGATTCTTCCCATTAAAGCCTGCAGTTTCAGACAGACAGACAGACAGACAGACAGACACCAACACACTGAGAGAGAGGGAGAGAGTGGGGGAGGGAGAGAGGGAGGGAGGGAAGGAGGGAGAGAGAGAGAGAGAGAGAGAGAGAGAGAGAGAGAGAGAGAGAGAGAGAGAGAGAGAGAGAGAGAGAGAACATGCTACCGTGAAGGGGATAACTTAGAGAGGCCAGAGGATTGTCTTCAGAGAGCAGCCTTTATCTCTAGATGAAATCCCCCCTGAAGAACCTCATGGTGACAGATTCCCCAGAACAATGTGAAGTTCTGGCTCTCTCTAACCTTTCAGGAGTGGCTGGAAGTTTTACAACTTGTGGTTTTGTTTGCAACAGCATACAAGGCATTTACTTTGGGGGTCAAGATAACCAGCCCTCTCAACACAGACACGTTTCCCTACGTGTTCTGAGACCTTCAGCATGCAATTGTTACCTGTCGTGAACTGATTGTGTAACAGCACAGCAGAACATCTTGCTCCTGTTCCAGCTGAACCTTAAGACGGCAGATCCACCTTTCCCCCAGTTCCCTTCTCTTCCCCCTAGCCTCTGATGACCTCCATACTACTCTCTTCCTACAGTCACCTGTTGCAGCGCTCACATCTGAGAGCACGCCGTATTAGTTGTCCTGGGCCTGGCTTATTTCAGTTATCTCGGTAATCTCCAGGTTCATCACCTGCCATCACAGATGAGCAGTTTGGAGGTTGTAGTGCTCTGTGTTTGTTCACCTTTGACAAATAGTTGCTCTGTTCCCTTAAAAGTTTTTTAACAGTTTTATATCACATGCATGATAAAAGATTGAAAGATCTGTCCTTCAAATGGAAGCTGGGATGAAGACTGGGCCCGCCCCCCCCCCCTCCTCTCTCTCCCTTGCTATCTCTGTTTATCTCTGTCTGTCTCTCTTTCTCTCTGTCTCTGTCTATCTCTCTGTCTAACTCTGTCTCTCCCTCCCTCTCTCTCTATCCATCATCATTACCACGCCCCCCAATAACAGGGAATGTCTGCTTGGAGACACAGAACATAATAAATAACAAGTAAGTAAAGGAAAACAGGCAGAGTAGCATGCAGGAAGCCTAGCTGTGCACCCGTTCAAGCTATGTTGACAGGAGAGAGACCACCATCTACTGCATTCATTCCTTGCTATTTTTGTCTGCTTTTATCATGGATAGCAAAAAAAGAAAAAATCTAACAAGGGTGAGCAAGAATCTGAAAATTAATTTCCTTATCCTGCTGGCTAGTTTTATGTCAACTTGACACAAACCAGAGTCATCAGAGAGAAGAGAGCCTCAATTGAGAAAATGCTGCAAGACTGGGCTGTAGGCAAGCATGTAGGACATTTTCTTAGTGATTGATAGGATTGGACCCAGCCGATTGTATGAGGCTGGGCTGGTGCTCCTGGGTTCTATAAGAAAGCAGGCAGAGCATTCCTTCAATGATCAACAGCAATGTGGAGACCAGATAAACCCTTTCTTTTCCCAGTTGCTTTTGGTCATGGTGCTCTATTACAAACATACTAATCCTGACTAAGACAGTTGGATTGGACCCAACACTTTTCAGATGCATAACCCTGGTTATGATTCTTAATCTTGGGCCGCATTTCTGTCATTAGAAATGAGAGAGAGTAATAATATCTAACTAAATGAGATTGTTAATTAAATAGGAAGTGCTCAGTAAATGATTGCTGGAGCTGTTATTTCAGCTGGCTCATCACTAAGTCTTCTTTTTCGACTTTGTAAGGCAGTGTTCATAGTTGGGAGAGGACAGCCATGAGCAGCATAGCTCTGAACAATGGAAACTGTGCGCCCTAAAACACATCAAAACAAATTATATTCCCCTCTGAGAACATAAGAATATGAAATCTACCTCATATAGTGTTTGGAGGTTTGAGGAGTTGAAAATACTAGAAAGAGAAAAAGCTAAAGACAGACATGATGAAATAGTCAAGTCTCAAGAGATAGATTTACTTTCTGGCCTAAGGTTCAAGTTATCAAAAACGTTAAAGGCTGACTTTCAAATTTCTAAATTAATTTCATTAAGTTAATTTCTACATATATCATAAGGCTATATTGAGCCAACTGAAAACATTAATTTAAAACTTGAGATCCATAGCTGGGCCATGCCCCATTAAGAATAACTATTTTTAATAATTATTTCATGACTAGCATATTACATTGTATCTTAGATTCATGGATGTTTTGGACTTCTATCAACAAGTTTATGTTTCAACCTAGTATTGAGAGACTAGGAGGTAGACAGGTAGAGAGAGGGGTCACAAAGGGGGACTAAAGATGGCAAACTTCCACGTTTCTTCTTCACACTCCTGATGAGAGACAGAGGCCTAAAGACATGGTGGGCTTTCTCTGCTGCCAGCAGGATTCCTGCCTATGGACTGGTCTGACAAGTTCAAGGTCAAATCACAACATGTTTATTCCAAAGTTATGGGACTATCAACCTCCCTATCTTTATTAGAAGGGAGAAGGACACCTCACAAACCCTCAAGACTCCCAGCCCTCAAGGAGAGACAAAATGTGGGCTCTGGAGTTCTGCTTCCTCTTTGTAGAGACTCTTGCTCTTGTGTGCCTTGCTGTTTGTGTATATATGCATGTGTGTGTATGTGTATATGTGTGTATATATGTGTGCATGTGTGTATATGTGTGTATGTGTGTATATGTTTGTATATGTAGTTGTGTGTATAGTGTATGTATATGTGTGTGTTTGTGTATATATGTTTGTGTGTGTATGTTTGTGTGTGTGCAAGTATATATATGTGTGCATATGTGTGTATGTATGTGTATGTTTGTGTGTATTTATGTGTGTGTGTGTCTGTGTGTGTGTATGCGTGTCCTTACCCTAAACTAGCCTTTCCCCATCAGCTGATTTGACTCCTGCATTTGAGACTTTCTCTGCTATTACCTGTTGTGTTCAAAATTTTTCCTTCCTTTTAATTTTTTAACTATCAAAGAAAATGAATGTGATCCAGACCCCTAGACAGTAACAATATGCCTGTAGTAATTTGTTGATTATAAATATTGTAAAATATGATGTGACCATCTTCATGCTCTGCTATGGCATTACTTATTTTCTTTTCTTATTTTTCCCAGTGTTAGGGATAGAACCCAAGATTCAAGCACATTGGGCTTTGCTTTTTTAATGTATTGGAAAATAGCCAGGCTGATGAAAGAGACTCTTCACCCTTTAAGAAACTCTGGAGTGAAATACCAAGAAGACAAGTGTTTCTCTTGCTATAATAACCACCTATTTATAATATTTCTTCAATGGACTTGTGGTGTGTGTGCACACACACACATGAGCATGCATGGGCACTCTCTCACATTCATACATACACAAACATCTGTCTCCTTTCTTGAAACATGGGCAAGGAAAGGACAGAAAAAAAAACAGGTTGTGAGTAATCAACTCCTGTCACCTGTTACACAAAATGATCATAACGGTGAGGCCCTCTCCACAAACTTTCAGTATTGTACATGGGACAATACTCTCCAAAGGACCACAAAAGTCACAAAGAAGCAAAACACCGTAAGTCTACTCAGGAAAGGCAGAGTGCTGCCAGGACCCCGCAGTCTGTGGACCACTGTGGTCCGCAGTGAGGGAGGCATGGAAAGCTAAGAGTGGATGTTGAGGGTCTGTTATGGGAATGCTGTATATGGTGAAAGATATGGGCTTGTGTTTTAGATGCCTGAGATTTTACTTTAGTCCCCAGGAATTCACTTTCATTGTATTTTACAAAGGCAACGAAAAACCTGTCCTTTCCTACACAAAGCTGAGGAGCCTTGATTAAAAGGTGTCATTTTTTGAACAGCAATTTTCTAATTACAAACCAGTCACCCCACTGAGAAACACTGTTGGAAATGGAGCATCCACACACATCAAGCAGGTTCCGAAACAAGTTTGATTTGTGCTGAGTGACTCAGTTACTCCACAGTCAGAAACCACACAAAACAAGGCTTTGCATTCTTGTTATTGCCCCGTAAGCCCCCCAAATCCGAAAGACAGCTAAGTTATTCAAGAAACTCAATTATTAATCTAGCATTCTTGCAGTAGAATAGCTGAGTTTTTTATGTCATATAAATATGATGGTGGTAGTTAGCCCAATGGTTGTGTATAAGTTCTTCGAGAGAAGCTGCTTCACCTTGCAACATCATCAGAAAGTGCGATGACCTGCACTGCTCATGTGCGGAGTACAGAGTGGTCCTCACCTGACAGGCTCTGCTAACAGAATCAAAGCAGGGCTCGGATGGAGTCACTCAATGCTCAAGAGCACTTGCGGTTCTTTCTGAGCATACAGGTTGGATGGCTGACTCCACTCAAGGGGATCCAATGCTCTCTTCCTGCCTCCATGGACACCTGCACACGTGGAAGTACAAAGACATATTACTTTTAAAACCAACAGTCTTTCAAACTAAATAAGGAAAGCATGAATTCCCTCAGATACTCGGAGGGGTGTGCGGAACTTCAGACCGGTGTTCCCAGAAAAAGAAGTCATCAGAGGCTGGTGTTGACTGAAGCCAGCCAGTGGATTTCTGTCTTTCAGCTGTTGTCGGGAAACACTGTTAGGGCAAGTCTGGACTTGGTGAGAATTACTATAACACTCCACTTAATGGTGTCTCCCAAGGCATTAAGAATAGCACCGGATTTCAAAACTTCATGATCTTTCCTTAACTTTAGAACTCGTGGGGAGGCACTTTGCCCGGCTCTTGCCCCACAGTACCAGAGGCATGTCTCACAGTACATGAGGCATACTTTTATATACCTCTCAGATGAGTCAGGAATCCTAGAGCAAACTCTCAACCTTAAGCCAGGAACTTAGGTAATAGCACCACACCGTCCTAAACTTTGATGGTGTGATGGTTTGTATATCCTTGGACCAGGGAGTGGCACCATCTGAAGGTGTGGCCTTGTTGGAATAAGTGTGACCTGGTTGGAATGGGTGTGTCACTGTGGGTGTGGGTATAAGATCCTCACCCTAGTTGCCTGGAAGTCAGTCTTCCACTAGCAGCCTTTGGATGAAGACATAGAACTCTCAGCTCCTGCACCATGCCTGCCTGGATACTACCATGCTCCCACCTTGATGATAATGGACTGAACCTCTGAACCTGTAAGCCAGCCCCAATTAAATGTTGTTTTTTTATAAGACTTACCTTGGTCATGGTGTCTGTTCACAGCAGTAAAACCCTAACTAAGACAGAAGTTGGTACCAGGAGTGGGGTATTGCTGTGATAGGCCTGACCATGCTTTTATTTGAAAGAATGTGGATTTGGGGACTTTGGATTTGGAAAGCAGTGGAATGCTTTAAATGGGGCTTAATTGGTCATCCTAGTAGGAATATGGAAGACTTTTTTGCTGGGAGTAATTTGAACTGTGTTGATCTGGCCCTAGAGATTTCAAAGGAGAAGAATTTCAGAATGTGGCATAAAGACTGTTTTTGTGGTATTTTGGTGAAGACTATGGCTACTTTTTACCCTTGTCTGAAAAGTTTGCCTGAGGCTAAGGTGAAGAGACTTGGATTAATTGCATTGACAAAAGAAGTTTCAAAAAAGCCCAGCAGAGACTTTGTTCTCTGGTTAAGTCTTATGAAGAGAAGTTTGAATAAGCATAGTAAGCTTAGAAAGGAAAAATATAAAATATATGGTTTGAGTATTAAAGGGGTACCAGGAAGTGAAGTGGAACAAATTCCTGTGTTCTAGGAGATAACAGATTAAGGGAGTGGGACCTTGGGGCAAGATCCTACCCAGCTAAATTAAATCCAGGCATGGTGGTACACACCTTTAATCTCAGGAGACAGGCATGCTGATCTCTGCATTCAAGGTCAATCTACAGAGCAAGAACCAGGATAGCCAAGCTTAGGCAGTGAAGGATTTAGAAAACATAAAGCTAGTGATAATGTAATAGTACAAGGGGATAATGTTCTAGTTCCTGTAAGCAGCAGAACTCGGCAGCTTTAGCCACATGGCTCTGGCTCTAGAGTTAAGAATGGAAGAAACTACTGGGAAAATTGATGCTGGGTAGCTGGAGCTAAGGAATTAGCAGTGATTAAGAAGAGACCAGCATCACTGAGGTGAAATCTTCTGAAAATTGTTTGCTGGGAGCACAAAGAAGCTGTGTTCCAGAGATACCCGAGGTTGTACCTCATGCTGCGGCTGGACTTGGTAATGTGTAAGAGTCACTCAGGTGGTACTGCTTGTGAAGGAATGAAGGGATAATGGAGAGAAGCTGAGGCTTAGCACTGTGAGAGGCCAGGGAAGGCCATTGGAGAAGGTTAAGCCTCAGCTGTAGTTGATGGCCCAGGACTGAAGGGGCCATGCAAAGGATTTAAGGCTTGGCACCCTGAAGAGAGCCTATGAGAGGCTATTGGTGAAGCCTAGTTGGTGTTGAATACCCCAGTGTATTGGAGATGTCAGTACCATGGAGTGATCACCAAGAACAGCAGCCGTAGTGGAGTGGATCAACCTGAGCTCAGAGTGCTACAGAGGGCAAAGATTGAAAAGTGATGCCAGCCCTTAGGAGGAATCCAAAAGATAAAGTGGAATCCCAGACACTGAAACAAGAAGCTGTGACATTGAAATTGCCTTGGTGACTCAAAGATGTTAAAGATGCCAGAGCCATGGGATACATGCTGAGGAAAGCTGCTAACAGGGAGTAGAACCAACCCAGGAGAAAGCAGTTTGTTGCAGTCAAAAAAGATGAAAAAGGAGTGGATATCTGAAGATCACTTTGACATCAGCCATGGAGATGCAGAGTTTGGAGTTTGCCCAGCTGGTTTCCTGCCTTGCTTTGGGGATTACAGTTAATTAAGTTGAATGAATCTCAGAAGAGACCTTGAACTTTGGACTTTTAACATTGTTGCAACTGCTATAGACTATGAGGACTTTGAAAGTTGCACTAAATACATTTTGCATTATGCTATGTTTAAGTATGGCCCCCATAGACTCATGTTTTTGAACAAGTCTATGGGGACCAGGGAGTGGAATGTGATGGTTTGTATATCCTTGGACCAGGGAGTGGCACCATCTGAAGGTGTGGCCTTGTTGGAATAAGTGTGACCTGGTTGGAATGGGTGTGTCACTGTGGGTGTGGGTATAAGATCCTCACCCTAGTTGCCTGGAAGTCAGTCTTCCACTAGCAGCCTTTGGATGAAGACATAGAACTCTCAGCTCCTGCACCATGCCTGCCTGGATACTACCATGCTCCCACCTTGATGATAATGGACTGAACCTCTGAACCTGTAAGCCAGCCCCAATTAAATGTTGTTTTTTTATAAGACTTACCTTGGTCATGGTGTCTGTTCACAGCAGTAAAACCCTAACTAAGACAGATGGTATCTGCAAGATTTCTCCTGATGATTCATGCCTCAGATGGTAAAATTCAATACCTGTCTATGCAGTCAGTCAGAAGCAACATCCCAAGTTGGATCTCTTCACTTAAGAGGCTCGTGGATGATTTAAAGGATCCAAGGGCATATTTTAGAGGCAGGATACTTAGAAAGGGAAGAAAAACACAAATAAGTAGGTTAGTTAGTTCAGAGCTGTTGATAATTTTGGATGAAATGAAAAAAACATTGATTTGAAAAGAAATTTTGCATTTCTTTCATTTATGAAGGTAAGAAACTACTAAAAATTTTTGCTACCAAAGGAAGCAATAGTTGTCACTACAGTTGTTACATGTATCTTTAAATAACATATCTAACCTCATTTGAATTTTTTTCTTCAGCCTTTTATCTAGTTCAGACTAGTTTTAAACCCAATATTCTCCAGTCTCTGTTTTAGCTTCATGGTGAGATTCCAGTCAGTCACCAGCCCTGGCCCTTTATCTTCCTTTGAAAGAATGCTTCTAGAGCTTTCTGATTTGCTGTGCTAAGATCACACCTAACACAGGGATGCCAGTAAGGGCCCAGGGTGGGTCCCATGCCCAGATGAGAAGGGCTGTGTCATTACTGTATTCCTGTGGCATAAACTCACTTTTCAAGCGCTTCAATAATCACATTTCAGTGCACTTGATCCCGTCGGCAATCCTGCTCACCTAACTGTGTGCCCTGACAAACGTTATTCTGCGAAGTTATCTGTGATGGAAAGTGCATAAAAAGTACATCTTCTGGGACTTTGAAAGAGCAATTGTTTAGCTTTCCATCAGACACTGGATACATCCCAGAGTCCCTTAGGGCTGGTCACAGATGTGTGGAGCAGGAAGATCTCTTTCTTTTCCCTTTGGTGAGGGGCCAGGTACAAACTGGCATCTGCTTTTCCTTAATGGTTGGTTACAAAACAGAAATCTGGCCTGATGTGCCAGCATCTGCTGGTAATCCTCACGAGGGCAAGGCAAGAGAGCCTCAAATCCGAGGTCACCTCGAGCTGCAATAACAAGACACTGTCAGAGAAGGATGGTCCTCGGGAACTGGCTGTGTAGCTTCTGCAAACAGATTGCAGGTGGGAATTGAGCCCTGGGAACATTAGGAACTGATTTCAAGTTATACCCAGTAGCTGTCGCAATCTCAGCGAGTGCCCTCCCTCTTTATATTTTTTATAGTATATATCAATAAGTATTAAAATGAAAAGGGAGAAAGAAGAGAAAATTGATTAGTAGTCCAGTGAGTCCCGAGTTTGTGGTGTTTTAGTCTAATATAAATTTTTTTTTTTTTTTTTTTTTTTGGTTTTTCGAGACAGGGTTTCTCTGTGTAGCCCTGGCTATCCTGGAACTCACTTTGTAGACCAGGCTGGCCTCGAACTCAGAAATCCGCCTGCCTCTGCCTCCCAAGTGCAGGGATTAAAGGCGTGTGCCACCACGCCCCGCTATAAATCTTAATATAAAAGGATGTAATTCCAACTCTAACTTCTTATATAAGACCTTATCATCAAAACAATAAGAACATTTAACAGTACAATTTTAATAGATTTCATATATTTAATATACTTTCTGTGTTGTTTAATAATTAATATCTAAATATATTTTATATTTAAATATAGAAATGTTATACACACGTATGTGTTTAATAACAAAACTATTGTATGACTGTAGATATGGTTCAGTATTAGCTAGCCTAATACGAACAAAGTCCTGAGTTTGTTTCCTAGCTTCTCAAAGCCAAAAATAAACACAACAGAGGGGGAAAGTATCCTCAAACACCAGGCCAAAACAGCAAAAAGCAAGCCCAAACTTAACTAAATTAAGAGAACTCCGCAGAGGCCACCCTAAAGTTTTCAGGGAGCTGAGCAGGTGCAGCTGCGCGAGGATCGGAGGCTTGGCGGGGTGTTTGTGAAAGGAATCAAGTTCAGTTGGGTTCCCACGCGGGCATGTGCGGATGTGCTCCGAGGCCGCCGAGGCGCCGGGCGGAGCCTGGGCTGCAGAGCCGGCGCTCGGGGCGGGGATCGGGCGCGGCTCCGCGCTCGGGGCGGGGAGCTGGCCCAGCGTCCCGCGCTGCCCGGTCAGGCCCGAGCCAGACGGCGGGCCGGTCCCGCACCATGGGCCGGATGGTGGCTCTGAGTTTGCTGGGCATCGGGCTGGCGCTGCTGGGCGAGCGGTTCCTAGCGCTCAGGTAGGTGCTGCCGAGGGTCCGGGGTCGCGGGTTCCTAGGCTGGGACGGCCGAGCTGATTGGGGCGCGCGCGGCGGGGGGAGGGGGTAAGGGGGGGGAGGTAACTGGAGAGAGAGCTTGTTTAGTTCGGGGGGAACCGGATGGAAGGAAGAACTTCGGATCGCTACCGGTGCTCCGTTTAACCGGCCCAGCCCGCTTCCACCAAGACCTAGACACTTTGGGAAAAAGTTTTCCAGCCTTTGCTGGTGCCGAGGTTCCTCTGCCTAGACTGACAAGAGAGAGCTTTGCAAATTTCCCAAGGGCAAACCCAGTGCTTTAATTTGAAAACAAAACCATTACTCATGCGTGGACGCTCTAATTATACAGCTTCATTTTAGGTCACTGGTGCTGTTATGCTCAGCCGGAACCCATCCCTCCCCAGCATTAATAGTTGGGGAAACTTCAGGGTTTCCGTCTTGGCCCTGGAGATCAAAGATCTGAGAGAGACAGCTACTGTTCTTACATCATTTCCTTATTTATTGACCAGAGTCCCAGAAGCAGAGCGAGCGATTGTTTGTTCTGGGTAGACATCATACTTTCAAGTTACCAATTCAAACTTTATAAACTTTTGCAAAAGTGTTCCAGAACAGTAGTACTAGTAGTAGATACACCTCTGCCCCAGGCTCCTGTAGAGAATTGGAATCCCTAAATAGAGTCCTTTCTGTTCCGGGAGAGGGGAGAATTATTGAAACTAGCTATTCAAGGCAGGAAAATGAAACTCCTTATAGGGTTAAAGAGAAAAGACAGGTCTTCTGTAGGCGTTCTGGGAGGCAACATAGACTCAGATGAGGAAGGCGGGCAAGTCTGAAGGGTGTGCTTGACACTGGGCCTCTCTCTAATAGGCAAAAGGGAAGCGCTAGCACTCATTGGTTGTTTAGCAGCAAACTGCTATGAGTCTTGCATTGTACAAATAAGCCCGAAGGGCACAGCAGCGAGGCCTGGATATTGGGATCTCCCGTAGTCTTGACGTCCAAGTAGCACCATGTGAAACATTCTAATTCAGTTGGTCCTGATAGGGCATCGGCCTTGGGTTTTGAGTGCTTTTCTAAATTTTAAATTAATTCTTGGTTTTGAGATGAAGTCTCGCTGTGTATCCTCCGTTTTGAAGCTCAGTCTGGTCTCAAAACTCAGGATTCTTTGGTTTCCTGACTTCACTATTATAGGCACACGCCAGCATGACAGTCAGATTTCCTTTCTCCCCTCCCCTCCCCTCCCCTCCCCTCCCCTCCCCTCCCCTCCCCTCCCCTCCCCTCCCCTCCCCTCCCCTCCCCTCCCCTCCCCTCCCCTCCCCTCCCCTCCCCTCCCCTCCCCTCCCCTCTTCCCTTATTTTTTATTATTATTTTTTTTAACGTTTAGATCTTTGCTAATGATGTGCAGTGTGGCTCAGGGACAGAGCACTTGCCCAGAATGCATGAAGCTTGGGATTCCAGCCCAGCACCACACTACAAAATCAGAACACGAAGCACACTCCTCTCTTAGCAATCCTCGTGTACAGTATGCATTAAGCATTGAGAGATGCCACTAGGCATGGGGAAAACACTTTGGGAATGATAAAGGAGACCCAGACTGCATCCCCAAGAATGAGAGTCAAATCAAAGTGATAACACATCTTGCAAGGCAATTCCAGTGTCCCATAGCTTCACTTAGGAAGAAGGCCCTGTGAGAAGTGGGCACGGTGGGAGCACTGGAACAGGGAGAAAGTCAGCCTTATGCCTGTGCCAGGGAATGGCAATGTGGCTTCATTGTCAGGGCACGGAAATGCTTCTGCTCCTGTAGACTCTCCACACATTGGATGGGTCAGGCTAGCCTTTGTTTTTAATCGATAAATAATAAACACACATACTTGTGGGCTAAGGTGTTAATTTTATATATAATGAGATCTGTAGTGATTAGCACAGCAGTCACCGTAAACACTTGCCTTTTCATTGAGATGAGAATATTAAGCATTCTTTCTTCCTGGTTTGAAGCATACACTACTTACTATTAGCTCACGTCACTGCACTGCCTGTCTTCTAATCAGACCATTCTGCCCTTTGGACAGTCTCACTGCCGCCACTGGCTCAGCCTTATCCTTGGGTAACTACTGTTTTTATTTTTTTCATTAGATATTTTCTTTATTTACATTTCAAATGTTATCCCCTTTCCTGGTTTCCCCTCCAAAACTCCTTATCTCCTCCCCCCTCCCCCTGCTCCCCAACCCACCCACTCCCAGTTCCTGGCCCTGGCATTCCCCTACACTGGGGCGTATAACCTTCACAGGACCAAGGGTCTCTCTTCCCATTGATGACCAACTAGGCCATCCTCTGCTACATATGCAGCTGGAACCATGAGTCCCACCATGTGTACTCTTTGGTTGGTGGTTTAGTCCCAGGGAGCTCTGGAGATACTGGTTAGATCATATTGTTGTTCTTCCTATGGGGCAACTACTTTTATATTCAACTTCTATTCATGTCTGTGAATTTTCCCATTTTTCATTCTTGCTTCCTTCACTTCTTTCTTCCCTTCCCTCCCCTCTCCTTTCCTTTCCTTCCCTTCCCTCTCTCCTTCATTCTTTCCTTCCTTCCTGGCTCTTTAAGACAGGGTCTCTCTTTGTCTATCCCAGACTGGCATCTGTGTCATGAAAATCTTCTTGTCTCAGTCTCCTGAGTACGAAAATCACATATATGCAACACCAATCCTCTACAATCCCTTTCTCTCACTGTATCTGTTGTATAAGTCCCCCCACATTGTTGTTTCCCATTTATCTGTTGATGGGAGGGCTCTAAGCTGTTCCTATTTGGGGCCTGTTATGTATACTGAGAAACTACTGAGATGCAAGTATCTCTTCAGCACTGACTTCTCTCCCTTTGGATATATATCCATGCTGGGATTGCTGGTCATATACGAGACTTACACTTTAACAAGTTGTAGGGCATCTCCATCTCTGTTTCACAATGTCACAGTACTTTCAACCCACAGAAAGTAAAGGATGCCTTTCTGAACAAGGTGTGTGGCGCAGTGGTTCAATGCTGAGTCCGTGGGTGCACGTCAGAGCATGTGTTCAAGCTCCAGAGGAGAGATGAGCTCACTGTTGCTTTCTGCCTTTTTGGCAGTAGTCGTTGTAACTAGAGCAAGATTGTATCTCTTAGAACATTTTATTTGCATTTCCCTGATTATCAGGGATGTAGGTTATTTCTTTATAACCACAGTGGCCATCATTTATCTTTTTCCAAGAAGTCTCCACTCAGGGTGTTTGCCTATTTGGAAACTGGGTTGTTGGGTTTTTGTTTGTTTGCATTGCTTTGTTTGCTAATGAGTTAGGTGTGAGCTAATGCAAGTTTCTGACTTGTTCTGGCTGTTAGCGATGGTATTGCAAATGCATGCTCCCATTCGGTGGGGGCGTTTCTTAAATCTGTTGATCGCTTGTTTCATTTGACAGACGCTGTGCAGTTTGGTGTTGTCCATTGGTGTTTTTTTCCTGCACTCTTTAGGCTCTTGCAGTTAGGTGCTTCTGCGCAGTCCACTCAGCTTTCAGTAGTAAAAATGGGACATGAAAATTCCTAGACTCCTTCAGTTATCATCGACGGTCAAACCATCATTGTTTCCATAAACTGAAAATTTCTCGATGAATAGTCAACTCTTCCCCCTTTCCTTATTCACATTAAGGTCCAAAGCTGAAGTCTCTTGGATTGACAGGTATAGTCACAAATTAAGAAAAAGTAAATATACCCATCAGGGATGCGACTGAGGAGATGGCTAGTAGAGGGCATGTGATGCAAGTATGAGGACCCGAGTGTGAACCCAAAGGACACATGCAAAAATCCTACATGGCCATGCGGGTCTGTAAGGCCAGACTGTCCCTAGGCAGTACGATGGAGAGCAATAGAGGAAGGTACCCAGTGTCCTCATAGGATTTCTGTATGTATATATGAGTATATATATCCACACATCCACAACACATAGACCCCCCCCCCCACACACACACATGGACACACACATGGACACACACATACACTTCCATGCACATGAATGCACACATACACAGGCAAATGTACGCACACATGCACACACTGAATGCAGAGGTGCGGAGGGTAAGTAATTTACAACTTGGTGCAAGCTTTCTTTATAAAGCTCTGGCTAAGATAAACTTCGATGAGCAATGATTTTGGAGCTGGTGACTTGGTGGCTTCATTGGCAAGTTGAAACTCCGAATAGAGTGATGCAAGCACGTAGGGTGAAATGTTATATAGTTTGATTGCCCCACCCCCACCCCAACCTCCCAAAAAACAATCAGGTTTTTCCAGTTAAGTTGGAATTTCAGATTAACAGAGAATCATTGTGTGTGCGTGTGTCCTATATGTATGTTTGTACATGTATGCATTTATATGTGTGCATGAGTGTGTATGTTCCCACGGAGGCCAGAGGTGAACATTGGGTGTCTTCCTCAATTGTTTTCTACATTATGTTTAAAAACAGGGTCTCTCATTGAGCCAGGAGCTTACTGATTCAGCTACACTGGCTCACCAGCAGACTCCATGGACCCTCCTGTCCCTACCTTCCCCGTACAGGTTTCAGACCTGGTCCTCTGCATCCAACTTTCACACAGATGCTAAGGGTGAAACTCGGGTCCCTGTGATTGTGCAGGAAGCACTTTATCCACTGAGCTATCTCAGCAGCCCACATCATTCTTTAGCACAATGTACATTTAACACATTTTAGAATAAGTATGCAGTTTGAGACACCATTTCACTAAAGGCAGATTTAGCTGAGCACTCTATATTGCATATGGTGACCATGTATGTGACTGGAGCATAGCCTGACTCTCCTGCCTGCAGTGTGGTGACATTCTCTCAGACTCGCAGGGTCTACTTCAAAAAGCAGCAGGCCCTGAGATCCCTGCAGGAAAGGATTTCAGAGCAAGGAGATGGCCCCGGGCTGTGCGCTCCTTTTGCTTTAACCGGTCCCTTCTCTCTGTTTGTTCAGTTATTAAAGATGAGATGTTGGCTGTCAAGTGGTTTCTCTCTCCCAGGATGCCCACTTAAATTTTGACTTGAGTTTTAGCTAAACAGTGGATACACTTTCGTTAAGTTTGTCCCCAATGGATAAATGTCATTGAAGTTGTCGTTTATCCCACTGAGCTGTAGCTGGCTAAGTTTCCCCCGGGAAGACGGGAAGATGCTGCTCTGTAGCCACCCTTTCTGCCCCTCCCTTCTTGAGCAACAGAGGGGAAAGTAGAAGTAGGCCAGCACTCCCAAGCTAGTTGCTGTCTGTCGCAAAGACAGACTTGGACAAGTTATGAGATTTGAGTACACTAGAGGAAAAAGAGTGTGGGCAGGAACCCCGAGACACAAGTCTCAACAATCTGCTTGAGGCTTCTTACCTTCAGAACTTTAATATAGTTTATTGTTGTAATGTGTGTGTGTGTGTGTGTGTGTGTGTGTGTGTACACGTATGTGTGAATGTGGTCAGAGGACAGTCAACTTCTAGGAGTCAGTTCTCTTTACCTAACTCCAGTTCTAGAAATAAGACTCAGATTATTGAGATGGAGTGGCCAGTACTCCTGAACACTGAGCCCTCTCAGCCACTGATGCCTGACACCTTTTCTCACAGTTCTAACGGTAAGTGGTGGAGTTTTCTTCAGACCACGTCAGAAGGGGCAGCCTCTTTAGCTACGCTTTGGCTACCCACCACACCCTCCCAGCATTTCTTGTGAGACCATGATGTGCTGATCACGTTGTTCAAAGTATAGAACTTCTCAGCCTATGGAGATGGCTCAGTCAGTAACGTGGCCACAGGGCAAGCGTGAGGACGTAAGTTCAGATCCCCAGCATCCACATAAAAGCTACCCACAGGAGTGTGTGCCTATAAACCCAGCACACATTCCTCAGTAAGGAGTAAGGAATAGACACAGGCAAATCCGTGAAGCTCATTGGCCAGCCTGGTTAACCCATCATTGAGTTCCAAGTTTAGTGGAAGATCCTCTTTCTTTCTTTTTTTTTTTTTAAAGATTTATTTATTATTATATCTAAATACACTATAGCTGTCTTCAGATGCACCAGAAGAGGATGTCAGATCTCATTATGGATGGTTGTGAGCCACCATGTGATTGCTGGGATTTGAACTCAGGACCTTTGGAAGGGCAGTTGGTGCTCATAACCACTGAGCCATCTCTCCAGCTCCCGAAAATCCTCTTTCAAAAAATTATGTTGCCAGCTACTGATGTAGACAACTGAGGTTGACCTCTGGCCTCTATATCTGCATGTACACATGCAAATACACATATCCTCGCATGCACAAACAACATATACGCACACACATACATTAAATAAGTATAGAACATGTTTATACTAAAGCAATAAACAAATAAACCTTGAAAGAAAAAAGTACAGGATCTCATGTAGTCCAGGCTGGCCTCAAATTCCGTTTGTATTACAAACTTTTGCAGCCAAACCCAGTTTATGTGGAGTTAGAGTGAAGTCAGGGTTTTAGGCAAGCCCTCCACCAGCTGATCTATAGCCTCAACCCCAAAGGTACATTTATTGACACTTGACTAGAATGCTCTTTGAATTTTCTGTCTTTCACTGACTTCTTAGACAAATAGCTTCCTTTCTCTAATTCACATGTGAATAATTGACTTCTGGAGTGATTTAACTGCGAGTCCAATGGGGAACTCCTTAGCGCTGCGGCTGCACTCTAGGCCAGCTCTTTAGTTTTTAGTACACTATGGCCCAGTTCCCACACAGCTTCCTGGCTTCTCTGTGGTTGAGCAAAATTCCCCAGGTTTGCATGCCTAAGCACAAATTTCAGTTACCTAGTGTAAGCATTACAGGGGCCGTAGGGGTCAATTCCAAAGGGCTTTCTAAGCCTGTGTATAGAAGATAAAGGCCCCTTTTTATATACATGTGTACGCTGAAGATAAAGAGCTGTCAATTTTCTTTTAAACTCCTGGGCAGTGAGATCTGGGGAAGTGGAAAGGCTGGCTGGTGTTTGCCGGGTTCCCCTCATTCAGCAGGTTGTACCGTTGTGTTGTGTGTCTAAACTGCTACCTGTCACCAGGTAAAATGACAGCTAACAGCTCTCTGTCTGGATTCACTCTGGGTGGGGACTGCTGTCTCCAGAATTAAAAAGAGATTGGTTTCCAAATAATGACTGTCAGTTAAGAGTCTATGATTTGTAGCCAGATAGCTCAAAGCATTTGAAAACTCTGTTTCCCCTATGCCCTTGACTAGTAACTTTGATTTTCTGTGTTGAGAGAAACACATGGGAAACAAGCAACTATATTATTTGGATACTTGTGTGATTTAACCATTCCCTCTTGACTTCATGTCTTCATCTTTCTCGTTCTCAAGCCTGCAGAATGGCTGCTGATGGGCCAAGCACTGTGCATGTGTTTCAGTTGTGGAAGAGGAAGGAGGTGACAGCTGACTCTCCTTTGGGGGCTTTTCCTATTAAGAACACAAGTTTTTCTAAACTTAATTCCTATGAGTATACCTCAATGCAAAAAAGTCAGGGGTTCTCCCACCTCCACAGTGGGAAGACAATGAAAGAAGGGTGAACAGTAGAGATGATGCTGTTTCTAGGGGAGCCATTGCATCTGGGGTCTACAGGCAGGGGCAGCGGGTCCTTCCAGGGCAAATGGCTAGCAGTTAACTCCTGGCATATTGAGCCTCAGGGGATTTTTAAAAATCTCCTTTTCATTTTATAATGAAGAAGAGTCAGGTGAAAATTATTTGATTAACTAAAGGTCACACTCAGTTTTCGGTAACATAACTCTACAGTTTTAATAGTAGGTAGATTGTATCTCTAAAGATAGCCCAGTAAAACTAACCTAGCAGATAGCCCTCCTTAGTAACCCAGGTTCACTCTGAAATAAATGGCTCACAGATGCAGCTGTACCTGTTATCTGAAACAGATTGCATTTAATCACATAGTTTATCGACTTAATGGTCGTCCAGCTGTTATCATCCCTAGTTTTGTACAGTATAGCAGGCTTCATAAGCAAGTTGTGTAAAATCAGCATCCAAACCAACACAGGATGCTTACCAGAACTCATGGTCCAGATGTATCTGCACATTTATGGAGCTACACAATGTTAGTGGAATCGGGAAGTTTTCTAGGTTGATCCTTACTGCATCCATGAGAAAGACTGAGGCCAGCAGAGAGCCACTAACCTGCCGGAGGTCATGGCTGTGCTACTGATAACCCAAGAACCCAGATTTCTTCACTCCTCTAGGAGAAAAGTAGGGACTTCCAAACAGTTACAAGGAAACTTGTTCCTATCTCTCTGAGCTGGTTTTATTGTGCATAAGATGGGTCTGATGGTACCCAGTTCATGAGGTTAGTTGAAGAATTGAGTAAGTTCACTGAGATTATCAGATTAAACTGTAGTCAACTTAGCCCTGTGCAAATAGATATTTTTGCTATTATAGTAGTGTATGGATAATATATAGAGTAATATTTAAATAATACTACATATTACCATTATCAATATTTTTATTACTATAGTATTATATAGATAATATATACAGTAATAGTTAAATAATACTATATATTACCATTATCGATATTTTTACTATTTTTCCCTTAGTCACTGTAACCACTGGCATCATTTGTATTCGTACTGTTTCTTCTACAGCTGCTTCAATTATTTATCCTTCTTACTGTAATTTGCCTCCTAAATTGCTCTAGGGACATGTGGGAGTAAGATTTATTATATTCTATTACATTTGTTTTAAAACTTTCATTTATTCAATGTATTTTTACTGCATCTATACTCACATACTGTTTATTTTCTTTATGGCTACATTTCAAGTAATGTAATATTTGATTTTATTATTTTTATTTTGACACTAGAAAGATGGCTCAGAGGATACAGCGCTTACACTACAAGCTTGGCACAGTGAATTCTAGCCTCAGAACCCATGTGAAGGGTGGAAGGAGAGAACTAACTCCACAATACTGTCCTCTGACCCCACACACATATTCTGAGACCTGCTGTCACCTTCTCAACACACATGTTATCCACACATACAATAGTAGTAACTTTTAAGATCTTATTTGTAAATTTTACATATGCTATGAACAGCCACAATGTGTACTTGGCATGGACCCATAGGTGCTGAGTTATCTAGGCCCAGGCATCTTTCTATTTGGTTAAGCCTGTAGGGTTTCTCTTTCTCTAAGTCTGGAAGGCAGAGACTGGAACAGAGAGGCGCACACACCAAACTCTTGTCTTGACTCTTAACGGTACGGGCTGTGGGAACCACTGTTGGCCGTGTAACAGTCTGTGCAGCCCGATTGTCAGGGAACATATACACAAACAGTTTTCTTTTGCTTTCCAACAGAAGTCGACTTAAAGCCTCCAGAGAAGTCGAATCTGTAGACCTTCCGAACTGCCACCTCATTAAAGGAATCGGTATGTATGGGAAGATGCTGCTGGTCCTGGTGCCTGCTGGTGCTCGCTGGCGGTGCTGTGTGTGATTTTACTGTCTTTCAGCAATTATTAGTGCAGCTCATTTGATCAATGGTACTTCTCTGACCATCCCTTTTGATCTTAAACTTCCTGTATTTCTTCTTGTTAGGCTGATTAGTTGCGCATATGTTTATTGTATATATATATATATATATATATATATATATATATATATACACAATAAACATAAATATACATATATGATATATATGGTATATATGGTTACCTGAGGAACCTCTGTGAGTTGTGTTTGTATAGTTGAGACTTTACATGGCCCCGGCAGTCTGTGTTCCCAGCGATGAGAATTTGGAAGGAAGGTATGTCCTGCATAAGCAGGAACACTGTTGATTTTGTTGTCCATCTTGCCACCAACATCTGGTTTTATCCCTGATGTATAATTGACCCTTACTTCAATTTATTGGAAACAACAACAGCTCTAGTGTATTAGCCACTCTTCTGATGCTGTGAGAGACACACCATGACCAAGGCAGTCTATAAGAGAAATCGTTAAATTGGGGCTTGCTCATAGTTTCAGGGAGTTAGTCCGTGCATCTCGACTAAGTGTGCAGAAGCAGACAGACAGGCGTGCCAGTGCAACTGTAACTGAGATCTCACATCTGACCCGCAGTTTTCAGGCAGAAAGACTAGGTCTGCTTTTGAAATTTCAAACCCCACCGCTCCCAGTGACCCACCTCATTCAACAAAACCACACTCACTTCAACAAAGCCATATCTCTTAGTCTTTCTCAGCCGGTTTTTCTAACTGGGTACCAAGCATTCAAACATACAAGCTTATGGAAGCCATTCTCTTTCAAAACTCCAGAAGCAGCAACAACAAACTCTTTTTATTTAATTTTCTCAGCTGTGATCACAAAAGGGAGAGCAAATAGCCAGGGTGGGCCCTGACCTCTTGACTCTATGTAGAACACACCAAGGTGTCAGAGTCTTGGCTGCAGCATATCTCCCAGAACTTTTGTTTATTTTTGTTAACATTTAAAACATCTGTGCGACATGAACACTAAGGGGAAGATAAAACTTCTCCATGTCATTCTGTAGATTTGATTCAGGAGGCTGGTAGACTGGTTGTTGTAAGATGGAATGCAACCTACTGTTAGCTCTGCGGTCTGAAGTGTTTAGCTGCCCAGATGAACTCTTTAGTAGACCAAATCAAGATGGCTTAAGTTTCCATCCCGAATTTTTTTCATTCCCTGTAGTTAATTTTGTGTGTACTAGTCTTAGACGTAAGAATACATGTTAACAGAAGTTGACATGAGGAATTTCCCATGTGGCTTGTTTTCCAAAGTACTGAGAACAAAACCTTGAGCTTCCCCCTAGGTCTGGTAACTCAGCAAGTCTTGTGAATGGAAATCTAGTGCCCAATCGCGTTCTGCTGTAAAAGGTAAATAAAGATGTAATAAAAAAATAAGTAAAAGAGCAGCTTTTGTCTGCACAGACTCCAAGGGCCTCTCCACCCTGTCACTACAGTTTCCTTCAGGGCAGAGTCCCTGTCTTGTTGGTTTTTACCTTTGCCATTTACCAAAGTCCCCAGGACTTAGTAGCTTCTTAGTAATTACAGTTAACTTATCAATGGGTGACAGAAATGCTGGTTTTTCTTAAAGGCAGTTAGCTCATGGTGTAACTAGAGATAGACAGATATCAGCGCACCCTGCTTCCTATTCTGTTTCTACTACACATGAACATGGCCAAAGCTCCGTCTTCTTATTAGTTACTGACATTGTTGACCTTGTAGTTGGAGTGAAGGTTTTTAAACTTTAAAACTCTTGAAATCTTTCTTTAGAATACTTTAAGAGATGTAACATGGAAGTAAATAACGTTATGCTCCTTCCAGCCTTTATAAGACAGCATTTGGTCATGGGTAAGACTACTGGATTTTTTAAAAGCAAATTAAAATCTGTATTACACAGAGGTGTCCTGTTCCTTATAGCTAGTAACATTGTTAAATACATTTTGAATATTTCCAGTTTCACTTATTACTATGCTTTGGCCACTTATATCCAGGTAATTACCTTCCTTTTTTTAAAAAAAAACACTTTTTAACACTATTGTCTATGAAAAGTTCATATGAATATTATATGTTCAATGTAATCTAAGTGGTAAATAACACAATCTTCACCAAACTTCATTCTTTCAGAGAAAGAACTCTAGAGATAACCCTGTTTCCTTTCCTCTGCTTTCCTTAGTGAATACTCCGGCAAATACAGAGGTGGCTGTTGTCACAAATGGCATTTGAATGAGCTCTTGTTCTTCCTGCTGTGCTATCTCTAGTCCTGAATGGTGTGAGCAGCTCTATGTATTCACACATGTATATCTATCTCTTAGGTGTCTGTGCATCTCTCTCTTCTCTCTCTCTCTCTCTCTCTCTCTCTCTCTCTCTCTCTCTGTGTACACATTCACAAGTACACGTGTTCAAAGCTGCATATATGTGCAGAGGCATGTTGGGGGAGCAATCATGTGTATAGATGTGGGTGCTGTAGGACAACCCTAGCTAGTGTCCTTAGCTGCTGGCCACTTTGATTTTCTTCACTTTGTTTTGAGACAGTTTTCTCTCATTTACCTAGCCAGGATCAAACTCCTGTCTTTATGTTTGCAAGGCAAGCACTTTTCCAGCTGAGCTCTCACCTTAGTCCTACCTCAGGGTTTCTTTTCTTGATGTGGTTTTGTTTATTTGTTATTTGAGACAGAGTCTCCCAATGTAGTCCTGACTAGCCTGGAACTCACTGTATAAACCAGGCTGGCCTCAAACTACTTGTTGTTTTTAATGTTTTTACTTTCAATGATTTATTTACTAAGTCTCTTTTAAAGATGTCACTTGACATCTTGGAAGGCTTTTTTATTTCTTTAATTTTTAAAAAATTTATGTGTATAAAATGCAGAATTTATCATTTTAACCATCTGAAGTGTAAAATCTAGTAATGAATGGGGAGAGGGAGGAAGAGAAACTGCAGTTGGGCTCTTTTAAGAATTATGTGTATAAAATGCAGAATTTATAATTTTAACCATCTGAAGTGTAAAATTAAGTAATGAGTGGTAATGGGAGGAGGGTCACAGAAAACTGCAGTTGGGATGTGATATCTGAGAGGAAAATAAACAAAAAGGAAAAAGTCTATTTCATTATTAGTGACGACTTATTCTGTATGCCAGGCTAAGCTGGAACTCACTGTAGTTCAGGCTGACCTTGACTCATAGCAATCATAATGTTTTTGCCTCAAAAATGCTGCTATTACAAGGATGTGTGAGCATTTTCTATAGTCTGTTGTAGAACATGCCACATTTGTTTACACACTGAGTTGCTAATTATAATCCCTTACCTTATAATTTCCTGTTCAGATTACAGAGTATTTCTCAAAGGAATCTCATCTTGATCATATTAATTTAGGAAAGGAGTTCCACAGACTATCTCAGAAGTAAAAAAGGATCTGGGGTGTTTATTTTTGATTTAAAAATGAAGGAATAACTGATGTCGAAGAGCACTCTGTGTTGTCAGGATATAGAAAAGGGCTTCTTCGATTTTACAGTTTTCATCAGATTGCCCCAATTATCTCAAAATAAATAATGGTAGAAGTAAAACCTCGTGAAACACTGTAGAAATGCAGCCACGAGGGAGGTCTTTATTTGAGAGGGATTTATTTTTGGTTTATTTGTTTGTTTGAGGATAAAGGAGAAAAAGAAGAAAAAAGGTGAAGACAAAAGAGTAATGGAAAGCAAAAGAGGTGGAAATAGGGAAGAAGAGCAAATAAAACAAAGATCAAACGAAAAAACAAATTGAGAACATGAATAACTGGTCAACCTTCCAACCTACCCACAAGGGGAAGTGCGCATAAGATTTCCATTGCACTCTTTTTATGTCAAAGGTGTTACAGAGTTACCTCAGCATACAAAGGTATGCCACAGTCTTAAATGTGTCCAGGAAGCTGATTAATACTTTGAACAGAAAAAGTGCAGTGCACTAATTTGCTAAATACTATTTTTAAATACTTGGGCTAAAGCTGACTACCTATAGTTTATTTTTTAAAACATATTAATTTTTTAAAAGACTTATTTATTTCATTTATATGAGTACACCGTAGCTATCCTCAGACACACCAGAAGAGGGCATCGGATCCCATTACAGATGGTTGTGAGCCACCATGTAGTTGCTGGGAACTGAACTCAGGACCTATGGAAGAACAGTCAGTGCTCTTAACCACTGAACCATCTCTCCAGCCCACATTAATTTTTAATATGCATGTGTAAGTAGTAAAGCTTAATTATGAAGCACACAAACTTAGAGTAGAAGAACTGACTTTCTCCTGTTTGGTCATAGTATATAAGGACCATAAAACAAATCTTTGTTCGCCAACTGTATCAAGCATATAAATTTCAGATTATTTTTCTTTCTTAATATTTTGAATGGTAACTGTTTATGCTTCTTTGCCTGCAATACTATAATTTATACATATATGTAGTCTGTAATGATTAAATCAAATGAATCAGATTTTCATCTCCTCATATACACTCATTCACTAACTACGACATATTGAACATCTTCATATTTTGCCCTTTTTGTGATTTTAAAGGACCTGCTTAGTGGGTATAGACTGAACTTACTCCATTGTACTATAAAACATCAGAACGACTTTGGGTATGGATTATTCTGCCTGTCCCTGATCTTCCTAGCGTATAGTGACCTCTGTTAAAGTCTCTATTTCTGTATGACAAACAGTTTTTTAGCTTCCACAACTGAATATGAACAGGTTACTACCATCAACTGAGAACAGGTTACCATATATGTTTCTGAGCCTAGACCACACAATACTGTTCAGTTCTAGCCATGTTACTACAAATGAGAGGATATTGTCCTTTGCATGTTTGTTTTTGTAGTATAGAAGGTTTTTTGTTGTTATTTTTATTTTGGAGATATTTTCATGGTATAGCCCCAGTTGGCTTATAGTTGTTGTTTTGTTGTTTTTTTGTTTGTTTGTTCACCTCAACCTGGCCTCAAACTCACAGTCTTCGTACTTCAACCACTTGAGTGCTGTGATTATAAGCATGTGACCCCACAGTTGACAAGATTTCACACTTTTTTTTTTTTTTTGGTTTTTCGAGACAGGGTTTCTCTGTGTAGCCCTGGCTGTCCTGGAACTCACTTTGTAGACCAGGCTGGCCTCGAACTCAGAAATCCGCCTGCCTCTGCCTCCCGAGTGCTGGGATTAAAGGCGTGCGCCACCACCGCCCGGCTTGATTTCACACTTTTGTAGCAGAATAATATTCTAATATAACTACAAATGGGGGCTACCAATTTTTTTAAGCCTAGTCAAACATGGGTGGTCATCTTGATTGATTCTACATCTTAGTAGCTGTAAATGATCCTGCAATAAGCATACCGATACAGATAGGTCTTTATTTAATGACTTTATTTCCTTGGAGTGATTGCTAGATCACAGGTCGTTTGTTTCAGTTTTTATGAACACTGTATCTACACTCTTATCCACAGTGGCTGTAGTATTTATACTACACACACACACACACACACACACACACACAGAGAGAGACAGAGAGAGACAGAGACAGAGAGAAGAGGGAGAGGGAGCGGGAGCAGGGGATTTGCCAACTTTTCAGTTGGGTTTTGAATTTTGGTGTTTGGTATGGTTTTGCTGTTGGATTTTCTGAGTTCTTTATGCATCTTGCATACTAACCCCTTGTCAGATGAACGGTCGATTGCACAGGCTCTCCTGTTCTTTGGATATGCTCTTTACGCTGCGGATGGATCTCTTAGACCAATCAGTGGTCATCATTGCTCTTGCATTTGTGTGTCTCTGTGCAGATCCTTAACAGAAAAATTGTTGTCTTTAGGAAATGTTTCAATTTTTGGTAATCATTAATGAACTACCATCAAGTTGACAAGACTGTTAATGCCACCTGTTTATAACCACATAAGTCCAAACAGCAAAAGTTCACTTCAACAGAAGCAAATTATCTGGCTTACCAAAGAGTTTCCCTGCAGATCTCCTGCTGGTCCCTTATTTTTTATGTCTATTTCTCGTGAGTTCTGCCCCCTCTTCTGCATTGCTGTTGTAATAGTTTCCTAGCTCCTTCTCCCTCTCCTGGGTGGTTCTCATGGTACTTCTCCTTCTTACTGTCCTCCAGACGTTTAAGAGGAGCACCTAGACTAAGGTCCAAAAGCCACGCTAACTGTATTTCTGTTTTATTTTTAACAAAGCGAGTTCTAGAAGTGAGGGTTTTATAGCGTCACATATAATCCAGCAACTCACTTTATGCTGCCTCCTGGCAGGAAAATGCAAAGGAGCCTCAGAACTGGTCTTGCCAGCGCCAAGAGACATCTATGAAGGGTGTGAGGCAAGAGTGGGAGGCTGGGTCACTGAACTCTTTGGTTACTTTTGCTATTGAGTTAATAATTGTCACATTATCCAACAGCCCTTGGCTCCATGAAGACCACCTTCTGTGAGTTTCAGTCTCACAGAAGACAACAGGGCACAGTCAGACACATTAGGGGACAAACTGCCAAACATGTTCCCGTTACAGCTCACTGGGATGGAGCGTGCCTCTGAGGAAAACAAGCCCCGGAGCATTTGTATTCTGAGCAGGCGTCTGTCTGTGTTTCTGACCTTTCTGTGGTGATGTGTGTGAGCTGCTGTCTGGCATTAGAGAGAAGGAGGAAATCTGTCACCTATGCCCCCTCTCCTGAAGTGTTTAATGCCTCCGAGGCTCCTCAGCAGCCAACAGAGCGGAGCAGATGAGTGATTAGAAGCACATTTGGGATACATTTTTACATCTATTACAATTGGGCTTTTTCTCATCCTCATTTGCTTTTGCCCTGTGGTTAGAACACAGCATATGAACATTTGTTGAGTGACATGCTCATGACCTGTAATGGTTAATAAAACTTGTGGATATAAATATTGACAGTATTTGCCTATCAAATGGTCTTTGACTACAAGGAATAAGGGTGCTGGACCAGCATCCCCATGTACACGAAATCACCTTTTTATGATAGGCACAACGGTAAGGATGAACTATTTGGGGAAACTTTAGTAGTTGTGCACCTGACACTAATCTCTGCAAGAGTAGAGACTCCTTCCTGCTAGTGCTCTGTCTTCCTTTCCCACAACTCTCTCTCTCTCTCTCTCTCTCTCTCTCTCTCTCTCTCACACACACACACACACACACACCACACACACACTGCATTGCTACCTCTATCATTATTGGAAATGTACTCAGTAACATTTTAAGAATTTTAGATGTATATCTATCATATATCATATCATAGTGTCTTTCTGGCGTAATGAGTAGCAGGCATTTACCCCGTACATTACAGGATGCATCTTCTGTGGAGAAGAAGGTTAGTGTACCGCTTACTGCATTTGCAAACTCTTCTTTGTCTATGTTATAGACGAGCTTTTACATACTGGCAGTTTAGTACAATACCAGGACCTATGTAACAAAATGCGAAGAACTGGTTAGGTTAAACTTAGCTTAAGATTCAAAACAATTTTATTTTCCAGAGTTATAGCCTAAGACAAAGTTTTCAATTTCTCAGTTGCTCTTCTCCAATGCTGCCCTCCTCCCTCTCCCTTTTCCCTTCCTTTCCTCTCTCTTTCTCTCCCTCCCCTCTCCCTCACTCTCTCTTGAGTTAGTTTTGGATTTAGAGCTTCTCCATCTACGATACAATCTCCCCATGTAAAAAAGACACTGGCAAGTTCCAAACCATGAGAAACATATTTATATTCTTTTTTTCTTTTTTTTTTTTTTTTTTTTTTTTTTTGGTTTTTCAAGACAGGGTTTCTCTGTGTAGCTCTGGCTGTCCTGGACCTCACTTTGTAGACCAGGCTGGCCTCGAACTCAGAAATCCGCCTGCCTCTGCCTCCGGAGTGCTGGGATTAAAGGCGTGCGCCACCACGCCCGGCATTTTTTTTTCTTTTTTTCTTTTTATGACACATAAGAATCGAAGGCCCAAAGATTTCACATAACCTGTAAATTATTTTTCAGTGTAGTATCTTTTTTTTTTTTTTTTTCCGGAGTGACTGGGTTATGGTTTAGAGAAGTGAATCAAAATTTCAGAGAGAGGCAGGGTGTGGTGGTGTAGGCCTGTAATCCTGAAACTTGGGAGGCAGAGACAGATGCAGAGGGTATCCTAAGTTCAAGGCCACCTTGGTCTATTTTGAGAATTTCAGACTAACCTGAGCTAAAGAAGAGGTTTCTTCAGATCTTTCTATTATGTGACAGTCTGGCAAGAGGGTCAGGTGATCAATCAGATGACTGCTTTTCTTGTTGTCATTCAGAGGCAAAGGTTGAATGAAGTAATAATACTGCCTCCAACATATTGCTTCCATTTTTGTCCAAAACTACAACCTTGTTTGCTGCCATTTCATTGCAGTTTAGAGTAAGAAAAGAATGTACATAGATTTTTTAAATTGTATTTTGCCTAGTAACTGTGTTTATCTTTTATCCTAATGTCCTATTGACCTGGAGTTATACATGTGGTCATCAGTGCTAGCAAGAAGCCAGTAAGCCGTGGCAGCCATGTTGCCAGGTGTCTGTTGCTAAGAAGGAACCAGGAAAGTATGGAACCATGAAACCACTGGGCTTCTCTCACACAGACGGTCGACAGCTGCTGAAATAACAAGAAACAAAGAAGTGTGAAACCAAGAAACAGCTGGCCTTCTCTGAGACAGACAATTGCCGAAGCAAGAAGGGTTAAAAGCAGCTGTGCTAAGTGAGAATTCCCAGAGAGAGGCTTTTAAAGGAGGTTTTTAAAAAAGTGTTCAATATTTGAAGTGATAATGATTTTAGTAAACAAAAAACATTTGGGAGAAAAACCTCAACTTTGGAACTGCCCATGACTGAATTGACAAAGTGCAATGTATCTGTCCTTCGTTCATGTTGATTTCTCATTGTGTGGAAGTAAGAGGGCAACTCTGGAGAGTAGGCCCTGTAGATCCCAGGACGCAGGCTCAGATAGTTTGTACGACAAGCTCTACCCACTGAGCTACCTAGTTGCCTAAGTGTGGTGTTTTTAGAGAGAAACCACATTTCTCTAATGGAAAGCCCATTATTTAAATGGGCTGATAATTTGTAGGTCAGACCAAAAGACTCCAATTCCCAGCAGGAGAGTGATTGATTGGTTAATTGATTGATTGATTTCCAATTTGTTTAACCTTTCAAAGACCCCCCTCTTTTATATATAAAGTATGGGAAAATAATTCAGCTTCTCAGTGTTCTAAAATTATGTGAGATTATGAAAATTGCTTACAAATAGCTCATAGTTTGCATACATTGAATTACATTAGCAGCTATCTCTACTGATACTGCTACAAGGGAGGAAGTTTTTTCCTGCAGAAATCATCACTGACGTGGTGATGTGAGATGGTAAAAACCTGCTGTGATAGTAGCTCTAGACACAAACATGGGTAAGTAGATTCAGAAAATGTCCCACAGTGTGCAAGACGTGAGTATCAATTTACTCGCTAAAACTGGGCCATAGGATAAACAGAAGGAAGGTTCAATGTGGCTGAAATGAGGTGTCCTTTGGAGTGGTCTCCTTAGTTATTAATACACTACTGTTATTTGTGAGGAATTGCCTCATTATCTTATGAGGTATTGATTCATTTACTTATGCATGCATTTAGTGTTAGGTTTGGTGACTGAGCACAGGCCCACTCAGCCAGGCATGAATCCTCTCACAAAGTGATACCAGGAGCCTGTAGAAAATGTGAAAGGCAGAAAGGATAAATTAGAAAACGAGTCACTCATCATTTTCCCACTCAAGACACAGTGGCAATGTTATTGTCATAATTTTTTTTATGTGTATGAATTTCTACATATTGAAGTTACATTTTTCTGAAATGATTTTCAGGGGGAAAATGTTAATTAATTGACTTCCTACTACTCGAATGCAGAAAAAAAATACCCACACTAGAATTGTGTCTGTGTGTGTGTGTGTGTCTGAATGAACCTGAGTATGGACCACCTGTGGCCAATGATAACTAACTTCTAAACTCCTAAACTTATTTAAATATTGTGAGTCTTTCTTTTTGTTCAGTTCAAGCATGGACATCAAAGCTGATATTAATAACATAGCATCCAAAGCCACGATTGAACATACAAAGATGTCTGGTGATTCTTAGACATTTGGGGTTTATCACAGACCCTTACATGATCTTCTATAAACCAAGGACTCTTGTCACAAAAAGATCTCATCTGCCTATGTACAAGCCATTTTTCAGTGCCCAGAACCTTAGCAGGTTCACTGGAACCTGAAGCCTATCTGTAGCCCTTCAGAAACCCAGCTAGGGTCCCTTCCCACCTCTAGAACATGCTTAAGTGTCTTTGGATAAGCCTTCCTTCTGAAGAGCAGGCAGAAGGGTCACTGTTATAAACTAAACTTTCTTATGTTCTTAATTATATTTTGCTTTTGTGTTCTATAACAGAGTAAAAGATACTGGGGTGGGGGGAGGGTTTGCACCCGTGGGTAGAGTTATAAATCAAGACCAGATGGTGGGATAAATGTTGTTTTTATTTTGACAGCATAGAAATATTCTTAGCTATGACCTTTGGAGTAGTCTTAAGGAGGGAGATTGAATCTTGTGGACTGAAAGAATGTGCAATGATTTAGCTTAATGTGAGCCATTTTTATCCTTTTCTTGTGTTTGGAACTCTATTATCTGTCTGAAATGTGTACAGTGAGGCCATGGGGACGGTCTTCCGTCTGATTATTTGCTATGCTGTGTGGAAGGTACCTCAGACAGTCAATATCAATCGATGGTAATTGTAACCTGCCTCCGAGACTGGAGTCAGAAGCTATAGGTCTATGGTGCTTTTCATTAATTTTCTTTTGCTAGTTTTTCTATAATTTTAAGATTAATTTAGAAGCTGTGTTTGCTTATGAGAACAAATAGCCACTGTTTCTTTTCTTTTGCTTTTTTTTTTTTTTTTGAGAGAGAGAGAGAGAGAATGTAATCCCAGGTGTTTTCTCTCTGTTAATGAGAAAAATGTCTTTTTGCTTCAGATTGAATGAGCAGAGCGGGGGGACAGGAGATTTGCATGGTTAGATGACTGTGGGCCCTTCCTTGTGGAAGTAATATTCCCCTGCTGTCAATTACTTCTATCGAGACATCTGGATGTTTATCCTAGAAGTGTGCAGATGTCAACTTGTTCCGTATCGCACTTGGAAATGTGGTGATAACTTGACTTTGATTTGAGTAAACATGAAATATCTAGCATTTAAAGTCAGAAGTTCACTGTAGAAAAGAGTTTAGTCTGACGGTTATTAAAAACAATGGTGCCTTGCAAAGGAAATTGGAGCCCTCCCTAAAGAAATAGACACTCAGATAAAGTAAACAAAGCTATAGTTACACTTTCTTAAACCAGTAGCACAGTTTGATAATGCTATTTATCTACTCCTTCAACTTGCAGAAACTGGAGCTGAGGACATTGACATTCTTCCCAATGGCCTGGCTTTCTTTAGCGTGGTGAGTACCATCTTCTTGTCCCATGTGCAGTGGGACAGACAGGGCCATTAATTTAGACCCATAGAATAGAAACAGATTTGAAATTCCTCATCTCTCAAAGTAGACTCTGAGAAAAAGACAAGTCAGGCTACATAGGGAAAAGTCCTTAATCTTTTCTGAGTGTAGGTAGAGGTGAATGTCTTCACCTGCTAATCAAATGTCTCTTGTCTCCCAGTTGCATAGCGCTAGAATGTTCCAGTTCAAATTGTTTTTTTTTTTTTTATCATGTTATTACAAAAGATATCTGAGGCTGGAAGAGATGGCTCCGTTGGTATGGTGTTCCTTATGCAAGCACGAGGACCTGAGTTTCTACCCCCTGAACCCAGGCCTAAAAGCAAAAACAAAAAAAAGAATACAGCAGTGAATGCTGTGTAATCACAGCATTGGAAGGGATCAGAGGCCAGAGAACCCCAAGTTCACTGAGAGACCCTTGCTCATAATTAAAATAAAGTGGGGAGATTTGCAAAAATGGCTCAGCAGGTAAAGGCTCTTACTTCCAAGCCTGACGGAAGGTGAGTGTAATGCTTAGAACCCAGGTAATGGAAAGAGAAAAAGTGACCTCCACCTATGTTGGTGGACACACACACACACACACACACACACACACAGAGGCATCACTGTGGGTATAGACACTACCACTATGCTATTTTCAATGTAGCATCTATTCTTACCAGTATGATTTACTTTGAGCAATTCAATTCTGTATTCATATATTCCTACATGCCATTTTCCCCAAACTGTGGCCCTAGCTTCTTCCCCACAATAGCTCATCATAAGAGAAAAGTTGGCAACTACGATTATTCACAGGCTTCCCTTTTGTTGAAGAATTCCTATATGTTGATGAGTAACTGACCTTCTGAGTATCTGATAGATACTTTCAGACTCATTGTCTGTGTGCCTTGGACACACAGAGTGTATAGATGAATAGCAACTGAGTGCTTCTGACCCCATGTTCCTGGCTTGAGCAGAAGTCAGAGCCTTTCATACCTGCCTTGTCCAGTTTCTATTGAGGAAGACGTATCTGACTCCTCAGCCTGCCTTTTTTTCTTCTCAGAAGCCATTCTTGTGAGGATCTAAGACTCAGGAGAGAGATGGAGAAACCTGGAGATACAGTAGAAAAGACACCCAACACTAATAAAATAACTACTGAACTTACAAGAAAGGCCAGAGCTCTCGACATGGAAGAGACATAAGGCTGGAGCACTCTGAGGCTCCTGGTGGTTTTTATATGAAGGACTCTGAGCAGATGGATGGACCACTGGTGCCAACAGAAATGCTGTGGCCTTCAGAAGGAGCAATGACATTTCTATTTACCTCCAATAGACAATTTTAAAGGAAACTTTCCATTGCCTATGCAGAATGAATTAGGGCACATGCACAGTACAACTCTAGGATTATTATGAAGCATGTGTTAGGGAGAGACCACAGGTTTGCTGGTCAGAATTACTCATTACTAGAGAGGCCATGATCCTGAATAAAGAAGGAGAGGATGGCATTGTGGGCTTTGGTGGTGATGCTGATATCTGGTTTTAAGGATGTGTTCTTGGACATCTAGAACTTAACTGTTTAAATATTTTTACTTCCAAAGAAATGACTTTGAACAAGACGAAGACGTCCATCCAAAACACTGAAATCCCCAGTCATTTAAGCTGATAAGCTTATGACTGTTCCATGTCAACTTGTTTTCCCTGCTATCAGCTGTTGATCATTTGGATTTTGCTAGTTTTCATTTACTCCAGCATAGTCTCTAACACCCCACAGCATATAAACCCTTCTAAACACATAGTTCTTACATTTTGGGGAGTGTGTGGGGGCGTGACTTGCTTTGGTTTCTAACACAAAACATCTCCTAAACCACCCTACTCCCACACCCCCAAAATGGGTTTTCGATCCATCACAAAACTGACATGTTTGATAACCAGCAAGGTGACACAGAGTAGACTAGAACAAAGAAAGGTGAATATATGTCATATTGCTGGAGTGTCTCTTTAAAATGCCTGCACTGGAGGGATTTATGTTATGTGTATTTTGATGCAATTAAACATAAAACAAAAGTTTAAAGCAGAGAAATATGGAGATAATTGAAGGTGTTACTATAGTCATGGATAGGATCATCCTCTCGTAGTGCTCAGATGATGGAGTCACACTACTTTTAAGAGACATAAGTCAAGAAAGACGATTAGTAACTGCTGAATAGAGCTGTCATGAAGCACTGGCAGATCTGTAGCTTATTCTGCTTACCAGACCAGCCAGCATAAAAGGAGGCAATTACAGTCAGTCCTTAAAAATTAAGAGTTTCAGCTGGGCAGTGGTGGCGCATGCCTTTAGTCCCAGCACTTGGGAGGCAGAGGCAGGCAGACAGCCAGTGCTATGCAGAGAAACCCTGTCTCAAAGAAAACCAAATAACAAAAGAATTTAAGACTTTCCTCTTCTGTCCATTTTTGTGCATAAAAGTCTTTGTGTTTTTATTGTACCCTTAAATTTACACAAAATACAGTAAACTGAATATGGTAGTGAATTCACATAGCTGTTATCACCCTTAAGGTTTTTCTTAAGAATAGAAAGAATATTCTGCATTTTATAGTCAGACAGACAATCCAAATCATCTCTGCAAATGCCACAAAATCTATTTATACAACTCACTCCTCACTTGATTGAAAGTTCCAAGCAAACTAGAAATAAGAGGAATTCCCAGAAACCAACAGCAAACACCATTCTTAATGGCAAAACATGAGCTATGCTTCCATTAATGTTCAAGAGAAGGGAAAGGCTCCGTACCCCCCACCCCCTGCAAATATTACCAGCCCACAGGAGTTCCTAATAACCTAATACAATAAGAAAAGGGAACATGGGGAGGAAGTCAAAGACAAGTGGTCATTACTTTCAGATAATGTGGGCCTCATTTCCAGATGATGTTTTTTAAATAACCTAGAGATTCAACCGACAGGCTGTCACTAATAAGAGATTTGTGTTCAAAGTAAACATATAAAATATTAGAGCTTTCCCAGTGCTGTATAAAAGAGCAAGTAATTAACTGTGTTCCACTCAGGCAGAGGTACTCTAGCGATGAGTAAGCAGTGCTATGTTAGAGGAAAGACACTGGTACCAGAATGAGTCCCAGAATGGTACCAGAGTGGTATGAGACATCAAAAGAATAAAATAGAATGTCCCCTATCAGACCAGTAGGCAAGTAGTGATCCAGGGTGGGGTAAAGGAGACAGTACAGATAGATGGGAGAAAGGGTGGGGTATTTGCTGTGTTCCGGGTTCTGGGATTTAGTAGGAAATGAGAAGAGGGTCCTGGCACAAATTCCTACCACTCTGGTCAACATGTCTGATGGTGATAGAGAGACAGGGCAGTGGAGAGTACTATTTCTGGTGTGTGTGGCATCATGCTGTCATTTGGAAAAGGAGCTGAGGTCTCTCTGGTTAGGGACATTGCCCAGAATTCAGGTGGATGGGAGTGTAAATCTTGTCTATAAGCTGAGAAGAGGCTTTCGGACAGTAAGAAGGGTGTACAAGCCCTGAGGCTTGAGGAAACCAGCTGGACGGTAGTACTTCTCTGCAGTACTACCTACAGCATAGTTGCTCATGTAGGTATAAGGTGTATGCATGCCAAAGGCACTGGGGTAATAGAGAGTGGCAAGCTAGGAAGAGGGGGATAGGATAGGTCAGGCTAGTCGGTACTGCTTGGATGAGGGTCTCATCATCACTGCTTGGGAAGGTAGCATCTGAAATAGAAATAAATAAATTGAGGGATTTTGCCCTGCATCTTTAGAGGGAAGCATTTCTGGGCAGATAGGCCTGGGAGTAAACCCTGGCATGAGAACATGTTTGCTTATTGTGGAGGGCCCTGAAGCCTGGATGCCTAAGACATTGTGGGTATGGGAGAAAGTCATGGGGTGAGGAGAGAGATGGGCATGACAGGTAGGGAGGGTTAGAAAGGCCCGTCACGCAAGGGCTTCAACCCATCCTAAACCTTCCCTTGTAATCAGACCGAGTTGGGGAGCATTAGTGTTTTGGTTAAAGGTGTGCGATAATCTGCCACAATCTGGATGCAGAGGGAACATCGATGATAAGGAAATAAGGGCAGAAGCAGCAGAGCCGTTGTCCTAGTCCTCAGTGTCAATGACGGTAGCCATGGAGGAACGGAGTCATCTAACCATATCTGGATGAGGGATATTCTTTCAAAATAACACCAACAGGTTTTGTCGATCGGATCTCAAGTCTTCCAGCCTCTTGTAGAGTTCAGGCATGGGGGGGGGGGAGAGTTTCTTCTCTCCTGACCTCCTGCTCTCCCTGGCATCTCTCAGACCACTCCCCATTTGGGAGCCCTTCAGGAGAAGGAAGAGCTGCATCATTTGTCAGAGCTCTACAAAATTATCTGTTGTTCAGTTTCCAGCTCCCAATCACCATTTCTTCTTTTGTTCTGCTTCCATTTGTGTTCCTGGCGTTCTGTCCCACCTTTTATCTTTGTGCCTGTGGCTCCATGCCACTAACTTTAACTAAAGTTGCCACTTATAAGTCACGTAGAGTAGACACCTAATTCATCAACATACTTAAGCCTTTGTGTCTAATTTTTTTCTCCCACTGTTTCCAAAGGGCCTCAAGTTTCCAGGGCTCCACAGCTTTGCACCAGATAAGCCTGGAGGCATACTGATGATGGATCTTAAAGACGAGAAACCGAGGGCGCTGGAGTTGAGAGTCAGCTGGGGCTTTGATTTGGCTTCATTTAACCCACATGGCATTAGCACTTTCATAGATGACGGTAAGAGTTGATGAGCTGCCAAGGTGAAGAAGCACATAGAGGTTCATCGATGGCTGTGGGAAATAGCACACCCACACACCTACCCAACACCCACCCACCCACACACACACCCATTGGAAGGAGACAATGACCTCATGAAACAAGCCTGTGTTCTTCCTACCAACGGCTCATTCATATGCCTCCTAAGAGGGTTCAAATATCTAACAGTTAACAACCAAAAGTCTTAGATTTCCAGACTTATTCGTATGGCTGTGATCACTGGATTAAAAAGAACTAGATCTCCAAATGAGTCTATGAATGCATTAGGCATGAATTCTGTATATAGAGTATGGAGCACTCCCATCTTACAGGTCAGGGGTCCAGTGATCAGCACTAACACTGGGTCAATGGTAATGGGAAGGGCCAGCAAGAAGAATGATCTGTTAGGGCAGTGAACAGCTTGTATCTTCAACCTTCCCATGCCCATGCTATTGAAATGTCAGTAGCGCCTGCCCGCCGGTCCTGTGTATGTGTCTTATAACGTAGTTCTGTCCTTCTCATTCTTTAGATGATACAGTTTATCTCTTTGTTGTAAACCACCCACAATTCAAGAGTACAGTGGAAATTTTTAAATTTCAAGAAGAAGAAAATTCTCTGTTGCACCTGAAAACAATTAAACACGAGCTCCTTCCAAGGTACGTATTTCCCTCCTTGTTCTTATTTGCCTGGCTATCTCTGGCATTTCTATGTGCATATGTAGATGTGCATGCGTGCGTGTGTGCACGCTCGAGTGTGTGTGTGTGTGTGTGTGTGTGTGTGTGTGTGTGTGTGTGTGATGTATAAAGTCTAGAATGCTCTGTAATTTGAGACTTTTTAAGCCATGCTGCCATAGGTAAAAATTCTATATAATGACATTTTCTTTCCTTTTTAACTAAAACTTGTGTGGTTCCCTGTGCAAGATATGCACAATGTCAAACAGGTCAACATTCCAGCCTGGATAGGAAGGGATTCAAGACACCCCACACCTTGCTGAGAATCTGTTGGCAGTTGGTCACTGATGGACGTGGAAGTATAGTTTTACTTCAGGGGATAGCCTCTAATAGGCTGAGTGTGCACCAGTGGATGGTCACACACCGTGGTATTCAGGCAGTACTAATTTTGTAAGAATCAAGATGTATGTGATATGTAAAGGAATGTTATGTTTATATTTGAGCCTCATCTACATGAGAGATCTCATTATGTTTTTGCAAACATCAAAAACACTTCTAATCTCCCAAGGATTTTTGATAAAGAACACTCAACATTCTCTCTCTCTCTCTCTCTCTCTCTCTCTCTCTCTCGTGTGTGTGTGTGTGTGTGTGTGTGTGTGTGTGTATGTGTGTGTGTGTATAGTTTCCCTGTAGATCAGAATGATGCCACTCTTTATAATGATTAGTGTCCTGAGCAAACTTTCTTGAGAAATGATGAAACGCCAGACTTCAGGGTGACATTCCCCAGGACCGGTTTGATAAACCCTACCATTTTTTCATGGCTGTCACCCTCATTTCAGATAACTTAGCAGTCAAATACTGGCCTTTCTCGGAGGAGCAGCTTGTCTTCTGGGAGGCTTACATGCTTTATACAAAGCACACGCATGATTGCTGGAGGTCAATATCCCTGCAAAATTGAGCATCCTCATTGGAAGGGGACTGTTACTAGAAAAATGGCAAGACTGGGGAGTCTATAACCACAGGAGACTCACAGATCCACCCCCTCCCCCCAGCCCAGCTTGCACTATGCTCCTGCTTTAAGTTTGAACTTGATAGATATTTTTTAATCTTTACTTCCCTATCTAGGTTATAAGCATGTAATGTCCAATCATTCTTTCCCCAAATGCACTTCATAATAAATAAGAGCACGAATACCAATCAGGCAGTTTCTAAATTGTGGAGCTTTTTCAGGAAAAAAAAAAAAAAGTAAGAGAAAGAAAATGCCTCCCTTGTAGCTCTGGATTTTTTCATTTGACAGAGAAGAAAGCATCTCTTTCAGAAATTTTTGCATAAGATAATTGAAATTTCAATTTAATAACACCTTTGCATAGCCGGCAAGAAACGGTAATTGTTTTTAGCATATCAGTCTCTCACTTGAAGCGCTGGTCTCTGACCATTTCATCATCTGTCTCTCTGCGAGTGTTTATTGGATGCTTGTTCATTCCCAGCTTGGCAGCTTTGTGAGGCAGGTAGAAATTGAACAGTCAACCTTCGTTTGACTAATGACTAAGCAAGGGGCCTCAGGAAAGTCCAGCTGCAGAATAAACGAGGTAGGGATAGATGTGACTGACAGCCTAATGACAGTCAGGCTTAGGCCAACAGCTACCTCTTTATAGGTAGCTGTTGAAGCCCAGAATGCTGTGTCAGAAAACATGCATTTAGCTGGGCATGATGGCACACACAAGGAACACCAGGACTTGGGTGATAGAGTGGCCAGGAGAGCCAGCCTACCTTACCCTATAGGAGACCCTGAGCCAAAAAAAGGTATTAATAAAGAAAAAAATTAAATATAAATTTATTTATTCATTTATTTATTTATTTATTTATTTATTTATCGAGACAAGGCCTCATTGTGAAGCCCTGGTTGAGCTTAAACTCAAGTTCCTCTACTTCCCATGTTCTGGAATTACATGTGTGTCACTGCACCTGGCTAGATCTCTTCCCTTCCCTAAAGGATCCTGCCACGATTGCCAGAGGCCCTGCCCTCTAGTTCTGTGGTACTGTGTATAACTGTTCTCTTCCAGTTGCCATCATAGTACATTGCCTCTGGTTCTGAGTCATTATAGCTTCCTTTTTCTTGGGGGTAGGGGGTTGAAAACTTCCCCAAATTTCAAATCCCTGCTGTGGAAAGCTTGTGAACATTATTCTAATCTTTTACATGGAGTCCATAGGCTTGGATTTCCTCTCCCATGGTATTTTTTTTCTCTTGCAGTGTGAATGACATCATAGCTGTTGGGCCCACCCACTTCTACGCCACCAATGACCACTACTTCTCAGACCCTTTCTTGAAGTATTTGGAGACATACTTGAACCTACACTGGGCAAATGTTGTTTACTACAGTCCAGAAGAAGTTAAGCTGGTGGCAGAAGGATTCGATTCTGCCAACGGGATCAATATTTCACCTGATAAAAAGTATACAGCCCTTCCCCTGGTAGCTCTACTTTTAAATAAATTGTCCCCAAAAGCCAAATCCCTTTGGTTTTACTATACCAATTTTAATTTTATATATAACAATATAGTTTGCATATTAAGTAACACTATAATCGAATGATTTGACATTTTAAATATAAGACAAAAAAGAAATATTCCAGGTTTGAAAATTCCTCCTTCAATACAAAATTTAAATTATTAATTAATGTCGTTCTATTGACTATATCATCCCATCATAAGGATGATTCTAAACTGACTTAACCATTTCTCTGTTGATGGCTATGTAACTTGCTTATTTATTGTCTGTCCAAAACCACTTCATGCCTCTCGTGTACCACCACAATACATCCCGTTACTATTTTAAAATAAGAAGTCTTGAAGACATCATTAAAGCATCATGGTTACACTTTGGACTTACCCAGGAAAAATGCCGTTACTTCACTGTGACTCTCCATTGTTTGAATACTTGTGTAAGAATTCTGTAGAATGACGCCTGTGCACAGGCTCATTTGCATCCTTTTCATAGTAGCCAATCTATGTTGCCCAATTGTTTACCAAAAGTTCTCTCCTATTCTTATGTGTACAATCACAACTTAGAAGAAAGGGTTTTTAATTTGGGGGTTGTTTTCCAGCATTACTGCATTGAACAAGTTAAACTACCATAATTATAATGGGCTGTGAATTTGACATTCTTTGACAAATCAAGCGTTCTCATTTTGTGATTATTATATGTAAGTACACTGTAGCTGTTTTTAGACCTCCAGAAGAGGGAGTCAGATCTCATTATGGATGGTTGTGAGCCACCATGTGGTTGCTGGGATTTGAACTCTGGACCTTCAGAAGAGCAGTCGGGTGCTCTAACCCACTGAGCTATCTCACCAGCCCCCTCATTTTGTGATTAAAAATCTGTCTTCACCAATTTAGTACAGAAAACAAATATAGATCATTCAAACCATCTCCAGCTGGCGCAGTCAAAGCTCTGTTTTCTCCACCTCTGATATGCTGTGTTTGTTGCAGCTTGCTTTCAGCCCGCCTCCATCTTTTGAACTCCAGCCACTGTGGTCTTTGTGGGGATGATTCTGCCATCCGCATCTCTGGCTCTAGGCATCCACCACAGCACCAGGTGGAAAAACCATCCCCAGTCACTGTTAGTCACAGCCAGCCCTTTGATATCAGATTATTTCTTTCTTCTGAGCATTCTGTAGAGTCCAGGTCCCTGTCAGACCAAGGGAGGAAAGGTCTGGACTGTCATAGAGTTGCTCCTCACTCCTGTTTCTGTTTCCACACTTCCCATAAGACAACTCGCTCTTTACGCTGCTGACGCCCCTCTGTAGCTCACACCGCTTTGCCCTGTCTCACTGGCTTTCAGAAAGCTTCGTCCTCCTGTTTTGTACAAGTGTTCCCTCCTTTGATGGTCTGTCAGCCCCCTGACATTTCTTCAGTCTCTAGAATTGAGCTGTTTTTCTTGGTGCTGTTGACTCAGGTGTTCATGAGCACAAACCAGTTTGAACTGGTCAATGTGTTGGAAATGTTTGCAGAGCCAAGTTATGTCCCTGTCCTGTGTGTAGCTTACACAGTCTGGTATTCTGGTCTACTTCAGGGAGACTGCTCAGTGAGACAGTTGCCATCTGATAGCGAGTTCCAGTTTCAGCCTCACTCACTGCCCCTTAGGTATAGACATGCAACTCTGGATTCATATTTATCTTAAGACTCTTTATGTATTAATATTTTACTTTAATACACATTAAGAAATATCTAAAGTTTTTCATGCTATATAACTCAATATGTACATGATAAAATATTAAATTATATAGTGTAAGGTAAAAGCTTTTTCTTTCAAAACAAACTCTTTTGGTTATTTCAGCGGCAAATATTATGAACTTCATATTCAATTGATTTTTTTTTACAAACCCTTTGAAAACCAATTTAATAACTCCACAATTGTTAGAATAACACTAAACTGATTTTGAAAGTTTATTATTATTTTTTTTAATAAAACTTGACCTTTATCAAGCACTCCTTCAGGGCATCTCATACTCCTGGGCAGGTTTTAGGACCTTCTCTTTTCTGCTGTATTAAGACATCTCTGTTGACAGAAAATGCTAACTAGAGTCTTTTCTGAACAGGTATGTCTACGTTGCTGACATACTGGCCCATGAAATCCATGTTTTGGAAAAACAACCTAATATGAATTTAACTCAACTAAAGGTAAATATTTAGTTTTCTGTGTAGATGTGAATGGATTGGCCTTTGCAGTATTGTAATGAAGCTAACTATAACAATATCACCCAAAAACCACAGCATAGGGGCCAGACAAGGCAGCCAGTCTGTGTTCTTAGGTGGCACCCTTCCAACAAGACAAAGCTGGCAGTTGTCACTAGGATGGTCAATGACTGCAGCCTGCAGTGGATTGAGTGATATTGGCAACGGATTTAGGACTGTTCTATGATGTATTGATGACATCTAATGAATCCCAATAAGACTTTTTCATAGTTGAAAAGAAATAGTTGAATCTTCAAGTGAAGATTTATGAACATTCAGTTTTTTTCAATAATAAATGAAGATAGAAACTGAGTTGCCCACCATTATTATTTTCTGCCAACAAACACATATTTTAGGGTGATTAAGAATTTCCTCTCTTGCTTTGATGCACTTCCTTGAGCTAAATGATCATTGGGCATCTTTTAAGGCAAAAGGAGTGCATTATTATTATCATATGAACAGATGGATCACACCAAGTTTTCTTATGTTCAGGGAAGATGAAAAATGACTTCAAGCCAGTTCATTAAATTTATTTTAAACGATATTGGTGTCAGAAGGGCAGGTGCAGGGAGACGGATGTAATGGCCCCACATGCATAAAGGAAAGGCTTGCTCTAAATTACTTAATCAGGTTGCTGGCATCATTTAGACATTGACATGATTTCTTCCTAAGGTTCTGCAGTTGGGCACGTTGGTGGACAATTTATCTATTGATCCTTCCTCGGGCGACATCTGGGTCGGCTGTCACCCTAATGGACAGAGGCTCTTCGTGTACCACCCGAACCATCCTCCCGCGTCAGAGGTTCTTCTATTTTGAGTTTTTCCACCTCAATTATTCAAGTCCTTTGAACTAATAATGGAATAAACTGCCACGAGGATGATTTGTTAGATCTTTTAAACCAATAATACAATAAACCTGGGAGGTAGTTTTATAATTGCTTTAAGCCAATAATTGGCAGAATGTTACATTGCTCAAATGCTTGGAGAAAAGTAATCTTTTGATGTATTAAATTATGGTGGGAACTAGTCAAAAGTAATTTTTACAAAGACACAGGCCCTGTTCACTTTCATGTGGTATGCTGGCAATCTTAAAACGACAGCTCAGCACATGACATGAGCTTTGTGCCCGGTGAAATAGTGTCAAAGCGGGCACAGTGGTGGGAGCCTATTTCTATTAATGTTGAATTGCTGTAATCACACAAAATCCTGTGTTGGCATGGCTGACTAGGTGCTTTAAAAAGGCCGTTTTGTTTTTTGACTGTTGGAGGAAGTACTTTAAGCATTAAGGAGATTGGTAACCGCTGTTTGTAGCAGCATGCCTTCTTAATCATGTGTCATTGGTGAGCGCAGGGATTATTGGTGCTTGAGTGGTATGGGTGTGTGGGTGCTTTATTAATATGTTGTGTCTCCTGGGTAGGTCCTCCGCATTCAGAACATTCTATCCGAGAAGCCATCGGTGACAACGGTGTATATCAACAACGGGTCTGTCCTCCAGGGAAGTTCTGTGGCGACCATATATGATAGGAAACTTCTCGTAGGCACTTTATACCAGAAAGCCTTGTACTGTGAACTCTAAATTGTATTTTTGGCATGCAAGTGCAATAGGTTGTAACAAAATAATCTTTTGATTAAGGGCCAATTCTGAGGGAATTTAACCATCAGTACTGACCTAGTAACATACCACATTCGTAGTTCCTTTTATTTCAATAAGGAAAGGCCTTGCAATTCTGATGCACCTTTAGCATCAAAAGAAAAGGAACTATATTATTGGCTTTGTGTGTGTGTGTGTGTGTGTGTGTGTGTGTTTGTGTGTGTGTGTTTGTTTTCTGCTGATCCAGGGAGAAAGAAGAAAGCTGCTTTTCCATGAAGTGAAAGCAGTTTGCACAGAGGGGCTTCCCCTCCATGTCTCCACCACGTAAGAGTCCACTGAAGCAGGGAGTATGGTAAACAGGTCAGCGGCCTCGGTCCCCAGGCTGTGCCTGCTGAGCTTGTGCAGGACTACTGATAGATAACACTTGGATGTTTTCTACATCCGGCTTTGTTTACTGATTTACAAGTTAGAAATGGATTCAGGACTAACCAAAATCCGGGCACTTGTTTGTGTTTAATTCCCAAGGGAGATCCTCTGGAGAGGGTGAGGAGGGAAGTGACTCCTAGGGCATTCGGTTAGACAGGAATCAATGGCCATGTTAATTTCTCATGAAAGCTCTATGTAAAGGGGCTCTTTATTGGAAAAATAAAATAAAACAACAGAATACTGTAGCTCAGCTTATTTGTTTGTTTGTTTGTTTATTCTTTCATTTGAAACAGAATCTCAGTATGTACCTCTGACTGGCCTGGAACTTGCTGTGTAGGCCAAGGTGGCCTCTAACCCACAGAGGCCTCCCTACCTATGTCACAGTCAACCTTCCAATGTTCAATTCTTAAGGTATCTTTCATAGGTTCTGTTCCTAAATACAATTCAGTTTTTGACACAAAGAGGCAATAAAGGCTTAGAGCTGGCGTCTTACTTCTTACCTGCTCAGTGAACAGAATTATGTCCAGAAGCCAGGACAGAAGTGGTCAGATGTCTGACCTGTCTGGTTTGCAGCCACTACAGTAAGACAGGGTCAAGATGCCAAAATCAGTGGAAGAACATTTCTTGCCACCCTGCCTCCCAAAGCCTCCTTGGGTCCTGAAGAGAGAAATTAATGTATTTCTTTCTGCTGTCACTGTGTATTTTTCTAATTAAAATTTTATTATAAAGGACTTCCCCATCAGTCATCTCTCAACCACCGTCTTCTGGAAGCCTTTTGTTTCATTTTCCCTCATCTTCCTCCTTCCCTTTAAGATGCCTGGATGTTAGTTATCAAATGTCCAGCAATTGAGAAGTGGTACCTTCATTATTTCACTTAATCTTAATTGCAGCCTGGCGGGAGTACGTGTCAATATTGCATTGTTGTTAACATTTCACAGCCGGTCAAGGTCACACACCTCCTCAGGGTGAATATCAATCTGTTTGTAATGCCAGACCCCGTGCCATTAGCAATCCCATGAAGCTATTGCCATAGAGACAGTTCTTCATAGTTACCCTGTCCCTGTGGTAAGTAGTGTGTTCTGGGGGCGGGGGGTGCTGTGTGTGTATTGAAGATACTAATTTGAGTTCTACGTTTTGCTGTATAATTTCATGGATTTCAGATGGAAACTTCGGAAGTATTCTTAAGCCTGGGCTCTGGTTCATTTATATATTTACATATTTCTGTTACTTATTATTTTTGATTTTTCAGTTTATTCAGTTAAGAATGAATAGGGACTATATTTCAGGCCAAGGAATTAATGCTTCTTGCTGCTTCAATATCTAAGGAGAACTTGTTAGGTCACAGATGAATAAGGCAGGATTAAATAGTGTTTACCTAAGGATACAATCCAAGAAGGGGATGGTTTTGGTTTTAGAGGAGGATAACAATGGCTGTCTAAAAAGACACCTTCACAGGAAATGGCAGAGTACAATTAGGTAAAAGTGAAGTTGCTTTCTGTTTATTACATTTATTCAGAATTTTGTTTGTGGAAAAGGGGGTATGAATTAATAAACACTTATTATTCTTGCTTATCTTATTACATGAATTAATAAACACTTATTATTGTATGAATTAATAAACACTTATTATTATTGCTTATCTTAGGCAAGCAGGAGAGGTTTTTTAGTAAGTCCTGATTTGGGGGTACTAATGGGTATGAGAGATTGCTTTTATCAACTCCAAATATAATGTGTGTTTATTTATGACGACCGTTTTATGATCAAATGCGGACAGAAAGGATTGGGTGATGATTAAGTCATCATTGCCCAAAACAACAGAAACCACAGATGGGATTTGGCACTCCTAAGGGATAGACTGGAGCGCTTTCTCTCTCTCTCTCTCTCTCTCTCTCTCTCTCTCTCTCTCTCTCTCTCTGTGTGTGTGTCTGTGTGTCTGTGTGTCTGTGTGTGTCTCTGTGTGTGTGTTTATATACATGTGCCCACAGACAAAGGCAGAGGTTAGGGAAAGACATTCAAGTGTCTTCCTCGATTGCTCTCCATTGTATTGCCTTAAGAGCTTTCTGGGCACGCCCAGCTTTTAAGTGGGGTTGGAGATTTCAACTCAGATCCTCTTGTAAACACTCTGACCCGCCCAGCCATCTCTCCAGCCCTTAGTTTTCTTCCTCTTTCCTTTCATCAAACCTCCAGAGGGAACAGGAAAATCAAGTCATCTATGTGGTATTCCTTTCATATTTTTTATTTGTTTGTCTTGGCATGGGTTAAGCATTCCTGATAACTACTCTAAAGAAGGCCCTCCCGCTAGAGTCTCATTTGCTCAGTCAGTCCTGTCTTCAATCAAGCACCTGCTGAACACTGCACAAAAAAAGCAGTGGAGAACTTATGGCCCCTCCCCCACCTCACCAGCTTTCCTATAGCTTCTTACACTTTTCATTACTGATACAATTTTTAGGTAAGAATCTGTACATGGGAGAAGAGGATGCCTGTGTGTCTGTTCACATTAATACCCTCTTGCTTTTTGCTCTTAAGTTTCAAAAGTTTTCTTCCAATGTGTTTAAGTTTCACTCTCTTATTACAAGTGATTTTAAACACTCTTAGCTGGGGTGTGGGGTGGGGTGCACTCTTTACTTTCAGCACTCTGGAGGCAGAGGTAGGGGGCTTTCTGTGAGTTCCAGGCTAGTCAGGGATATACAATGAAACATTATCTGAATTAATCAATTATAAAATATCCTCTTAGATATATAAGGGGAGTTGTATGATGATTCATTGAATTTTCTGGTCTTTAGTTTTTCTTAAAGACATGGGCCCCTTTTTCCATTGGTTGGGTGCAATTATCTTACAGCTGCTTGTTGGGTCTTTCGGGGGCAGTCATGCTAGGTCCCTCTTTGTGAGCGCCCCTTAGCCTCAGTAATAGTGTCAGTCCTTAGAACTTACCCTTGAGCTTAGATCCCACTTTGGGCCTGTCTCTGAACCATTTTTTCCTCAGGCTCCTCTCCATTTCCATCCCTGCAGTTCTTTCAGACAGGAACAATTATGGGTCAAAGATGTGACTATGGGATGACAACCCCATCCCTCACTTGATGTCCTGCCTTCCTGCTGGACCCCTGATGTTGAATTAGGGAAGGTTGAAAGAAGTTGAGGAGAAGGGAGATCCTGTAGAAGGACCAGCAGTCTCAATTAATCTGGATCCCCAAGATCTCTCAAACACTGTACTACCAAGTAGACAGCATACACCAGCTGATATGAGGCCCCCAACACACATACAGAGGACTTCCAGGTCTGTGTTCTTTCAGAGATGATGCACCTAACCCTCAAGAGCCTGAAGGCCCCAGGGAGTTTAGAGGTCAGGTGGAGTGGGGGGTGGGGGCATCCACGTGGAGACGGGGTGGGGTGGGGTGGAGGTGTGGGATGTGGAGTAGTCGGAGGGTGGATGGGGCAGGGAGCAGGGAATGAAATATGGAGTATAAAAAATAAAAATAAAATAAAATGTAAAAAACCATTATGAGCCCTTTTCTTATGAATAGGAATTATTTTCTATTAGGATATTATTCTAATAGGATACTTTATACATGTGGTGCCCATGTATAGCAGGTATACATGGGCACCACATGTATACAGTATCCATGGAGACAAAAAAACACAAAAAATCAACAACAGTAACAACAAAACAAACAAAGAAACAAAAGACAAATCCCATCAGATTTGTCCCTGGCCTGCCTGGAGTTACAGAGGGTGGTAAGCTGCCGTTGTTTGGTGCTGAGAATCAAACCTGGGTCCTGTGCAGTAGCACTCAGTATTCATGACTGCTGAACCGTCATTGCAGCCTTGGGATTCTGTACATGTAAAAAAATATACATTTTTTCCATTGCTAACTTTTAATAATAAAATTTTCAGGTATTTTAGTTTTATAGTTTGCAGTATTAGACAGCGGAACTCAGGAACCCATGCATGCAGGAAAGCACTCCATTTGTGGCCCGTGCTCCCAGATCTGTGATTCTTAGAGTTTGCTAGCTCAAGGAATTGTGCCGCTCAGTGGGTAGGTGGGGGGAGCACCCTCAGGGAGGAAGAGGGGAGTAAGGAGAGGGCAGACGTGGGATGGGGCGGTTAACAGGGAAGTGGGATATCATTTGAGATGTCAACGAATAGAATGATTAATAAAATAAAAAGAGAGAGAAAGGAAGGAAGCTCACTACAACAGAAAAGAACAGAGAGCAAAATCAAAGTTTCAGGAACCCCAGGGAAATGTTGCTCCCCTCAAGTCCCGAAGCTTCCCTTAAAAAACAACCCAGCATCTCCCTAGAGTATCTAACCCGGGTCTGGCTTTGGGCATTCGGTCTTCCTGTCCTAACCTGCTTCGTGCTCAGCTGCTTTCTACAAGGTGATGCTCCAAATCCATAACATTGAAAAGCATGCAGCGGCATACTGACCTCCCAGTAATACTTTTGTAGGTGACACCTCTGATGAGTGGGTCATGAAAAAGTGTCAGACATTTCTGGGAGTTGAGTCAGAACTTGTGGCATAGGGAGCTCTACACCCTGCCCTCAGATCCTGCTAAAGGCCGCATGATCCTGTGTTCCACAAAGATGGATAAATTCATTGACTGTTGATTGTTTTACTTCCAAGTCGCTTTCACTTGCTTCTTTATCCTATAAACATCCTCAGGTCCTAGCCTCAGAGATGTGGGTTCAAGACCTGGGTCAGGCGTTTCTAGGTTTCACTAGCTTGAGAATAAATTCTTGAAAGATTTACGAGATTGGCACACAGGAGAGTAGGCAAAATGAGGTTTGCCTGATACCAAGGTATTTCTTGAGGAACAACTAATATGATATTTTCTGAAACCTAGGTCCTACTGCAAGAGCTGAAATATGCTTTACCTATGCCAAGTCATTTGCCCATCACCCAATATTTTATTTAGGTATATTCTATACACCAAGGGCTACCTTCTTCTTAATATCCTTAGTCCTATAAAATCTTCCTATTTAAAAAAAAAAAAAAGTTCTCTTTTTAAACTGAATTCTGCTGCTGCTACCTCCTATTAGTAACTAAAAAGAGATGATCCTTGAAGGCGCAATGTTCCCTAAACTCAAGTGTCTGACCACCTTCAGTCTCTCCAACAGTATTGTTTATCTGAAAGGAAAATTTGCTCTTCATTGGAAAGACCTGAAGTTCACAGAAGAGTAAGACTTTCCCATAAAAACGATATATTGTTGTTGTTGATGATGTTGTTATTATCATTATTATTACTAATATTATTACATTCTGCTCATCCTCCAGATTGCCAGACAGATGGACTTGTCTACCACCCTGAAGGCACCAGGAAGTTCTGAGCCAAAGTTCAGAGCTCCGGTTCCTCGAGAAGGATGAGCCAAAGGGCTTGTCTTTCAGTATTTTCTTCTTCAGGGTGTGTATGGAGCAATTTCTCCTCTTACATGCAGCCTGCCAGAACTCTGAAGCTTTAATCTATGAACTCTGGATTCCCAGGCAGCTCTCCCACATCAGTCCACTGGAGAAGCTGAGGTTAATTGAGTTCTGTGACTTTAAGAAACAAACTTTCCACACCGTGAAGATTCCAGCTTGTGAGTTCAAACCTGAATGGTCCAGAGTTTAGCTGACCTTAGCCTAGGCAGAAATATGTTCTTGAACCGCTTGCCTGGAGAGCCAGCCTTAGAATCCGCACCTTAAAGTGGCTTTGAACCATCGCTAATAAAGGTGGACTTGAATCAGAAGCGCAAAACCCCCCTTTTGAAACTCAAGTAGACAAGTGGCTTTGAGCCCTCCATGTGGAGGTGGCCTTGAGCCTTGGAGCAGGAGAGAGCAAAACTTTCAAGACTATTAGGAAGGGACAGCACAACTGCCAGGAGGGTGCAGGCAGGCGGGGCACAAGGGACCGATCAGTGGGCGGGACCCTGCGTCCGCGCACCGGAGCGGCAGCAGTCTTCCTGCTTTTTGCCCAAGGCACCCAGACACCATGGGGAAGCTTGTGGCGCTGACCTTGCTGGGAGCCTGTCTGGCCTTAATAGGGGAAAGACTTCTGAATTTTAGGTGAGTAGGCATCTCCATGGAGATGTCTTCAGCTCTCTTTCCTTTCTAGTCTACGTCAGGGACCACCTGCTTCCAACTTCCTAGCGTGCAGAAAGGAGCAGTTTTGGAACCTCAGTTCTTAGTGACCTTCTCCTTGAGACTCATTCACTGGCAAAGGGGACAGCTGCGTGCCTTTCTAGGCTGCCAGGGTAGGAAAGCCCACGTTTGATTTCTGAAGGTTGGGTACCTTTTCCAGGTCTTCTGCTACATTGCCTTTGTGAAAGACCAAGTCATTTGGAAGTGTTGGACTTGGGGGAGGGGATCAGACTTGCCGCTGGGTGTTTATAGCTGACTCAGACACTGAAAGTGCGGGCCATTCCAGAAGCAATGCCACATTGGAAGGTGAGCCAGGAAACAGGGAAGAGAGCTGAACCCCGCGGACAGGAACTGACTTGAAGGGTAGTTGACTTTTTGAAGTAGAAGATCCGGCAGGGAAACCATCCCGGAATTACTGTCTCAAACTCAGTTTGATCTGAAAGATTTTTTTTTAAAGATGGGTTCTTCTCTCTCCCCTCCTCCCCCTTATTGCTACTTGGGGCTAAGACCTCTGCTTGTCATCCAGTTGTTTTTATTCTTTCTCTGAGGAGAGACTAGTCTCAGAGGTTCACTGCTGCAATCTGTTCAGACACTGATGTCTGTTGGCAACGCTTTCTAGTCCAGCTTGAGAGTGCTCATTGTCACGCCTGCTCCCCAAACAACAAATGGCAGAATCTTCAAGTAGTAAACTTAAGAGTGGTACAGCTAGGGAGACTAACACTGGCCTCCCCACCCCCAAGAATTAAAACCGTACCTCTAAAGGGTAATTTTTATAAATGATCAAAAGATAAATCTTCCTTCAGTCTTCTTGAATACAGTTCAATTAATATTTTAAATTCTACCTAGTATTTAGAAGACTATTTTGTGCAAGGTAAGAGTACTGTGCTGAAAAGCACGTTGGCTAATGCCTTTAGTAGTGTCAGGTCCATACGGTACCTTTGCTAAAATAAGTCAGCATAAGCTTAGTTGAAATGAGGAAGTTAGAGCTAAAGTTATCAGTTCAGCTCCTTGGAGACCTCAGAGAAATTTGGAATTTTTTTCTCCCTACTGGAGGAAGGAGGTCAAAAGAAATCAAGAAAATATGAAAGGGGTAAGTACAGATTCATATTAGGTAATAGTTAAGAATATGATGTAATGCTGTTTGTGTTTGTTTGTTTTTTGTAATGCTGTTTTGTTCCTTTAAATGAAGAATAGTGTTCGGTTCTGCCTAGCATTAAGTGGGGTCTTATATTTCGTATAGAATTCTACTTTATTCTTTCAGCAATAACTGTGAAGTTAGCTTCTGTAGGCACAGTGGTTATATGAGACATATTATGTAACTATAACCCAGAGGTGTTGCCTACAGATCTGTTAAGGCATCCATGAAAGGCAGTACCATAATTGTCACATTAGGAAAGTGACTGAAAGACCTCCCTGCCTGTTTCAAATGTCTACTTGGGATGAGTGCTTTGACCTCCATGTTGCTTTCTTCCTGTTGATTTTTATCTTCTACAGAGAGCGAGTTAGTACAACTCGAGAAATAAAGTCCACAGAACCACAGAACTGCCACCTGATTGAGGGCCTCGGTAAGTACATGGCAGGACCAAGAAGAGGGAGCAGAATTTCTTGGTTATCATTTCCCTGAGTCTACTAAATTATTTAATTCTCTATTACTTCTTGGTGTGGCTTCTGCACAAAGAGTTTTTTTTTTTTTTTTTTTCAGAATACCCCCATGTATGTATAGTCTCCACAGAGCTTCCACAGACCAGCGTCTAGTTGGCTTTTCTCAGTATGTCTCCTTAAGGGCATTTCTCCATCATGTAGTGAATTTCATTTACTATTTCTTCTTTGCCAACTCCCTCTCCCTCTCTCCCCTCTCCCTCTCTCCCCTCTCCCCTTCCACTCTCCCCTCTCCCCCTCTCCCCTCTTCCCTGTCCACCCTCTCCTCTCCCCCTCCCCCTCTCCCTTTTTCCTCTCCCCCCCCCTCTCCATCTCCTCTCCCCTCTCCACCCTCCCCTCTCCCTCTCTCCCCCTCTCTACCCACCCCTCTCCACCCTCCCCTCTTCCTCTCTCCCCTCCTCTCTTTATCTCTCCCCTCTTTCTCTCTCCCCCCTCCTCGCTTTATCTCTCCCCTCTTCCTCTCTCCCCTCTCTCCCCTCTTCCCCTCTCTCCTCTCTCCCCTCCCCTCTCCCCTCTTCTTGGCAATGTTGGATTCAAGTATCCTCTCCTGCATCATTTTCTGGTAGGCACTTCTTCAGACTTAAAACCTACCTAGCTGTCTCTCAAAATTACTAATCTCAACGCCGCAGCCAGACCTCCAGCCTCACCAACTGGACGTCTCCTCTCCCGGTCCACGAGGCCAGTTTTGATTATTTAGATTCAGACTTAACTGGCATGGACCTCACACCCCTGACACTGCTTCTCCGGTACAGCTTGGCTCTTACACCCTTCCCTGCAGTGAGGCCCACCATCCTCTGGAGGCGCGGTTTCCTCTTTGCCCCTCCCTCCTGCTCCCACAGGAGACTGGTGGGCAGCAGTCTCCTCTGTGCCCACAGACCTCACCTACTCGGCCCTGCAACTGTGTTTACTTGGGTTGCAAGCCTCCAGTTTTACTACTAGAAGATAAAATGGCAATCCAGCCAGAATGTATGCTCACTGTCCATCCGGGGACTAGGAATGCGCTTCTCCGTCTTTCTCATCTTCCCTATGACATTTTCTCCCCCTCTGTTGAGCACTGCAGTAAGCCTCAGATTCTTCTCTTGTCCTCATGCTCACAGCATGCTGAAAACTCAGTTTGGTTCCACGCCTACCACACAGTTTATTTCTGAGCTGGTGTTCTCTTTCATTATCAGATTGTAAACGCCCCAGGGTCAAAGACTTTATTTATTGGTATGAGATAAGACAGCTTATGTTGTGATGTGAATTTGTGTTTTATTTTTTCTTGTTATATATACTTTTTATATAAAAGCAAAAAAAATAGTCCCTTCATTTTGGTTTTCTATTCTTTTACCTCCTACCATGTCCCCCCCCCCCCCTTTTTTTTTTTTTTTGTATGCTTTGATTTTTGAGGCAGTCTTTCAAGAATTTCAGGCTGGCTTTGAACCCATTACTTACCCCAAAATGAACTTGAGCTTCTCTTCCTCTTGCCTCCACTTCCTAAGTGCTGAGGACAAAGGGGTGCTCTATAGCGTCCTTGTGTGGTGGGGGTGGGTAGGACCTCTGGCTTAGGTTCTACCAACCGAGCTACATCCGCAGCCCTGTTCCGGGCATGTAGAAATGGTTTGTGAGAGACACTGGAGAAGATGCACTTAGGACGGAGGGCAATGAGAGGAGCATCCCAAAGTCGGCCAGTGCACCTGCGGCACACCTCTTCGATGGCAGTCAGCTGGTTAGCGCCCGGAAAAAGCTCAGAAAGACTGCGGAAGGGCTGCAGAGGAGGAGAGTGAGTTCACCATGGATGAAGTGTTAGCATCCTTGAAGCGTGGTAGCTTTCATCTGAAAAAGGTTGAACAGCGGACTCTGCCTCCTTTTCCTGATGAAGATGATAGTAATAATATTTTGGCGCAGATAAGGAAAGGGGTAAAGTTGAAGAAGGTTCAGAAGGAAGTTTTGAGAGAATCCTTCACACTTCTGCCTGATACCGACCCTTTGACACGGAGTATCCACGAAGCTCTAAGAAGAATCAAAGAAGCATCCCCAGAGTCAGAGGATGAGGAAGAGGCTGTGCCTTGCACAGACTGGGAGAACTAGCAGGTGACTTAAGAGAGAAGAAAAATACCCATGGATGAAGACTGGCTGTGGTTCCTTTGGGGAAAAATCTAAGCTCTAGGTCCCACAATTGGATTCCGTTATGTCCTGAGTATATTGAGAAAGTGGTATGAAAAAGGAAGCACAGACAGGAGGTTACTACTGTCCAGTCCCTCTCATTGATAGTGCAATGTTCCCGACTGCAGAGAACAAGCCTCCTGGAGATGGCTGTTTCTTCCCTACCCCTCCTCCCCATCTGCCCAGTCATAATCTCATAGTGGCCAGTCCCATCGCTAATGAATTTGAAGAACACTGGGTTGGCAGAGGTCTGCTGTACTGCTACTTTGGGATTCATCTTTCCGTGGACTGAGAAGATTCATGCTGAAGCACAGCATCTTTCACGTCAGCTTGTAGAAACAGAGAGACAGGCTACAGAAGACATTGATCGAGGTGGTTACGGTCAGGAATTAAAACATGAATATTTTTGACAATGGAGGTTGTGACCCACAGGTTGAGACCCACTGATCTAGAGAGTAGCAGCCACACACACTGCGTGCTTATCTCTCAAGACATGAGCCTGTCAAGCTGTTTAGGGAAATATTTACATTACAGGATCTTTTGATGTCTACTGTAATTCTCAAATTATATAAGTTAGCTAAATTTGAGAAACTAAAGCTACAGTTAATACTGTAAGCCATGGGTCAATGTCTTGATTACTCAAATAGTTTAATAGGCTTAGACGAGATGGAAAAAACAAAAAACCCACGTCATCTTTTGCATCTGTCACATGTTTGTATTTTATGTTTGAAGAACTGAAGCTGTTAGAATGACTGCAGTCCATTTGTTAATAAAACAATGCTGATGATTACATACAAACAAAACACAACTACAACCAAACCATGAAGTGTCAAAGGTGTGGGCCCACAAGTGTGATGCTAACTTTATTGCAAGCTCCTGTTCTAGCCTCACAGATCTATAAAGCTCATGTGGCTCTCTGTGCTTTGCATGGAGGACACTGATTGCGTGAGCTAAGAAGACATTAGTCATGAGCCCTAAGTATTTGATGGTCGAGGCTTTTATGTAGCAATGGAGCGGTACTGAAGGACTGTAAGTGGAGCACAGCAGACACATAGCCAAAGAAAGTTCTTTTTGTTTCTTTACAACCAGACAGGTGAGCACATGCCTCTGTGTGTGTGTGTGTATGTGTGTGTGTATGTGTGTGTGTGTGTGTGTGTGCATGTGTGTGTGGATGTGGATGTGTGTGTGTGTGTTTGGTTTACTGGAGCTCACACCCAGAGCCTCATGCATACTTAGGCAAGCACCCTACACCTAAGCTGTAAGTGTAGCTTTTTCTTTTCAACTTGTGGTTTTGTTCCGTAGCTCAGGCTAGTCCTGAAAGGAAGCCTTGAGCTCAGGCATGTCCTGACTTAATCTTCTTGCCCAGGCCCTGGGTGATGCTGGGATTGCAGGCCTAACTTACCAGCCCCAGCTGAAATCAAACTTTTGAAGATAATTCATCAGTGGGAAAAAAAAGGACCTCTTTCTTTTTGTATGTTTATTTTTCTTTCCCCCTCCTTGTCTTCTCCTCCTCTGATTTTATCCACATACAGTCTTGCTATGTAGCCATGGCTGGCCCTCACCTCATGGCAGTCCTCCTGCCTTGTGTTCCCAAGGCTGAGATGTTAAGTGTGCATCACAGGTTTCTTACAGGAAGGATTGACAGGACAACCATTCTTCTCCCTTCCTTGCTTTCTCCCTTCTGTACTAACTTTTCCCTTCCCCAAGCCTATGTGGATTGAGAACTATATAACAAGGACGTCGTGTGGCATCTCTTGGCATCTAGGCAGAGCTACACTTGAAATAATGTGTGGGCCCACTGAATGCGGGATTTCTGCAGGCAGGGTTATCAAGTTCGCAGTATTGGATTTGGTAGTTTTCAGCTTTTCCTTCTTTCTGCGCCTTCCCAGTCTCTAAGATGCACTGCTGCTCCATAGTAAAGTCCATTTATTTACTCAGCTGACAGTCAGAAACTTCCTCCCAAGGTATGAAATAATAATAATAACATATAGAAGTTTCTGGAGTGACACTGTCTTGAGGTATTTACAGGGAATGATTGGAGAAAGGAGGAACTTATCGAACTGATGGCAAGTCCTAGTAGGGTTGATTAGATGGAACATTATAGGTTCTGAGAGAAAGAGAGAGAGAGGTAGCTGAGAGTTTTGACCATAGCTGGGTATAGACTGGCAGGATGGAGAGAAGGGAGAACTCAGAAAACAGGACCCCGGACCTCTCACTTCCACTGCTTTCCCTGCTGTTGAGATGCCTGGGACTTGTCCTGTAGATTCCATGTACTCAAGGGTGTGGGTGGTGGGGTAGAATGCCGTCAGTCCTGTTGATGCTGCTTTTACACCTCGTAGAGCAAAGCACCAGCTTCTATGTGCTCTGGTGCAGTGGCGTGGTGGGAGGGAGGGCAATAAAAAACACAGGACCCCTGAACACTGCATGTTAGGGCAGGGTGATGCTGATATGGGAGCTATGTAAAAATGGCATTTGGAGAGAAAAGGAGACAAATCAGAGATCTCACAACTCAGAATGTCTTGTATAGAGGTTGATCGAGAAGCTAAACCACAGTGTGTGCTATGACATGATTAATATCCTTTAAGTTGGAAATACTGTAAGTCAAAACTACGTTTCATACTCCTAACTCACAGAGCATTCCTAGGAACATCTCTAGGGAGGACATCTTTCTCCCCATGACAGGAAGCAGCCCCTGCTTACATGGCTCAGGCCGCACGGAGAACTGTGGAGATCGGAAGTCAGAACCGAGGGTGAGGTTTCTCCTGAATGCATTTTCATTTTCCTGTCATTGGAAAGGTGAAACCTCCTAATCACATCACTGTAAACTGGACATCTGTACTCAGAGATTATGTTCATAGCATTTATTTCTAAGATGAGACAACGTTCAAACTGCTAACACGGTTACCTCTTAAGTTAAACAGGTTGCATCCGGATTGTCTACAATGAAAAGCCAGATAATGTGTCCAATACATAGATACAACATGGAATAAAACCAGACCTTGTTCCTAGGAAGTTTTCAGGCTAATAGCCAATTAACAAGCAAGATACAGAGCACTGTGAAAAATGTCATGTTGGAGTTACCCACAGGCAAAAATATTTGCATATAAAGATGAATGCTAAATCCATGAAAGCTTTGACAAGCTGAAGCAATGGCCTCATGCCCAGTAGCACATTAGGGGTGAGGATAGTGTGAGGAAAGGCTAAACCAGGTGAGAGAGAGAGAGAGAGAGAGAGAGAGAGAGAGAGAGAGAGAGAGAGAGAGAGAGAGAATCTATGTGTGTGTATGTGTGTGTGTATATCTGTGTGTATCTATCTCTCTCTCTCTGTATATATATATAATGAATAAATCTAGCAGGCTTCCACTACTCAAGGAAGCACCAATACATACCTAGAATGTATCCAGGAGGGCAGGATAAAAGGGAACTGAGCCTGGGCCAAAATATGAATAGATTTGGAACTATACAAGGAGCATGAGATTTGTACAACTAGCTCTAGCAGGCCTTTAGAGGCCTTTAAAGTCGGGGTGGGGGGATGATAGGGTCAGCTTAGCAGTTTAGAAAGACGTAAGCACAGACCATGGGCTATGGAACAGGCTGGACTATTAGGAACCTATTGTAGAAACCCAGGAGAACATAAAAGACAAGTAAGTGAAAGTTTGGGGGATGAAAGGGTAGGAGGTGACAAAGATAGCTCCATGTTCCTTGCTCTGAGAACCTGAGGATAGAAGTTGCCATTCATTGTCGTTGAAAGATGGAAAAGATAAAGTAAGGAAATGTCCAGATCTGTTTGGAGCCTGTTGAACATGAGAAACCAGGTGGGTTGTTCAGCCCTGGGTGACCGTAGGAGTCTCAACTTGCAAGAAGGACTTGATGCAGATCAGAGAATCGAGAGTAAGTGGGTGGCAACTGAAAGCACAGGACCGACTGGGCTGTTGTTTGCTCTGCCTTGAGATACAAGGTGAGGGCAGACAGACTTTATTCTATATTCAGAGCAGAGTGAGAGATAAAGGCAACAGGAAACCAAGAAGGGGTGATCAGAGCAGTGGGAGAAATATCAAACAGGTAGCCACCCTGTGACGCTGAATGACTGTATTTCACGTGTGGGTTTTCCCAGCGTGTATTTCACTCCATATGGAAATAGCATCAAGCTTTTCAAGCCATCTGGGCATCGTAGATAGGTAAAGCTTGATGAACAAAAATGCCCAGGGGATGGGAAGCTCCGTTTGATTGTAGTTTTCACATTACTAGCTGGGCATTAGTTTCTCTCTCATCTCCTGCCCTCAGCACCTCTTGCTCACCCTTCTATTGGTTCAAACTTAGCTTTTCTTTGGCTTTTGTCCTGATTTTCTTTTCCACATCCACCCATATTCTCTCCCAGTTGCTTAGTGACAACCTGGCAATCCATTTCCCCAGGTAACCATTTCCCACGTGTTCCAATTATTGTGGCTCTGTAACAGACAGCCCCACACCTAGTGACACTGAACAGTAAGTTAGGACGTAGTGACACACAGCTGTAATTCTAGCATTCGTGGGGCTGAGGCAGGAGGATCAAGAGTCTAAGGTCCTTCTAGGCTACCTAGGGAAACCCTGTCTCACGTCAGACAAGAAAATCCTAGTTGTTTTTCTTACAATGTTGGCTGGGCTTAGTGAAGAAAGTCCAGCTGTTCCATTCACAATACCAAAGATGACTCACAGTTTGGTAATAAGCCACCTGGGAGCCCATATCTTTTCTCCCCATCTTTTTTGTTCTTTACATCCCTCACTTTGTAGCTTTGAATAACCCATCTTGTGTATTTTACTTCAGGGCACATCCTTGAGAGAGTGGAGGAGGGAGAGAGAGAAGGAGGTAGAGGAGGAAAAGAAGGAACACAAAAAGGAAGAGACAGAGAGAGAGACTACATCAGAGCAGCTATGGCTATGACATTTAGCCTCTAAAGTCACATGGCATTGTGTTTACCCCACTTCATTGTCAAGACAATATCAAAGTTCCCTCAGGTTTTTGGGAAGAGAATTTAGTCCTTGCCTCACTGTGGAAGAGTGTGGAAGATCACATGAGCTGGTGGGGTGGAGCATGGGGCTGGGCTCTGATGTTTATTTAGCCATATTTGATAACCATCGCCTCCAGAATCAGCCCCTCTCCCATGTCTTACCATAATTTATCTCTACTAGAAACTGTCCTCTGGCCCATCCCGGCTCACGCAGTGTATACTTCTTTCCACAGAAAAAATGCTCAAGGATCTTCAGGAGGAGGTGATTGGACACAACGCTTTCTATTTAAACTGTTCTCCACAGCCTGTCCCTAGCATGACTATCACCTACTGAATGCTTATTCAATAACTTTTCAGTGTAGTTGTGCGTGCTTAGGTCTGACAGGTTGTAGAATGAAGAACACGTGGCAGAGAGGCTTCTCAGGAAGTGACTGGGTGTTGACTAAATAGTCCCATTCAGTAAGTGAGGAACAGTCTTTTGGGGAGGATTATCACAGACTTTCTCAATATACGCCCAGCAAGTTGTCATTTAAAGAATAAAACTAGGATATGATTTTACTTTTATAGGGTAGTTTGCTTCGCACTTTTCTTCTTGAAAAGGGGAATTTTAATTTAATGCTTGTAGAGACAGACGTTAAGTGTACCAAGAGCAGGTATACCTGTGGGATTTCTGAAAGTTACCATAATTTCCCAAGTCAATGATTGAAACAGTCGGTGCATTTTCCAAAAGAACTCAAAAGTTTGGGCTATTGAACTTCTTCTTTGAAGGCTCCACATATGCATCTGTGATTATTTTCTGCTTTGTGTTTTGCAGAGAATGGCTCTGAAGATATTGATATACTTCCTAGCGGGCTGGCTTTTATCTCCACTGTGAGTATTTGCCGACCTCTCTGACGCTCACATCAATAGCTGTAGAGGCAGTGCATTAAAGTTTCCAGCTCGAGCTGCCAGATGGACCCCTAAATGCTCTTGCCACCTCTGGGTAGACCAGCCAACTACAAAAGCCAAATTGCAATCTGGAGGCCTAATTAGAGCACCACAGGCATGCCTAACTCTGGCCGCCTCATGTGCGCTGCTTCCCGTGGTCAGCTGCATGCTCGGTTAGGATCTCCATAAATGTGTATTGATGTGCATTTGGCTGACAGTCTGGTCTCCAAACTGCCTTGTTGCTTCTCAGCTCCATCACTGACTTATTGGGGGCTACTTTGGTGTCTGGTAGTCATCTTCTCACTAGCCATTATTCTTGCCATGCCTGCTTATGTGGGCAGCTCTGTAAATGGTAGTGAGTTTAAACATCAATAGTTGGACTCTCAGCTACTCCTTCAATGTGTTTCCATGAGTAGAGAAGAAACTACTTAGTTCTCTATACCACCTTGACATGTTTTAAAAGAGCAGGACTTTATGCTTGAGAACAACAACAATCAAAAATAGCAAAGAAAGAAAGAAGAAGGAAAGAAGGAAGGAAGGAAGGAAGGAAGGAAGGAAGGAAGGAAGGAAGGAAGGAAGGAAGGAAGGAAGGACGAACAATGTATTTATTGCATGTTGAAGGTTTTCATGCATCTATCAATCCAATAGCACACTGGGATAGGGTTTGGGATTTACTGGTTTTGTTTTTGTGGTGTTTGTTAAAAGATTGAAACCAGAGGTTTGTGCATATCAGGAACCCTGACACCTCACTAAGCCCCGAGCCTGGGATCCAACATTTTGAAAAAGTGGATTTAGCACATTTTCAGTGTGAATTTTGTTGTTGTGGTTGCGGTTGTGGTTGTGGTTGTTGCTAGAATTGCATGTTAAATATTCCATTTTTTTTTCCACACCACTAACTTACATAAATTTTAAGTCTAAATATTTTGGGCTCAAAGAAAGACATCCTTCAGGTGCGACGATCTGAGTGTGCAGGTTCTTAAGTATGCAGAGTCTAGTACAGAGGTCTCAGCTGGATTTTAAATACTGAGAGGCAAAATTGTCTTTCTTTACTTTTCCTTCTAGCTCGAAAATAAAACAAAGCTGTCTGGAAAAGTCTCTTTTTTCCTTGACCTCAATTTTCTATTGTCAAGTTTGATTTTCTGGGCTGTGCCAAACAGACCCACAAACGTGATTATTCTGTGTGGTTAGGAGATGCCATCACTGTTAGAAAGCATTTGTTGTTCTGACTCTGTGCTTCCCCCTGGCAGCAGAGGTTCCAAGTCATTACTAAACAAAAAGGATCCATTCTCACCACAACACTGTGTGAGAGATGCCTGCATCCCTGCTCTCTCCATCCAGCTGTGAACTGGAAACTTCTGCTTGGAGTGAGCTCAGGACCATCCATGCTCTTTGCTCTGTTTCTAATCTTTCCGCATTCATTATCTTGTTCTCCTTGGCCTCTCCTATGACCTTCCTGCTTTTCTCGACAATGTTTAGAAGCTGCAGATTTAGAAAGGGATTCTATGCAGACAGATACTCTTAGCATTTATAGCATGACCAAGAGGGTATTTCCCCCTAGCCTTGAGATGGGCATGCTTGCTGCCCACAGGATTACTCTCACCCTCCCACTTTGCCAGTTTGACTTCTGGTTCTTAGTGAAGCCTCCCTGTGAAGGTACTCAGATTCCTCAGCAAGCCTTCCCTGGTTCTGCTGTTGGAGATGGATAGACTATCCTAGGTACCACCCTAAGCTGATATGTTCTTGTTGCAATGTCAAGCAACTTTAAGTTCCTTGAGCTGGGGACTTGGATGTGTTCATTAATGCTCCAGGCACCCAGCCTAGGACTGAACATATGAAATCCGAGGATGAGTGAGGGCTGTGGAGAGGTTCATGAATGTGCACACATACCCACAGTGAGTAGGAGAAAATCAGAAGCCTGAACCTCAAAGCAACTGAGTGGTATGGATGAATTTGCATGCTGTTACTGGCATCCAATACGATTGCTCCCAGCAATTCTAACCCAACAGAATGCCATGAAGAGAAACCTAAATCTTCTTCCAAAAGTATTTCCTTGGTGCTCTTAATCAAATGTCTTACTCTTTCTTCTGTCAAATCTTGTTTGTTTAGAGCGTCTGGTTTCTTTGATGACAGTGTCTCCATGACACCATAGTACTTGTAGAAATATGCTGCCTTCACACACACATACACACACACACGCACACACACAGAGAGAGAGAGAGACAGAGAGACAGAGAGACAGAGAGACAGAGAGAGAGTGCTCCTTTTTAATGATGTGTGTGGTTTCAATGCAGCATACCCCTATTTATTGTATGGCCATACAAGGAATGATTCAGGCAAATACCTTGATGTCCCTAACATTTACTTCTTCGGTATTGCTATTCTTTGATCCAAACACATTACTGACAAATTAGCTGTAGAGAGATGAACTGGGTATTGAATTTTATGACCTAATGGAACAGTGGCACTCTTAACTGAGAAGAATAAATGTGCACCAGAGGGAGGGTCCGGAGGGACGTGTTTTGGACAAATCTACTTAAAGCTAACCTTAGGAGGAAATAAGGGATGGAGGCTACAGTACCAGAGAGAGGTTCTGAGTAAACATGGGTATGTGAGGATCATTGCAGGCCATGAAATAGCTAAAGCTTTCTGAATGAAAGCTGTAGGAAAGAGCACAAGGAGGAAAGGGGTCTAAGGACAGATGAAAGAAAAACCCAAGAGGCAGAAATAGAGACAGAAGTTCTATTTTAGACCTCTACTCCTGACTTTTTGACATGAATGAAGGAGGCACACGGCCGTGTCCAGAGACCCACAGCTGTAGACAGAGAAGGGCTGTCAAGGAAGACACAATGAGACTGTTGCCATGACGAGGTGGTTGGGTTTCCACAAAATACTGGAGGCACAGTGTGGATCCCAGAGAAAGAAGAGTCAGGGCAAATCAGGTAATAAGACTGGGGGATATATATGAGAAATTTCAGGAGAAACAAAAAGATAAACACATATTTGAAGGAAGTAAGAAAAAGAATGATTATTTTGAGGAATGAGAAATGAACAAAATTGCAGGAGAAGTCATTGATGAAAAATAAGGAATAAAGCAAGATGGAAGTTGGGGGTCATACGGAACAGGAGATCAAGGAAAGAGGTGACAGACTTAAGAGACCAGCAGACAGTGTCTTCATCCTCAAGAGAAGAGGGAGAAGAGAAGAACTGAAGGGCCATTCACAGAAAGGAGTCAGAGACAATTCACATCAGATGCCATGGTGTTTCCAGAGAGGAAGGAGGCAAACGATCATTCGGGGTGAAGCAGTGTGGCACGTGGACTTTATGAAATGAAACACATTTAGGATACATGTGTGAAAAACAGAATGAAGTCTCTATGACAATGAACACGAAATCCAATGGTCCATGGTGACTTCCAGATGATGCTGACACCTGTGCTGACTTGTGGCTGGCGTTATTTATGACTACATACTATCACCGGTGGAGGGATAAGATCAATAGAGTTAATTAAACCACGCACTACTTCTCTATTCTTTGGAAATGGAAACTGTCACCATCAAGATTGAAAAGAATCTTAGCCATCATATGTTTCAGTTGCTTCATTTTACGGAACAGCTTCCCAAGGCCTAGGAAGACCAAAGGACTCTAAGAAAGTAACACAGCTTGCTCCCTTGCATTGTAATTTGCGCCTTAATTCTTTCTAAGATAAAAATGCTTCCTTTTTCTCAAAAGTGGTTTTTTCCTATATTCACAAACAAAGAATGGCGCTGCTGGCCATGCCCCTTCCCCAGATCAGACAACGGCTGTAGGTGACAGAGAGAACAATTCACCAAATCAAAATGAAATGCAGAACCTGGGACATTTTTGTTTGGCTTTGAGATTTTGGCTTCCATACGATAATAGCGTTTAAATATGCATATGTGTGTACACTGGTTCTTTGTTTCTGCAGGGATTAAAATATCCAGGCATGCCAACGTTTGCACCGGACAAACCAGGAAGAATCTTTCTGATGGATCTGAATGAGCAAAACCCAAAGGCGCAAGCACTGGAAATCAGTGGTGGGCTTGACCAGGAGTCACTAAATCCTCATGGGATTAGCACTTTCATTGACAAAGGTACAAGACAAATGACTAAGAGAAAGGGAAGTTGGAAGAAAGAGATGCCATAGACCTCCTAAAACTCAGCATTCATGCTAAAGCTATAGGGCAGGTGCTATTCCACCAAAGAAATGTATGGAATAATTGCAAAAGTTTTAATGTTCACAGGGAACATTTTTAAAAACAGTGTTGTGAAGAAGGAAGGCTAACCTGAGAGACCCTGGTGGGTTCCTTTTATCCACTTTGTTTCTTATTTGACTCCTATAACCTGTTTAAATAAGAAATCAAACATATAACGTGAAAGAGCCTTTGAAAATAATAATAAAACAGGAAAAAATCATACCATAAGGGAAAAAGAGATAAATTGGAATCTTGAAAACTGAAACCCCAATTTTGTGCCTAATAATACCACCAAGAAAGTGAAAAAATGCTCAAAGAATGATAGATAATATCTGCAAATAATATGTCTGATTTAGAGCTTGTACAGACTATATCAGTGTTACAACTTGTCTTAATTACTGCTCTATTACTGTGAAGAGACACCATGACCCAAGTAAGTTAGGGAAGAAAGGGATTATCTGGCTTGTACCAAATAATAAAGTAAGTCAGAGCTGGAATTCAAACACGGCAGGAATCTGGAGGCAGGAGCTAATGCAAAGGCCATAGAGGTGCTGCTTACTGGATTGCTCATTATTGCTTGCTCAATCTGCTTTCTTATAGAACCTAGAACCACCAATCCATGAATGGCACTACCCACAATGACCTGGGTCCTTCTCCATCAATCACTAATTAAGAAAATATCCAACAGTTAGATCATATGGAATCATTTTCTCAACTGAGGTTCCCTCCTTTCCAATGACTCCAGCTTGCAGCAGGTTGACGTTAAATTATCTAGCATGCCCCTTAACATCCAAAAGACAAACAAACCTGCTTAAATGTGCACAGGTATCTGAATAGATATTTCTCCGATGAAAGTATACAAATGCCAATTAAGGTGTTAAGAGACATTTGACAATTTCAGCAACCTGTGAAAATGCAGATGAAGTAAAAATCAGTCACTTCTTCATATACTCAAGGATGAGAATAATAAATGGGACATGAGGCTCGGTACAGGGCAATGGGTCACAGTAGCTACCCATTGTTCTTCAAGTATAGACCCTAGTTTGAATCCTCAGCACCCATGGAAAAACCAAGTATGGCTGTTTATTCTTGAAACTCCAATATTGAGAGTGGAGACCAGCGGATCCTCAGAGTTCACCAACCAACCAGTTAAGACCCTGCCTCCTCCCTCCCACCCCCCGGAAATAATCAGTGAGTTTCCAGGTCAGCGAGAGACCTTGTCTCAAGGCAGTAAGGCAGAAAGGAATAGAGGAAGACATGAAGTGTCTTGCTCTAACCTTCATACTCACTGATGTGCATGTAGCACATATAAATACATTACTATTACTACTGCTCACACACACACAAACAGAGAGAGAGAGAGAGAGAGAGAGAGAGAGAGAGAGAGAGAGAGAGCGTGGAGAAATTGCGCTCCTTCACTGGCAATATTGTGAATCCACTTTAGGAAACAGTGTCAGTTCAAAATGCTGTGTTACCATGCGATACAGTAGCTTTGCTCTCTGGTGTGTGATCAGCAGGACTGGCAACACTTCTACACAAATACTCCCACATGAATGCTCCTATCAGCCTTTTTCCTAGTACTCACATGCCCATTAACTGATGAGCATGGAACATAGTTTATACAATAGACTACAATACAATATCATTTGGCAATAGAAAGAATGAGCTGGGATAGTGTGCTATGACACTGGGCAGATGCTGGGAAGAAGGCGAAGTGGAAAGGAGCATCTAAACAGTGGGCATTTACATGGGGCCTGATGTAAGTATTCCGGAGCTAAGTAGTGGTTAGAACTACACAACTCTAAGAATATACTAAAATGCACTAAGTTTACATTTTGCAAGACTGGATGTAATGGCATGTGACTCACATCTCAAGAAACTACCTCAGAAACAAATCATTTTTTTTAAAGATTTATTTATTTATTATATGTAAGTACACTGTAGCTGTCTTCAGACACTCCAGAAGACGGAGTCAGATCTCATTACAGATGGTTGTAAGCCACCATGTGGTTGCTGGGATTTGAACTCTGGACCTTCGGAAGAGCAGTTGGGTGCTCTTACCCACTGAGCCATCTCACCAGCCCTCAGAAACAAATCTTATATTATCCACTTTGAAAATAGCAATCTTTAGTACATTTTGCTTGTTTATATCCCATAATTCCAAACTAATTTAAATATAATTTATTTGTGAATCCATTGAACACACGGATGCCATTGTATAAATAAAGGGGGTATCTCTCTGCCCTGGTATTTGTTTCTACTTACTAGTTTTTACTATTGTTTTCTTCTCTAAATATATTCACTATAAAAATGTATGCAACACATTCATTATGGAATCTGAGTGTCCAGAACAATGACTGAGACAGACTAGGAACTGAGCAAACAGGTATCTGGTGAGCGAGTGACTGTGGATGCGATGGCATCGGACAGGTTACATTAATACTCCATTTAATAAGATGGAGAAGCTGGAGTTGCCAGAAATGTGATACAGGGTTGACTTCTCTGAGTATCTCTGGCTGCTTCAGAGTTAGAAGGTAGGAGGTTTCACTTATCGTGTGTCTCTTACTCTGTAAAACTCGGGAAACACATTGTACTTGATCCCTTACAGCCACCACTTCTTTGCCTGACACTGCCCTGGCTAACGCACTCCAGTGAGAGCTGAGTAGTCAGATTAACCTAGACTATTTCACTGTATAGGATGTTAGAGTTAGGGATATCAGGAGCTGACTATTCTAAGATAGGATCAGCTTATAGATTAACTGCCAACCATACACTTAAGCTCCCAGACATTCAATGTACTGTGATTGACTACCTATTTTATTTATTCCTAAATTAAGGGATGAATTCACTAGACCAAAATATCCCACAGAGAACTGCCAGGCTAGAAGTGAGGCTGTAGAACAAAGTTTATCTTCACAAAGCCCCTCTTCCACCTAATTTGCATGGAACAGCTTAATGTGGTCAAGGGCCCTGAATGTAAATTTCATATGGCAGGCCTCAGACCTGCTCCGTTACATATTCAGTAATTACATGGAGGAAGTGAACAGGAACAAGAGATACAGAACAAATTTCACGGTGAGAGGACAGGACCAGACCAGTTCCTCAAAACCTCAGACATACAGCTTCTAGTGAGTCTATGAAGACCACGACCCTCAATCCTCTTCAGGGCACTCTACAGTCCAGAGAGAAAGCAGGTAGCTGGGAATGCTCCCTGAGGTTGAGCTCTTGAGGTTGGTGATGCCTAGGATTAGCTGGCTTGTTTCCATTGGCGTGTTTACTTTACAAGTCCACTGAGTTCAGTAAATATAGTTACTCAACTCAGGTATTTGACTTGTGTTAGAAGTTCGCTGTCCAGCTGGGAAAGGGCTTATTTGAAAGCATTTGCATGCCCTGAGGTTTCTTGAAATTCTGTCGAAATGTAGACCTTTGTGACACACCCCAAAATTTCTCAGCAGACATGATTTGTTCACTGACAAACCATCCAGGAGATTGGCATACACGTTTGCCTACCACTGAAGTTCCATCTCTTCTCTTTGGAGAGGGCATGCTAGTGAGGCTGTGGAGACCATTGCACAAACACCCGTGCTTTGCTCCATTGCTAGTGAGGGTGTGGAGACCATTGCACACACCCATGCTTTTCACCATTGCTAGTGAGGCTGTGGAGACCATTGCACATACCCATGCTTTGCTCCATTGCTAGTGAGGCTGTGGAGACCATTGTACACACCCGTGCTTTGCTCCATTGCTAGCTAAACTTGCGATGCTGATGAAATTGCTGGGATATCCCCTACTGGGGTTTCAATTTCTCCAAAAGCAGAAGCATCTAGCATTGGTGTTAATGACGTGACAGGCAGGCAGGACCATAAAAGCAGCCATTGCACAGTAGTACCTGCCTATATAATGCCAGCAACTCACAACTGGAGCCTTGAAGCTCAAGATAAGCTTGGGGACATAGCAAGACCTCATCTCAAGGCAAAACCAAAGCCCTGGGAGATGATTGGGTTTTTAAAGATGCCTAACAATGGTTTCAAGAAGCTCACTTAAACTTCTTGGAAATTGTATCATCCTTTGAAATGATCTCTCCCTTCCCATCTCCCATTCAGACAACACTGCATATCTTTATGTCGTGAATCACCCCAACATGGACTCCACTGTGGAGATATTTAAGTTTGAAGAACAACAACGCTCTCTCATCCACCTGAAAACTCTAAAACATGGACTTCTCAAGAGGTATGGAGTTAAAACCACGTGTTGTCGGTCTATTTCTTCGGCCCCTCCACTGTGCGCCTTGTTTTCTTCCCTTCAGCAGGCGTTCTCCAGCTTTTGTTTCACAAGCGGAAGATTTTTCTCTCTCTCTAAAGCTTTCTAAAGCTCCCTGTGGTGGGACTACCCAGCAGCTTAGTAGACATTGCTGTGTTCAGGATTGAATGTCTCTATATTTTCCAACTTTCTAAAAGCTCTTTAATCCTATAAAGGTGCTCAATTAGATTCCCAGCTCCAATTCCAACCTCTTTGCCACAGCAACTCAATCCTGTGCTCTCCTTAAACACCTACTCCCTCTGCCAATCATCGTGGTAGATTGTGTTCTCTGAGTCTTACCCACTGGGTATTATAACCAACCTCCAGATGGGTTATTTCTTTATATCCAGCTCTTTAAAGAAGAAGCTGATAAAAAATTAAATAAATAAAAATAAATAAAAACAACGGGTGGGAACTTATAAAAATTACCTTAAGTGTGCTGACTATGTGCCAAGTCAAAATAGTTTAACTTATTTTCACATAGCATTTAGTAACAAGCATAAGTAAACTGAGTCTCATAGAAGTTGTGGGCCACTTGGTCCTATGAAGGTTCTATGCTCCAGTATAGGAGAATGCCAGGGTCAGGAAGTGGGAGTGGGTGGGTTGGGAGCAGGGGGAAGGAAAAGGGGATAGTGGGTTTTTGGAAGAGAAACCAGGAAAGGGGATAACATTTGAAATATAAATAAAGAAAATATCTAATAAAAAAGAGAAAGCATAACATTGCTCTTTGATGATATAAATATAGGGAGAGTGCAGTATTTAAGTTGATTTAGTTCTCGACACCCAAGGAAAAGAAAAGTCTGCACACATTGCATTCCATGTCTTTAATATGGACAAGTTAAATTTTGCAAAGGATTATCTTTTTTCCAAGATCAAGTCATTTTTTTTCTGACTTTCTATAATAAAATGTAGTATATCTTATACTTTTCTTGGAATTACTATAAATACATTGGGCATTGTGAAGGGGCAAAATAAAAACGGAAATTGTATAAGTGAAGAAGAAGAAAAAGAAAAGTTGTGGGCCAGGCAGGTGGCCTGAGTCAGCTCGTGACTAATCATCACGTAAGCCCAGGTCTGTCACAAGTGAGCTCTTAATTTGCAATCATCAACATCATTCTTATTGAATTTAGATGATTATTATTCTTTAATCAATGTCAGGGTTTAAGCAGTAAGAGATATTTTTCCCCTCTTATGAACTAAAAGCATCACTAGGTTCTTGAGGCCACAGTGGAACTGAACCTCACAGGATTGCTAGGGAATGGAAAGTCAAGAAAGGGAATTGTTATGAGTTGAATGATGTCCTAAAAACTGCAAAATAGCTGGGCGGTGGTGGCGCACGCCTTTAATCCCAGCACTTGGGAGGCAGAGGCAAGCGAATTTCTGTGTTTGAGGCCAGCCTGGTCTACAAAGTGAGTTCCAGGACAGCCAGGGCTACACAGAGAAACCCTGTCTCGAAAAACAAACAAAAACCTGCAAAATATTTCCCAAGTCATCCAAATTTCACTTTTTAAAAAGTTTGTATTAAAACCTGTGTTTGAGTTTCTTCCACACATACCTCAGAACATGACCTTGCTTATAAATACCCAGTTAAAGATGAAGCCTTAGTGGATGAAGATATATCCTTAATCAGTAAGAAGGCAGACAAGTGCAGAGAGTGACACACAATGATGAACACTCTCCCAATCCTGGAGCGAGAGATTTACAGGTCAGGGAGTGGGACCTATTGTCTTTCCACCAAGACTTCAGTGGGATCATGGCTCTGCTAACTCCCTGCTTCCATATGCTTGAACCATTTAGAATAACTTTTGTTTTTTAATCCCTACAGTTGATGACAGTTTATTATAACAGACCCAGGGAACACACATGAGGAAGATGTAGAGGTGCCCTGTCAAGTCACCCATTACTAAATGCAGTTGACACTGCTTGAAATCAGGTTACCTCAAACAGGCAACATAAGCCTTGTTTCACAATGATCTGACCACGATAAGAAAGACAAAAGAGCCCCGATTTAGCTGTCTCTTGTGAGACTATGCCGGGGCCTAACAAACACAGAAGTGGATGCTCACAGTCAGCTATTGGATGGATCACAGGGCCCCCAGTGAAGGAGCTAGAGAAAGTACCCAAGGAGCTAAAGGGATCTGCAACACTATAGATGGAACAACAATATCAACTAACCAGTACCCCCCGGAGCTCATGTCTCTAGCTGCATATGTATCAGAGGATGGCCTAGTCGGCCATCAGTGGAAAGAAAGGCCCATTGGTCTTGCAAACTTTATATGCCTCAGTACAGGGGAACGCCAGGGCCAGGAAGTGGGAGTGGGTCAGTAGGGGAGTGGAGGGGAGGGTAAGGGGGACTTTTGGGATAGCACTGGAAATGTAAATGAAGAAAATACCTAATTAAAAAAAAAAGACAAAAGAGTTTATATTGTGACCTCATTTCTCCTTAGTCAAAGGTGCCTCAAGGAACTTCTCACTCTTGCCCTGTCAACTTGTTCATGTTCGAGTCACACCACTGCTATCCTGTGCTTTGAGACCTGGCAAATCTGCAGTGGGAGGCAAGAGGTCATAGCTGTGACCTTTTGTGAAGTGACACCTGTGGGAACCCTCCCCAGAACTGGTTGAATTTGTTCCTACTTGACAGTGGAAAGAGCCCAGTGAGACTGCAGGATCTAAGTAAGAGTTTGAGAAGGGCTCTAAGACACACATTGAGCAACAAGTACTAAGGGCAAAACAGAGCCTCATAGGACGAAACTGTGAGGCAACTTAATGCGGGGTGCCAGGAAAGACTTGAATACAATTTATGATGTCATTCAAGGTCTTTTGGCAGAGGGGCCACTCAGGCCAACTCACGAAGGATGGATAGGCTAGCCACCGGGCAAACTGCACAAAATTGCAAAACATTTTCTGATTCATCCAAACTTCCCTTTCGTAAAATTGTATTTGTTTAAAACAAAACAAAAAACAACAAAAGCCTTTCAGCTCATGAGATGGCTTAGTAGGTATAGATGCTTGCCAGCAAGCCTGACAACCTGTGGTTGATCTCTGGGACACACATGGTAGAAGGAAGAGAACAGACTTCTGCAGGCTGTCCTCGGACCTCTGCAATGCACTGTTACAGATATCCTGGAGAGCTCATGAGTGTGCATATGTGCACACACGTTCATGCTTGTGCAGTGTGTACCCACAAACACACACACACACACACACACACACACACACACAAATAATAAATACAAATCTTTCATCTGTCTTCTTAATTTTCAAGTCACATATTCGTGCTTTCTTTTCTAAAAATGGACATGCATTCACAACACTGGTTGTATTATAAATTCAAAGCTTTCTTAAAAGGAAGAACAGAAGAAAGAGTACCACCCATTATCTTACTTGCTTAGAGAAAACGTAAATGCCAAGGTAGACTTGGTTAAGAGATAATGACAGGAAGGAATGCCAATGGCTCAAAGCTGTGCCGTTTTCTTTGATTTCCTCATTCAAACTGCACATGGTAATCAAGGGACCTAGTGTCTCATTGTCCTCACTTAGGGTCCTAGGAGGACAGAATAGTATACTCTCAGGAAAAAATGGTTGCTATGAAAATACAATAGATCACTCTTTGGTTTTCCAGCTCTTTCATTAAGACCTGGGGAGATGGCTCAGTCAGTAAAGTTCTTATGTTATAAGCATGAGGACTCACGTTTGATCCTCAGAATTCAAGTACAAACAAATGGCTAGGCATCGTAGCACATGTTTGTAATCTCAGTGATGGGGAGACAGACATAGGGAAATCCTTGGGGCTTATAGGTCAACCAGCCTAGCCTACATGGGAAGTTCCGGGCCAACAATAAACCTCAAGAATCAAGGTAGATACGACTTGAGGAACTACACCTGAAGGTGACCTCTGCCCTGCTCTCCCCTGACACACATATGAATATGCACACAAATACACACAAAGAAAAGAAGCCACATTGGTTTTGGTCAAAATAAGTTATATGACAGTGCTTATCTTTTAAAATTAAGGCTAATTCTAGAGGTAAAATGAAGATACTATATGTACCACAGAAAACTATCATTGACATCTATAAGTCCAGATTTTGTTAATATGCATTTTCATTTTTTACTTAAAATCATAAATAGACAAAAGAAAATACATGGAAGTAAAATAGGAATGCTTTGTGGGATTAGTTAACTCATCTTAATCCAACTCTACCATTTAAAATGGATAAACACGTTTATCTAGGTAGATATTAGTAGCTTTGTCAATAATCAAGATATTCAAATACCTAATGGATTTCTTTACTTTTTTCTTTCTAGTGTGAATGACATTGTGGTTCTTGGGCCAGAGCAGTTCTATGCCACAAGAGACCATTACTTTACCAGTTATTTCTTGGTACTTCTGGAGATGATCTTGGACCCTCACTGGACTTCCGTTGTTTTCTACAGCCCAAAAGAAGTCAAAGTTGTGGCCCAAGGATTCAGTTCTGCCAATGGAATCACAGTCTCACTAGACCAGAAGTATGGTTTTTATTTTCTGTCCTTTGCCCTTGATACTTTGAAGAGCTCCTTACCTTAAGAGATCCCTTAGGTTCAAGTAGTTAGTTAGCATGTGAATAAAGGTCTCAGGTGTGTCCACAGTTCATACTAAATTTGTGATCCTGAAAGGTCTTCTTTTTCTTGAGTTTCAAGTCCCCTCCAGTAGAAAGAGAAAGACTCAAAAATATGGCCCTTGTTCCAAATTCTTACATAACTAAATATACTCCTCCCCAACACTCTTTCTGAAAGCAGGACGAGTATTCCCTATCTCTGCACTTTATGAACCCAAATGTCATTTAACCATATGAATAAGGTCAGGCTAACCAAAAGCTCTTATTGGAGAAAGGAAGCCCGCCTTTGACATGTGATGGTATAGTCGTCAGACTTAAGATGATTATTCCATGGCTGCTTTTAAGAAAGCATGAAATTTTAAGAGCAAATGTTCTTGACAAATGATTAAGAAGTAAAGGTTTTCAAACCAGAGATATACTTTGAATAACAACATTTAGATTTGAGATCATAAACAGAGATGATCCTTGTAGAACATGCCTTTGGGCTGGATGTAGTGCTGCATGTCTTTAACGCCAGTACTTAGGAGGCAGAAGCAGGAGAATATTTGTGATTTTGAGGCCAGTCTGTTCTACCTAGTCAGTTCCAGGACAGTCAAAGCTACAGTGGGACCATTCTCAAAAATCAAAACAAAAGAAAAACAACTACAGAAAAGAAATTGCCTCGAAGTATTCTTTGTGTTTTAAAAACATGAATGTGATTGAGCTTCATCACCACCCCATTGTTTTCCCAAGTACTAAGTCTGGACGTGTGAACTCTATCATTGGAAGGATGCTCTTTCCTCAGTCTACTCAGCAATGACATCGAGTCTGTATGTCATCTGCAATACTAGCTGTCACTTTATGGTCACATTTCACATCAGATGCCTATAAAACCTTTCAATAATATTAAAAATACCACTCGGTTATCTACTTTTATAATGTTATAGAGAGACATCACAGGGGTTCTTCAAGCTAGCATGAATTGTATATAAGACATAGTGTCATATTGCATTAATACTTGCTTAAGTGTAAGTGTTCCTTTACAGGTATGTCTATGTAGCTGATGTAACAGCTAAGAACATTCACATAATGAAAAAACATGATAATTGGGATTTAACTCCAGTGAAGGTAAGGATACCCCAGCCAACCCACACAACAAGGTCCCACACATTAGTCTCATACGTGACCCAGGGATGCTTTTAAGGATGCACGTCTATTTACACTTTAAGAGGGCTATCACCAAGCCCCTAGAAATGCTAGTGTCCAGTGCTGGAAGAGCTGGCCAGAGGCAGGGAGGGCAGAGAAGAACATTGAGATGGTATCCTCACTACTTCATATTTGTTGAAGGTAATACAGCTGGGAACCTTAGTGGATAACTTGACCGTTGATCCAGTCACGGGAGATATTTTGGCAGGCTGCCACCCTAACCCCATGAAGCTGTTGATCTACAACCCTGAGGATCCTCCAGGGTCAGAAGTAAGTATCACTATCTCCTTGAACTAACATGGAAAGCTACAAGAGTGGAAATTTCACTGAAGTGATGTTGAGGGGATTCATGTGGGTCACATTTATATTCCAAAACCGAACAAAATCTTTAGGCAAAAATGTAGATATATTGGCAGTTAGAGAGATGGGGCTCCAACATTTTTAAAGTCACCCACCAGGGGCCAATATAATATCATTGCCAGTCAGCAGGTTCTAACTTCTCAGGGGTTTTTGTGCTATTGAAAGTGATGAGGAAAGATGACCTTGATCGTTCATATCGATATAGATCGTCTTACTGTATTTTAGCTTAGAAGGCAAGCTCTTAGAAGCTCCTTCAGAGGGTCAGAGAGGGAGAAACGTGTAGAACCATCTTCATTTGTTAAGCGCAAGCCTGCACAGAGGGGTTAAATGACTACAGTCTCTGCAGCAAATGGATTTCTGTTCTCAAATTCTAATATATGATAGTATTAAAGACTGTTTTATTTTAAAGTATATCTTCTAAAGTGAAAACCATTGAATTATCTGTAACATTTAAACCAACTGCATAAGACACTGCATTAAATATATTGTTCAGTTTAATGATAATTATAAGATTTTGGAAATTTTCATTGAATTTAGCTACAACGACAAATTCTTTCACAGATCCTTGAAAAGACTTAGTACAGACAATTACATTTTGCTAGATATTGTTTTAATGCTTGGACTATGTCAGAAAATAAACACACATAGGCAAGTTAGATAACAACACACTGGCCACACAAGCCTTATGACCTGAGTTTGATGCTGGGTCTCACCATGGAAGGAGAGAACCAACTGCCAAAGTTTTCCTCTGACCCCACGAGTGATATGGCATGTATGTGCCGGTACGGCATGCCCATGTGCTCACAGAAACACATATGCTTAGTCAAACTAATAAACTATGAAATAAAACTTTAAACAAACATAAAAACCCATACAAGGCTCCCATTCTTAGGGGGCAGAAGGACAGACTCTAAATGAAAAGTACAGATGATAAGTTGTATAGGACAACACAGCATAGCTAGATGAAGAAAGTTAAGATTGTGTGCAGAGGTATGGCAGGTACTGGGTTAGAGTAGAAGGTGTGGTCTGAAAAATGGTGTGACCTGATTGGTGAGTTAAGAAACTGAGATTCAAATCTTAGCCTGCTCATTTACCAAGGTGGGATCATTTCTTTCTGAAGGGTGTGGCTGGTTTTTAACTCTTTTTCTTTGCAATTAACACACCAGTCATGATATCTATCTTTAAAAGAGCATCAAGAAATACTTGAGGCAATCATATTGTTGAGAATTTATGAGTGTAATTTCCTAGTAATCTCTAGAAGACATTTACCAACAAGATCCCCGTAATGACCACAGCAGTTGACATGCCAGCAAAGATGGGGAGAATGTCACAAAGTACCGCCCCTAGATGAAGAGCTACAGCCAATCAATGGCTGCTAAGAAAAGAATTCATTTTCCCCCAGGCACAAGTCTTATTATAGATTATCCAGCCCCAAGTGGTCAGCCCTAAGCACATGGTCATCAGACCCAAACATACTCAGCCAGGGTACATGTGGGTATATAACTAATAAATAAAGAAGAAGAGATCATGGATTTGAGAGGGACTGAAGGATATGGGAAGAGTTGGGCTGCATAGAGTGAGGGTAGAAATGTTGTAATTACAGTATTCATGTATAAAATTCTTGAAAAATTAAATAACGTAATGATAAGTTTCAGCAAAAGAAACCAACTTTTACTATTATACAGAGTTATCTACAGCCTGACATATATTTATGCAGTTTCATTATTAATTTTATATCTACATTTATATAAAATAAATAAAAAGCATGTCAAATGTGAAAGTAATAGATTCCTTTTTTAACGCCCCTTTTTTAAGATGTAAGACAACCTGATTAAATGTCTTTGGATGAATATACCTCTTACTCTACATACTAAAGAAATGCTAGATCTATCTTGCAGGAGTTTAAATAAGAGCTACAATATTTATCCAATGAATAAAAATCATGCAGCTAACATCTGTCTTTTTACAACATAGAAGCTCTCAAGTGGATATAGAACAATCCCTTGGACTTGGAGGTTTATTTAGTGAATATATTGTCAGATTGTCCTTAGATTCTTTTCATAATAAAATTTAAAATATATAAGATATGATATTTATATTATATTATTTATATATGCAGATTTATATGCAAATGTTGTCCATATATACATTTCTATAAACAATGTAATACAATAAATAATGTACATATATTAATTCCAGAAGTGCACCGAGGCCTGAGATGACTGGAATCATTTCCTCAGCTAGTGAGCTACGCGTCCTTATTCAGATCCACAGTCCGCTGACTTCTAGATAAGACAGAACTTTCCTGCAAAAGCTCAGCCACTGTGTCTTCTTTTAAAGTTAGGGTTAGTACTGCTGTGATGAAGCACCAGGATGAAAATATGTTGGGGAGGATAGGGTTTATTCAGCTTACACTTCCATAATATTGCTATCCTTCGTCAAAGGAAGTGAGGTCAGGAACTCAGAGAAAGCAGGAACCTGGAGGCAGGAACTCATGCAGAGGCCATGGAGGGATGCTGTTTCCTGGCTTGCTCACCATGGCTTGCTCAGTCTGCTTTCTTACAGAACCCAGGACCAGGAGCCCAAGGATGCCACCTCCCCAGTGGTCTGGGACCTAAAATAACTAATTAAGAAAATGCTCTATAGGGGCTAGAGAGATGGCTCAGTGGTTAAGAGCATTGACTGCCCTTCTAAAGGTCCTGAGTTCAAATTCCAGCAACCACATTGTGGCTCACAACCATCTGTAACAAGATCTGACGCCCTCTTCTGGTTTGTCTGAAGATAGCTACAACGCACTTACATATAATAAATAAATAAATCATTTTTAAGGGGGAAAAAAAAGAGGCCTGGAGAGATGGTTCAGTGGGTGGGAGCACTGACTGCTCTTCCAAAGGTCCTAAGTTCAAATCCAAGTGACCTCATGGTGTCTCACAACCATCCGTAGTGAGATCTGATGCCCTCTTCTGGGGTGTCTGAAGACAGCTACAGTGTACTTACATATAATAAATAAATACATCTTTTTTTTTAAATGCCCTATAGCCAAATTTTATAGTGACTACTTGTTGTTTTTTGGAATCGAGGTTCCTTCATTTCAGATAACTCTAACTTGTGTTAATAGTTGACATAAAACCAGCCAGCACAAAAATGAATGCAAATATCACTGTGAAGTAGTTAAAAACTTGTTAAAGATCAGGTTCTCTATTTTTCAAGGTTTAACAAGTTTACGTCAGATAAGACTGACTTAACCACAGGGACTGACCCCTCTCCACTCAGTAAGGTCTTGTGCTTCTGCTGAGACCCAAGCTTCAATGTTGTCTTATAGCAAACTGGAAGCACAGTTGGTGGAGCTTAAAAGGAAAACAAAAATTAAAGGGAAAAAAAAAATCCAAAGCTTCATTCTGATGCAAGAGATGAATAAAGATAACCAGTGCTTCAGTGATCAGTTGTTTTCCTGTGCTCCCTATCTTTGTCATTCCCCACTCCCACCCCCACCCTGTGAACTTCATCCCGATTGCTTGGAAATCTGAGCGCTTATGTGTTTACTGATTAGCAAAGCTGGGTGTGCTAATCCAATCGATCAATAGCAGACCTAGGCGGCAGTGCCTCCAAACTCCTGCATTTCCTTTCTGTTTCTCAGCTGCCTCTCAGATACGAAGTCCTTAAGCAGTGAAGGTGGCCACCTTCTTGACCATCAGGTTAGGCTAACTGACTGACTGTCTTTTAGTCTTCTTGTCCTGGGATTCTCTCTCCATGGTATAGGCTCAGTCAATGGCACATTCACAGACGGTAACCACTGGCAACTCAGGAGATAGATAAGTGTTTATGGGACCCAAGTTTCTTCTCTAGGGATACCTGCATTATCAAACCGCTGAAGGTCTCTATAGAGGAATTTGACTAATGTTAACATCTAGTCCACTTTAGTGTATGGATGCTGTTAGGACATCAGTACCTTTCAGATGTACTTCAGCTTTTTAGTTTTGGGGTTTCCAAAAGTATACGTTATCCCAGAATCGGTGGGAAGGGAAATAGCTCCATATAGCTTTTCCTGGACAGTGTAGTAATGAGTGCTCTTCTCTTGACAGGTACTACGCATCCAGGACTCTTTGTCAGATAAGCCCAGGGTGAGCACACTGTATGCGAACAACGGCTCTGTGCTTCAGGGCAGCACCGTGGCTTCTGTGTATCATAAGAGAATGCTCATAGGTACTATATTTCACAAAGCTCTGTACTGTGACCTCTAGATCTTTCTAAAACATCTTTATATTTGACAAGAGTAAAATTGTAATTTGTATGCTAAGGGGAACTGTAATTATTTACAATGACCAGTGATTGTATGTATGTTTTTTCTTATGGAGAAAAGTAAAGGAGTATAGAAACTTATATCCATGAAATCAAGAATCAAGTTAGTGAGTGGCAACCAGACACCCATGTGTCCTTTATTGTATATGCCCAACATCCTGTATACTCTGTGATGCGTAGGCTGTATCGGCTTACGTTTCCCATTCTCTTGATTTGTGCTCCTTGTTAACTGTTCACTAAAACCACCTCCTCTAGCTGTGATAGTCTGAGGCTTCTGCAGTCCACCGAGTAAAGAAGCAAATGGCTAACTATTACGATTCCCATTCTCTGTCTGTCTCCTATATGGTACCATCTTCCAGTCACAGATCCTGACCGATAACTCTCATCTTTAAACTCTAAAGCCTTGCTTGAACACAGATTTGCCGTACGGGGAGCAAGATTCTGGAAATCTGAAAACCCGCACCAGCTAGCTTGGTGCATGCTGTGCTCGTGTGTTTCTGTGAATAAGGCTTTTTATACCGATGCT